>NW_020874439.1:15599963-16808713 GCF_003935025.1 Abrus precatorius
ATCAGCTCCTAAAAAGAATGAAAGTAAAATAGAAAAGTTAATTCAAGACTAAAGAAATAAAGAAATTTAGTAAATATGTAATCAAGGGAATCCTAATTAATGAGTCCTCGGCAACGGTGCAAAAAACTTGGTGTGTAAAAATCAATTACTGGGCAAGTGCACCCGTTGTCATAGTAATATTGCAAAAATTGGAGTACCAAGTGTCGTATCCACAAGGACTGTTACCGATAATTGCTTCCTTGATTACCCAATTATTAATGAATATTGGTAAGAAATTATGTTGATAAATTTGCTGAACTAAGAAAATAACAATTTAAAAGAAACAAATTTCTATGATAATAAAGGCTAAAAAAGTATGACTAAGTGTATTCAAGAGAAATAAGTGAGTATCTAGAATGTAAATCCTCCTAAATGTCCAAATAACTGGAATTCTCCTTCAACTACTTAGTTCTAGCCCCTTGTTGCTACAGGAATTCCTAAAATAAACCAATACCTTTCTCAAGGATAATGGTTCCTAACCTTCAGTTGATTAATCAGAATCTCTTCCTTAATTAGTTCTCCTAGGTTGCATTAAGTTCATTATGAATTCCATAATTAGAGTTATTCCTAAGACAGAAAACTAATGCCTTTCTATCTCTAGAAATACATTCAAGTCCTTTTAATTGAGCAATGGTAAATTCATACAGGATTTTTACTCAATATCAAACAAGAAAATAACATAGGAGACAATTAATACTACTCAATTAAACTCAAGAGAAGAGAACATGAAATAACATTAAGAAAAATTCTAGAAGGTTTGGTCAAATAAGATTCATTATGTCTCGATACTTAAAGGAAAATTAGAACCTAAACATCCCAAAACTACAATTACAAAAGAGACAGATTAAAGAGCTTGATTCCATTCTCCAGCCATGACTGACTCTATCTTTCCCAAAAACAACATCCTCAGGTTTCTGTGCCAAATTCCCTTTTATATGAGTGGTCCTAAGGCTTCTTTTATCGCAAAATTTTTAATTCTGACATAAGTTAAAAGTACATGCCCCATGTACACAGCCATGTACTTTGACCGTGTACATCTCTGGTCTCTAAAAATTATCCTTGAAAGCTTTTCCAAAAAGTACACGCTCATGTATACGGTCATGTACCTTGACTGTGTACATCTTTAGTTTTGATGGTGTACTTCAATTAACGCGACCAGTAAGATGCACGCTCACATACATGGGCGTGTACTTGCCCGTGTATATCTCTGGCTCTGATTATGTACTTGACTTATTCAACCAGTGAGATACACGCTCAGATACACAGCCATGTACTTGCCCGCGTATATCCCTGGTTCTGATTTTTGCTTCAATTCCCACTATCCTTTAAAGCTTTCACTTCTTGATCCTTTTCATTCCTAAAATATGAACAAAATGGACTTAATAATGAATTTTCTCAATGAATAACTCAAAAATCTCAATTATCATTCATGAATTACATTATAAGACCAAGTGTGGAATGAATTTATCAAAAATTTTGTCCTTCCTTGTATAGCTTTATTTTAATTCTCCCCACATGCATGTATGTACATTTTGATGATATAACACACAGTTGTACTGTTTCTTTTCCCCTTAGTCTTCAGCTCTAGCTGTATGAGAAGGATGCAGGGGCATTTTCCCACGTAAACATGAATTTTCCCCCCAGTTATCAAGCTTCAGTTTCAAAGATGAATATTACTGTAAGTGCCATCTTATTCAATAACGAGATAGCTGCAATATATAGACTGAAGACCATCTTTTCAATCATCATGAGTCGTCCATCTTCTCCCCTTCATTTGGCGGTATGGTACCCTATTTTGAAATATCACACACACACATTGCTGCATATACAACAGAGAAATTATAATCCTTACCAAAATCTCTGCATGATATTAATTAATGTGGCATTCCATTTCCATTGCACGTGTAATCCACTAACATCCCATTATGGTTTTGAGGGTTTTAGCCATACAGAGGTAAATGTACATTAGAAAGAAGGGATAGATTTTTTTGGGATCCTAGTAATATGGTGCGCAGATTTCATGATAATTAAAGTTATCCCTCCATGCTCTACAACGTGTCCTTCTCTCCCTTTTTTTATCATTACACCGCATTTCATTCCAGTACAAAGGACCAAGTTGTAACACCATTTCTCTTACACATCAGCGCAGCAGGAAAGTTCCTTATCATTAATACTATCCTAATGACTTGGGAAGTATTATTGAAACTGCCATTAGAATTGTCTAACCAAACATAAATGCACTAAAGGAAGAATAGCCTATGCATTAAAGGAAGAAAAAGCTCTCGGTTTCCCTATTTCAAAATACATCAACTTCAGGATCTTAATCTCTTTCCCTTCCTTTTGCTATTCTTCATCATTCTGAATTTTGAAGAGCCAAGCTAATAACTTCACCTAGGTGAGTAGATTTCCAACTTCACGTTACTAGGTTCAAATATTCCCCTCTATTATCCTTCTTTTCTATTTCCTTTGTGTCGATCACTGTTTGTGTTGTGTTGCAGAACTGTAACATCCAAGTTCATTGTTCCTATCCTTTTAACAGAATTTTCACTATAAGGTAAGGGGGTCTATATTGTTGAAATATTTCTGAACCTTTAATTTTATGTTTATTCTCTTGCTATAAAGCAATGAATGAATTACATAAAGGCTGGGTGTTTTTTTCTTTTCTTTTCTTTCCTTGCATGTGAAGGATGCCATGAGGGGAGGCCATGGTTTAGAAGATGTACTTGTTAAATGATTTAGTGAGAAATAAATGGTGGTATTGAATGGCAATGTTTTAGATTACATGTAGTCAATGTTAAATTGGATGTGTTATGTGTTGCATGTATATACATGATAATTCAATTTTCCTCTTTGTGTGTATGACTCCATCAGTGTTGAATATTTGAATGAGGCATGTACGGGATTAAGGAAATTAATGGATGTTAGAATATTGGACAACATTAACTCTTAGTCGTAAAGGAATTTGAAAATTATCTTTTATTAATAACTTAGGGAAAACATTAATAGAGGTTTGTTTATTTGAAAATGCTAGTATATTGAGTATAATTGTAAAATTCTATCTAACAAGTGTTAGATAGGGAACCCAAGTGCATAAACCATAGTTCAAAAATGACATTTAAATTGGTACTTCCCCTGCACTTAAAACCTAATACAAATAATCACCGTGGGAATGAATAACTGATGAATCTATATTTTGACTCATATTTTAGTATAATTCTAACCCATTTGATAAGGAAAACATGTAAGAAACAACAGAAAAACTAGAAAAATAGAATGATTGAAAGTTTTCTTTTATTATGTTGTTAGCTTAACATTTGTGAAATTTATGCTTGTTTTTGTAGGAATAATCTGACCAAGGTTCATGGAAATGGAATATCAATGGAAAGGAAGAGGAAGAATAGCAGTTTTGGACTCCAAAACACGAGAACAATGGAATGCAGGCTAGGCATGATCACTATTATCAATGAAAGTGATCACTCCAGAGCTCAAGGAAGAAGTAAAGTCTAGGCATAACCACTTTTACCAGCAAAAGTGAGTGTTCTAGAGAAGTCTCAGACTCAGCAGGCTCTGCGTAACCACTTTTATCAGCAAAGGTGAGCATTCCAGAGAAGGCAAAATTTTAGAGTATTTTGCGTAACCACTTTTATCATTGAAAGTGGATGTTCCAAAGAGTCCACAACTTGATGAGTTGTGCATGACCACTTTTATTCATAAAAGTGATTACGCACAACATCTCAACCTTCTGTGTTGCAACTCTTAGCAGCGAAAGTGATAGTTCAAGTTTCCTAAAACCACATAAGCTTCTGCGTGGCCACTCCTATCAACAAGAGTGACAACGCACAGAATCGAAATTTCTATAAATACATGTTTTAAGCTTAGAACTCGAGGTCTTTTGTTTATTTTCCGTTTTTTCTGTTAGATTCTCGTTGGGAGAGAGTGAGAGAGAGGACTGGGGTTGAACCTCGAAGCTTCAACAAAAGGCATTGGATTGGAGCTCATGGCTATGGCTTTTTGAGTTTCTTCTCTGCTGCAATTCTTAGTGCACTTGCTAGTGTTCAGAATTGTAACAACAAGTTTTTGGCGCTTTTGCCAGGGAATTTGAGTTTCAATATCATTAGTAATAGAAAAATTGCTAGATTGAGTATATGTTTTCTTAATTTTTCTTTGTAGTTAGTCTTACATTCAAGTTACTTGGTTCTGTTTTAATAGATAATTGTAGAATAGTAGTAGAAGAATTTCAGCATAATCCTGCAGTTGTTAGACTTTAATTTTACATGTTGCTGTTGATAATTTTTCTGCATAATCTTTGTTGTGAAAATCTAAATATTGATTTGTAGTTTAACTTTGTTAATTTTGATTTGTATATGCGAGGGAAAAACAAAAATAAAGCTACTTTAGTATTCGATCCAAATATTGACCAAACACTAAGGAGGTTAAGAAGTGAAGCAAGATTTAAGCAAGTTTAAAGAGAGGAGCAAGAGATTTTTATACCTCCACCTCAACCCAGTCAAATTCCAAGACAAATAAAGATGGGAGAACAACCAAGACTGAGAACACTAGGGGACTATGCAGTTCCTAATCTCTAGGGATTTAGTTTTTCTATTCTGAGACCTACAATTCATGCCAAGCACTTTGAGATAAAACCTGCACTTCTAAATCTGGTACAGCAAGACCAATTTGTTGGAGGCCATTCAGAAGATCCAAATTTGCACATCTCCAATTTCTTGCAACTTTGTGACACAATCAGAATCAATGGGGTAAGTGAGGATGCAATCAGACTTAGATTATTCCTATTCTCATTGAGGGATAAAGCCAAGTGCTGGCTTCAAGCCCAGCCTCAAGGTAGTATATCAACATAGGCTAATTTGGTGAACAAGTTCCTAATCAAGTATTTTCCCCCTTCAAAAGCTGCAAAAATCAGAGGAGAGATTACATCTTTTGTTCAACAAGATGGAGAGCCTTTGTATGAGGCATGGGAAAGATACAAGGAGTTATTAAGGAAGTGTCCCCATCACTGCATACCTGAATGGATGCAGCTTGAAACATTTTACAATGGAATGACTGCAACAACTAAAACCATGATAGATTCAGCAACTGGTGGTTCATTGAGTTCAAAGACTTTGGAAGAAGCCTAGCAAATCATAGAAATGATGGCATCTTCGATGTATCAAAATATGAATGAAAGACAAGTTTCAAGGAGAGGAGGATATGATGTAAAATCCATAGAAGCCATGTTTGCTCAAAATCAACTTCAGAATCAACAATTTTCTGAATAGCTTGCTGCCTTAACTCAACCAATAAGTAACATGCAGACTGTTGTGGTTCAAAATTCACAACTGAGTTGTGATTTCTGTGGTGTCAACCATGTGAATGGAGCTTGTGATCCCACAGTTATAGAACAACCTGATCAAGTCAATTATATGGGCAATTATCAAAGGCCACAACAACCATATCCACCTGGTTTCCAGCTAAATAACAATAGAGGACATCAGTTTTCTAAGTGGAATCCATAAAATTCTACTGCAAGAGGAAATACAGCTACTGCACCATTCCAAAGTGCGACTCCTCAAGTCCAGTAACAATATTTTCAAGGAAGTTCTTCTGCACAATTTCAGAAAAACCAAGGGTATTCAAATTCAAGACCCTTGAGTGAGAAAGTGAATGGAATAGAAGAAACACTCCTGCAGTTTATGAAGGTGACAGAAACTAATTTCAAAAATCAAGAAAGTTCTATAAAGAAGTTAGAAATACAAATTAGGCAGTTGGCTGAGCAACTTGCAAATAGAGATGAAGGAAGGTTCCCTAGTAGCACAATAGTGAATCCAAAGGAGTAATGCCAAGCCATAACCACTAGAAGTGGAGCAGTAGTTTCCAACCCAAGAAAGAAAGATAAAGTCACCAATTTGAAGGAAGAAAGTGAGCTGAAACAAGAAGATTTTGAAAGTGGGAAATATACTATGTTAAAGAGAGGAGATGATGAAGAAAACTGTAGAAACCAGCAAGAAAAAAAGGGCAAGAAATAGAGATTTGAGCAGGCCTGCAAACCTATTAATGAAGAGTAGTACAAGATATTACCTTTTCCAAAAAGAGTACAAGATCCTGGACAAGAAAAGCAGTTTGAAAAGTTCATTGATGTGTTCAAAAGGCTCCAAATTAATATACCATTTGCAGAGGCATTAGAACAAATGCCTTCATATGCAAAGTTTATGAAAGAGCTCTTCTCTAAAAAGAGGAAGCTGGACATGGAAAAATTGGTACCACTCACTGAAGAGTGCAATGCCATTTTGCAGAGAAAACTGCCTCAAAAGTTGAAGGATCCAAGGTCATTTAGCATACCTTGCTCTATTGGAAACTGCACAATAGGAAAAGCTCTTTGTGATTTTGGGGTAAGCATAAATTTAATGCCTTTAGCCATTATGAAGAAGCTGGGAATTGAAGAGGCAAAGCCAACAGGGATAACACTTCAACTAGCAGACAGATCTTATACATATCCCTATGGAGTAGTGGAAGACCTCTTAGTCAAGGTAGACAAGTTTATATTCCCTGTAAACTTTGTTATACTTGATATGGAGGTAGATGCGGATATCCCTCTTATATTAGGAAGGCCATTCTTAGCCACAGGGAGAGCCTTGATTGATGTGCAGAAAGGTGAACTAATGCTAAGAGTACAAGAGGAGAAAGTTATTTTTAATGTATTTAAGGCCATCAAACATCCAAGTGATGATATGAACTCCATGAAGATTGATGTAATAGATGCCGTGATACCACATTCCTTGGAGACATTTGATGAAAGTGCAGTTTTGGAAAGCCCCATAGCTGAAGCAAAATGTTGCATTCATGAAGAGCAAGATGAGAAAGTGAAAGACTGCATTCTGCATTTAGATTTATTTCCCTGTATGAACAAGGAAATAAACCAACTCAAGGAAGAACTACATCAAGAAGAAGAGAAGAAAGATGAGCCAAAGGTGAAGCTCAAGCAATTACCCTCTCATTTGAGGTATGTGTTTCTTGAAGAGGGCCATAATAAACCTGCAATAATAAACAACAATCTGCAGAAAGATCAAGAAGAAAAGCTCTTGAGAGTGTTAAGAGAGCATAAATCTACACTAGGATGGCAGATTTCAGATCTGAAAGGTATAGATCCCTTTTTCTGCATGCATAGAATTTTATTTGAGGAGAATTGCAAGCCTGTTGTCCAACCTCAAAGAAGACTTAATCCAACTATGAAGGAGGTAGTGAGGCAAGAGGTGATGAAACTACTAGATGTAGGAGTTATTTATCCAATTTCAGATAGTTCATGGGTGAGTCTGGTTCATGTGGTGCCTAAGAAAGGAGGTATAATTGTTATTCCAAATGAAAAAAATGAATTAATACCTACTAGGATAGTAACCGAATGGCGAATGTGCATAGATTATAGGAAGTTGAATGATGCATCAAGGAAAGATCATTTTCCTCTTCCATTTGTTGACCAAATGCTGGAGAGATTGGCTGGGTTTGACTACTATTGTTTTCTAGATGGATATTCTGGTTACAACCAGATTGCAGTAGACCCAAGAGACCAAGAAAAGACAACATTCACTTGTCCTTTTGGAGTTTTTGCATATAGAAGAATGCCATTTGGGCTGTGCAATGCTCCAGCTACATTCCAAAGATGTATGTTGTCCATTTTTTCTAATATGATTGAAAGAATTATAGAGGTTTTTATGGATGACTTTTCTGTATTTGGTAATTCTTTTGATCAGTGTCTAGCTAATTTATCTCTTGTTTTGCAGCATTTTCAAGACTCAAACCTTGTGCTCAATTGGGAAAAGTGCCATTTTATGGTACAAGAAGGGATAGCTTAGGACATAAGATTTCAGCAAGGGGAATGGAAGTGGATCCTACAAAAGTAGAAGTAATTGAGAAGCTGCCTCCACTTATAAATGTTAGAGGAATAAGAAGCTTTTTGGGACATGCTGGATTCTATCGCAGGTTCATTAAAGACTTTTCTCAAATTGCAAAGCCATTAAGTGAGTTGCTGGATAAGGATACAGAATTTTTTTTTTGATGATAAGTACTTAGTAGCTTTTAATACTTTGAAAGAGAAATTAATTTCTGCACTTGTACTTGTTAAACCAGATTGAGAATTACCTTTTGATGCTAGTAATGTAGCTATAGGAGCAGTTTTAGGCCAAAGTTCATTATGCTAGTAGAGTTCTTAACCCTGCACAAATTAATTACAGTACTACTGAAAAAGAACTCTTAACTATAGTTTTTGCATTTGACAAGTTTCGGTCTTATTTGATAGGGTCCAAGGTTATAGTTTACACTGACCATGCTGCTCTTAAGTATCTTTTGTCAAAGCAGGATGCCAAGCCCAGATTATTAAGGTGGATTTTACTCCTTCAAGAATTCGAGTTGGAGATCAAAGACAAGAAAGGGAAGGAGAATGGAGTTGCTGACCACTTGTTAAGATTACAACTTGAGGCAATACCATCTGAAGTGGATCAAATAAAAGAAGAGTTTCCAGATGAGAGATTATTTAAGATTGAATCCCAGCCTTAGTTTGCTGATATGGCCAACTTTAAAGCTACAAATCATGCTCCAAATTGGATGAGTTGGCAGCAGAGAAATTCTTCCATGACAGCAAATATTATGTGTGGGAAGATCCATTACTGTTCAAAATTGAAAAAGATGTGCTGCTGAGAAGGTGTATACCAGAGGAAGAGCAGGAAGATGTTTTGTGGCATTGTCATAGTTCAGAATATGGAGGACACCATGGTAGTTCAACGATAACAGCCAAGGTCCTGCAATCTGGTTTTTTCTGGCCAACTATGTGGAAAGATGTGACAGATGCCCGAGAATTTGGAATATTAAAATTCCTCTGAATTTGATTGCTTAATGTTGTACATCTGTACTGTTGTGTGTGTGTGTGTGTATATATATATATATAACATATTTTGACAACAGACTTGAATTCATTTTAGAACAGTAATCTGTATTTCTACCTCTGAATTCATTTTCAATAAAGAAAAAAATGTTTTGAGTAAAAATTGTGAAAATGATTGTTTGGAATTACATTCTACAATGTTTTTTGGTTTGAAGTTTGAAGAAAATCTCGAATGAGAAATGGGACACTGTTCTAAGGCTATTTGGTTCAATAATAGAATGGACAACACTCTGAATACGTTTTCTCTGTTAATTATGATATTTTGTTCAGATAGTTAAACCTACAATGCACTATATGAACCAAATCTATGCAGAATCTGAGTTGACCTAAACAAAATTCTTTGAAAAGGTTGAATTGATAATTAGAGTGCATAACTGGGTTGAAAATTAGTTACAAATTATGTTGTGAAGGATTAAAAAGTGCATAACTGTGGTTGAAAAATTGGTTAAGTCTTATGATAATTCTTTTGTATTAACATGAAATGCACTGAGAGTGTTCACGTTGAACTTAATTACTAGGATTTAACATGCTATGACTGTGATGATTAATGTTGTGCAATTGTACTTGTGTATTTGTATGATGATTTATCCTGACAACAGACTGCATATTATTTTTTTTTCTTTTGAAAAAAAATGGAATTTCTGTAATTTGTTTGATGAAATTTTCTTAATTACAGAATCTATACTTCTGTAGCTGTGCTTGGTAAAAATCTAAACTGACCAATTAGCTCTTCATTGCAGAACTTGAAAAATGGTCAGAACTTCTATAAACACACTAGTTGGCTCCTCTATGAAGACTCACGCTAGATCTTCCAGCAACACTCCAATTGAAGAAGGCCAGAACAGATGGTGCCTCAGCTTCATCTCCAATTGAACTATGTGATCCAAGATTCAGAAGCATTGCTCACGAAAACTTTTTCAAGGCCAATATTCTGAGGAGGAAAATTGTCCCTGACAGAACATTCAAAATAGTTGGGGACAATTACCCAGAATACAGAGAGAGGATCTAGAAGATGTGATGGGAGTTCTTCTGTTCTACAGCTGGCTTGGGTTGGAGGGAAATAAACCAGGAATTCTATGTAAATGCCATGAGGTTCAAGGGAGACCAATTCCCTAGGTACAACACAATGGTCAAAGGGATGAGGATAGATTTCTCACCTGCCAATATCAACAGGGTGCTGGACATCAATGCTGAAAGACACCCTGGACAACTGGACTTCAGCTCATTCAGGAAGAGCCCAGATATTGATTATGTGCAGATCTTAGAGAAAATTGGCAAGCCAGGTACAACTTGGAAGTTGAACCAGGCCAAGAAGCCAAAGTGTATAATCTCCAAAAATTTGCTGCCTTTTGCCAAGGTGGAGCATGTTCATCCTGAACTCTTTCATGCCAGTAAAACACAGCTCAACCTTGGCAATGAAGAGGGTTGAGTTGTTGTTTAGCATAGTCACCGATATGTACATTGATGTGGGGGAGATAATAAGTGAATGCATCCTGAACATCTTGAAGACAAAGAGGGATTCTCTAGCTTTCCCTTCAATCATAACACTACTCTGTGAAGATGCAGGGGTGGAGTTTGGGGAATATCAAGAAAAGATCAGAGCTGCACCTCCCATCTCTGCATCCATGGTGAAGGAAATTTATGCCACCACTTCCTGCACCTCTGCAGCCCCCATCCCTTCTCAATACAAAAAGGAGAAACTAATGTTAATGAAGGATGCATTGAAGCTGATGGCTGAGAAACAAAATCAGCTAGTTGAAAGAAAAACTGAGCTGCACAGCAGTCTCAAGGCTGGAACCATGCTGCTGGAGTGTGTACTACTCAACATTAGTCAAAAACTGGGAATGACCAAAGAGGAGATGTACCACACACCTGATCTGGCAGAAAATGCCCAATGCCTTCGCTCCTCTGTGTTTAAGGATTTACCCATCTATAAAACACACATTCCTTAGTCAGTAGAGGAAGAAGTGGTAGAGGAAGAGGTGGTGGAGGAAGAAGAAGAAGATGAAGAAGAATCAGAAGAGGACGAGGATACCTCAAAGGAGAAGGATGGAACAGAAGAATAGTTTAGGATTTTAATTCTGTTGTTTTTGATTTTAGCTTTTGTAAATTTTAGCAATTAGCAATTTAATTTTTGTAAATGCAGCTAGTTACAAAACAATTTTAATATTTAGTTGTAATGAAGTTCAATTTTTGTTCATTTTAGAATTTTGTAGTTTTAATTACTTTATTTTTTTCCTAATAATTGATGGAATTTTGGTGTTTTGTGCAGAGAATGTAACAATCACAGCACTCACACACAATGGATATTTACACATGCACAAGTTGCCATGAAAGGGGGTGATTCTTTACCTTTTGATTCATGTGTTAGCTACACAATACACTGAAATTTTACTGATAGTAGAATAGATATTGAATTGTCTTTTGTGAAACAATTGCTTTTTAATTGATAATTTTGTGAATTCTGATTTATTTATTTATTAAGTTGTTTTTCCCATTCTCAAAATGAAATCACACTTGTATTTTCAAAATGAGGCAGGATTGCCACTAGGTGCATATAATTCTGAAAAGTGAATTGTGAGTTCATTGCTTAACATGTCACTTACAAAACCCTAGTGAGACTTGAGTTGCATGCTTCTTTTTCATGTGTGTAATCATAATTTGCTACACCCTCTGGAACTTGCCTGATTTCTTGATTGAATATGCCATTTACAGTTTTCACATATATGATGGAGGCCATGTTTGATTATGCCTAGTTAGCCTAAATGCCTTCCGTGTGCTTAATTGTCTTAGTTCACCTCTTTGAGCTTAATATTCTTTTTCTTGAAATTACCTCATTATAAACCTTGCTGAAAAACTAGTTTTACCATTCAAATAAAAAGAGACATAGTGAGTTTAATCAAGAATGAGTTTTAAAACTAAGTTTAGGGTAGCATCCACATTTTAATTACTTGGGGACAAGTAATGTTCTAAGTTTGGGGTGGGGAATAGCAAGCTATCTAAGTTTTGAGTTCAAAAAGTCAGAAAGAAAGAGCAAAAGTGTTGCAGAAAAAATGAAAAATATGCAGCAAAGTTGTGAAAAGAGCAAAATGTGAGTTCAAAAGAAAGTTTTATAGCAAACTATTACAGAAAAAGAAAAAGAAATTCAATAAAAAGAAAATAATGAATGAAAGCACCAAAAGAGAGAAAGAAAATGAAAATTCTATTGCACAAAAATAATGTTGTTTACTGCATAGTTGAGGGTATTAGTGAAAAATAATGCAGACCCATGCTAGTTTTAAAGTCATTCACTCAAAATGCCTTTGATCTTTTGAAATTGCATATATTGTTTCCCATTTTGTTCAATACCTACCTTGACCTTAGCCATGTTATAACCTGAAAAAGTCCTCTGGATGTGTGATTAACTGTATTAAGCAGAGGAAATTGAGAATATGGGCAAGCATATGGTAGAGTGTAGTTAAATTGATGATTTAGAGAGAAAACAGTACCTAAACATTATTGAGTGATGAGGGAAACACTTCCAAGTGAGCTGTGATCATGTTTATTAATTGTGCTCACATGAATTTTGATGAAATATATGAACTTAGATAGCAATTCTTACTCAATGATGATTATGCAGTATGAATATCATGATGAGTATTTGGATGAACAACTTGATTGAAAATTTTGCAGAAAACACAGAATTAGAAATTGGAAAAATCTGAATAAGCAGTTGTGAATTGATTTTGAAAATAGAGGAACTTACCCTTGGTTTAGTTTGATTTCTTTAAGGACAAGCAAAATTTCAAGTTTGGGGTAGTGATGAATCCATATTTTGACTCATATTTTAGTGTAATTCTAACCCATTTGATAAGAAAAACATGTAAGAAACAACAGAAAAACTAGAAAAATAAAATGAATGAAGGTTTTTTTTTATTATATAGTTAGCTTAACATTTGTGAAATTTATGCTTATTTTTGTAGGAATAATCTGACCAAGGTTCATGGAAATGGAATAGCAGTTCTGGACTCTAAAACACGAGAACAATGGAATCTAGGCTGGGCGTGATCACTATTGTCAATGAAAGTGATCACTCCAAAGCTCAAGGAAGAAGTAAAGTCTGGGCATAACCATTTTTACCAGCAAAAGTAAGTGATCCAGAGAAGCCTCAGACTCAGCATGCTCTGCGTAACCACTTTTATCAGCAAAAGTGAATGTTCCAGAGAAGACAAAATTTTAGAGTATTCTGCTTACACTTTTATCATTGAAAGTGGATGTTCCAGAGAGTCCTCAACTTGACAAGTTGTGCGTGATCACTTTTATTCATAAAAGTGATTATGCACAACATGTCGACCTTCTGCGTTGCAACTCTTAGCAGCGAAAGTGATAGTTCCACTTTCCAGAAACCACATGAGCTTTTGCGTGGCCACTCTTATCAGCAAGAGTGACGACGCACAAAATCGGGATTTCTATAAATACATGTTTTAAGCTCAGAACTCGGGGTCTTTTGTTCATTTTCCACTTTTTCTGTTAGATTCTCGTTGGGAGAGAGTGAGAGAGAGGACTGGGGTTGAACCTCGAAGCTTCAAGAAAAGGCATTGGATTGGAGCCCGTGGCTATGGCTTTTCTGAGTTTCTTCTCTTCTTCTCCTTCTTTCTCTCTCTCTCTGTCACAATGTCTGTGTAATTCTTTGTAGTTAGGAGTTTATGGACCTCGAATTGATGTATTGATTTGATTCTTGCTTATGAAATTTGAGTTTTTGGATTAATTGAGTTGTCAATTCTGCACTTTACGTAATCTTTGAATGGGAATTCATTTGATTAATCAAAGAGGAACATTTGCCAATGGGAATTTGATTTGATTCTTTGATCTGAATTAACAACCAGAATTAGGGGTTTCTTAGGGATAAGTGCACTTAATCCTGCAATCGTACAATTCTAAGTCTTAATGCAACATGAAATTGAACTTCACCTAAGGGATTAGGGGAGTTTAGTGGATTGTTAGGGTCAATGAGTTAAGGGATTAACCTTTGACTAGCTATATGTGAAACTGATTGTCAATTAACCAATTGCTTGAATATTCAAAAGTATAATCGAATCAATATTGACATTCTTGTGAAGTAAATTCCTAACGATTCTTCATTCCTATCTCATTTCATCACAACTTTCATACTCTGTTTTTACTACAAGTTTCTTACCTTTTAATTGAGCTTGTTCTTGACTTTTGAATATTACAAATCTTCTATATTCGTATGGCTCAAATAGTGATTGTTCTGTGAAGTAATAATTGATTTCCTAATTCCCTGTGGAGACAATATTCTGATCTTAAAAATTACTCATTACTTGCTGCAATTCCTAGTGCACTTGCTAGTGTTCAGAATTGTGATAACAATAACCAATGAAACTATAGTATTGCATAAAGATATAACTGTGAATATTAGAGGATCTTATGACCTCTATGTAACACCCTCATTTTATAATTTATTATTATTGCGATTAATGTTAGTTATTGGTGCATGTTATTTGAAATTAGAAGTGTTTAATTGATGTGAACTGTAGGATATCTCGCTGTACCGAGAATAAGGTAGTGGAAATGGAACATTTTGGAGCCCTCTCGCTGTAGCGAGGATGCTTTCGCTGTAGCTAGAATGACAGACAGCAAAGGAAGAAAACTTCTAGTTTTTTCCCTATAGCAAGAACCTTTCACTATAGCGAGAAAGTCGCGAGTTTGAGAGATATTTAAAGAACTCTCACCCTAAAATCTTCATTTTCAACCAAATCACATATCTCTCTCCATCCTCTTCATTTTCTCCCTCTCCCTTCTCAGAGAAAACCTCTATTAACTCTGGATCTCCTTCAGATTTGAGGTCAAACATCCATTCTTCTCGGATTTAAGTAACTTTCTAAAGTTCATCCTTTCAATCTCCTTCCTATTTCTCTTTTTTCTTTTTCATAATAGAAATATACCTTGTGATGTTAAGAATAACTCTTGTCGTTGGGTAGTATTTCAGATCGATACGTGGAGTTTCTCTTTAGAGCACATGAAGAACATAGTTTTTGAGATCCATTTCCGGGTAAAGGGAGTATTCTCGAGCTTTAGTTTTATATACATATATAGTGATCTTAGGAGAATCTGATTAACCTATTTTAGTAATAATTCATAATTTCTATGAAATCATATGGTGAAAATGTATTTTGATATAAAGAAAGGTTTTGGGTTTATTTTAAACTAATAAAATCATATTTTTAGAGAAAAATATGGGCTTGAGTAGCATTAAGAGGTTTTAGAACTGAGTTACTTAAGATGTATATAAGTTAAGTAATAAAAGACACAAAATAATGAACTTTAGGTTAGAAGATTATATTGAGATTGTACGAGTTGGGCTGAGTCCGAAAGTGTCCGACCTTCGGCATATTATACTGATTGTATGATGTGATATTATGTGGTAATCTTTATGCTAAGATTGATGTATTGTATTGATTGCATGATATGATATTGTATGATAACTTTATATATTGGACTAGTGATAAATCTATAATTAGGCCCTCTTTTACAACCCATATATTCATATTTGACCTTTATTTTATTTATTTTTTACACTAATTTACTTATTAATTATGTAGTTTGGTATAAAGATGTCGCAAGTATACTTTAGGAGTGTTTTGGGCCCAAATTGATAGAAAATTAGAGCTTTGCAGCAGTCAGCATGCCCAGACCCTTTCAACAAGCACGAGAGTGCTTTGAGCCCATGCACGATTGTGCTTAACGCCTTGCACGGCCGTACTCATCTGCGAGAAGCCCAATTATCAAAAGTCTTTAAGGTTTTCAAAACCTATTAAAAGGAGATCTCAGGCATCATAAAAGGGGACCGGTTTTTACATCTAGTCTTTGGCTTTCGGATACACTTCTCATCTCGTCTCTCTTGCACGGGATCCTTAGCACAAGCTTGACGAGACTTGGAGTTTCAAGCGGTCGTACTTGAAGACCGAAAACACATCTCATACTCTAGTTTGCTATTTCTTTTGATTATGGCTTTGTTTATGATTGTTTTAGTTTTTTTCTTTAGCATGAGTAACTAAGTCCATAGCTAGGGCTATGGGAACTATTGTTCATGAATTTATGGAATTTTGATGTTTGAATCTAAATTTGATTTTCGTTTTGTGATTAGATTTTATCCTATTACGCTTCTCTTTTAATCCTAATTAATTATATCGTCAGGTGACCGTACCTCGGTTAATTAATAGATCTATAGGGTAAAACGAGACAAAGGATTAGGTGGACCAAACCAATCTTTCTCTTCTAATCGTTACTAAATTAACAAGTTCATAGGTTTCTTAAACTTTCTTAAATTGATGTCTTTCATGATCATTGGGGATGTTAATTTAGAGAAAAGAATATTAATATTGCATGACCATTGGGTATTAATAGTATTCGTATGAATAATTGGCAATCACAAGGAAATTAGATTTAGAGTTAAATAGAAAAACAACATAAAGAATTGAATGAGAAAACTCATATGCCCTAGGTTCCTCTCCGATAAGTTTAACCAAGACGTGCATTGTATTCCTTACTCTTAGTTTATAATTAATTTTATAAATTCCTATTTTAATTAATCTCATATCTTTGAAGTTTAAACAATTGAATTAGGAAATTCTTTGTAATTGGAAAACAATCCTTGTAGGACGATATTTCGGGAACTTAAGAACCCTTTATTACTTCTCGATGGGTACACTTGCCCTCTGAACAACTAGCATGATGCAACAAGTATAGATATGATTTGATAGCTAAAATGTATACAATATGAGCAGAATCATAGGAATGATTGAAGTGTTGGTTGATTTCGAAAGCATGTAATATATGAATGAGTAAGTGGAATACGACTGAGAAAGAATATGATGCGTGATTATGATACGTGAGTCCAAGTAACTTGAAAATGGTGATTATGATATAAATTATAGCAGACTGAAGGGTGTATTATCATATATATTATGATCCACGAATTTATATAAATTGTAACCCACGTATCATGACATGCTGATTGATGGAAAGAATATTGGAATGTGAAATATTGAGTAAGAGAAATAGAAAAGTATAGATAGTCACAGAGATACACTGGGGGTGTGGAAGACGGGGGCAATTGAGAAATCTGGGAGAAATGGGGGTGGTGGATGTCTTCCAATTATTGCGCAAGAATTAATGAAAATAGAGAGAAAAGACACCACAGGCCTCACACTCATTTCCTAACCTAAACCCCTGACTACACCATTGTTAAAAAGGGCCGAGCCGGCACATGTGTGTATCTGTGTTGCTGCGGCTAACCAGCAGCTATCTATGCTATGAAGTCCTAAAGAGATCCCAAGGGCAATGAATATGAAAGTGTAATGAATGTGAAAGTGTGATGAATATGATATAGTATAGAAATTGTATGATTATAATATATGTATCATAACAGATCGATTTATGTTGTTATGATATGTGTTTTGTAGTACATCGACAGGTGTGACTGTGACACATGTATTGTGACATATTAATTGAAATGATATGATACACGTATAATAACATACAGGTCAATATACAAATGTATGTATAGCGAGTGAATTGTTGTACATGGTTTGATTGATCGTTGCCTTGTTGCATGTGCTTGGATATGATAAGTTTTAATATGAGTTGTTCACTATTGGTAATGAATTTGAATAGGATATTAGGCAATAACTATAATTCTTTTAAGATAATTTATAATAAAAGAGACTTAGTGGGGCGGGAAATACTCACCCTTACTGATATTTTCAGGTAATGAAAGAAAGGAGATAGAGATGGTTGATCTGTTCTAGGGTCATACTCGTCAAGGATTGTGGGAAAGAAACTGCTCAGATGTAATTAAATTAAATGTAATAGATGTATAAATCTTTTAATATATTTTATTTCATTGATGGAAAAATTTGAATTTGAAAAATGTTATAAATTTGTTAAATTTATTAATCGGTATTCTCATATTGTACCATTTTGGTAAAGTTGTACAAATTATTACTATTTTTATATATATATTTTAATAATGTAAATTATTTAAAGGAATTATTTAAAGAAAAGAAGGATGTTACACTCCATACCTTGACAACTTTTTCTAATAAATCCCTTGAGATAGTCCTAGGAAGATGCAATACTGATTTAATAATAATTGAACTAAATAATAAGAATAAGGGCAAGCAAAAATTTTACTAACAAGAAGTATTAGGCATACGGGTAGTTAGTAAGCCTATGTATAAATACATAAAGTAAATATTAGGAAATTGGTATAAAGTTAAATAAAAAATTTAGGAACCTTTAAAAAAAAACAATTGATTAGTAACAATACTAACGTAGACAACTCTCAAGTTAGTAAACATAAATAGATAGAAATGAATAAGATCTAAATAAGGAAGAGGTAGTTGACAAGTTCCCTTGAACTTAGAACCCTAGAATTTAAGTCCCTTAAATAAATGAAACTACAATGTGAGAGTAATGGGAGGAGACTAATCGTAAATACTCTTTGGGAGAATAAAGTATGATATATGTTTATTGTATTAGCTAAAATTAATGTTGAAATAAACTGTGAAGTATTAAAGAAGTACAGATATAGTGTAATCATGCATCATGCTCATAAGAAAGAAGGCGGAATCAAGGTTACAGCTGGCATAGCTGTGGGGCACTTTGTGTTAGGTTCAATGACGAACCTTGGAGGTGGCGAAGGTGGGGTGATCCAATGCTGCAGAGTAGCTCATTGTGACCGGGTCATTGTTATGTTTCGGATACAGCAATATGTGCTCATGTAAATTTACTAACTAGCAAGTATATTAGGTAGTTGTAGCAAGTAATAAAATTTTAAAATCAATGTGAGTTCCAAGTATCGTCCACAAGAATCTTGTTTTCAATTACCACTTTACAATTTGACATTTAGTTGAGTCAAACAGTTCATTAGAATGATTTGCAACATGTAAAAGTAAAACATAACAACAATATAAAGCAATGAAAGTGTTGCAAAACAGAGTTGCAAAATTTGTATTGAGATGAGATATCAATGGATGAGAGTTAGGAATTTATTTCACCAAAATATCAATATCAACTCAATTATGCCTCTAAACATTCAAGCAATTGATTAATTGACTATCAGTTTCGCATACTATTAGTCAAAGATTAATTCCTTAACTCGTTGACTCTAACATTTAACTAAATCATCCTAATTCCTTAGACAAAATTTAATTCAATGTTGCATTACAAATTAGAATCTTAAGATTGCAAAACTAAGATCACTTATTGCTAAGAAATCAATAATTTTGGTAATCAATTCAAATATGAGCAACAAATCCAATTTCCATTGGTAAAGGCTCCTCTTTTATTAATCAATTGAACTTCCATTCAAAGATTTACCTTAGTAACAGAATTAACTACTAAATCCAATCAAACACTTAAAGTTCAAAGTCAAAAATCAAATCAATACATCCATTTCAGATTCATAAATCGTAGAAATACCTTGGAAAAAATAGGGTGGTGGTGACACCAACAGTGAGCGTGGGTGCACCACAGGCCACACACTTTTCTCCTGACTCGACCTCTAACCAATACCTTTGCTAAAGGTCCCATGAGCGCACACGTTGTATCTGTAAGGCGGGGCTAACTAGTAACCATCCATGGTGTAAAACTGAGTAAGTCCTTAAAGTTGAGGGTGCCAGGAAACTGTTATCACAGTGCCACAGTGAGCGTGACTAACATGCACTGAGCGCATGTGGATGTGTGAGATGAGTAAAGGTGCAGTGAGCTCACCTATGTATGAATTGATGTGCAAACATGAGTGTAATTTTATCATATTAGGGATCGTTATGAAATAGGCAAGGTGAGTTTCCATGTTTGTGTGTGTGATAGTGTAAAGGACTCACCCTTACATTTATTTTTCAGGTGACCAAGACGATCAACACCAAGGTCAGTGGATGGGATAGATGATACTGCTATAAGACTTAGCAAACTATTTTGAAATTTGTGATGTATTAAATAGGTTTTGTAACATTTATTTTGATTTAAATTTGTAACCCATCTCATATTTTAAAATACTTTATTAAAACATTGTATTCGAAGTCATTTGAAATAAAATTTTTATTATCTCTTCTAAATTGTGAAAAATAATTTATCCGAAAATGATTATCTCGAAATTAATTAAGGTGTTACAATACATCATTGGAGTTTGAGAAGGATTGGACCAAGTTAATTCCAAAATACAATATTTAAAAACTAATTGGATAAAATCAATTTATGTCATAAAAGAAAAATAGGCCTTGTGTTACTTGAAAGAATTGTTCACACTTTGAATGTAGAGTACTCAACTAAGTAAAAAACTTAAATTCTTATTTCAATGCTTGTATAAAGTATGATATTGATAAAGCAATTCTTTGGACACTCTGAATTTGTTATTGAAGAAAAGTGTTACAGTGAGCTAATTTGGGAGTAAGACTCTTGTCATAAGTTAGCGATGTTATGATATGAGATGTCTCCAATCTTAATACAAATAGATAAAGTTTACATAAATATTGTGTTTAACTTATTCCAACAAGAGTTTGCATTATTTTTAGCCATCACATGTAAAAAATAAATGGATCTCCCACTTTGTTCTAATATGACATTACTATAGTCCTTCCTTCTCATGTTTGTAATAGTTCATTGAGATCTTCTAAACATCACCAAGGGATACTCCTATCAGCTTGAAATTCTACAATTTTTTTTAATATAAACCCCCTATCTTTGAAGATTGTATTCTTGTAAACAAGCGTGCATTTTCAAGATTATGTTTCTCTTATAGGAACTGATGATGGTTTATTTTGAGGTGTTTAAAAGATTTGTCGCAAATCCTCATCAAAATTTAAACAATTTAATGTAGTACTAGGGTTACCCTAGATTGTCTCCCGTGAACATTGGCTATTAATCTTCATTAAACATGTTGAAGGCATTAATTGAACAAGCAATTAAAATGGAGGGGGGGTTTGTGGTTTCAAATCAAAATAAAGAGTAACAAACAAACGAGTTTAATTAGTTCAAACAATAGAAAGCAGCAATCCTTAGTTCATCTACAAAGATTCTATCCTCATTCCACTCAAGATTTAACATTCATCCTCTCTTCCATGAATTAGGTTAATTTAACAAGCGAAAATCAACCTTATTGTCCCAACAAAATTACGCAATTTGTTAGGCTCTAATCTCTCATCCCAAAATTACGCAACCTTAGAATTAAACCTAGGATTAAGCAATCCCTAGTTTAGAATCTCCTTAAAACGAAATTAGGGTTAATTGAACAATACTCCCCTCATTCACCATTAATTCAATTCAAGAGACAAGGAAGAAGTAATTCATGAAAAGAAAGGAATTATATTATCATTAAATTCAAGGAACTCAAGAATCTATGCGAACTTACTAAGGATTACACAAAATTTAGCCCTCCATGGAAATAGGGGTCAAAAACGCAGTTGGGAAATGCAGAAAACTCATTAACATTAATGTAAAAGCAAGAGAAATGAGAAACCAAACCCTAGGTTGGACCCTTGGCTGTCACCCAAGGTTGCCCTAAGCTCTGGAAAATATCCTAAATTGAGTAAAGAAGAGAAAAGGTTCAAAAAGTGTAAGAACTCCCTACCCTAATTTGGTAAAAATCTATTTATACTAAAGCTGGCACCCTTCAAAGTAGTTACTCTCATTCTTTCATAGTAAACACGCGCAGCATCAGTTAGGTTTTGCTTCTCTGGAGTGATTACTATGAATATTCATAGTAATCACGCGCAGAACTGGGACATTTTGGACTCTCTAGAGTTGTCACTATGAATTTTGATAGTAACTACGCGCAACACCTTCAATTCTGCATACTCTAGAGTGACTACTATGAATATTCATAGTAACCACGCGCAGGTTTAGTGGATTCTGGGTTGCTGTAGTTGTCACTTTAAGCTTTGAAAGTGATCACTTTGGTCCCTTTGCTGGAAATGACTTACTGTAGTTGTCACTATCAATTTTGAAAGTAGTTACTTTCACCTCAAATTCCTCAAAATCCAATAATTCTTCAAAATAAGCATGGGGATTCCTGCCACATTATTCAAATGATCAAAACATGTAAAATAAACTATCTAAATCAATGTAAATTAACCAAAAACTAAGAAACCTATATTATTTAGCCTAATTGGAATATTCATCTTATTTTCACTATCTAAGTCTATTCTTTTCTATAAAGAGTAATAAATGATGTATAAAAATTTAGTAAAATGTGGATTCATCACAACCCTAAACTTAAACTTTTACTTGTCCTCAAGCAAACCAAAATTCAAGGACTTAAGTAAAAAGGGTTAGACTTATCCAAAAAAAAATTTTCAAAAATTTCTGTTCCAATCTTTCAACTCTAATATGCATTTCCTCCATTTCAAAATCATGGAGTCATTCAACAAAGAAAGCACACTTATATCAATTAATTTTATGCAAAATCCCATACAAGTGAAACAAAAATTTAACAAGGTTCATCATACTTCACACAATGCCAAGAAATTATCTAGCTCACAAGGTGGTGTTTCACTCTTCACTCGTCAGTGTTTCAAGCTAGGTATTTTCCCTCAACACATGCAAATTGCTCTACCCTACCATATGTTTGCCCATATTCTCAATCTCCTTTGCCTTAATACAATGATTTACCTATCGAAAGGACTTGGTTGGCCACAAATAGGGATAGGTAAGGTTCAATTTGATCAAGGAGGGTCAAAAGCTCAAGTGGGTTTTCAAGATAAGGGAATCCTTTTGAGTGAATGAATACATCAATTAGAATGAAATGCATCAAATGAGGTAGCCTAAGAGGTTCAAGCATTTTTCACCTTGTTTTTCATCATTTTTCATTATGTGAAGATCTCTTCAATCTCTTGGATCTTGCTTCATTTTATTTTCTTTCCTTTTTTATTCTTTCTTTTATGATTTTTTGGACTTTGGCAACCATTTTTTTTTTTACATGTATTTTAACATGTATAATGTTCACCACCCCAAACTTGAGAGGTTGCTTGTCCTCAAGCAACTACCATCAAAATTAACACTCCAAACTTGGTATTTGCATTCATGCTTGATGTTACTCAAAAGAAATACATTCTTGATGGAAGGAAAAAATGTTTTGGCAAACTAAGTTTTGGCAAAAGAAGAGGATGTGGTGCAAAGGTGGGCAATGGTGAGTGGGTGTGTGTGTGTAAAGGAGGCCTCAATCATCTAGATAAAATTGCATAATGCATATTCAATTAAGAAACAGGGCAAGTTCTGGAGAATAGATGCAAAATGACATGGAATATACACACAGAAAGATAATTAGGGGCTCAATTCTCTACCATGGTAAAAATGGTGATAATTATTTAACATCATGTGAGGATAAATCACCTTGCAAGAAAAGATATTCAGCATGGCATGAAGAGAAAATTATTTACAAAAGTAGAGTGTGTTCATGAATTGAATGAAAATTGCAATAAGAGTCTAAGATTGGAATTACAAAATTGGGTTCAATGAAAAAGAAAAAGAATAAAGATATATCTTTGTATTTTAATGTATAATTGTGCAGGAAAAATGAGGTTAAGAGAATATGAAATAGAGGCAAAGAACTTCACCCCCCCTTTCATGAATGATAGTGCCTCAACTCATGGGCAAAAAAAAATGATGCTCCTCTTGATGGAACTGAGGGCATTCTCTGCACAAAGAGACAATAAATTCAGCACCAGCAGAACAAAATAACTCAACTCAGATAATATATATATATATATATATATATATATATATATAGCATGAAAGAGTTAAGTTGTTGTTCAGGGTAGAAGTAGTAACGGGAAATTAAAGGCAGGGAAAATAAAAAGAAAAGTGTACTAATTACAGGGAAATTGGCAGAAAAAATATGTACAATGAAAGAAAAAGGTAAATAAAGAATAGAAATAAAAATTTAAAACTATATTGCATCCTCATTAGAGCTGGAGGAGAGGTCATCATCATCAGCTGCATCAGTGTCGGTGTCCTCATCATCCTGCCCCTTGCTGCTGCAGCTGGGTCTGGTACTGGCTCACCCTCAGAGCTGCTATCTTCCTCTTCCTCCTCCTCTTCTGCTGTAGGTGTGAAAGGTGGAAGATCATTTTGAACTGCTGCTCGAAGATAAGGGGCTGGGAAGGTGGGGGCATAGTAGATCTGGTCAACAGTCATCCCCATCTTCTTCCCCATGTTGAGTAACATGGTCTCTATAAGGGTCAGAGCAGCCTTCTGTCCAGCATGTATAGCATCTTGTCGCAGAGCTATTTCCTTCAGCTGGTCTTTCATTTTAGAAGGAAGGCCTTTCTTCCCTGCAGCTTGGGGAGGTATCTCTAGGGCTGAGCTCTTCTTAGCTTTAAACAGCTCCTTCACCATAGCTGTGGTGATGCAGGGAGCTGCTCTGATTTTCTGCTGATACTCCCCAAAGTTAACTCCAGCATCCTGGCAGAGCATAGTAATGATGGAGGGAAAACCCATGGAGTCCTTCTTCCTAGCTAGGATCTCCATGATGGCATTGCTGATAACATCGCCAACATGGATGCGCATCCCTGTCATGATGGCATAAACTAGCTTTGCCCTCTTCACTGCCAAGGTGGATGAGTGCATGACTGGCATGAAGGAGCTAAGGATAAAGATGCTCCAGACTTTGGCAGGTGGAAGGAGGTGCTTTGTAGTTAGGTTCTTGGGCTGGAGCTTCATGTCAAACTCCCAGTTCTCTCCAGCCTTGCATATTGCTTGAAGGATTGGCTTGTAGTCCTTCTCCTCCAAGTAGCTGAAAGTAGTGTAGTCCAGCTGTCCAGGCCTCTTTTCAGGAAGAGGGATGTTGAGGATCCTCTGGATGTTGACAGGGTTGAAGTCTATCACCTTGCCTCTGACCATGGAATGCCTGTAGGGGAAATCATCTCCCTTAACCCTGAAGGCATTCGCATAGAACTATTGGGTGATGTCCTTCCACCCATGCCCGGCACATGTGGTGAACAAATCCCACCCCCTTTTCTGGATTTCCTGCTCAAATTGGGCGTAGGTCCCTTTTTGCAGGTCAAAATTCCTGTCCTGCACAATGTGTCGCCTGAGAATATTGGCTTTGAAGAAATTCTCATGAGCCAGGGATCGAAATCTGGGATCATGTGCAGGCTGAGGCCTAGATGAAGAGGCAACAGTTGTCTTGGCTCTCTTGGCCTTGGGTGCGTTCTTTCTGGGACTGTTTGCCATTAATCTGCACATAGAAAAAGGAATAAATGAGTGATAGTGCATAATTAACCCTGTAGCAAGAATTTCACACTATTTGGAAATGAAGGAGAGAAAATGTAGGCAATTTACAGCATTGTTGCAGCAGAAAGTAGCTACTGTGATGAATGAAAGCAGTTACTTTGGCAGTAAAGCATGAAAGAATACAGAGGTATTATGTGGATATAATTTCATAGCAAATGTGCAGAAATTAGAGAAAATTAAGACAAATCAGAGTAGTTCTACATGCAAAAGTAACTACTATGCTAGTTGGTAGTAACTACTTTAACAGTGAAAGATCAGACAGTTAAACACATGCAGAGTGATCACTATGTGTGAATTATGTCAGTTTTTTCAATATTGGAAGGATAAAAGTGACCACCATGAAAGTGGACACTTTCAGTGAAGTTCAGCAGCAAGAAAATAACATATAGACACATACACTTGCAAATTCAAGCAACAAATTAGGTTCAGTAAAGTGACCACTATGTGTTACAGGTAGCTACTATGACAACAATAACAGTTCCAAAATGAAGTCCATAATCCATGTGTTTAAAATGTAGAACAACATATGTCATATAGTGAATCATGGTCTGCAAAAGAGGTTCATTTGATGGTTTGGAAAATTTAAACACAGTGTGCATTTGGATCCAATCAAATGAATTCTCAGCTTCTGAATCAGGCTGTGAGAATGCAGAGAGCATAAGAAAATGCAGAGAACATATATAAAATGCAGAGGATGAATTCCACTAGATCAGCTAAGCTAAAAAGCATGTGCAGCAAGATGGGTCTAATTTCAAATCAAATTTCCAGAATTCAGAGCAAGTAGTAAGTGAAAATGTAATTACATGGTAGTGCAACTGAATCAGATCAGGAATGAGTGTATGAAATGAGCAGACACTATATATTCACAGAGAGTAGTTACTATCTTACTATGAATGTTGATAGTAACTACTCCAGAGCAAAAACACTTCAAATTCAAAAAGGGAAAATGCAATTTGATTTCTAACCATGAGAATATGAATTTTTAATGCATAGAAATCACATTCCAGACTAAAACGAACCTAGGGGAAGCAGAATTTCAGCATTACCTACAGAGTAATCACTACGAATTATGAAAGTAGCTACCCTAGGGTTCAAACATGACAATTTGCACACACAGGATCAAATTAATCACCCTACTAACTTTAAATCATGTAGTTATCCTTGCAAAAACTGATTCTAACCAGTAATTTCAACTCAAATTGGTTCTAATTAAAAATCCCCAATTGAAAAATGAAGAACCCTAACGTAGAGAGTGAGGAAGAGGAAATTACCTGGATTGGAGTTCAAATGCAGTGCAAAAGTGTAGGGAGTTGACGTTCAAATGCAAGGAATTTAATTCGAGGGAGTGGGTGCTCAGGAAATTAGAAGAAGAGTGAAAATTTTCTCAGAAATGAAGAGTGAGAGTGAACGTGAAACAGGTCCTATTTATATAAAAATGTTGGGCGTAGTTACTCTCAATAATCATAGTAGCCACGCGCCTTGCGCGTGGCTACTATGAATTTTCATAGTAATCACTCCAGAGGCTTGCGCGTGGCTACTATGAATTTTCATAGTAATCACTCCAGAGGCGCCTTTCTCAGTTGTTTTAAAAGAGGTTGCACGTGGTTACTATGAATATTCATAGTAACAACGCGCATCAAATGTTCAAAAATTAGTTTCTGTAGTGGTTACTATGAATATTCAAAGTAATCACCACAGAGGCTCCCTTCATTTGTATTTTCCTAGGGTGCTGCGCGTGGCTACTATGAATTTTCATTGTAGTTATGCGCAGACCAATGAATTCAAAAGCCCTCAAAGTGGTCACTATGAAAATTGAAAGTGAGAACTACAGAGAGCAAAGTCACATACCTTGGTGGAAAGTGACCATTATGGCTTGGGAAAGTGATTACCTTCATGGCAAACTTCAAAATTCTTTCTAGAGTGAATGCTTGGTGCCATGGAAATGATTATTTCTCCCTCTCTACTTGGACTTCCATGAATATATGCACAAATTAAGTCCAAATACAACAATTTTTTTTTCTACAAAAATTATGAACAAATTGTCAATCAAATAATGAGTCAAGTGTTGAACAAAATGTTTGTGCAAAATGAACTAAGCAACATGACTAGTAACACAGCTCAAATGAAAGAATGCTTATTGAAATTAAAAGAGAACTAGAAAGTGCTATAAAACTATGAGTTGCCTCTCACAAAGTGCTTCTTTAACGTCACTAGCTTGACATTTAATGGAGCTTTCACTCCAAAATAGTTAAAGAATCAAGATCAGCTGGAGGTTGATCTAGGAAAAATTCCTCCACATTGGTCTCAAGTGTATGATTCCCATGGAAAGGCTTTAGGCGATGTCCATTCACTTTAAAAACCTTGTTTGTAGATTCACTTTTTACCTCCACTGCTCCATAGGGAGAAATGGAAGTCACAATGAAAGGTCCGATCCACCTAGATCTGAGTTTTCCAGGCATAAGCTTCAAACGGGAATTGAACAACAAAACCTTTTGACCTATGAAAAACTCCTTTCTTGCTATTTTTCCATCATGAAAGGCCTTTGTCTTCTCCTTATAAATTCTGGAGTTTTCATATGATTCAAGGCGAAGTTCTTCCAATTCTTGCAAGTACAATTTCCTTTGTTCTCCAGCTTTGTCTATGTCCATATTACAGGCTCGCACTGCCCAATAAGCACGATGTTCTACTTCTACTGGAAGGTGGCAGGCTTTTCCATAGACAATTATGTATGGTGACATTCCCAAAGGAGCCTTGTATGCTGTTCTATGAGCCCAAAGAGCATCATCAAGACGCTTGCTCCAGTCCTTCCTATTTGGCTGAACAATCCTTTCTAAAATCTTCTTAATTTCTCTATTGGAGAGCTCAACCTGCCCATTGGTTTGGGGGTGATAAGGTGTAGATACTTTGTGCAATACTCCATACTTTCTCAGTAGAGTCTCAATGGTTCTATTGCAGAAGTGGGTACCCTGGTCACTAATCAAAGCTTGAGGTACTCCAAACCTACAAAACAAATGAGTACGCACAAAATCTACAACCACTCTTGAATCATTAGTTCTTGTAGGCTTAGCCTCTACCCATTTAGAGACATAGTCTACAGCAAGCAAAATATATAAGAAACCAAAGGAAGGAGGAAAAGGACCCAGAAGTCTATACCCCAAACATTGAATACATCACAGTATAAAATGGATTGTTGAGGCATTTCATGCTTCAAGGTGATTACCCCTCCAGTTCTTTGGCATTTCTCACATGTAGAACACACTTGCCAAGAGTCCTTGAAGATTGTAGGCCAATAAAAACCCACATCCAGTACTTTCCTTGCAGTCCTTTGGGGCCCAAGGTGGCCTCCTACAGTGAATGCATGACAGAAATGCAAAACTGATGCAGTTTCTTCCTCAGGAATGCATCTCCTAATCACTTGATCACTACAGAACTTCCACAAATAGGGATCATCCCAAAGGTAATGCTTGGCATCATTCTTGATCTTTTCCCTTTTACTTCTTGGTGCATCTGCTGGAAAAACTCCTGCAACTAAAAAATTTACAATATCAGCAAACCAAGGCAACTTTGAAGTATACAACTCTAATAATTGCTCGTCAGGGAAATCATCTTTTAGAGGAGTGAGTTCAGGGACTCCCTCTATCCTGCTCAAATGATCCGCCACCAAATTTTGTGCTCCACTTCTATCCTTTATCTCTACATCAAATTCTTGAAGTAGAAGCATCCACCTTATTAGCCTTGGCTTTGAATCTGTCTTTTTCAAAAGGAACTTAAGAGCAAAATGATCAGTAAATACCACAACTTTTGACCCTAGCAAGTATGATCTAAATTTATCCAAAGCAAATACTATGGCCAATAGTTCCTTTTCAGTTGTGGTATAGTTACACTGTGCAGGATCCAAAGTCCTAGATGCATAATAAATGACATATGGATCCTTACTAAACCGCTGTGCTAAGACAGCACCCACAGCAAAATTGGATGCGTCACACATGAGCTCAAATGGAAGTGTCCAGTTTGGTGGCTGAATGATGGGGGTTGTGGTCAAGGCTGTCCTTAGGTAATCAAACGCCTCTTTGCACTTGGCTCCAAACTCGAAATCAATATCTTTCTACAGTAACTTGGAGAGAGGAAGGGCTATCTTGGAAAAATCCTTGATAAAGCGCCTGTAGAAACCTGCATGGCCAAGAAATGCACACACCTCTCGCACACAAGAGGGGTAAGAAAGCTGTGAAATGACATTAAGCTTAGCAGGATCTACCTCAATTCCCTTCTCAGATATTATATGGCCTAAGACTACCCCCTGCCTAACCATAAAATGACATTTCTCAAAGTTCAGAACAAGGTTAGTCTCTATACATCTTTGTAAAACTCTATCCAAGTTTCCTAAACATGCAGAAAATGATGACCCATATACAGTGAAGTCATCCATGAATACTTCAATACAATGCTTAACCAAATCAGAAAATATGCTCAACATGCATCTTTGAAATGTACCGGGAGTATTGCAAAGCCCGAATGGCATTCTCCTATATGCAAATGTACCAAATGGGCATGTAAAAGTGGTCTTCTCCTGATCCTCAGGAGCTATGCATATTTGAAAATAACCTGAGAATCCATCTAGGAAACAATAGTGAGATTTACCTGCCAGGCGCTCCAGCATCTGATCTATGAAAGGTAGAGGAAAGTGGTCTTTCCTGGTCGCCTGGTTGAGCCTCCGATAATCAATGCAGACTCTCCAGCTGTTCTGCACTCTAGTGGACAGGAGCTCATCCTTCTCAGTCTTCACAACTGTAATCCCTGACTTTTTGGGCACCACTTGCACTAGGCTCACCCATGTGCTATCTGATATCGGGTAGATGATGCCTGCCTGGAGTAGTTTGGTGATCTCCTTCTTCACCACCTCCAATATGATCGGATTTACCCTCCTCTGGGGCTGTCTCACTGGCTTGGATCCTTCTTCCAGCAAAATCTGGTGCATGCACAGGGAAGGGCTGATTCCAGGGATGTCAGCCAAGGTCCAACCAATAGCCTTTCTATGCTTCCGAATCACATCAAGCAACTGCACCTCTTGGTCCTCATCAAGCTCAGTGGATATGATCACAGGGAGCTTCTCACTTGTTTCCAAATAAGCGTATTTTAAATGCTCAGGCAAGGGTTTAAGCTCCAAGGTGGGAGGCTGCTCAACTGAAGGCAGTGCTTTAGCACTTTCATTTGAAATGATTTCTGCAACATTTAAACCACAAGGATTAGATTCAATTATACTTGCTGTACTCAATGAACCACATTCTAACCCTTTTGATTTTTCAATGTCATTAATGTCAGAAGTTGCAGAATCTAAATCCAGAAAATTAGCAATACAAATATCACACAAAGATGACTTAGTACAATATTCACAAATTTTAGTATCTATGGTATCTATACAATCAGAAAAATCAACGAAAGAGTCTCCTAAAAATTCAGCAAAATTATCATCTATCAAGCTATCAAGAACATCAATGTGAAAAACTGAATGTTCCTCAGGTGAGTGCCTTATAGCATCTAGTATGTTGAAGCGAACCACACTCTCTCCAAACTCCATAGTGAGAGTTCCAGCATGCACATCAATTTTGGTCCTGGCCGTCTTCAAGAATGGCCTTCCCAAGATGATTGGTGCAGCTCCTTTTATTGGCTCTTCTTCTTGCATGTCCAAGATGTAGAAGTCAGCAGGAAAGATCAAGTCATTCACTCTCACTAGAACATCCTCCACAAGGCCGGCTGGATTAGTAGTGCTCCTATTTGCTAATTGGATGATGACACCCGTGGGCTGCAATGGTCCAAGAGACAAAGATGTGAAGATAGATAAAGGCATAACATTAATAGATGCACCTAAATCAAGCATGGCATTATCTATCCTTTTGTTTCCTATAATGCAGGGAATAGTAAATGTCCCTAGATCTTTACATTTCTCAGGCATGGAAGTCAAAAAGAGCTGATACATTCCTCCCCATGTTCACTCTTTCATTACCCTTTAGACGCCTTCTATGAGTGCACAAGTCCTTAAGGAATTTGGCGTACTTTGGGATTTGCTTGATAGCATCTAACAAGGGGATATTGACTTTAACTTTTCTGAAAGTATCCAGAATTTCTTTATCAACCTCTTCTTGCTTCTTGCTAGGCTGAACCATTCTTTGAGGGAAGGGAATAGGAATAGACCTCTCCTCCTTGTCTACCACTTTTGGTTGACATGGTGTGGGCATACGTGCAGGCTACTCTTGGCTTCCAACTTCTCCACCTTCACCTTCTGCAGCTAAAGTGCAACTAGGATCCTTCTCAGTAGGCATTTCTGGCTCTTGCATCACCTTACCAGATCTCAAGGTAATGGCACTCACATTCTTTGGGTTTGTTACAGTTTGTGCAGGGAGATTGTCTGAACCTTAAGATTGAAGTTGATTAAGGGATGAAGCAAGTTGACCCATTTGATTCTCCAAGGTCTTGATACTTGCTTGAGTCTGTTGCTGGAAGGCTTGACTCTGTTGTTGGAAATTGAGATTACTCATAGTGAGTTGCTTCACAAGGTCTTCCAAGAATGACTCATTCTTTTGAGGTGCAGCGGCTAGTGAAGAAGATGCTTGATGGTGCTGTTGAGATGAAGATGATGGATGGTGATGTTGCTGGGCTGAATATGGCTTGCTTTGTCCAGCTTGATGCGGTTGGAAATGGTTGTTAGTTGGTTGGCTAGAGCCTTGATGCTGTGCATTTCCTCCCCACCTTAAGTTAGGATGGTTCCTCCAACCAGGATTATATCTATTGGAAGATAAATCTCAGCTTTGTTGTTGTTGCGGCTGCTGAAAAGGAAATTTAGTAGCATAAATATTAGCAGCATAAGCTTGAGGATTACCTTCCAAAGATTCAGTTTCCTGCAATGTGGGGCAACTATCAGTGAAGTGATCCGTAGATGAACAAATCCCACAAAGCATTGCTGGAATTGATGGAGGTGGAGGTGTATATGCAGCAGAATTCTTTTGGATGGATGTCAACTGTTTTACCATAGTAGCCAACTCATCTAGTTTATGCTCCAGCTTGTGTGAATCTGAAGTTTGAATTTCATTGACATTTCTGGACATAATGGAATTTTGCCTTGTAGCAAACTGTTGAGAGTTAGCTGCCATATTCTCAATGAGGTTTCTAGCGGCTGCGGGAGTCTTGTCAACTAGGGCTCCCCCACTAGCTGCATCGATCATGCTCCTATCCATTGGGTGTAAGCCTTCATAGAAGTATTGGATTAGGAGCTGGTCACTTATCTGATGATGGGGGCAGCTAGCACAAAGTCTCTTGAAACGCTCCCAATATTCATACAAACTTTCCCTCTCCAGCTGCCTAATACCACATATTTCCTTTCTTATTGAGGCAGCCCTTGAGGCAGGGAAAAAATTTTCCAGGAACAATCTCTTGAGGGTGTCCCAACTTGTAATAGAGCCAGGTGGAAGATAATACAACCAGTCTTTAGCCAAATCCATAAGAGAAAATGGAAAAGCCTTTAATTTCACATGCTCTTCAGGCACACCTTGTGGTCTCATTATAGAGCAAACAATATGAAATTCTTTGAGGTGTTTATGTGGATCTTCACCTGCAAGACCATGAAATTTAGGAAAAAGATGGATTAGGCCAGTTTTAAGAACAAAAGGGGCATCCACATTCGGGTATTGGATACATAAAGTCTGGTAGGTCACGTCCGGTGCGGCAAGCTCCTTAAGTGTCAAGTCATTTTCTGCCATTTCTAAAGGTTCAGAGTTTAAAGAATGCAGAGAAGAATATATATAAGATGGAGAAAATGGTGAAGATGGTTCCTCAATATGTGCAAAATTTTGTCTACTAAGGTTCCTAAGATTTCTATGGAATGTCCTATCAATTTCAATATCTAGAGGATATAAATCTCCCAGATTTGATCTGGTCATTCATTAGGAATTGTCTATGGAAATTTGAAAAGAAGTAAACTAATGAAGCAGTAAAAATGCAGAAAAATTCAGATGACAATTATGCAGAAAAACTAACATCTAAGTGCAGTAAAATAAAGTATTAACACCAAACAGCAGAAATAGAAAGAAATTGCAATTATGGAATGAAAATATGCAACACACAAACACAAATTCTGCAGCAGAAACAGGGTAATTGCAGCAAACGAAAATACAGTGTGGTAAACCAAAATGCAGAAATCAGAATTCAAACAATATGCAGAAAACAGCAATTGGTTCTACCTAAATACAAGATATCTCTACTTATCTATGTAACTACAACTATACTAAAGTATTCACAATGCAAAAGTTAAAAGAGAATTCACTAAATATGCAGAAAACGAAAATGAAAACAGAGCAAATAACATTTTTATGAAAAATCAACACCAATGTTCCCGGGCAACGACGCCAATTTGATGATGGTTTATTTTGAGGTGTTTAAAAGATTTGTCGCAAATCTTCATCAAAATTTAAACAATTTAATGTAGTACTAGGTTACCCTAGATTGTCTCCCGTGAACATTGGCTATTAATCTTCATTAAACATGTTGAAGGCATTAATTGAACAAGCAATTAAAATGGAGGGGGGGTTTGTGGTTTCAAATCAAAATAAAGAGTAACAAACAAACGAGTTTAATTAGTTCAAACAATAGAAAGCAGCAATCCTTAGTTCATCTACAAAGATTCTATCCTCATTCCACTCAAGATTTAACATTCATCCTCTCTTCCATGAATTAGGTTAATTTAACAATCGAAAATCAACCTTATTGTCCCAACGAAATTACGCAATTTGTTAGGCTCTAATCTCTCATCCCAAAATTACGCAACCTTAGAATTAAACCTAGGATTAAGCAATCCCTAGTTTAGAATCTCCTTAAATCGAAATTAGGGTTAATTGAGCAATACTCCCCTCATTCACCATTAATTCAATTCAAGAGACAAGGAAGAAGTAATTCATGAAAAGAAAGGAATTATATTATCATTAAATTCAAGGAACTCAAGAATCTATGCGAACTTACTAAGGATTACACAAAATTTAACCCTCCATGGAAATGGGGGTCAAAAACGCAGTTGGGAAATGCATAAAACTTATTAACATTAATGTAAAAGCAAGAGAAATGAGAAACCAAACCCTAGGTTGGACCCTTGGCTGTCACCCAAGGTTGCCCTAAGCTCTGGAAAATATCCTAAATTGAGTAAAGAAGAGAAAAGGTTCAAAAAGTGTAAGAACTCCCTACCCTAATTTGGTAAAAATCTATTTATACTAAAGCTGGCACCCTTCAAAGTAGTTACTCTCATTCTTTCATAGTAAACACGTTGCCTCTCTGGAGTGATTACTATGAATATTCATAGTAATCACGCGCAGAACTGGGACATTTTGGACACTCTGGAGATTTTGGACTCTTTGCATGCTCTGGAGTGACTACTATGAATATTCATAGTAACCACGCGCAGGTTTAGTGGATTCTGGGTTGTTGTAGTTGTCACTTTAAGCTTTGAAAGTGATCACTTTGGTCCCTTTGCTGGAAATGGCTTACTGTAGTTGTCACTATCAATTTTGAAAGTAGTTACTTTCACCTCAAATTTCTCAAAATCCAATAATTCTTCAAAATAAGCATGGAGATTCCTGCCACATTATTCAAATGATCAAAACATGTAAAATAAACTATCTAAATTAATGTAAATTAACCAAAAACTAAGAAACCTATATTATTTAGCCTAATTGGAATATTCATCTTATTTTCACTATCTAAGTCTATTCTTTTCTATAAAGAGTAATAAATGATGTATAAAAATTTATTAAAATGTGGATTCATCAGGAACCACATAGGTATGAATAAAATTTTGTGAACAACTTAGAACCTCTAGCTCTATTGATACCACAATCCAATTTTGATACTACATTTCTACTTGATGACATCTAATTTGCTACTAATAGGTCTTGATTCCATTAGAAACAAGATGGTAGGTTTTAACTTGTAACAAAACTCTTTTAGTTCTTGAATTATCATAATAGCCCCTATACCATGACAATTCCAAATGAGAACAATCATAGCTAAGTTGGGTGCATGGTAAAGCCCTCCTCCTTGATCATATTAACATGTCTTGTCATCCTCTCTCCAAATTATTTCTCATGTTGAAGTTGAGTTGCTCCATTTTTTTAATCTTTTCCTTTCATCCCCTTCCACCTTTTGCTCTCATAACATTTTAAGGATACTAAGATCTACTCCTCTCTTGCCAACAATCTCATTCTTTTTATTCCCTTTTCTAATTCACCATTAGTAGGCTCTTGAACATAATACTTTGTACCCTTTATTGTTATATAGTTTTTGGTATACTAATAGTTCTCTCATACTATTACTAGTTGGATTTGTTTTCTACATCTATGCCCTCACCACTAGGGTACTATTCTCATTTTATATACATAAGCTGTAACACCTTAAATTTAATTTTAAATTATTAATTTCTAAAAATGGGAATAATAAAATTTTATTTTTAAATAGGTTTTTCCAACCCGCAATTCAACAAAATAGTTTGAATAATAAGTGTTTACAAATTTTGATCAAGGAAACTGTTATAGGACTAATTCAAATATATTAAAATTTAAAAATAAAATTAGCCCTATAGCAGTCTCATCTATTCCTTCATTAAGTCTGATGCTAATCATCTTGGTCACTTGAAAAATAAATATAAGGGTGAGTACTCTACACTATCCAACACACACAAACATAGAGACTCACCTCGGTCACCCTTCACATAGTTTCTAACACAGTCATACTAGTAAAATCAATCACAAGCAACATTTTTAAGTATTTCATTTCAATTCATGACCGATGCACTCACGTCATCAAAATGTTTTACACGTGTGCACTCACCGCATATAGTCACACTCACTATGGCACTGTGATCACAGATTTATACCTGGTTACCCTCGTATCACGGATACTACGTGCACGATCACGAGTCACTCGGCAAAGGTAGTGGTCAGAGGTCTAGTCAGGAGGAGAGTGTGTGGTCTGTGGTGCACCTACGCTCACTATTGGTGTCACCACCACTCTTCTCCAAGGAATTTCTACCATCCCCATCTTCCACATCCCCAGTATATCGTGGAACCATTCATAGCATTATTACAACGGCATTCAACATGCCCTACGCACACACACACTTCCATTAGATACAACATTTATTCAAAGCACACGACACAATGCCTATAGTCATTCACATTACACGGCATGTAGGCCCACATTCATTCATTCATAACACTTGGCATATATGTCCTGATTCCATCACACAACATAATTCCCATTCACATTCATTTCCAACCATTTACGTTATTCAATCATCAATCAGTGACATGTCATAGTAAACAATCACCCACAATGGGCTCAACTATTTCATCATACACGACATTATATTCAAACACACAATAATTTCCATCCATCACATATTTCCTACTTCCTATTTCAGCCACATTGCAGTGGTTCACAAAATAAATGATAATCAAAACATAATAAGATAGGTAGAGTCCCCCCTTACTATACACGAAACCAATAATGAGAAGGCTCCCTACACGAACTTAGGCCTAAATACATGGAGGAACCCCATGAGAATCAAGGAAAAATTGAGAAAACAGAGAATGGGGATGAGAGACCGAAATCCTAACCATTAAAAATCACCTCCAAGTGTTCCTCACACGAATCCAACCTTCAATCTAGCTCACGAACGGCTTTGGAGGCAATTTAATCGGTGAAATATTGTTTGAGTCGAGAGAATCGAAGAGATATTGAAGAGGGAAGATGGAGAATGAATTTCCCCAACCCTAACCTCTTCAAATACCCCTCTGGTCGCAACACTCTCGCTACAGCGATGCACCTTGTTGGTACAGCGAAAATCTCAGTAGAAACTGCACTCTGGTTTCTGCAGAATCTCGTTACAGCGAGACCCTCTCGCTACAATGAGAATGTACCCTGAAATGCACATCAAATTGTTGCTTTGTCGCTATAGTGAGGGACCTCCCACTGTAATGAGAAGGCGACAGTTTCACGTCTTCCTCCCAGGGCCCTCTCGCTACAACAAGAACACCCCAGTATTACACACATAACTTGTTTCTCAACCCAATCAATCCAGTCTAATCATATACGAATACATTTATACGCATCCATATGCATTTATACACATCAACATCATCATCACGCACTCAAGTACAAATTCCAACATCAATTCATATATATACATACATATATATATATATATATATATATATAGCAATAATCAATATTACAAAAAATTTGGGGCGTTACATAAGCAAAATGCAAAATTTGCAAGGTCATAACTAAAGAAATTTGATAACTACAAACACTACTTTCTTTTAGTTATATGATGTGAAATATTTTAGGTTTATATTTATAGTTTTACTTTAGTTTATAAATATTTTAAATATTCTTTATTTTTAGATTTTTAACCATTTTCTACTTATTGGAATAAATTGGGCATATTACAAAAAAATTCTTTAATTTCATATTTTTTAGTAATTTTGACCTCTAACTACTCCTTCGGCCATAACTTTTTCTATTGATATCATTTTTGGCTAATTCTAGTTGCATTGGATTCTACACATCCTAGGCTTCAAAATGCATATATGGATCGCGGGATTTGGAGCTGATTTTGATTTTTTATAATTTTTTGAAGTTGAGGCAGATTTGCTTAATATTATTGCACGATTGCATTTGGACCCCTTCTTATTAGATAATTGTATTTGGGCTTGTAGTTATAATTAAGGCCTAATTTTTTGCCATTTAGTTTACCCTAATCAGAGCTTATAAATAGACTAATAAGGTTCTGATTTAAGGGAGGTGATAAAAATACTTTGAGATTTTAAGACTTGGCCGAAATAAGAATCCTTGTTTTTACTTTCTTTTGAACTCTCTAGTTCTTTTCTCATTTTTGTGCGGGTTAAGCGCTTCAATGGAAGGCTAAACCTCTTGTTCAACTCGCAGAATCCAAACGTTATAATTTCAACTTGAGTTATGCGCTAAATTGCTCTGAGTTTGTTCTCTTTTTCTCTCTAATCTCAGAGTTAAGTATTGCGATTGTGATTAACTATTTTGTTGTTAGAATTCAAATTAGGACTCGATTGATGCTCTGATTTGATACTTAATGCGGATTAGGTTAAATGATTATTTGATTTAATTCATAACTCTATTCAATTATATTATTCGATTGAATTAATAATTGAATTGGGTGATTGTTCAAACGCAGATTTAAATCTTTAAATACTGTAATAGTCAGAGTTACACGCATTTAGTATTTTGTGGATTGATATTTTTTAATTCATTTTTACTCAATTTTATTCTGTTCGTAATTTAATTTGATTAATTTGTAATTTTTAAAACCCCAAAAACCATATTTTCATTTTTTAAAAGAAAACCTAAAATTGAATTTGATTGAGAATGTGTCTCCGTGAATTGACCTAGGTTTGGCTCTATACTATAAAATCTTTAGAAAACTTAGTTGTTTTGATAGCGACTCGACATCGTCTATTATTATACTCTCAAGAAGTGGCTTATTTAGGAATTCTTCTCCTTCTTCCATAATAGTCTTGTTGTAACACCTTCTTTTCTTATGGGCTTTATTTGTTATTAAGTATTATTCAATTTTATTTTAAATCAAAAAAGTATGAACGTCGGTAGCTGCAAAGGGTCTCGCTCAGGTGAGACATGTCTAACTCAAGCGAGATTGAGTCTTGCCTAAGTGAGAAGGCACAGGGTGAATGAGAGGCTCTCTAGAGTCGCTCAAGTGAGAATACCCCTTGCTAAGGTAAGAATATCAGAAAAAATGGGAAAGAAACCATTGTCTAATGTTTTCGCCTAAGCGAGAATTTGTGTTTTAAAAGGTATTAAGAGATTTTCATTCTAAAACCTCTATTAGAAGTCAAGCAACTTTTTCTCTCCTTTTTTCTTTGATCTCTCACCTCTCCTTCTTAGAGAAACCTTCCATGAACCTCAAATCTCTCTTGCATCCAAACTTGAATGTTTATTTCGGGTCGACTCTAAGTAAGTTTCTTGGAGTTTAGTCCTCCAACCTTTGTTCTATTATCTCTGTTTTCTATTTTCTCAAAAGTGCTCTCGCTTATGATATATAGGAAGAGCTTAGTCACTTAGACGATATCTTCCTCAAATATTCTTTCAAAATCTCCTCATTGAGATAAAGACTGTAGCGACCCAAATTTACTAAATCATTGATACCAACTTTATAACATGATAGTTCAGAAAACACCAAAATCTGGAAATATTTTTTTTTTCTCATACAGTTTACAAGTATAGTTCTCCTTCTCTAAGAGAGTTAACATGCATATGACTTCCTCATTTAAACACTTTATGATTCAATTTCAATACGATAATAGAATGAAATCAACCCCACTCATCATCAGAAAATACCTCAAGATAGATTAAATATAAGTTGCGGAAACGTCAAATACATAATTTAACAGTACGGTCATCAAGATTCAAATACAATATAATTAAAATAGATAAATCTTCCTAAGAGTAGTTTCACTAAGACATAAACAAGTAAACAGACATCAATCATAAGGTGAATAATCCTCAATGGGATCAGACTCCTCGGAAGATGTCGGGAAAGCAGAACTAGTAGAGCAGCAGCAACAGAATCCCCACCGTTCTCCTCTATTCATCCAGTAGTGCGAGGAGGTGAACAGGTACCAGTAGGTGGAACTAAGGTAGATGGGTGTGCAGGGTACATATAGGATGGTATAGTGGTGTACCTAATGGAGGATTCCACCACATGGATATCCCTCTCCATTGGCACGGGTGGAGTGATCAATTGGATTTTTATATACTTATTTTCTCTCATTCCTAGCTCATTAATCTCTTTCATTTAGGCTTTATTTAATTTTTCCAGCATTTGGCAAATTTTTACATTGTTTTGGTTTTTGGGTCATATCTTGAGTTGTAGGGCTCATCTCATTGTGATTTTTGATTTGTAGAAAAGCTTAGAGATAGGCCCACAAGTTGTATGAAGAGGTCGAAGACCAATTCTGGTGTTAAGAAGCTGACTCTGGGCCTAGAAGTGAACTGAAGCAGTGTAGTCGCAGATCCTGAGCAAGGTATTTGTGTCATATCTTAGTCCACAGACATCCGATTAAGCTTATTCTAGTGGCGTTTTGAAGCTGACATCCAAGGCTACAATTGTCCTTCAGGCCACCAATCAAAAAGAGGCCGTTTTCATAGCCGAAATAACAGCAAAATGTTACGAACGCAATGGAGAGGAGAAATTTGAATTTTAAATGTTGCTCTCTCTCTCTCTCAGCCTCTCTCACCTTTACGACTTGTTGTTTTCCTCCATTAATGGAGGCTTAGATTTTCATCTAATTCAAGGATTAAAAGGGACATGACATTCTTGAGGATTGGTCTCACATTGGCATAACTTCAATAACAAATTCGGTTTCATCTCTTCCTTATTTTCTCCTTTTGCTAATTATATTTTCGAATTGAAGTTATTCGTTTGGATTGATGATTATGCATCTGGTTGATTACGTATTATTCGATTGATGTATGTAATTCAGTTTTAAGGAACACGAATTGGATTTTCAGGTTTGAAAACTACAATTAACGGCATTGGTAAATTAAATTGACACAATTCAATTAGGTTCTAGAGTTTTCTAAACTTTAAGTGATTATGTGTTAATCGAATGCATGAAGGTTTTCGTGTGAATGCTGAGTTCGAATTGAGGTTTCATTCGAATTCATTGTTAATTACCGAATTGGTTGTTGATATATTCTCTTAAAAATCTGGTGATAGAGTAGTTATTGTTCTTCTTAATTCTTGGATTGGAATTTCAATTTCTATTCACTCTTCATTCTAATTATAATTAGCTGTGTTTTCTTTTCTTTTATAAATAAACCCCCCATCTTATATACTTTCTAAATAGATTAATTCATCCTAGTGATTCTTTGAGAAACGACCCTAGTTGCTTACCTCATACTATAGTAATTAGGTGTATTTTGACCCTGTACGACCACGTGTTAAATTTGGGTGGAGAAGTAGGAGTAGTCAAAGGAAATGGCACAGGCGCAAGAGCTGGCCTAGCAGTAAGAGTATGGGGATCAATAGACATGGGAGTCGGGGAAGCAAACATGGCAGGATAAGGTAATTGAGTGTCACCAGGAGGGACAGAAAAGACAATCTCAATGGGTGTGTCAGCAACGTACTGGGTGATCCATGAGCCTCCACTATCAAACACCAATATATCCTCCTCAGAAGGAAGGATCCACACCTTCACCCTATTCCTGTCCATTTATATAATAAAAGAAGAACAATACAAAACAACACAACACAGGGGTGAGTTCTCCAATCACAAACATCAATCATAGCCATACCCCAAGGAAAGCGGCGTCACAGACACAATTCAATCTAACAATCCACATTCAACATCATCCAAGGTTCAATCATATAATAGGGAGATAGTTGTAATCACAATCATAGCCAACGTCACAAGTAGTCAATCATCCCTAATAATAATGCATATGATGCATGAATGCAGGTTTTGATCTCACCCATATAGTCACTCATGTGTTAATAACATGCAAATAATGCATGGGGATCCCATTCCTCTATGACTGGCGACTTGCCTAGCTTTTAGCATAGAGATAGATAGATAGATTCAAGTCGTATGGCAATCAGAGGACTCTATTCCCTACTCTGCACAGTGATATCATAGATAGAAAATAGAATAATAGCACATCATTGATGTGTAGTGCCATCCGGCACGTTCAAGAATGGACCTCTATGACCCTAGTATTATGGAGTTCACGTCAGGTTTGGCTAAGGTCTTGCAAACGGGTCACAGCCCGGCGACAGGGAGCTCAGCTGCCATGTGCCACTTAGGTCGGATGTTCCCCCTTTTTCCACCCCCAGAAGATCTACTTTGGACCAAACTTCCAATACCTACAACTATGCCTCTGTAATGCCATCAAGTCGTTTCACAAGATAATATATAATGCATGAAGTAGCATTTTCAGTTTTTTTGTGATAATTTTCTCAACTCATATGATACACTTTTTCTCTATCATAGTACTTAAATGGTGTAATTCAATACTAGCAAGTGTACTAGGTAGTTGTAGCAAGTTATAAAATGTGGAAATCAGATTGAGTCCCAAGTATCGTCCTCTAGGATCTTATTTTTAATCACCAATTCACAAGATAATAACCATTTGCACCAAACAATTCATTGAACAGATTTCAATATGCAAGAAAGTAAATTTCAGAATTAAAGAAATGAGAAATTGTTAAAAATAGAATGTTAATTTGTACTATTCGAATGAATTATGAATGGAGGAAAGTTAGGAATTTATTTCACTAGAATATCAATATCAATTCAGTTCTGCCTCTGAACATTCAAGCAATTAATTGATTGACAATCGGTTTCTCTTTACAATAACCAAAGATTGATTCCTCAATTCATTGGTCCTAATATTCAACCAAATCTCCCTAATTCCTTAGTCCAAATTTAGTTCAATATTGCATTACGAATTAGAACCAAAGATTGCAAAACTAAGAACACTTATCCCTAAGAAAATCAATAGTTTTGGGAATTAATTCATATCCAAGCAACAAACCCAATTTCCATTAGTGAAGGTTACTTTTTGATTAATCAATTGAACTTCCATTCAAAGATCAAGTAAACACATAATTAATCCCTCAATCAAATCAAATACTCAAAGTTCAGAGTCAAAACGAAATCAATATATCAATTCTAGATACATAAATCCCTAGCAAAAAGAGTTAGAAACACATTACAATGAAATGAAGAGAAGCAAGAAGAAAAGAAGATGAAAAGCAGAGAGCTATCTCCATAACTTCATCTTCTCCCAGATTCCTCTAGCAAAGAAGAACAAAAGTCGCTCCTCTCTTCTCCCTCTGACTTTCCTTGGAAGTTAAAACGGTTACAACTGAATACCAAAAACTAAAAATGACAAAAAGCTCTTTTTCTAAGTTTCTAATTCCTATTTATAGAGTTCCTCTAATTCTTCGACTTAACCCTTGGAATTTTGAAAGTTAGTTATCCCTAGGTGCTCTGGAATCTTCTAAAAGTGATACAAAAGCTCCAAACGTCCAGAATTGACAAGAAGAAGAAGTTATAAAAACTGCAGAGTTTTGTGCCAAAACGCGTAGTGGCTGGAGTGAAGGCGCGCAGTTGCGCGCCAAGGCTTCAAGTGATATGAGTTGCAACTCTCTATTGCGCGCCAAAGCTCCAGGTGATATACGTTTCAACGCATTGGCAGTTATCTAGTTACAGTTGCTGGAGTGTTAACGTGCATCACTCAGAGTAGCCACGCAGACCCAATGCTGTATTTTCTTCTTTCCACGTTCAAACGCCAATCACTTGGAGTTGTAACGCCCAGCTCTTAGGATTTCTTCAAGCTTGATTCTTTGACTTTTCTTCTTTAATTTCAGCTTTTAATCTTCCTTTAAGCACTTTCAACAACTTTCCATCTTTTGCATGAATTCCTACAAAAATCTAAACAATTCTTAATATTTCAACAAAACAACAATTTATACTAATTATTTTATTTTTGTGATCTTTTCAAGTTATTTTTAGAACTATTTTCCTAATTATTAACCAAAAACTATGCTAAAAACATGGTAAAATATGGATTTATCATTATATCATTTAGCCACTTGGGCTATTGCACAGTAATAATAGAAGTCACCATGAACTTAAAATCATAGCATATAGCATCAGCTAAAAGTCACCATAGACTTAGCAACATGGATAGATAATCTCCATGAGTCACATGCCTTAGCATGGATAGATAGATACCATAAGTTTCACAATAAATCTCACTGAGTTCATAATAATTTCAAAACAATATATTTCAGGAACTCAGGGCATAATATAGATTTCTCATCATACTTTCATCGTCTCATAGTTTTATAATTTCACACTCATGGATAATTTTAGGGCAACATATAATATATTGGACCATAGCTTAAGCAATTCATTCAAGCCTTCATGATTCATTTCCTCTTTCTCAATTCAGTTTTTCTTTCACATTTCAAGTCAAATCTCTCTTTCAATTTAGTACAATCTCATTCCTCAATCCTTGAAATCTCACCATTCAAGTTCATCTTAACCATTACACTTGTTTCATCAATCTCTAACACCTTCTAAACCATAAATCATTCAACTTAAACTCTTTCTCTCCTGATTTCTTCCTCTTGGTTTTTCTCTCCATTGAGAGAACAAATCATCAACTTAATCCCTTTCTAAGCCATCAATTAAACAAGTTAATCCACAATAGTCCATGGGTATCACCTCTCAGTTTTTTTCACTCTTTATTAGGGAAAATCAATTAAACTTAGGTTCTTTCTATGCCACCAACTTAATCAACTTAGTTCACAATTATTCAAGGTCTTATCCTCTCGATTTTTTTTCACACTTTTCCTCATAGGTCACATGCTGATTTTTCATTCTCCATACCCAATCACTCATAACACAACTAGATAATATCATTTCCAATAAATCCAATCATATTCATGGTCAATTTCCATCAAACAGCCCTCAAAGGCTCTAGATTATCAACATTGCAATATTACATAATCATTTTTGCTGCACATTGTTATGATTCATCAATCTTTTCATAAAGGTATGCAAATGATGCATGTGATGCTCTCAAATAGCAATTTCATAGCATAATTCATAATGAATAGTAAGTAAATCTAAATTTCCAGCCAAGCATCACTTCAAACATACCTCAAGGTTTTCCAAACACAATTCTCAAGGATAAATAGTACATATCTCACATCATTCACATTTTTCCAGCAAGTTACTCAAGTAAATTTCATGAATTTCCACATCCAAAATCAAGCAAATTCAAGTCGTGCACTAATTTTATTCCAAGGTCAATCATGCAAAATTTACAAGCAACCATAACCTTTCAAACAAGTAATTTCTGCATGGTTCAATCAAATCAAGTCATGGCAAGACACTTTCAATTTCACTTTTGCTTCCTTACACAAAACAAGGCATACAAGATATTTTTCTAAATCTTTGCAACACTTTTTAATGCCAAACCGAGACCATCCAAGCTGATTTTCACCTTTTCCTTTATAAAATTTTTTCTCATTACTCATATCAATCTTTTCCAAATATTCTAAGGTTCCAAAACACCTAAATTTCAACCTTTTTCCTCATAATATTCAGAACTGTCCAACCTTTAAAACTTAATTTTTTTGTCAAGTCTGAAATAAGCAAAATAGGGAAAAATCAACATGCAAACATAAGGTTCCATCATCCAAGTGCAGTACTTTAATTTTCAACAAAGGATTATGTTTAAAAGGTCTAAACCAAGGCAATACATAAGGGTTTTCAACACTTAGAATTTTCATTTTCGTGATCCAAAAGAGTACACTTATTTAAAAAGGGATAGATCTCAAAAGAACAAGGAATTCAAGACATGCAAGGCATCATTTGAGTAGCCAAGTGCAAGATTATTGGTTAGAAATTAATATTAAGTTTAGGAAGTAGAAAGCCGAAGCCTTCAAGGTTCAAAATCAACATGCAAGAAGAGGATTTTAACAAATAATTTCACAGTTCCATGACTCTAAGGGTAAACCATCATTTGAACCAAAGATTCAGCCAAGACAAGTGCAAAAACCGAGACATGCACCAAAAGATCCAACATGCAAAGGATAAAAATTCAAACTTTCAAAGGGTCCAACTCATCCAAGCATAAAATCGAGAATTTAGAAGTGACAAAAATGAAGTACAAGGCAAAACTTCACATGCAATTGAAGGAAATTGTCATCCAAGCTCATGGTTACATGATTTCAAGGGTGGATCATCATTTGAACAATAAATCCAACAAAAGAAGTGTGAAACTGAGACATGCACAAGGAGGAAACAACATGCAAATGTCAAAAATGCAAGCTTTCAAGGGGATTACCTCATTCACACATAAACCACAAACTTAGAGGCAATAAAAGTGAAGAAATCAAGTGGAATTCAACATGCAAATGATACAATGAGCTTGTTCAAAATTATTGAAGATAAAAATGAAACCTTTCCAAGATTTTACACAATTTCAACCAAGGAAAGCAAGTAAAAGATAGAAAGGTGAGAACTCCCCCTTGCCTTTGAATTTTGGGCGTGAAATGGTGGGAGAAAGGGTTGGAATTTGTGGATCTCCAAAGAGAGCTCGCTAGACCGAAAAATAGCAACTGAATTCTCTAAGTTTCTCCTCCAAAGTGGTTCCTTCAACACGAAAATTTGGAGGAATGATGGAGGATTTGTGTGGTGAGAGAAGGATGGTGTGTTTAGAAGTTTTTGGATGAAGTATTGTGAGGTGTGGGGGCTGGAGTCTCTCAATTTTCTTGAGAGAATTTTGAGAGAGTTTTAGACTTTGAGAGAATGAGAAGTGTGAGAGCAAAGTGAGAGAAAAAGAGAGAGTTTTCAGTTTTTGTCTTCCAAAAGGTGCAATTAAGTTTGGTAAGCCTATTTATATGGAGAGTTAAGTGTCAATTGCCCATTACCATAAGACACTTCACGGTTTGGCTTATTTGGCAAGATTCTCATGTTTAAAAACTGCACATGGTTCCATTTGGGTAAAAATTCGAGTGAAATTTGTGAAAATTAGACAAGAAAGGGTGCCACGATTTTTAGTGTAGGAATAGTGAATTTTTTAGGGAAACTTGCAAGCAAAGTTAGTACAATTTCAGTAAGCAATTGCATGGAATAATTTTGGGTTGCATGCAAACGGTTATGGATATCCCAATTTCCCAAAAGTTGGCACGAAATTCCAAAGACGAGATTTTGGGCAGGAATTACGTGTAATTTGATTGGCCAAAAAAATGTGACATGACTAGGTTGACATGTGAACAAGACTTTTGATGTGGTGCTAAATTCAAGAAAAGGAAATTGATTAAAGTAATCATGGTGTTGGCATTTTGGAAGACAAGAAAAGAATTTTCCAAAATGATTATGTCCGCAAATCGGGAGACAAAATCTCTTGCATGTATTTCTAGTGGCCGATACTAGATTTTGAAAGATTCGGGTAATCACGATGTTTGTAAGTTGGGAGACAAGGTTTTGTTGTATGAAAATCTAATGGTCGATGCTAGATTTGGAAATCTTAGAAGTAATGATTACTAGATTTTGTGAGATTTCGTGCAAAGATTTTGACGACTAAGAAATGATTAAGAATCTAATGCAATGATTACTAAATCTCACGTTTTTTGAGGCAAATAATTATAATTTGACAATTATTTAAATAAGACAAAAATTGACTTTTCGGGTAAAACTCTCAGGGGTATTTTAGACAGTACTGCTGAACATAATCAGAGAAATTCCTGGACGATATTGAAACCAAATATATTGCATGCGGTTACCCTAAAATGCCGAATTCAGAAATAAATCAATATTCTAAAAATAAAAATCAGCATTTATCCAATTATTCTGATACTAGTAAGTCGGAATCAGCAAATAATTAAAAATTTAAGAGCTAATAGCCAATTAATGAAAATTGGGGTGTTACAAAGAGAGTTTTATCTCATCATTAGAAGCCTTTTCTTGTTATTTCAAACTTTCATATTTATTTGGCCGTGCAAACACTAAGTGCAGTGGCTTTGGAAAATGAAAAGACATTAGCATGTAGAGGGAAGCTTGGACTTGGTGCGCCATAAATGCATCGTTGTCTCATTAATTCACACTTTCATTAATTACGTTTCTTAATGTCTTTTGTGGATGTTGTACACGTGTGCCCTCTAATCTTTCTTGAGGACTCTTGAGATTCTTTGTCTCTAAATATTCCACTAGACATTACCATTAGAACTCATTTATTCCTTAATTAATGTGGCTCGAGACACATTAACACTAGCTATTAAAGATGTTTAATGACCCACTAACTCGTGTTATGAAGAGAGAGAGAGAAACTCATAAATAGAACCTCCATTAAGCACTATTACTCTCATTTAACGTCATTTTAATGACACCCTTTCATCTCCACATCATTAATCTAGAGAAATAGAGAGAGAGAGAAAAGTGTATGATGGCCTTGGGAATTGGAAGAACCACTCGAGTTAGAAAGAGAGAAAGTGGAAGACATAGAACTTCTGTGGGTTTTTAATGCTAGCTGCTCTCATTAATTTTACCTTTTTCTTGACCAATCATAAAGCATGCATGTCTGACTCCTAAAGCACACTTTTCTCAACCTTTCATGTACGAGAGGTAACTATATTTTCACTTTCTCTTCCAAACACTCTTCCTTTGCTTGAAAGAGAAGAAAGAAACCAGAACCGAGCAAGAGGCAGCCAACATCCTTCTTCTTTCACCCTATGTTCTAAGAAGTTGAGAGTTGTGCACAAACCCTTGATGCTCAAATTGTTGTTACTACACTTCTAAAAAGATCTTAGAATGTCATTTCCCTTCAAATCTTTGGCACGCTCAAGATATATCTTTTGGACATTTCCTCCAAAGCGAGAACCACAAACTCAAGACTCTGCTATACTTTTTCCATATTCAAAGAAGAGAAGACACGAACTTGACAGAGGGAGGCTTCTACACACTGCACTAGCCTATGACTTCTGCATTCGAGGTAAGGGGAGTCCAAAACTTTTGTTGTGACTGTGGTGGTGTAATCGTGTGTATGTTTGCTTGATTACCTTGTTTAAATCAATGATTGGTGTGCATGCATAGAGTCCTTTTTCATTTTCTTTCATCCTTTGATCGAATTAATGAACTAGGAAGTGATCTGGTGATTGTATACAGTGTGATTGAATGTTTGATTCTTGTAAATGGACCTGACTGAAATGTTGTTGACATTGAGAATTCTGTTACCCTTAATATGAGATTGATTTTATGAGTATGTTATTCTCCGGTGTCCAGATCTTGTGTTTGTTTTAGTGTTCTATGGTGTGACACATCTGGATGAACATGAGAACCTTACTACCATTGTATAGATATTAAAGCACACTCAATGCATGAAAAATTCTAAAGGTTGCATGCATAATCACTACACGTGTTCTTTACTTGCTGTGTAATTTTCTAAATTGTTCTTCATTAATAAATTTTCAAGAAAAAAATTTCATTTTACAATCGATGTTTTGTATGCTATTTGTTGGGTTTCCCTCAACATAAATTTGAGACACTTACTATAACGTAGAACATATACTTGGAATTTTAAATTGATTTTGTACACATAAAGATATGAATCAACTCGACCTTTAGATATCTATAAAGCGCAGTATTTTGTATTGTTGCCTTCTACTTCTTTTTTATGAATCACACCTACTAACTTGATAAAATTTGTATTAGGCTCGGATTGTAACACTAATTTTTAAACCTTGCAATTCAACGCTCCGAAATACCACACACTATACAACACACTACAACACCACTTCAAAATACAATTACTATATTTTTCTACTAACATTTATTTGAGTTTATACACTGAACTAGACCATACATCAATCATTTCCTCGATGACTGGTACATTTTTTCTCATTCTGTTAAATTTCATACCACGAAATATTAAGTCTAAACTAATACTGAAACTTTATGTGTTTGTGGGATTTTTGCCCTTCTTCTTCTTTTGTCTGTTGTTCTAATCATATTGACGTTAGGACTTATATATTTTATAAATTTAGCATATATTATAATAAAGCTTTGTTTCAGCCTCTGAATCTCCGAAATCATTTCAGAACTGCACTTATGTACTTGTCTATATTAAGATTTCACTACATTAATCATGATAGACCCTCCCTATTGCCTATATTTTATAGCATTCTGCATGAGCAATACAATGTTAATTGTAAAACTATCATATTCCTGCATGATTTCTCTAAAATTACCTTCATTTTTCTGCATGATTCAGTAATGGTATTTCCTGGTTTTATTACTACATCTCTGTATAGTTTACTTTACTCTTTTTAGAAACTCACTAATATTTTTGTACCACAAATTTACACACTTGATCTATAAGTCCTATGCCATATATTGAGGTATGCTACATTAGTTGATAGTACACTTTGGCTTTTGAATTGTCCACCTATTAAATATAACAAATACTTTTGCATTTAGAGGGGTGCATTCTTATATTTCTTTCTGTTCTGTTCTGTTTTGTCCTAGGATTATTTTTGAATTAAGAAGTGTTACTGTACATTCTATTATAATTTGCAAAATGCATCTCTGCTACATGATTATTTTTGCATCAAACATAAGAAATTCTCATCCTTTGTGTAAGGCAATCTTGCACTACATTTGTTGCATGACCTTTTTGCATGAAGCTATTATTTTTATATTCTCCCACTTACTTATCTATATACATAAAAAAAAATACTAATTTGCTTGCTACACCTTATCACTTAATTATTTCTAACATGAGGAAAAGAACTATTTAGTACATTGCTACATTTTGCATACTGCACCCTGTTGTCTAACTATTTTTTTTCATCAAAAGATTTATTCTCTTACATTTTCTACATTATGTATATATTTGGTTCTGCCCTTAGAGGGGATAATTTCAGTACTTATCTCATGTCAAATTCTACATCAAAAAGAATCATTTTCAGCATGATATTACATCCACTTGTTTTTGCATAAAAAGAGAATTTTTTGCACTAAAGTGTATACAAATTTTGCATAAAGGAAACTATTTCTTGCACCCTATCATACACATAATTTCATATTAAAAGGAGTATCCTCCACACTCTATTGTACATAGATATTGTCAGCATTAAGGAAATAATTTTCTGCACTCAACTATATATAGGATTTTGTATTAAGCGAATGTTCATTTGCGCAACATTGCACTGTGTTTTTATATTAGGAGCAATGTCCCTCATAAAGTCCCTAAGTTGTTTGTAACCTTTAATTAATGCAAATTCTACATTGTATTGTGAAAATGAATGCCTTTTTAGTGTTGTTTGGCTGATTTCTTATTTGGATTGGACTAATATAATCATTTGATCTATCTCAAACTCATTAAATTAGCATGATGATTTGAATAGGTGTATGTTAGCCCTACCTTGTAGTATGTAATTGCCACATTAGAATGAGTTCTGATCTGAGTATAAGCTCATGCATTCGTGTGTTTAAAACAAAAGTGTATAATTCTCAAAAGAGAAAGGTCCTTTGATTTAGAAGATATGGTGTGATGTTAGTTTGAGATCTCTACAGAATTGTGTTGAAGTTATATGTTTAAAATGTCACACTCAATTCAATGAATAATGTAGAATATTATTAGCTCCTGAGCCACTAGTTGGATTGTAAATACACACATGTATAAATAGATATTTGTAATTGCTTAAGCCACAATCTAGTTTTGGAATGATTGGGTCCTATTACTTGTGTGTAACTTAATACTTAATGGAGATGTTAAAGGTGTTGTATTCTTGCCAATTCATTCTATGTGTGTTATGGACTTGATCTGTGGATTTGTTACAAGGAATGAAAACCACAGTGTGAGATTGATGGTTATGAATGTGAATGATTGTCAACAAAGGAGTGTGTGTGATAATTGGTACCCATATGGGTGATTATGTGCCTAAATGTGATATCCTCCGAAAGAGAAAGGAAGTTGAACAAAGTGATGGAAATGATGAAATGTGGAAAGCTAATTATAACATGTGTTGAAAGAGTTGTCGAGACTACAATTTGGCACAACTACGGGATGTGGGGTGTTCAAGTTCAAGGGAGAACCTTGGGGGTAGTGAGAGAGGGTTGACCCAATGGTGCAGAGTAGCTACGAGACCGGGTCACGTCGCCAGCAAACCTTCACTAATCTTGATACGAGCAAGTATTACCAAGGTCGTAGTAGGTCTATCCCTAAACGGGACGTCTTTGGCATATGCTGACGATAAATTGATGTATAATTTTAATGTGCTTTGATGTGAAGTAGGGAATAAAGTCCTCCAACCGCCTCTAACATTAAAAGAAAGAAATTGTAAAAATTATGATATTTCGAGCGACTGGGATCCCCATTCATGCCATCATAGTACTAAATGAAGAGTGAATTTTATAAGAAACCTGCATCATGCATCATCCAACATATACGTGGTTGTGTTATGTTGCTTGATTGGTTGGATTGTTGAATATTGAGTGTTATAAATGTGATTGAGAATAAACCATTGTGTGAATTATTATGTGACTTGATTTGTTTTATCTGTTACATGGACTCACTCTCTTGTATGTTTTGTGTCCTTCTTTGTTTGCTTGCTTGTTTTTGGGTGTGTGTATGTGTAGAGGAACCAAGACTTAATCAAAGTACGGATCCTACCATTAGAGGACATGTGGTGCTACAATTCAGCCTTGAGATGGTGTACCTCTTGTGTAATGATGACCTTGGGTCCAACTCATCGAGTCCTCGAAGGCACATGGTTAAATTCTTTAGAGGGGCGCACTTCCTCTGATTGTTTTCTTTTGTGATCATTGCCTTTGTATAGTTATAGCGTTGGGACTGCTCTTAGGCTTAAATAGAGTCAATAACTATTTTGAGTTGTACCTTGTGTTCTATAAGTATCAACTATTGTATTTTTTTTTATTATTGACAACAAGATTATTTTGTATTAAATGATTAGTTACGTATTTACTTTGTATGCATGAATACTAAGATGATTTATTAAGTGCAAATGTGTTATATACGTTAATTCTCTTATTCACCACATGTACATTACCTACCTAAGCATGCATAAATGCCACTTCGCGCCATTTAATGGTATCAAAGCTTTAGTACTAGAAGGGTGTTACAAGGACTTAGTCTGGAAGTGTCTCACTGTAATTATGATTTATTTGACTAAATGATGACAATAGGATGAAAGAAAAAGGGTATTATGAGTAAAAAGTGAATTAGAGTGAATGGTTACAGAGATACTTGAAGACCTCATGAAATGCTAGAAGCAACTAATAATTGTGATCACAATGCACAAGAAAGTACTTAATTGAAAGAGAAATTTATTGACTGTGTGATTTAAGTATGTGTGTGCTCTGAATTATTGATATATTTGTTATTGTGTTTATTATGGTGATGTTTTAAAATTGATTATGTTTTTAGTGATGAGGAAGGAACTTATCCTTATAAATAAATTTTTAGGAACGAAGATGATCACCCCAAAGAAACACGTTAGATTAGTAAAGTTCATTATAGAAAGTATGCTAAATTATATATTTAAAGAATGGCAGAGGATTTGTCACTATCAATTTATTGTACCTAATGATAATGAACATGATGATGCATGTGCAGTAGAATTTACTATAGAATATAATGTTCTTTTTTATTTTTCTATTGATGGTAGAATAAACCACACATTATGTTTGTATGTATATAGAGGGACGATTCAAACGCCCGATGTTGTGAACTACATGTATACCCTTCATAGAAATGATCAGATGGGAAACCATCCACCTTTACTTGAGAGCAAATTAATGGTGTAGAGGTCATAGTCGATGAGGGAGATCATTACAATGAGAACCTGACACTAGAAGAATTAGAAGAAATAGAGAGTTGGTTCGACGATGATAACTAAGATTGTACTCTTAATATTTTGGTATAGATCCATACTACTCGTTAAGAGTTAGATTATTTTGATAATGTAATTATGTAATTTCAAGTCCTAATGTATTTTAGGTAATGACTTGTACATATCAAACTTTTATATTTAATTGATATTTAATGTACTGATTTTTTTAATGCTGAAATTGTAACTTTATTTAATTGTATATATAACTGGATAGTAAATGTTTATTCGTATTGTACATTTATTGTTTTGCACAATATTAAAGTAAAGTTTTTATTTTTAGAAATTTTTGCAGTAAGATAACATTAAAACTTTTTTATTGTTCTTTATTTCGACATAAATTATTATATTTTGTGAAAAATATTAAAAAACATTACACTTGCTAACTAAGAAAATACCCATGATACCTAGAGAGAGAAACTCTTATATATAAAGAGAGAAAAACTCTATTTATTCTTTTTATTTTCTAAAACAATATAATGTTTCTAAAGCCAACCATGTTACAATGATGGTAGTTATTTTGCACTCTTTATTTTTTTCACACCTCATTATGTTTTTTATAATTTTTTAAAAATATTTTATGTGATGATAAAAAAAATGTTCTCGATTTTTTTTATTTTTAATTTTAGTGCAACATTTAAATTTTGAAAATATGTCTAAAATTGACTTTTGAAAATTAAATCTAGAAAGCTTATATAGAAAATGTCTCTGGAAAGTTAAGTTTGAAAATAAACGGAAAAGTGATAATTTTAAAAAATTAGAATATAATTCTGGAAACTTATTTTTGAAAATAGTTAATAATTCTAAAAATTAATTTTTAGAAGTATGAAAAACTAATTTTGGAGGCTAATTTCTTGTAAAATTTTAATTCTAAAAATTTAATTCCAGAAATTAATTTCTAAAAATGTGAAAACTTAAATTTGTAAATTAATTTAATCTTAAAATTTATTTCCAAAACTGTAGAATACTAATTTAAAAACTTATTTACAAAAAGTATTAGTAATTCTAAAAATAATTTTCAAAAATGTGAAAACATAAAATTTAAAATTAATTTAATTTTAAAATTTTATTTTTACAAGTGTAGAATCCTAACTCTAAAAACTTATTTTTGATTAATAATTTAAAAATAAATTTTTGAAAGTATAGAAGTTTAATTTTCAAAATTAATTTCTAAGGTGTAGGTTTCTAATTTAAAAAATTTATTCCCAAAAAAGCATTGTGGTTGACACTTTTTTAACGATAAATAATATTTTTTATAATGCATTCAGTCGGTGCTCAGAATACCCTTGAAAAAAACATTGATAGAAAAATAATAAATCTTAGAGCAACTAGAAAAGAAAAATAGAGACGGAGAATAAAAATAATTAAAAATTATTTTAAAATATAAAACAAAAATAAAAAAATTTCAGAAGTCATTTTATTTTAGATAATATTTTATTTAATAATTGAAATTTTTATTTAAAATATTTTAAAAATTGTTGTAATTTAAAAAAAAAAAGCGAAAAACCCGCGATAGTAATTGCTTTGATTGCATCTACAGTAAGCCCACACTGTGTGTGATAAAGACAACAGGCAAGCAGGACTCCTTAAGGCCCAATCTAGTCTTTGCTTTTATTTTTTTGTTTCAATGCATCTCAATTAAAAAAAAATAAGAAACAGTTAATCTCACTTGGTCTTCCAGCTTGTACCATTTGAAATTGTTCATCGAGAATTTTTATTTTTCTTTTTAATAAAAAAAAAAACTTGGATTTTTGCATATTTTATATTTTATCTTTTTAAAGGAATTTAAATAAAGTTGTTAATCTTTCGTTGATATATATTTTATACAAAAAAATAATATTAAGATCCAATACACACTCTTAAAAAAATTTGAGACGATTTTTATTTTTCTTGCTTTTATCCTTTGTAACTTGTAAGAGATAAATTCATTTAAGTTAAATACTAAATATAAATATTTTTAGTAATGAAAAATTGGATAAAGATTGCTTACTTTGCAAATAACTAGTTATTTATGTTAAACGCATCTCTCTTTATACTAATTAACTCTTTATTTAATAGAAAATTTTGTATTTAAATCTTAATTTCTTTTTGGAGCAATAGCAGTCATTAATCGCAAATGGAAATTAGTCCTAGATCTTTTAAATTTGTCTCCTAACTTTGTATATTAAATTATAATTTTCTCTTTCATTGAAAAGTAAAACTCACTCTATTAGAATGATTAAACACTTGATGATTTGATTTTTTTAAAAATATATAATACTTATACGTATTGTTTTGGAAAAATCAAAATAAAAAACATTAGTATTGCATTTACTTTTATAATTTTCAATAAAAAATTTACAATGTATATCTTTTTGTTTAGAAGATTTGAATTTTTTAAGCCACTTTAGCTCTTTCTCTATTATTATTATTATTATTATTATTAAAACTTAAATATGTTTTTCTTCTCATTTTTCATTCAATTTTGAGTTTCAATCCCTTCAAATGATTTTTATATTTTTATATTTTTGCAATTTTTTGTCTGTAGTTTTCTTATACTAATTTAGTCTATTGAAAGATTCTCAAATATTAAGTATTGATTAGATTATATCTGAGGAGGATTAAAATAAATAATTTGTTAAAATATAAGAATTAAAACAAAAAATTATTTATAAAAATTAAAAAATTATTAAAATATAAGAACTAAAATATATTAAAAAGTCTGACCACTGTGTGTCTGACATTGTTGCTCTACACGTCTGGCTAGGGCTTCTACTCCGGTGGCTTTCCTCCGGTGAGACTCTGAAATTTTAAACTATATTTTTAAAATCAGTTTTTATATTTGATTTTAAATAATTACTATTTAAAGATTTTTTTAAATATTTATTATATAAAACCATAATAAATAATTACCAGAGCTTTCCGACAAAGTCCTTTAAGATCCATTGATTGTTGGTATTATATCCCAACTAGGAAATTTCAAGCATTGATCATCCATTTTCTGGGAACCTCAACGCAACTCTCTCACTGTCACCGTATTGCACGTGGGAATGGCTCTACCCAGCTGGCTAAGTACCATTTGGTTTTAGTTTAATCATTTTTATTAGAGTCTTGTTTATCAGTATCCTAAAAGTACTAGTTAAAATATTAAAAATAAATTATCGTTTTTTTTAAGTGCCTTAGACTATATTAAAATTCACAAATAGAAATTTATTAATTATATTTTCAAAGAAAAATATTTTTTAAGGACAGTGATTAGCATTTCTTTTTACATTAAACCAAATTCAATTAAAAATCAATAATTCACAGACACCTACTGACATAAACTATTAATGAAATACAACTCTGTGGTGGGCTCCGGGTACCGAGGTATGCAAAACACCTGTTACTTTCATTATCATAAATTTCATGTTTTGTTAATCAATTAAATAAAATTAAACTAAGGGTATGGCTGAAGCTTCTAATTCAAAAAGTTTTGTTGTCCGCATCATGTCTCTGGCTTTTGTGACACAGATAAATACAAGCTACATATTCCAGAATGTAATTAATGGTTTCTTGGTTCAAATGATGTCATGTGTATGTAGATATTGTTAGGGTGTGCATCTTCAGACATGCATATATTCCTGAATCGTATAGGGGGCTATCTCCAGTGAATGAACCAGCATCCCTATATTCCATTGATGAATGGGGATTTTTTTGTGTGAGATATGCCTTGCAATCACTAGGCAATAGGTAGACAATGTATTGTCTTAAAGAATTTATTACATTTACATAATTAGTAATACATTTGACTGTGATTGTCTTATGTGCATGATTTTTGTCTACTTAGATTTTGGGATGTCTCCACTTGGCCTCATAATATGGGTGTTATTCTTCCATTGGAAACCATCTTACGATAAATTAATGATGATTTTATTATAATGAAACTAGACTAAGGGAGTGGTATACAGATTACAATCTCTTGAAGTTCTGTTCATAGACATTTCTCTCTTTAATTTTTCACAATTCCATATGAAGATCTAAAGGGTGGCCAAGAGGAGCTTACTTGTGTCTAAGGAGGATAAATGTATGCAATCTTATCTTTGCAAATGAAAAAAATAGAATTTTAAACTTGTTAGTGGAGTGGAATAATGTAAAATAGGTTTCACACTACTAGACAAAATTATTTTGCTACATGATACAAGGCTTTGTGTAGACTTGCTCTAATTTGTTGACTATAATATATTGATTTTGGAGGATTCAATTCACCAGGAGAATAATATAAAAGCGAGATCACAGCTTGAATGTGATTGATAGATTGTTTACTTGAACCACTGTTTGATTGTCTTTCTAATTTGACTAGCAATTCATGTCTATTTTTCCTGTAAACATGGCATTTTAATGACAATGATCCAAATAAGGATTTCCATGCTCCTTTGCCTACCCTTTTATTTACATTCTCTAAAATAGGAGCAGCTATGTATCATTGTTTCTAACTTTCAATATTATTTTAACTTTGAATATTATTACTCTAATATGTAAATCTAGAAGAGCATGCACCAGATGAGGCCCCTAGCCTCTTACTATGCAATAAGGAAAACCAGTAACATATTGCAGTGCTAGCTTTTAAAGCAGATCCAATCTATGAAAACGCATAAAAAAGGAATTCTTTTAGTTCAGCAACAGATATCTGCAAGAAATGAATTTTCCATGCTACTGTGGGATGTGGATTTCTCAACTTTCACGTGTTGTGGGAACAAAAGGGGTAGTCAATCAGGCCCCTTTCATTGTAAAATAAGCAACTTCTATTCATCTTCCCTTGGTTGAAAAATCTTGTAGAAACTAGAGACACTGAATTTTATAATGAATTCCAATTGTATCACAACTCTGCATACAAACATCAGTGACATCTTGTTCCCTTGGGTTGTTTCTTAGTTGTATTTCTGATATTCTAATGCCTCCACATGCAACTCAATTTCTCCTCTCCCTCAGACAACTCCACAGAAAATAAACATAAAAAATAGAAAAAAATAAATTATTTGTCAGAATCCAACAGTAGGAAATTTCAGCCAAACCACACGATTGTAGGATCTCATTATATAATGCAAAAGCTTATATAACCAACTCCAAAACCATTTTCCTCTCCATAGCCCCTTCTAGCGCATAGCATCCTAAGAAATCCAAAACAATGTCAGAGTTTCCTTTCTTGTGCTTTCTCTTAGCAAATACCCTTCTGGGTCTAGCCATGGCTACAAACAACAAACCCCAAATCAATGTCCAATCCATTTCAGACCCTCCTGCTCAAAGTGCATCCAGTGGCCAAATAACAAATTCAGTAGAACCCTCTTTAGCAAGGAAACTTGGTAAGCACCAACATAAGCATATCAGTAGTCCTAGCCCATCTGAAGCACCACAAAGTCAAAAGAACATGCATTCTATTTCTGAAGGGACTAGTATTCCTAGTCATCAGAGAGCTTCAGTTGAACCACTTGATGAAACAAATTTGGGTTCACGGGGTCAGGTCCATTTGTTAAAGCAACACCACCACTCATTTGACAAGTCCATAGCAGGTGGAGGAGTCATCCTTGGAGGGCTTGCTACCACTTTCTTGGTGTCAGTTTTCTGCTATATTAGAGCCACTGGAAGACACAAGTCAGAAACCACAGCATAGTGCCCAAAAGCCTTTGTTTTATTCTGTCTCACTTTCTTGTATTGTATACATATAGTGTAAAGGAAATTCTAGTGAATAGATTTTGACTTGCAAGCTACATTGGTTCAGATGAAAATAAGAATCTCTCCTAACAATTATATAGTACTCCAAGAAAAATTCAACCTTTTATCTAATATGAGAGAGAGGCTATCTCTATCTTATAATCAAATGATATAAACGGTCCATTTTAGTCATAATTCATAATAATTGATTCAGTATGATTTGAATGAAATGCAATATATACATGAAATGAAATTTAAATTTTCAATGTTCTCAGACATTATGATGCACTAACACTGTATTAATAGCATTTTATCCATTGGGATTTGTAGCGAGGTGTAATAGGACGCTGAAGATTGCAGTGGAAAGATCTTACGAAATAAAGAGGCTGCATCAGTGACCAGGAATAATTTCCATTTGTAGGTTGGTTTAAAATTTTTAAATTAAGTAAAATAAATTTCTAACATTAAATATGATTAAAATATAAATTTAATCGGAACGTAATGGATTAGTCATCATTTTAAGTAGAAATGGCATATTGGGCGGGTAATAGTCTTTTTCCCCTCGAAGAAAAAGCAAAATTGATTTGTTCAAACCAAAGTACAATTTCTAAATATTTGTCCAGTAAAAATTAACAGGCTTTAACAACTTAAAATACTTATAATCAAAATAATTCAAATTTGTCTTACGAACATTTTAGATGCACCTAAAGTATCTCGGTGTAATATATTGCTATATGAATTAAAAGAAAGAGAGTAGTTTGATGCTAATGGAAATATTTCAAGCAACTCTCGAAGAATCAACTTTAAAATTGTTCTAAGAAATTTTTATATATAAAATAAGTTAGTTTAAGAAAACTATTTTTACCCATATCCGCACCCAACACCGCTAGAAACACCACGCTTCCAAAGCCACCACCACCGCTGAACTACTGTGCGTCAACTTCACCACCGCTCACCCCACTCAATCAAGTCAAACAAAATAAAAATACAGATGTAAATTATATACTAATATGTTAAAATAGAAGAAGTTAATTTAGTTAATTTTCACATTCTAATATTCCCTGCTATCAAACTATATTTAAAGCCTTCTTCATGACTTTATTTTTACTTTTCTGTGATCAAAATATGGTTTTTTAAAACTTGTTAAGCCTAAATTTATTTAATCCTTAATTAATTTAATTCTATAAAGTATTTCAATTAATACTTAGTTAATAAAATGTAAGATGGTCAAAATTTTAAAACCCCAATTAGTTATTTTCCACAACCAAAGCTTGTCAACCTACTTCTAATTATTAATTGTATGATGACATGACTAATTCCATTCCTTGGTTAAAGACTTCCAATAGCTAAAATTCATTACTTTTGTTACAATTGATATCGATTTAAGCTTCTGTATTTGTTTTTTCAATCCACGGATTAATTACATGTACTCTTACACAATTGGCTGCTAAGATTCTACGTTAGTTGCTTTCACTTCTAATCCTTAAGTTATAACCATCTAATTTAAATCATGGAGATTATAGCCCTGACAGCGGAGACAATATGTGCAGTAGTCTTTCTCCAATTCAATAAGTTCATAGCAATCAAACTTCATTCCAAACAAGATCAATGGTCTAAATGTGTTTAACAAAATATATGGCCAAGATTTTACCTAAGTGCATTCTAAGTGTCAATGAGCCTGCAATCCTTGTATGAATTTAACACACATAAGCCAATGGTTTGTCCAAAACCAGATGAAACTCTTGCTCCCCAAGCCATGTTCACATAAGCTAATGAGATAGAAAGTTAAGAAGATTGGGTTCAAAAACTTCAAAGAAATAAGTATATGAAATTATATTAACTTGCATTATACTCAAAGATTGTATGAATTAGAGAGAGAAAAACGTAAATCCAAGGGGTCACTAAAGTTCTAAGAAAAGAACTATGAAAGTGAGGATGAGAGGTGTGCGCTCCTGGTCCATGTCACCAAAATTCTAGGAGCAAGATACTAAACAAGAGAACTGAAGAAAGAGTGCCATGCCACTTGGTGTCAAGAGATCCTGCACAAAGACGTGCTATTGTATCTTGATCAGTAAAAGCGTTCTACCATTTTGACTAATTAATCCTGTGTAAGAGAGATAAATCTGACAAGAGACGGGATGGGAAGTGAACTCCTAACTATTCATCCTTTGTACCGAAAAAGGATAAGAGTCCTCATGCATTTGTATACGAAGGAATAACATTCCAAGTATTATGCATTCATGTCATTATTGTCCTGATTGTTGGCAATTATAATTAATAGTAAAGTTTTATGAGTAATAATGTAATAATTTAAATACTTATGACTTCTTTATAACTATTATCCAAGTGATTCTCACCCGTCTATTTTCTTTGGACTGGTTGTGCTATTCTCTTTGAATTGAACACTTAGACAAAGATGGTAGATCCAAAATTTTGTTCAGGGTAAAGGTAACGTTTCAAGAGGGGTCTTGGACATATAATGCATATTATGCAGCATGTGAAGAGGCAACCTTCACTAGGTGGATGCAGTAGGAGATGCGCCATCCCTCACACTTGACCTTATTTTGGGAACCTTATATAGTTACGTAGCATATACTATGACTTTTTTTAGATAATAAAAAGTTGAATATATGTTAGAATCAGAATATTTGATTTCTTGTTTTTTAGGCATTTGTTATGTTTATCTGTAGCAGATTTTTTTACCCTTTTATCTCCCTTATTTTTGTATATGATTTTGCAACTCAATAAAATATACATTTTTTGCAAATTAAAATTTTCCTTTTGTTCTCTTTTGTTCCACCCTCTAAACAATGCTTTTGTATCTAATTAATTTTCAATCTCAATTATTGATGAATTACTCAATAAGTTAGCAAGAGTGATATTTTTTTTTAAATTAGACCTTAAATCCAACTATCACCGAATAAGGATGAAAGGAGGAAGACATTGAGAAAACAACCTTTAGAACCCACAAAGGCCATTGCGAATGGCTAATGATACCATTTGATCTTACTAATGCACCATTCACATTTCAAGCATAAATGAATGTTGTGTTGCAACCTATTTTGAGAAAGTTTGCGCTGATCTTCTTTGATGACATACTAAACTTTAGTAAGGATGAAGAAAGTCATGTTAATCACTTACAACAAGTTTTCTAATTGATGCAAGTTTATCGTATAGTGGCTAACAAAAAAATGTCTTTTTGAGGTGCAACAAGTGGAATATTTAGGCCATGATATCTTAACTGATGGAGTGGCAATCAAAGAAAAGTTGAGCGATGGTGGACTAGCCTAGTCCCAAAGACATGAAGGGATTACAAGGTTTTTTTGGGACTCACAGAGTATTATAGAAGATTTGTTTGGAATTATAGAAAAATAATTACACTACTCATGGAATTAATGTAGAAAGACAACTTCCATGAGTCAAAAGAAGCACAACAACAAGCTTTTGAAACATTGCAGATTTTACTAAACCATTTATGGTAGAACATATAGGATAGGAAAAGGATAAGTATTTTTTGTTGCAAGAGGACCCTAAACCATTTATGGTAGAACATATGCGCCCAATAGTTTTTCTCAATCATTCCTTGTCAGAACACGCTCAACAGAAGTCAGTCTATGAAAGGGAGCTTATTGCCTTTGTCTTTGCAGGTCAAAAGTGGAAACACTATCTAATGCGCAGACACTTTTTTTATGCAAACTCATCAAAGAAGTTTCAAGTTTCTAACTGATCAATATTTACTAGGAAAAGACAAATATAAATGGATAACTAAATTACTAGGTTTTGGTTTTGAAATTCAGTACAAAACAAGGAAGTGATAACAAGGTGGTAGATGCTTTATTCAGGAAAAATGTTATATTTAGCTATCTCCAATATTGGCTTTGATGAGTAGGACAAATTAGAGCGTGAAATTCAAAGAGATTCTAGGGTGCAGCAATTATGCTAAGATCTAATAGTCGATCCCAAATTGATAAAGGTTATACCTTGCAACAAGGGAGAGTTTATTATAAAAGTTGACTGGTTATTCTAAAAAGTTCCACTCGCACTCCCTTGCTACTAGCCGAGTTTCATACTTCAATTGTGAGGGTTTATTCTGGTTTTTCTCAACCATATAAAAGGTTGTCAAGAGTAGTTTATTGGGAAAGCATAAAGGGTGACATTCAACAATTTATAACAAATTGTGATGTCGATTAGTGAAATAAAACTCAAACCCTATCTCCAACTGGTCTTTTACAGCTTTTATCAATTCCAGCACAGGTATGGAGTGACATCTCGATGGATTTTACTATGGGGCCCCAAAAGCTAAAGGAAAGGACATCATTTTTGTAGTTATTGATAGGTTATCTAAATATGCACATTTTTCTACTCTAACTCATCCATTCACTACAAAGAATGTAGCATAACTCTTCATTTCAGAAGTAGTTTGATTCCATGGATTTTCCATATTCATTGTTTCAGACAGACATCAACTTTTTTCTAAAATATGTTTTGGTCAAAACTTTTTGGACAAGCTGGAACAAAATTGAAGTACAGTTCGACATATCACCCCAGATGGATGGCCAGACAGAAGTGGTAAATATGTTCTTAGAAACCTATCTAAGATGCTTTGTGGGATCAAAACCTAGGCAATGGGCTCAATGGTTGAGGTGGGCTAAATTTTGGTACAATTCCAACTATCATACCTCTACTAAAATGTCCCCTTTTAAGGTGGTGTATGGCAAAGACTCTCTCATCCTTTTCAGAGGTAATACATATCCTTCTATCATTGGCGCAAATGATCAACTTGTTAACAGATGTGCTTCTTAGCTTTACAATTTAGCTTAGCCAATAGTTGGTTATTTTTCTTTGGTCATTTGCAGTTAGTTTGTTAGTTCTGTTAATTGTGTTAGCTCTTAGCTGTGTTAGTTGGTGAAGTCATCCTTTGCCATCTATATAACACTTTTTGTAATTGATCACAATTAATTTTGAATATAGAATGCATTTTTGCTCATGTTCATTCATTTTTCTCTTAAACTCTTTAGAGTTTTTACATGGTATCATTGAGCCTTTTGTGGTTCATTACGTCTTGATCTCTCGATCCTTCGCTTTTGATCTTCGTCAACCCTTACTTCCTTACTAGTGGTGATAGCCCTAGAATTTCTCTCATTCCGATCAAATTGGACGGTTCCAATTATCTTTCTTGGTCCCGGGATGTTTCCACAGCTCTTCGCTTGAAGAACAAGCTTCAGTTCATCAATGGCACTCTTCCTCGTCCCCCTACTAGTTCTGCCATGTTTGGCCATTGGGATTGCAGTAATTCCATCGTCATGTCGTGGCTTGTTCACTCTCTTAATGTTAATATTGCTTTGAGTGTTCGTTGGATGGACACCGCAGTTGAGATTTGGAATACTTTGTGAAAATGTTACTATCAGGGAGATGTCTTTTGCGTCTCTAATATCCAAGAAAAGATCTGCACTCTTCGCCAAGGTCCTCTGCCTTCATGTTCTTGCGAGATCAAATGTTCATGCAATCTTGTTCCTATTATACATTCTTATCGTGATGGTGATTGCGTCCTTTGTAATACCTTAAATTTAATTTCAATTTAATAAGAATTTCACAAATTCAAATAACCAATTTTCATAAAATACTTCAAAATAAGGGAAATGTTACAAATTAATATCAAATGACTGCTACAAGACTAGTTTAGTTACAACAAATTTTAAAATAAAAATTACGTCCTATAGCAGTCCATCCATTCCTTCATTGAGTCTAGTGCTGATCGTCTTGATTACCTGAAAAATGAAAGGTGAGTACTCTACACTACCCAAAACACACATTCAACATAGAGTCTCACTTCCAGAATCTTCCCAATACATTTAACAAACACAATCACAAGCAACAATTCACATCTATAAGTACAAAACACAAATCCATGCATACGCATACCAGCCACACTCACTATAGTACTGTGATCACAGATTTACACCATGAATGGTCGCTGGTTACCCCCGCCTCACGGATACCACGTGGGCAGTAACAGGTCGCTCAGCAAGGATAGTGGTCAGATGTCTAGTCAGGAAGAGAGTGTGTGGCCTGTGGTGCACCCGTTCTGCAGTCGGTGTCACCACCACTCTCTCCTCCCCAAGGTATTCCTACCGTCCTCATCTTCCATACCCTCAATGTATCGCTGAACCATTCATAGCATATCACAACAGCGCTAATATGCCCATTCATACATATATTCCATTCACGCATGCAATGATCATGCTTACACACGACACACAACCTACATGGCACTCAAATACACGGCATTAGGCCTACATTCATTTCACATTACACGGCACATAGCCCACATTTATTCACACTATCATTAATTCACCAATTAATGGCATTCCATCACACACAATCACCCTCACGGGGTCTAATTATTCTATCACACATCACATTGCACACAAATTTCCATTCAACATGCAATTTCTACTCCCTATCTCAGCCACATTGCATTAATCAACAAAACACACAAGAATTATAACACATTGAGATAGGGTAGAGTCTCCCCTTACCTTGGACTGAAGACCCACACTCGGATTCGACCACGGACGTGCTCCCTACGCAGATTTTGGCCTAATACACATAGAGAAACTCCATGAGAACCCAGGGGAACCATGAAAACAGAGAAAGGGAATGAAAAACCAAAACCCTAACCATTAAAACTTACCTCCAAGCGTTGCCCACACGGATTCAACCTTCAATCAAGCTCCCGAACGGCTTTGGAGGCAATTAATCGGTGGAATAGGGCTTTGGGAACGAGAGGATCAAAGGAATTTCGAAGGGAGAGGGAAAAATAACTCTTCCCGAACCCTAACCCCCTTTAAATCCTTTTCTACTTGCGACACTCTCGCTACAGCAAAAAAAACCAGAGAAAACTACACTCTAGTTTCTGCAGAATCTCGCTACAACGAGACTGCACCCAGAATTGCACCCCAAACTGTCCTTTTCTCGCTACAGCGAGAAGGTGACAGTTTCAGTCCTTTCTCCTAGGGCGCTCTCGCTACAGCGAGAACAGCCCAGTATCACGCCCTGCGTTTAGGCACTTAGCTCATTTCAACCCTATTCAGTCATGTACACGTATATACATACACACATCCCCAACATACATATATGCACATATATTCATACTCATTACACACAAAACACCATCATTACGCATCCAAGGTAAATTCATAACATTCATTTACACTTGTACACACACATATATATGCATTTAAATTTATATAAATAATAATAATTAATATTACAAAATTAGAGGCGTTACATCCTTCGTTTTCTCAAAGGACTTAATGAACAATACTCTGTTGTTCGTTCTCAAATCATGATGATGCAGTTGTTACCAGATCTTGATCATGTTTTCTCGCTTCTAATCTAATAAGAGCGTCAATTTGGTGTACCTGCTGATGATTCTCATACTTTGACTTACTTTCCTTCCTCGACACGAGGACGTGGTGGTTCTGGTGTTCGATCTCAGTCTTCCTCAACTTCTGGTAAGGGCCGCAGCCGTGGCCGAAGTTCTAAAGTGTGTGCTCATCATGATCGTCTTGGTCACACTATCAAAACTTGCTATAAGAAACATGGATATCCTCCTCATATGCATAATTCTCATTCTACTCATAATGTTCAATCACTAAAAAATATTGATGAAGGTGATGATACTGCTATTGCCTTTTCTCAGCAAGGAGTGTCTTCTGCTTCAACCATGACTCTAACTCCTGAGCAACATCAGGCCTTAATGGCTCTTTTGCAACAATCAAATTTGAATGGTAACATGGTTGATCACATTTCCAATTCTCTTGTGAACAAACTCTTAGGTATTGTTTGCACCTTGTCCAATTTATTTCCTAAAGATACTTGGATCATTGACACAGGAGCTTCTATTCATGTTTATAACAATTTGTCCTTGTTTCAAAGTCATAAACACATTGCTCCTATCCATGTTAAACTACCTAATGGTGCTGAGATTCAAACTAACATTTATGGCACAATGTTTTTCTCTAAATCTCTCTTTCTCACCAATGTGCTTTATATTTCTAATTTCACTTTGAATCTTATTTCAGTTTCTCAACTTATTTGTTCCTTACCTTGTAAATTTTTTTCCCTTCATGATTGTCAGATTATGGATTCAAGCACCATGAGAATGATTGGTGTAGCTGAAGTTTAACATGGTCTTTACACAATAAAGTCTTATCCCAAAACCATTTTACACAACGTAAACAATTTCTTTTCTTACAAGAAAAATCTTTGGCATCTTAGATTTGGTCATCTCACACATGATAAAGTTTGTACTTTGAAACAGTTGTACCCTTCTATTGAATGTAATAAAACTGATTTGTCTTGTGATTTTTGCCATTTCTCTAAACAGAAGCATTTATCTTTTCCTGATAGTGATTCTGTTTTTGATTTGTTTGATCTTGTACATTTTGACATTTGGGGTCTTATGAATCCACATTTTATTGGATTTTTACTTGTCTTTTTAGTGTTCTTTAATAGAAAAGGTAGACTTAGGGAGTGTAAATAGCATAGAAACATCATTTTGGTCAAATATCATAAATTTCTTAATTTTTGGCTAATTTACATTGATTTAAATAGATATAATTTGCAATTTTGATCATTTGAATAATTGTGTAGGAATTTCTAGGCTTATTCCATGAATTTTTAGCCTTTGAGAAAATATGAGTTGAAAGTGACCACTTTCAGAAGTGATAGTGGACACTACAACAAGTTAGATCCAGAAGGCAGATCAAAGTGATCACTTTTAGAGTGATAGTGGACACTACAGAGACCCCAAACTAAAGAAGGCCTACACGTAACCACTTTGAATTTCATAGTAGACACTCCAGAAAGGGCCAAATTGACCCAGCGCTGCGCATAGCCATTTCCATTTCCATAGTAGTTACGCGCATTGTGCGTAATCACTTTGAACTTCATAGTGGACACTCCAGAGAGGGATGATAGGATGGGAGGCTGCGCGTAGCTACTATGACTTTCATAGTATCTACTATGGGTGACAACCACTGCACTATAAATAGAATTTTAGAAATTAGGGTTAAGGATCTTTTTACACTTAAATTTTTGCCATTTTAGGGAACACTTGCAGAGCTTAGGTCAGCCTTGGGTGACAGCTAAGGACTCAACCTAGAGTTTGATTCATATTTCTCTTTACTTTTCTTTGATTTTACATCCATGTCATTGAATTCTCTTTATTTTTCTCTTGTATTTGTGAAACTCATCCACATGGAGAGCTTGATCCTTTGTAATCCTTAGTGAGTTCACTTGGATTCTTGAATTCCTGGATTATGAAAGTTAATATAATTCCTTTTCCTTCATGAATTTCTTTTTCCCAATCCTTTGAATTGAATTAATGGTTGAATGAGGGGGGGACATTGCTTAATTAACCCTAATTCATTTTAATGAGATTCTTAACTTGGGTTGCTTAATTCTGAGTTAATTCTAAGGTTACGTAATCTTGAAAAAAGGGATTGGAGTCCATTGAATTTGCTTAAATTTGTATGGGGGTTTTGAGATTGATTCTCGCTTGTTGAATTAATCTAATTCAGAGGAAGAGGAAGAGTGTTAAATGTTGAGAGGAATAGGGATAGAATCACGTGAATTAACTAAGGATTGCTATGTTGTATTAATTAAATTTGATAATCTCATTACTTGCTTTTTACATTGAATCTGAAAATCAAACAAACCCCCTTTTTTTACTTGCTTTCATAGTGAATGTATGTAACATGTTTAATGCACATTTTCAACCAAAGTCATTGGAGACAACCTAGCCTTGCATCCTAGAGTACACAAAATTTTTTGCATACTTTGATGAGGATTAACGACAAATTTTTATGCAATCCGAGTGATCATCAAATTGGCACCATTGACAGCAATTTTGGTGGTAATTTTACATTGAACTTGTTAATTATTGTTTTAGTGTTTTATTTTTATTTTTTCTGCATTTTGTTCAGTTTTTGCTGCATAATTCTGCAGAATTTGTGACTGTGTGCTACTTTTTTTTTGCAATAATTTGTAGTTTCTTTTTGTTTCTTGTTGCTTAGTGTTATTGCTTTATTTTACTGCACTTAGACATTAGGTTTCTACATAATTGTATCTGCATCTTCTTGCATTTTTACTATTTCATTTAGCTTACTTCTTTTCACTACTCATAGTTAGTTTCTAGTGCATGACCAGATCAAATCCTGGAGACTTGTATCCACTTGATCCAGAGATTGATAGGACATTTCACAGTAATATTAGAACACATAGGCATACTTTCTGAACATTTTGAGGAACCTTCATCTCCTTCATCTATTTACTCATCACTACATTCTTTAAATTCTAAATTGAAACAAATGGCTGACAATGAAAGAACATTAAAGGAACTAGCTGCACCTGACGTAACTTATCAAACTTTATGCATACAGTATCTTGACATTAATGCACCTTTTGTTCTTAAGACAGGACTAATACACTTGTTGCCTAGATTCCATGGCCTTGCAGGTGAAGATCCACACAAGCACCTCAAGGAATTCCACATAGTTTGTTCAACCATAAGGCCACAAGGTGTACCTGAAGAACATGTCAAATTGAAAGCCTTCCCATTCTCTTTAATGAATGCAGCCAAGGATTGGCTCTACTATCTCCCTCGCGGATCTATTACCAGTTAGGATAACTTGAAGAGACTTTTCTTGGAAAAAATTTTCCCAGCATCTAGAGCTACATCTATAAGGAAGGAAATTTGTGGGATAAGACATTTTGAAAGAGAAACCCATTATGAATATTAGGAAAGATTCAAAAGGTTGTGTGTCAGCTGCCCTTACCGTCAAATTAGTGATCAATTATTGATCCAATACTTTTATGAGGGACTACATCCCATGGAGAGGAGTATGATAGACACCGCAAGTGGAGGGGTGTTGGTAGACAAGACTCTAGTTGCAGCCCGCAACTTGTTTGAGAACATGGTTACCAACTCCCAACAATTTGCAACAAGGCAAAACTCTTATGTTACCAAAAACGTCAGTGAAGTACAAGTTGCTAAATCTAGTAAGCTAGAACACAAACTTGATGAATTAGCATCCATGGTGAAGCAATTGGCTTCCATGCAAAAGAGTGTTGCTACATCTTTACCTCCTCCACCATCCATTCTAGCCATGCTATGTGCCATTTGTTTAGCTACAGACCATTACACTGATAGCTGTCCTACACTGTAAGAGTCTGACACTCTAGAAGGTAATCCTCAGGCTTATGCTACAAATATTTATACTAATAAGTTTCCTTTTCCAAATTTGCAGCAACAGCTCAATTGGGATCTATCTTCCAATAGATACAACCCAAGCTAGAAGAACCATCCAAATTTGAGATGGGGGAACAATTCTCAACAACAAAACCAACAACAAGGAAACCAATATCAAGGGCATCATGCTAACCCAAATAGGTTCCATAAATCCCAACACCAACCACAACAAGCCCACACCATCACCAATCATCTTCCTCACAACCAAGTGCATCCTAGAAAATGAGTCATCATTGGAAGAGCTCATGAAGCAATTGACCATGAACAACATCATTTTCCAGCAGAGAATTGAGGCTAGTATAAAGACTTTGGAGAATCAAGTAGGACAGCTAGCCTCCTCTCTAAACCAAATGCAATCTCAAGGCTCAGGGAACCTCCCTGCACAAATTATTGTAAATTCTAAAAATGTGAGTGCAATCACCTTGAGATTTGGAAAAGTTATGCAAGAGCCCACAATGCCCAAGGAGAAAGAAGACTCAAACTGTACTCTAGCTACAATTGGTCAAAATGGAGAGGAAAAGACTCAAGAACAACCAGAATCCATACCTGCCCAACCGAAGGGAGCAGAAAATGTTGAAAGAGTAATTCCTCTACCATTTCCTCAGAGAGTCATCCAGCCAAGTAAGAAAATTGAAAAGGTTGAGAAAGAAATTTTATAGACCATAAGGAAGGTCGAGGTGAATATACCTCTACTAGATGCAATCAAGCAAATACCCAAGTACATCAAGTTCTTGAAAGATTTGTGTACTCACAGGAGGTGTCTTAAGGGTAATAAAAAGGTAAACATAGGTAGGAATGCTTTTGCACTTTTTGAAAAACAAAAGTCCACAATGCTTGAGAAATGTAAGGAACTAGGAACATTCACCATTCCATGCATTATTGGTAATAATAGGATTGAGAATGCCATGTTAGATTTAGGAGCATTCATAAATGTCATGCCATTGTCCATTTTTACTTAACTATCTCTTGGCTCTCTGCAGCCTACAGGTGTGGTTATCCAATTAGCCAACAAGAGCATAACAAACCCCACTGAGATTGTTGAAGATGTGCTAGTTAGAGAAAATGATCTTATCTTCCCGGTTGACTTTTACATCTTGGAAATGCAAGAGGAAGAGTCAATGAAGAGTGCTGCACCAATTATCCTGGGAATACCGTTCTTGAAGACCGCAAGAATGAAAATTGTTGTGCATGTCGGGACACTTACCATGGAGTTTGGGACAACATTGTGCGCTTCACTGATATTGATCAAGATGAGAGATTCCTTGAAGTGATAAAAAGGTACAAGAAAGTTATAGGCTGGACTCTCACTAATATTCCTGGAATCAACCCCTCTCTCTACATGCACAGAATATTGTTGGAGGAGGGTGCTAAACCAGTGAGGCAGCCTCAGAGGAGGGTAAATCTCATCATTTTGGATGTGGTGAAGAAGGAAGTCACTAAGTTACTGCAAGCTAGAATCATCTATCCTATCTCAGACAGCACTTGGGTCAGCCCGATCCAAGTGGTTCTAAAGAAATCTGGACTCACTATGGTGAGGAATGAGAAAGATGAATTAATACCCACCAGAGTTCAGAATAGTTGGACAGTCTATATAGACTACTAGAGACTAAACCAAGCAACCCGAAAGGATCATTTTTCATTGCCCCTCATTGACTAAATGCTGGAGAGGTTGGCTAGTAAGTATCATTATTGTTTTCTTGATGGTTTTTCCAGTTATTTTCAAATTTGCATAGCACCTGAAGACAAAAAAAACCACTTTTACATGTCTTTTTGGCACTTTTGCCTATAGGAGAATGCCTTTTGGCTTGTATAATGCTCTAGGAACATTTCAAAGATGTATGTTAAGCATTTTTTTTGACTTAGTGGAGCATTGTATGGAAGTTTTTATGGATGATTTCACTGTATATGGCCCATCTTTCTCTGCATGCTTAGCTAATTCAAAGAAAGTTTTAAAGAGATACATTGACACTAACCTTGTGCTAAATTTTGAGAAATGTCATTTCATGGTAGAACAAGGGGTAGTGTTAGGTCATATCATATCTGAAAAAGGCATTGAAGTAGATCCTGCAAAATTAGATTTTTATTGCACAATTGCCTTACCCCTCTTGTGTTTGAGAGGTTCGTGCTTTCCTTGGCCATGCAGGGTTCTACAAGAGATTCATCAAAAACTTCTCCAAAATTGTCATTCCTTTTTCTAAGCTTTTGCAAAAAGTGGCTGAGTTCAATTTTGATGAAAAGTGAAAAGAAGCCTTTAATATGCTTAAAGAAGCCCTGACCACCACACTTATTATCTAACCCTCAAATTGGACCAAGCCATTTGAATTGATGTGTGATGCATCCAAATTTGCAGTAGGAACTGCCTTGACACAGTGGGTTGGTAAGTTTCCTCACATCATTTATTATGCTTCTAGAACCTTGGATCCAACACAATGTAATTATACCATAACTGAAAAAGAATTGTTGGCCATAGTCTTCACATTGGATAAGTTTAGGTCATACCTTTTAGGGTCAAAAGTTGTAATTTTTACTAATCATTCTATCTTGAAGTATTTGCTAAAAAAGACAGATTCTAAGCCCAGGCTGATAAGATGAATGCTCTTACTTCAAGAGTTTGATTTAGATATCAAGAATAGAAGTGGAACTTAAAATCTAGTAGCAGAACACCTGAGCAGAATAGAGGGAGTTCTTGACCCTATTCCACTTTTAGATGATTTTTCTAATGAGTAACTCTTAGAGTTGTATGCTTCACAGGCACCCTGGTATGCTGAAATTGTTAACTTTTTTGTTGTAGGGGCCGTTCCAGTAGATGCATCAAGAGCTAAAAAGGAAAAGATAAGAAGTGATGTCAAACATTACGTTTAGGGTGACCCTTATTTATAAAAATTCTGTAGTGACCAAGTCATCAAAAGGTGCATACCTGATGAAGAGATTCCATCCATACTACAGTTCTATCATGTCTCAGCTGTAGGAGGGCATCAAGGACCCCAAAGGACAACAAGGAAAGTGTTAAATGCAGGATTGTACTGGCCCTCAATTTTCAAAGGCTCATGGCAAACATATTTCACCTGTAAGAGATGCCAAAGAGCGAGAGGAGTAATTACTTGGAGGCAAGAGATGCCCCAGCATCCTATATTGTGACATCTTTGATGTCTGGGGTATCAACATTATGGGACCCTTCCCTTCATCTTTTGGTTTTCTTTATATACTTCTTGTTGTTGATTATGTCTCATAATGGGTGAAAGCTAAGGCCACTAAGACTAATGATGCCAAGGTTGTTGTATATTTTGTTTGTAGCAACTTGTTTTGCAGGTTTGAAATCCCTAGAGCAATCATTAGTGACCAAGAGAGTCACTTCTGCAATAGGACAATGGAAGTCTTGTTGAAAAATATGGAGTTGTATACAAAGTTTCCACTGCCTATCAACCATAAACAAATGGGCAAGTTGAACTCTCTAACAGAGAAATCAAGAAAATACTTGAGAAAGTAGTGTAGCCCTATAGAAAGAACTGGAGTCGAAGGCTTGATGATGCCTTGTAGGTACACAGAACCACATTTAAGACACCCTTGGGAATGTCACCATATAGGGTGGTCTATAGAAAAGCTTGCCATTTTCCAGTTGAGATAGAACACAAAGCATACTAGGCAGTGAAGACTTGTAATATCCATTATGACTCAGCTAGAGAGCAGAGAAAGTTGCAACTACAAGAGCTAGAAGAGTTGCGTCTTGAGGCCAATGAGAACTCAAGAATTTACAAAGAAAAAACCAAGAGGTATCATGACAAAATGATCTCAAGAAAAGAATTCTACGTTGGTCAAAAGGTATTCAAATGTCTTGTTTTTCCTCTATTATCACTTCTAACAGAAAGAAACTGGACTCTAGAGCATGAAAATGTATTTTTCTTGGCTATTAAAGAGGTGTTAAAAGCTTTGTTCTATATAATTTAAAGAATAGGAAAAATTTTCTGTCAAGACATGTACAATTTTATGAAAATATTTTTCCTCAAAAACAATCTCAAGGCTCTTCACAAGTACCTTCAACTTTCACTCAATCCCATATGAACCTTCCTACTCAGTTTGAAGATATTTTTCCTTTACGATTTCCTCAGATAATTCACCTACACCCTTACCTACTGAATCTTTTCCATCTCAAATTAACCTTCCATCTGAACATGAATATGTTTCTGACGTGCCTTTATCTACTCTCCCTACTTTTTCTACACCTCCTGTTCAGCAAAGAAAATCTCAAAGAACCACGAAGCCTCCAGATTACTTGAAAGACTATCATTGTACATTGGTTGGTGCTTCATTTACACCATCCTCTTCTATGGCCAAGTATCCTATTTTAGATTATCTCTCTTATGATCTTCTTTCTCCTTCTTATAAACATTTCTGTTTATCTATTTCTTATGTTTCTAAACCTTCAACCTACCAAAAAGCCATTAAATTTGATTGTTGGAAAAAAGCAATTAGGAACGAATTACTTGCTTTATATATGAACCATACTTGGACGTTGACACACTTGCCCAAGGGAAAGAACACCATAGGCTCCAAATGGATCTTTAAAGTCAAGCACAAGGCAGATGGATCTATAGAAAGGTATAAGGCCAGTTTAATGGCAAAGGACTTCACTCAAACTGAAGGAATTGACTTCCTTGATACCTTTAGCTTTATTGTTAAGATGACCACCATAAGAATGCTTCTTTCCATTGCTTCTGTCCAACATTGGCACTTAGAAAGCTTGATGTCAATACAACATTTTTGCATGGTGACTTAGATGAGAAGGTTTAATGAAACCATCTGCTGGATTGCCTCTTTCTGATCCTGCCTTGGTTTGCAAGTTAACCAAATATTGCCTCTTTTTGGAGGTTTATATGGCCTTCGACAAGCTAGTAGATGGAATTTCAAACTTTCTGCTACTCTTGCTGCTAGTGGTTTTGTTCAATCAAAATTTGATTATTTCTTATTCACCAAGAGGTCTCTCACTAGTTTTACAATTGTGCTCACTTATGTTGATGATTTAATACTTGCATGATCTGACATTTCTGAGATTAACCAAATCAAATCCTTGTTAAATCAAAAATTTGGTATTAAGGATCTTGGTCCTTTAAGGTTCTTCTTAGGATTTGAAATTGCTAGATCCTCTAAATGTATTTCCCATAATCAGAGGAAATATGCATTGGATCTCTCGCAAGATATTGGCCTCCAAACCTTTTTCCACTCTAATGGAATATTCTCTCTCATTGTTGTTAAAATCGCAAAATCGTACGATTTTACGATCTTATACTGCTTGCAAGATCATAATCGGACTTGGGATCGCTTATATGGAAGATCGGATGAGATCCTGATATTTTCCCTCGAAATCGCAAGATCTCTAATCTGATCCGATCACAAGGGCAGTTTTTTGGATCAGTTCTAGGTTGGGCTTTTAGGGGGTTGGGTTTTCAGGTCGAGTTTTTCTGACCCGGTTTTAAAAAACCTATCTAGGTTATTTTTCTCCAAATTTTTTTCCCACTCTCTCTTCTCTTGTCAGCGCACCTCCCATCCTTCCCCTACACCCATTCTCTCTTCTCTCTTCCGCGACACCCATCCTTCCATTTTCTTTACATTTAACTGTGCCACCATTGGAGAACTTCTCAACACCCAATCTCTCATCTTCTCTCTATTTGGGTTCTGATTTTGCAACATCTACACTATGAGTTTCAAGTTTGATTGGTTGGTTTTTGTTTGTGTTTGCTATTCTGATTTTTTCTTCCCATTGGATTTGTATTGTTTGGTAGCTGGTTCTATGTGGGTGAAGCTATCTCAGTTCTATGTGGGTGGATTTGTGGTGGTTTTGGTTCTATATTTCTCCTCTGTTTTTGTTATTTTCATTGCTGCATGGCAGATAATATAAGGAAGGAAGTTGGTGGCTGTGAAAAAGGAAAGGGAATTCAATTAAGTGGACTTGTAGGGAGTGATATTGTTGGTGGAAGTGGAAGTTTAAGATCAAAATCAAACAATACTGCTGGAATAAGAAATGATGTGGCGTTTAACCATGGCATTTCTGTTTTTGGAATGCTAGACGAATCAAATGCAAGTATTGTGAAAATGAATATATTGGAAGAGTTTATCATTTCAAACATCATTTGGCAGGAACAAAGGAAATTGGAGCTTGCATGTAATACGTCAGAATGGAGATCTGAGAGCGATTCTGTTTTAAATTATAGGGCGTTTAGAACAGCTCCAAAATTTTGCGCTATCTGATGTGTTATATTTAAGAGAACGGTTAAACAACTACTCTCAAAACTTATGATTGGAGAGCAGTTCCACGTGGAACCGCTCTCCAAAATATAAATATAGACCGCGAATCTAAAATTTGAAATTAGTTTCTTTTTGAGTTTTTTGCTACAAAGTAAAATTAATTTATTATTACGTTTAAATCAAAATTTGAAATTGATTTCTTTGTTAGTTTTCTTCATTTTTATCACAAATTAAAATTGGATCTTGAGTTTATACGTTTGGGGTTAACCAAACAGTCCACATCTGCATGAACCACATAAAGAAAAAAAAAACAAATTAGTAGGATGATTTTAACGTTAATATAGAGAGAGAAAAGAAAGAATGAGAGAATGAATGATTCACTATTAACAAAGAGAAGAAGAAAGAAAGAGAGAATGAAGAAGTAACTACAAATGTGAAAAAAAACTAATTTGTTAGCGCATAAAATATGAAGAGAACAGGCTAACAAAGAATGAAGAGGTACCTACAGATATGAAAAAAAACTAATTATTAACGCAGAGAAGATGAAGAGTGCAGGCTAACAGAGAATAAAGAGGTACCTATAGAAATGGTTGAGCGTGTTTCATTTATAAATAACTTTGATGACTTTAGAGAGCGGTTCTTTATTAACTGCTCTCCAATGTGTAACTTTAGAGAGCGCTTAATAGAGAACCGCTCTCAAAAGTATAGTTCTGAGAGCGGTTAACAAAGAACCGCTCTCAAAAGTATAGATTTGAGAGCAGTTTTCTATTAACCACTCTCAGAAGTATAGACCTGAGAGCGGTTAATAGAGAATCGCTCTCTAAATATATAGTTACAAAGCAGTTTTTACTAACCGCTGTCTAAGTTAGCGCTTCATAAACTCATTTTTTTCGTAGTGATGGCTGTCCCTGATGATGTTCGAAAACAAATCTGGGACATTGTTGTTAAATTGCAAGAAAAATTTATAAAGAAAAATAAACACACAGCAAGAGCTTGAAGGAAAGGGAATAGAAGGTGATGTGGGTGAATTTGAAAATGTGGGCAAAAGAAAAATACAAGGTGATGTTGAGAGTCCAGCAACTCTTTTTAAGAAAAAGGGAGTGACCACCCAATCTATAATTAATTCAATTTTTAAGCAAGGTTTGAGAGAGGTCACATGTTGTATGAGTGTTTAGAAAGAATGGTAGAAAACATAGATGAAGTTAATAAGATTGATGGTCAACTAGAGTATTTCAAAGCTAAAAAAGGATATTTTGGAACAAAATTAGCAATTACTCGAATGAAAGTGAAAACTCCAGCAAAATGGCAGGAATCTTATGGTGGAGAACATCGAGATTTACAAAAATTTGTCATTCGTGTATTGAACTTGACATGCAACTCATCTGGTTGTGAGCATATTTGGAATGCTTTTGAAATGGTAAGTTATTTCTTAAAACTACCAAGTGGACTACTTTAATTATTGTGTTAAATTATTAATTAATGTTGTTGATATTTAAGTTCGCACCAAGAAAAGAAATCATTTAAAGTAAAAAATGATAAATGATGTTGTATATGTCATGACAAACTCAAAATTAGGCAATAGTATTAAGAGGAGGAAAGAGCCTAACTTTGACATTGAGGATGTTGCTTCTAATGATGATTGGATTGTAGAGGAGGAGAATGAGCTAATATCATATATGGATTTAGATGAGAAATTGATTCAAGATGGAGAAGCAAGCAATGGTGTTGGTAGTGCAGGTACACCTATGGATGATTTGGACCTTCCACCTGTTGATGATGATGAGACTAATGTGGATGATACTGATAAAGATGACTATATTGAAGATGATTATCCTGATTAGGGCTTGTAAAATTTATTGTAATAGATTAGTACTAGTTTGACTAATTATGTGTTGTATTAGATCTAGAATCTATGACTTTTAAGTTATGTTTAATTAAATTATGTGATTTATATGTTAATTTTCTTATGTATGTTATTTTTTGTGCTTATATATATGTTTAAGTATAGTTTTACATATTTGGTAAGATCTTACGATCTATTTTACGATCCAACGATTTATGATTTTTGACCCCCCCTCCCCATCCTAGGTAAGATCCCGATCTTGACAACATTGTTCCCTTAAGCTTTCTAAGACTGTTGGGTTACCTCTTCATGATACTTCTGTCTATAGAAGACTCATTGGTAGGCTAGTTTATCTAACAAATTTTAAACCAAACATTAGCTTTGTTGTTAGCAAGCTTAGTCAATTTCTCAGCAATCCTACTTCCATTCACTTGCAAGCAGCTCTTCGCACTCTTTGATATATCAAAGGCAGTCTTGCAAAAGGTCTTTTCTTTCCTACCAAGTCTTCATTTTATCTTAATAGTTTTTCTGACTCAGACTAGGGAGCTTGTCCTGATACACGAAGATCTATCACTGATTTATGTTTCTTCCTTAGATCTACATTGATTTCTTGGAAATCCAAGAAGCAATCAACTTTATCAAGATCTTCTTCTAAGGCATTGTAAAGCTCAGTGGTTGGTGTATCTTCTTCGAGATTTTAGCATTTCTCTCACTTGTTCTGTTGTGCTTTTTTGTGACAGCAAATTTGCACTTCATATAGCAGAAAACCCGATTTTTCATGAGCGAACCAAACATATTGAACTTGATTGTCATCTAGTACGCGAGAAAATTTAGTCTAAGTTGTTGCATCTCATGCCCATTCCTTCTAAGGATCAAACTGCAGATTTATTCACTAAGCCACTCGCCCTAGGACCATTTCAGTATCTAGTTTCCAAGTTTGGAATAATTATCATCCATTCTAACTTGCGGGGGGATGTTAATAGATGTGCTTCTTAGCTTTACGATTTAACTTAGCTAATAGTTAGTTATTTTTCTTTGATCATTTACAGTTAGTTTGTTAATTTTGTTAATTGTGTTAACTCTTACCTGTGTCAGTTGATGAAGTCATCCTTTGCCATCTATATAACGCTTCTTGTAATTGATCACAATTAATTTTGAATATAGAATGCATTTTTGCTTGTGTTCATTCATTTTTCTCTCAAACTCTTTAGAGTTTTCACACAACTGATTACAAATAAGGACCTTTTGTTGGATGAATTGAAGCAAAATTTAACACAGGCTTAGCATCAGATGAAGGTACAAGAAACAAGAAAAGACAAGAGTTGGTTTGTCATAAGGGAGATTGAATTTATTTAAAAGTCCAACCCTACATATTGAGGACTTTGACTCAGAAACAAAATGAGAAGCTAAGTCTCTAGTTTTATGGACTGTATTTAATTGTCTAATGCATTGGAGAGGTTGCATATAAATTATAGCGTCCAAACACTTGTAAAATTTACTCAATTTTTCAATTAGCAAGCTAAAAAAGAATATATCAACAACACATCAACCTCAAGACCAAGTATGGGAATTGCAATAACAACCAGAAGATTTATTAGCTTTTGCCATAATACTCATGGTGATGTGAAGGCTGTCAAATGGTATAAGTTATCAACCTGTGAAAATTCCTAGGAATCTTTATAAAATAGCAACAATTTTATACATTTTACATTGAAGACAAGGTGCATGCTTCAGGGGAAATATTAATAGCAAGTGTACGTTAAAAAGATTAAAAAAGGGGTAAGGGGTCTGAATCCAACTAACTAAAAGAGTTAGAAGTTGTTAGTAAGAAATTGTATATAAAAGAGAATATAAAGGAAAGAAGGTAGGAGAGAAATAGGATCTTTGTAAGGTTAGGAAGAGTCCAAGGTCTTTCAAATACCCTATGAACCGTGTAGCATTTTTGCGTCTGTTTCTTTGTCACCTTGACAAGGGAGCATACTTGTAAATAAATACAATCTATTATTTTATTTTTCATCTATATTAAACTAATTCTAAAATATACCTCTACTCATTCTTAGTTATCAACAACTTCCACTTATTCTTAGTTGGTAGAATAAGGAAGTGTCACCACAAATAAGAGTTTTGGAAGAAATGGAAGGATAAATTTTTTTTATTTTAAATCATATATTTAAAATTAATTTTTTTTCAAAATAAAATATATAAATTGATATACTAATATAATCTTAATATATTAGTCATTAATATTTAACAAATGTATAACAATATTAATTATTAAAATTTAATTAAAAATTTTAAATAATTATAGAAAATAATAAATTAACCCTCACTTATTCGCATGCACACACACTTTGAAATATTTTTTTTACAACACAACTATTATTATTAAATTAAATTAAATATGATATTTTACTTTAATTCTATTTCTTTTTTAAAATCTGTCTAATCTTTAAAATATTTTCAGAACAAATTTTCTAGTTTATTTCAAACAGTCATGATGAAAATTAAACTCAAACTTTTTAATTATAACATTATTTTTAATACTTTCAACTAAATTTAAAAAGTCGCAAAATGTTTTCGCTCATATTCAAAGACAAAATAAAAAAAAAAGGTAAATTAATTTTAAATAAAAACATGGTTAGATGTGACTTCACATCTGTCCTTAGGCTAGCTAAGGTCATGAGCCCACCAAAGATTATGTTTTGAAGCTGATAATTATACCTCTTTCTCTTGTGTTGGGCATTTGGGTCTGCTAGCTGTGGAGCAAAAATATATTCATGAATTACAAGATTTGGGCCAATTGAACAACAAAACTTAAAATAAAGTAGCAACTCTTTGTTCGCTTCTGTAGGTTTTTGAGCCTGCATCATATTAGGCTTTTCCGTTTTTATTTTATAACAAAAATTAAAATAATAATAATAATAGAAGAGATAAAAACGAATAAAAAATACATTTATTGCATTCTTTTAACCTCTACGTTTTAATATTATTATTATGTGTTAGACAAAGTATTCTAGCGAGCTCAAAGTTTATTTTATTAACTGAAAAGTTTGTCTAACAAAAACATTATTGTGGGGTAAAGTAAAATGAAATTTATTCGTTTTATTTTTTCTACTAAATGCAAGTAATTTTGTCATTTTTATCCCTATTATTTGTAAATAATTTTTTTCTTTAGCCATTTAATTTTTTTTTCTTTTGTTAGATTAACCCTTTAACTAAACTAGTTGTTTATTATTGTTTTAAAAGTGCTATAAGGTTTCTCGTGCTGGAAAGGATAAATATTGTATGACAACAAGTTTAATTTTATTCCAAAACCAAGAGCCTTGGGCATCTGCATGCTTGTAGTTGCATGGGGTTTATGGAGTCATAGAAATTCCAAATTTGCTGCTGTGGATGTGGTGAACAGAGCAATCAGCTTCTTCCAAGACTATATTAGTAAGTTATTTGTTTTAATTATTCAATGAAATGTTTTAGAAATTTTTTATCTTTAAATTGATAAAAAAAAATTAATTATAAATAAAACATAAATTTTTAATGTTTTTTATAAAAAATAAAAAATTGATGAAATAAAATTATAAGTAATTAAATTAAACATTTTTAATCGAAAAGAAAGAAAATGTTACAAAAAATAAAAATAAATATTACAACAATTATTATCTTAAAAAATATTATTTTTAATATCTTACAAAAATTAACAAAGTCATTAAAACTTATTTTTTAGTTTAATTAAAATTTAACTTTATAAGTGAACTTGTTTTTTTATGTATAAATTCTTCTTATTAATATTTGCTTATGATATTAATATAGATCTTTTATATCTATTTTCATAAATAAAAAACAGTATCTAATAATTATTATATAGATAATAAGTAGTATCTAGTACATCACTCAAATAGATTTTAGTTTAATATGAAAAATATATTATTTAATATTTAAGTAAAATTAATCGTTTTATTTTTTAACTTTAATGTGAGTTTTGATTTAATTCTTTAATTTTTTCTAGATTTATTTCCGTCTTTGAAGTTTTATTTTTTTCTTACATTAATCATTTTTGTTAACTTAATTACATATCTTAATAAGTTAATAGAAACATTTTATTTAGCACTGAAGTGACTTACATGTTGTTAACTGGTCCTACCAAAACTTTTTAATTGGAAGGTTATATTCACACGTGTTTGGCATCCATATTTTTCTTTCTCTTTTTAACCAAAACCATTGAAATTCACATAACTAGAATCCACCCAAAACATATATTCATGCCAAAAGTTGATCCATTTTGTAGCAAAAAATCATCCAAATTTGGTGAATCAAAGTCATAAGAGTCCATAAACAAAAGATTCTCATTTCTCACTAACTCCTTGTGATAATCATTCAAGTCTTGTAAACCAAAGGCCACAAATTAGTTCATAACCAAAGGATCCTTGCTTTGTACTTTTGGGGCTCTCGACAATAACACACTCCTCGACAAATAAGTCTCATTTCTTCCATCACCATTCCTCCATAATCATACATAGAATTATCATCCTCCGAAAATTCCCCTACTTCTTCCCTCTTCAGCTCTCTTTTTCTTCAATTTCCAATCCAAAACCATTCATTCTTTTTCCACCACCTTCTCCATAAACACTTCATTTTTCTTAAATCCGATCAACTCCAACTAATCAAGAATAGTCATAGTAAGTTCATCACTGCAATCACCCTATAACTCCAATCCACTACAACCATAGTACAAATTCTGCTTCTGGTCGTTGTTCCTAATATCCATGATTTCTCTTCCTAAACTTATTTTCTCTACGTCGTTGTAACCGTCCATGGAAGAACAAGCAAAATCACAATTCAAGAAATTATGGAACACCGACATGGCATTGCACATGCTAATGTGTTGGGTTAGACTCCCAACTATGTGTCCAAAAGTCCAAATTTTAAGCACAATTTTTCACATAATTGAGGGGAGTGAGAAGTCAGAAGAGTGGGTGAGAGAAGTCAAAAATTGAAAGGTTTTTTTTTTTGCATCCGGTGCATTGTGTATTTTGGAGAGAGAGACATCAAAAGAGAGAAGGGAAGTGAGGGAAGAAAGAAGCTCCAGACCAGCTACTTCATTTCTCTGATATCCGATTATTTCACCGTTGGATCGGGCTGGAAATTTTACATAAGATTCATAACACGGTTCTCTTTGTTCTCACCGTTCGGATTGTCGATTGAAGGTCTGAAATTGGAGATATTGTCTTCGCACAGAAGCCCTGTTTTTGGTGACTCTGCACAGACCAGCCGCATAGAAATCGTTATTTCTCTTTATTCAACCGTTGGATTGAGCTGAAATTTTGATAGAAGTTCCCAGACGTATAGTTATTCATTCTGACCGCTGGGATCGTCGATTGGAGGGTTTGGCTGAGAGAAATTGTGTATGAACAGCAGCCCTGTTTTATGAGATTTTCTCTCTTTGGTTAGGCTTTATTGCTTGGTTGTATTAGCTGGTTGTTTGTACGAATTTGTGCAGTATTTTGAGACTCTCTTGTAACCTTATTTGATTATAGTGGAGCTTGATTGACTGGCTTGAGCCCGTGGGTTTTTACTTCTCACATTGAGAGGGTTTTCCCACGTAAATAATTCTCTGTGTCCTTGTGTTTGTTGCTGCCATTTGTTATTGTTGTTGCTCCTCATAGGTTCTTGCAAGTTTGGGGAATTGTTTCCGTTACTCACTTTAGATAATTGTATTCTTGTGTTTGGTTTTCCCCAACATAATGTTGGTGTTTGGGGTCACCTCATCGAGTTGGAATGAAGGGTGCATCGTGTCGTCGTTGGAGCAGCAAACTTAGTATGGAATTCTAAATCGTAACAAGGAGAACCATAATTATAATTTTTTTTTTAGTAATTTTTAAATAAAAAAAGTTTAAGTTGGACTACTTTACTCCATTTAGGTCACTTCAACGCCATTATGATATTTTATAAAGTTTAAGTTGGACTACTTTACTCCATTTAGGTCACTTCAACGCCATTATAATATTTTATTAGCTAATGTAACAAAGCTAAAAAAGATCAACATAAGAAAAAATAAATAAAACTTCAAAAATAAAATAATGAATAAAAATAAATTAGATGACTAAATCAAAACATATTCTAAAGTTATAAAATAAAAAGATTAATTTTATCTAATATTTATCTGTTATATTTAATTCTAAAAGCTTAAATATGCTTATATCTTAAATTATTAGTTTTAATTTTAAAAAATGCATTATCTTTACAGCTAAGAAATTAACAACTAAAAATAGTAAATTTTATTATAAAGAAAAGTATTTATCATTTTAAAAATAAAAAATACAATAAATATGAATTCTTTTTAAAAAAAAATTATTTTTGAATATTTAAACTCACCACTAAAAGTTGAAATTAACAAAATAAAAATATAATTTAGATTTTTCTGTCAAAATAGACTTATTTAAATTTTACAAAAAAAAAAAAAAAAAACATACAGCTAGAGTTTGATAAAATTCCAAGTTAAGAATAAAATGACTATGGACTATCAAAACAAGCCTAGGCTAGAACGTTTCATAAAATGATTCGAAAAGATAAATATCAAATTAAAACAATATGTTCCTATTTCATTTAGATTTTGATACAAGAAATTGGATGTAACACCTTAAATTTAACTTCAATTAAATAATAAGTTCGCAAATTGGATAACTAAATTTTCATAAAAGATTTCGAAATAAATGAAGGGTTACAAGTTAATATCAAATCACTGCTACAAGACTAGTTTAATTACAACTTTTTCAAAATAAATTCTAAGTCCTATAGCAGTTCACCTGTCCCTTTACTGAGCTCGGTACTGATCGTCTTGGTTACTTGAAAAATGAATGTAAGGGTGAGTACTCTACACTACCAAAACACACAATAAACATAGAGTCTCACCTTCAGAACATTCCAATACATTAAACAAACATAATCAACAGTAGTATTTCACATCCATAAGTATAATTCATAAACTCATGCATATGCACGCCAGTCACATTCACTACAGTACTGTGATCACAAATTTATATCATGAATGGTTACCCCCACCTCACAGATACCACGTGGGCAGTCACAGGTCGCTCAGCAAAAGTAATGGTCAGAGGTCTAGTAAGGAAGAGAGTGTGGCCCATAGTGCACCCGTTCTATAGTCGGTGTCACCACCACTCCCTCTTCCCCAAGGTATTTCTATCATCCTCATCTCCCACACCCTTAGTGTATCGCTGAACCATTCACAGCACATTACAACAGCGCTAATACGTCCATTCACACATATTCCATTCACGCATGCAATAATCATGCTTACACACGACACACAACCCACATTGCATTCAAATATACGGCACTAGGCCCACATTCATTTCACATTACACAGTACATAGCCAATATTCATCTATATTACACCATATTTACATACAATTCACATCCATCAAGTTTGGGTCAACACACATAATGTTCACACATCACAGCACATGGCCCACATTACATTCCTACAGATGAGCACGGTCGTGCAAGGCCTTAAGCACGACCGTGCATGGGCTTAAAACACCCCCGTGCTTGTTGAAAGGGTCTGGGCGTGCTGGTTGCTGCGAAGCTCTAATCTTCTATCAATTTCGGCCCAAAATACAGTAAAATTAGTGTAAAACCCAAATAAAATACAGGTCAAATATGAATATATGGGCTGTAAAATAAGGCTTAATTACAGACTTATCAATTTCTCCATACTTATCTGTTTGCTTGTCCTCAAGCAAAGTGTTGGTTAAGTGAATAACATAATAACTTAAAACATAATATCACACACAGAACCCGAAACAACGGAGATAAAGAGAGCAACAAGAGTAATATCAATGAGAATAAGCAATCAAAAGGATTTCTAATTAGAATCTTATAATTCCATACTTTTCACTCAAACGTTAAACTAAGGTACTCTACTTTCGTCTCTCATTAAGGGACAAAATGAGATATTACTCAGTTCTCCTAAAGAAAAGTGTACTACCATAGGCTTGACTATAAATCGACTTTCCACTAAATAAATTAAATGCAACTCAAAATCATGAGGTCTTTTTCAGGTTATAATGTGGTCAAGGAGTTATAATAATTAAGGTGAGATAAATGAAAGGAAGGGGATATACAAAGGGGTAATAAATTATAAAAATTATAAACATCCCCTAAGTTTACAAATGAAGCTCTTGGAGTAATTTTTATATTTTTGTATATAAACAATATCTTTACTCTCCTTTCAATCATATATAACCTTTTTTTTTTCTTTTTTTTTTTTCTATTTTTCATTTTCTTTTTCATACTTTCTTTATTTCTTTTTGCACATGAGACATATAGAGGAGAATTAATCAAACAATTCAATAACTCAATTGCTCCATTCATAAACTCAAGGTCGTCAAAATATTTTATAAATTTAATGCAAGGGACCAAGAAAATCAATAAAGCTCAAAGTGGACAACTAGTTGTATCTCAAACATGCTGAAGGCCAAGAATAAAAATCTTATTATGCTTCAATTATATTAAAAACATGCAATTAAAAAGAGAAGTCTTAAGTCACTTCCAAGTCAAGTTCTAGAGTAGAAAACCTAAGGAGATAATCACACAAAACAATGAGGAAAGGGGGTACAATTAATTAAATTAAGATAGAAATCTCCTTTAAGGCTCAAAACTCACATCTGTGGGTTAAAGTTTAATGTAGAGCATAAAAGTAAGGAACCCAACTAATTATTAGTTTCCAAATGGAAGTATAATGCCAATAATAATCACTCAACATACTCTTCTATCTGGAAAAAATTGGGTTCCATGAAGGAAAAAGTTTTAAATTATCATAAAAAATAGTATAGGCACTTTACTCAGTAATATGCAAATAACAATCATATAATTAGGAACTACTCCCCCAGAGTTAAAGCGAAACATTGTCCTCAATGTTTGAAAGCAATTAACTTAAAAGCATGCAAAGAGGGCAATTGAATAAAAAGGAAAGAGGTTCCCTGATAATTCTTAGCGCGACGGCTTCCGGTGAGGGACCAAGGCCATGTTCAAATCTTGAGCACGCCCATGCTTATGATGTAAGGCTTTCTCTCACAACTGCGACTCAATGCACGACTGTGTATGTGATGAGCACGGACGTGCTTCCAAATCAGAGCTCAAAAGTGTGGGAACAATCAACTTCGTTCTTGCAATCTTTCAATATGCTTATTCTTTATTCTAAAAATAAAATATAAATAGCAAAAATTAAAATAAACAACAAGAAATAGAATAAAAGACACAAGTTGCCTCCTGGGAGCGCTTGTTTAACGTCACGAGCCTGACATTCCTGTTAAATCATGGTGGGAAGAAGGTATGAGTCTCAGAGGTGACTCCCTTGATATGCAATTGTCTCCCCAGCAGCTTTGCCTCCCCAACACCTATTACATCAGAAAAATTATTCATAAGATGGGGATTAGAATAAAGAGAAGAAAATTTAAGCTTCAAATTAGGAGGCTTATTAATATATGGTTTAAGCTTTTGTCTTTTCTTCTTCTTATATTGCTTCCTCCTTAGCCTTTTTCTTGTGGTTCCATGCTTCACATAAATTGGAGGAGGAGAAGCAACATTCATAGTGCTCACAAAGTGACAGGTCTCTAGGCTAGAAGGGTACTTGAAAGAATTGAAAACTTGAAATACAACTTCCTCATCATCTAGCCTCAGTGTGAGCTTCCCTTGCTGAACATCTATTATCGTTCTTCCTGTGGTTAGGAAAGGCCTCCCTAGTATGATGGGTACTTCGTCATCCTCTTTCATGTCAAGGACAATGAAATCTGCAGGAAACATGAACTTATCTACCTTGACTAGGACATCCTCCACTATGCCCCTAGGATACATTATTGAACAATCAGCAAGCTGCAGAGAGATTGAAGTTGGCTTGGATTCTTGCATACCCAACCTTTTAAACACAGAAAATGACATTAGATTGATGCTAGCACCTAAATCACAGAGCGCTTTATCAAAATAAGAATTGCCTATAGTGCATGGAATTGTAAAAATCCCTGGATCCTTAAGCTTAGGCGGCAACTTCCTTAATAAAATTGTTGAGCACTCCTCATTCAATCTGACTGTCTCAAATTCTTCCAATTTTTTTTTGTTGCTTAGCATCTCCTTGAGAAATTTAGCATATTTCGGCATCTGTGATATAGCTTCAACAAAAGGAATATTGATGTGGAGCTTTCTGAGGATCCCAAGGAACTTATTGAACTGAGGGTCTCTCTGGCTACTCATCAATCATTGTGGAAATGGTTTTGTCACCACTGGTGAATCTTCCCTTGTCTCCTTTTTCGCATCTGGGTGGTAAGCACGACCTTTCTCATCATCCAGCACGGGCGTGCCTTCGTTGAGCACGACCTTGCTTCAGTCTAGCACGGTCGTGCCTTCGTTGTCTGCAAGGGCGTGTTGTTCTAAGCATGGTCGTTCTGTTTCAGGCAGCATGGGCGTGCAGGGTGATGCAAGGGCGTGCTCCTCCTTCAGCACAGGCGTGCATGACTTATGTGTTTGCGTCCCATTCAAATTTTTTCCACTTCTTAGAATAATGGCATTGCATTGCTCCCTTGGATTAGGTTCAGGTTGAGATGGTAGTGTTCCCATCACTCTTTGACTCAAAAGATTCGTAATTTGCTCCAATTGTGCACTCATCTTAGAGGAGTTGACTTGTATTTCAGATTTGACCTCTGCGAACCTCTTATTAGTTCTCTCAATATGTTCGTCTAACTTGGATTCAAGCTCTATCATTCTCTTATCAGAGTAATACACATATTGCATCATCTGTTCTTGAAAGTTAGACTGAGATCTAGGAGCTTCTTTTCCTTCAGGTCTTGCTTCCTGACTTTGCACATGAGGAGGGCGATAAACACTTGAATTTTGACTTCCAAAGCCATTCTCCCAAGAGTTAGGAGGATTACTCCTCCACCTTGAACTGTGATTGCCCATGAAATTTTCCTCCTCTTGCTTAGATTCTGGGCTTGCAAGAGCTCTTACAAGTTGGTCTTGAGCCTTCATTAAAGATTCTAGTTGCTTTGTAAGGGCTGCCATTTGGTTCATTAGTGGGCTGCTGCTCTCTGCTTGGTAAACTGAGGCAGTCTCTTTCCTCTTGATGTCATAAGAGTCAGCAGTGTGCCACTGGAAGCTAGAAGATGTCATCTCATCTATCAGCTTGTATGCGTCATTTGGATCTTTTCTTATGAGGGACCCTCCTGTTGCGGCATCAATTGTAGCCCTAGTAGTGATTGATAGGCCACTGTAAAAAATTTGTACCTGTCTCCACGTCAAAAAATCATGATGAGGACATCTCCTCAAAAGCTCTCCAAATCGCTCTCATGCTTCATATTGTTGGAAGCAATATATCTCTGTCATAAGCTTAGAGGACCTTGATGGGGGAAAGTACTTTACCAAGAATTGTTGAGTGAGATCCTCCCAAGTTCTGAAGGAGTTGGCTGGGAGTGAGGAAAACCATGCATTCATCTTTTCAGATACCAAGAATGGGAAAAGACAGAGTCGAATAGCATTATTGGAGACTCCATTGTATTTTATGGTATCTGTCAATCGGAGGAACTTTGTCAGATGTAAATTGGGGTCTTCATTAGGCATGCCTGCAAACTGTATGGAGTTCTGGACCATAGTTATGAGTGTTGGTTTCAATTCAAAATTGTTTGCCTCCACATTAGGGGCTGCAATGCTTCCAAGAGTGCCTCTAGCAATGGATGTCATGTAATCTTGGATCGATCTCCTTCCCTCTGCCATTCTTTGCTCTCTCACTTCTTTTCTTTGTCTGCGCATTGTTCTCTCAATCTCCAGATCAAATAAACAAGTTGTAGAGCACTTAGAACGAGTGAGCATATATTAAAAGAAATTGTGAAATATAAAAAAAAATGAAAATTATAAAATATAAAAGAAAAATTTAACAATAAACAAAACAAAATAAAATAAAACACAAATTGCTTAAATCAATTAAATTTGAGATTTTCTTAATATTGAAAAAGCAATCCCCGGCAACGGCGCCAAAAACTTGTTCGGAGGGCAAGTGTACCCATCGAGAAGTAATAAAGGGTTCTTAAATTATGTTCCCGAAATATCGTCCCACAAGGATTGATTTCCAATTACTAAGAATTTTCGAATTCAATTGTTTAAGTTTCAAAGATACGGTATTAATTAAAAACAAGAGTTTATAAAATTAATTATAAACTAAGAGTAAGGAATATAATGCACGTCTTGGTTAAACTTATCGGAAAGGAACCTAGGGCATATGAGTTTTCTCATTCAATATTTTTCTATTTAACTCTAAATTTGATTTCCTTGTGATTATCAATCATTCATACGAATACTATTAATACCTAATGGTCATGCAATATTAATATTCTTTTCTCTAAATCAATATCTCCAATGGTCATGCAAGACATTAATTTAAAAAAACTTTAGGAGCCTACGAACTTGTTAATTTAATAACGACTAGAAGAGAAAGATTGGTTTGATCCACCTAATCCTTTGTCTCATTTTACCCTATAGATCTATTAATTAACCGAGGTATGTCACCTAACGATATAATTAATTAGGATTAAAAGAGAATTGCAATAGGATAAAATCTAATCATGAAACGGAAATCAAATTTAGATTCAAACATCAAAATTCCATAAATTCATGAACAATAGTTCCCATAGCCCTAGCTATAGACTTAGTTACTCATGCTAAAGAAAAGAACTAAAACAATCATAAACAAAGCCATAATCAAAAGAAATAGCAAACTAGAATATGAGATGTGTCCCGGTCTTCAAGTATGATCGCTTGAAGCTCCAAGTGTCGCCAAGCATGTGCCAAGGATCTCGTGCAAGAGAGACGAGATGAGAGATGTATCTCAAAGCAAAAGCCAAGATGTCAAAACGGTCTTCCTAATGGTGCCTCGGGTCTTCCTTTTAATATGGTTTGAAAACCCTAAAAACTCTTCATAATTGGGCTTTCTGCAGATGAGCACGGTCGTGCAAGGCCTTAAGCACGACCGTGCATGGGCTTAAAGCACCCCCGTTCTTGTTGGAAGGGTCTGGACGTGCTGGTTGCTACGAAGCTCTAATCTTCTATCAATTTTAGCCTAAAATGCATCCAAAATCCACTTGCGGCCACTTTATACCAAACTACACAATTAATATATAAATTAGTGTAAAACCCAAATAAAATAAAGGTCAAATATGAATATATAGGCTGTAAAATAAGGCCTAATTATAGAATTATCACGTGTCAAAGTATTATTTTCTTTAGATTTACAATATGAAACAAAATTACTTATAGAATCAGCAATAGAAGAAAAGGTCTGCATATGAATGTCATCAAAGGCATAAAGACCATCCCTTAACTTGCCTTCTAGAAGAACATTTCTAGTGTCTTGAGATTTCACACAATAAGAGTTAGCACCAAATTCAAAAATGATATTATTTTCTTTTGCAAACTGTGATACACTTAAAAGATTTTTAGTAATATTAGGAACATGTAACAGATTATGAAGAAAAAAATGTGACAAAGATTTGGGAGAAAAAAAGAAAGATTTACCAATACTTTTTATGGAAGAAGTATCACCATTTGGCATCTTGAGTTTGGTGTCTCCTGTATAAGGAGCTTTACCCATAAGATTTGAGGAGTCAGGTGTGATATGATGGGTTGCACCTGTATCCGGGTACTACAAGGGATCATACAATATTTTTGGGATAGTCATGAAGCAGAAACACTTAACTAACCATCAAAGGCACTTTCTAAAACCATAGTAGTAGGTTGGCTTTCAAAACAGTAAGATTGTTGATTTGAAGAAGAGTTATCTTGATAGCTGGGATTAAACCTATGGTAACAAGTTAAGGCTGTGTGACTAGGTTTACCACAAACTTGACACCGAGGTTTGTTGGATCCTCTTCCTCCATTGCCACGACCAAAACTTCTACCCCTGTCTCTAATATTGTGTCCATGAAAATTGGTATTCCCTCTACTAGAGAACCTTCTAGACTGATGCCTTCCAAATCTTCCTTGAATTTGTGCAAGATTAACTTGCATGTTTTGCATCAAAAGTTGTCTTATTCTTCCTTCTTTTGACATTCAAGACTATTGTCAAGAATGGAAAGAAGGGTTTCTATTTCAGTGACCGTATATGGATCGGTTCTTGAAATTATATAGGTCACAAGAGGGCTATACTCAAAGGGTAAACCATAAAGAATAATGGAGATATGTTCTGACATATCAATTGGCGATCCAACAGAGGCAAGGGTATCTACAATTTTCTTAATCGATAACAGATACAAATTAAGAGAGTTAGATTTTTTTATACTTTTCAACTGAGCTTTCAATTGCGATACCTTCGCTCGAGTTTGTGACTCGAAATAAACTTGGATAGTGCACCATATTTGAAAAGAATGATCACAACCAACCATCCTAGGATGCAAACTAGGGGACATTGATGCAAGAAGCCATGTAAAGATCATTTGATCTTGTTGATCCCAAGTCTCATATTCATCCATAACTATATCCGCGGCTTTATCTTTGTCAATTTTGTATTTTTTTGGCATGCCTCCACGTGAAGATTGATCAAGAAATTTTTGCAATTTGAACAATTGGATGGTTCTGAGGGTTGCATCTTCCATGTGAGGAAGTTTTCATCATCCAATTTGATGGAAATAGGAACCATTGTATGATTGAGGTTAGGGTTTTGAGTAGTCACCATTGATGTCAAAATCGTTAGCTCAGGATACCATAAAAGAATCAAAGAATAGTAATGAATGAGTAAGAGAAGATGAGATAAAGATAAAAAAAGAAAAGAAAGATATATTCTAATTGAATATTATTTATATTAAGGTAAAAAAGTACAATGTATAAAAGATCGATATATACAAAATATAACTAACAATAAAAAAATTAATCTTAAGTTCCTTTTATAAAAGAGATGTCAATAAATGCACTTTTTCAACGCGGCTTTTTTTCCAAAATAAATCAACCAAGAGAAACAAAATTATAAGCAGGTAAACAACATTATAAAAAAAATCACAAATGTTCAAATTTTTTAATAATTAGAAACTCTACCAACATGTATCGTTGTAACATGCAAATTACAATACTACATTAATATATTTATTGTCTTTAGATAAATCCATGCTACTCTGCGAATCAAATTATTTACTACTACATTCAAAGAAAATATTTCACTAATCTTTTCAACGTATAATGTTTCAGATTTTTCATTTAAGTTTGAGTTAGGTAATTAATAATTTCTTAATTAATTATAAAATCATTATTCATTAAAAGGTGCTGAAAGATTTTGTTCCTATTTATTTTATTTTAAGTTAAAGCATCTAAAGCATTAAGAAAAGTAAGTCAAACATTAATTTTACCAAATTATGTAATCAAAATAATTTTTATTTAAATATTATATATGAATATACTATTCAAAACTATCAAAGCATAATACTTTATATTAATTATTTTTTAACTAGAAAAAATCTTTCAATTTTTTAAAATAAATTTATAACCATTTTTCAAAATAAAGTTATATATTGCACCGATTTACTTCTAGTCTTGTATCAACTTCAAATCAAAAGTGAACAGTGTTTATAAGCATAAAAAAATTATCCAAGATTGGATGACCACTATTTAAAGGGCTAAGTACTATACAGTTGAAGAGAAAACGTTGAGGTAAGGTAGTGGCAATGATACCCCCACATCTTCAAGTGTTTGGTTGCTTAAATTTTTCATTTTCTTGGTTACGCACTAGTTCAAGTTTTGACTGTGTCTGGAGAGTGGAGTTTTTCTTGAAGTTGAACTAATCCTAAGCTATTAAGTTCATTCCCAAATGAATCTCACATATTTGGTTGCATATATTAGTTGGAGTGTTGACACTATCAGCAGCGGGGAGTTTTGCTTTGGTTACACAGTTTGACGCTATCAGCATTGTGGAATTTTTCTGGAAGTTGTTCTCGCCGTCTATCGTAGAAGAGAACTTCTACCCTTTTCTTCACACATCTCACTCATCAATTACACTTATTAACTGCTAGCCAATGGTTAATGGAAAAAAAGTAGCATGTATTAGGAATGTTTATAATTCTTCAAAACGATTTTTTAAAATAATTTTTTTAACTAGATTGAATTTTTAATTCAATTTTAAAAATTATCCAACTCAAACTATTTTTATGTGTAATTATAATTTCGTTTATAAATTAACTTCTAACTTATACTTATTTAATTATATATATATATATAATATAAATTATAATATTTAATGTGTTCATAAATAGTGCAGAAGTGTTAAGAAAATGATTTATTTATCACCAGCTAACTAAATTAAAAATATTTAAATCAAATCATTTAATTCTTTATTCCAATCAATCAAAATTAAACTATAACATGTCTTTATGATTAAATTTAATCTTTTTTATTAAAATTATTTGATGTATAAATCTAACATGCAAATATTTCTAAGATGCAAAGAGTTTTATAATTTATAGTTATTAAACATATATGCTTAATTAAGTGTTTGTCTTTATCAAAGCGGGTATAATTGGTACTTAATTTTTATAAATTTTTTTACGATATATAATTTTATTTTTTATAAATTATTATTTTTAGTCCCTTTAATTAATGTAATTTAATGAAATATCATCAAGTATTAACTTTTAGTCAACTACATAAATTAAAATGACTGAAAACAATAGTTAATTAAAAAAAAATATATTGAACAAAACATTTTATAAAAATTAAATATAAATTTATGTAATTTTTATAAGAACTGAACATTTAATTAACCTTACTAATACAGGACGTACTTCACCGATAATAAAACCAAGGTCATCAATTTGAAATTTTGGTAAAAACGATGAGATAGAAAATCGCTTGAGCAAATACCGACACACAAAATTGGACTCAACCATTTTTTTTTCATTATTTTTATTTTAAAATATTTTTAAGATAAATAAAAACTCATGATTATATATAAATTATTACAATTTAACTATTTATAACATTTTTTAACTTATAAATATATAATATAATTTTTTCATGTTAACTTTAAATTTTAGCATAATTTTATTTAAATTTATTATTTAACATGTATATTACATAATATAAAAAATATAATTATTATTTTCAATTCAATCACAACTTAACCAATAAAATCATAGCTCAGTGACTCTGATAGTTAACATATTAAAAATATTATATATATATATATTTTAAAATATTAGTGTTTACTCCCAGAAACAAAAAGGCCCCACCACTTAACTTTAATTTAGACCAAAATCGAAAAGGTTTCGGCAGGAAAGTGGTATCCAACTTCTCAGTCATCTCCAGGGAGACGTAACGGAGTAGGAAACGTGTGGCACGATCTGTGTGTCTCTTCCAGAAGCCCACCCTACCCAATATCAAACAATCCAAACCAAAAAAATAACACCATAAACCATCCCTTTCTTCTAGATAACATATATTTAAATTATTTGTCACAAAACTATTCCTATCCCTAATATCGTCATTAATTATTAATTAGTCTCTCTCCATTTTCTGTTAATATATTGCCCAAACACTTTCTAGGCAACCCCCAATCTTGGAGTTTTCCATGCCATAATTAAAAGCTCTCTCTCTCTCTATTCTTCTTTGCTCCTCCTAGCTCTTTAATCCCAGAGGTTTTTGAAGCTCAATACCAAAGTTTCATGATATGGGTATGAACAAGCCTCTTATGTTGGGGCTGTTAATACTACTGATTGCTTCAATTGGAGATAAACCTTGTGTTGTAGAAGGAAGGGCACTTTCGTTAATATCTAATCAAGGTTAACAAAATCTTCAGAATTACTCTTTCCCACGATCATATTTTCTTGGTCCTTGTGCCTTTGTGGTACAGTCGCTGATTGTATTGTGATGAAATTGCAGGGTACTCAAAGATTTTTGCCACTCTTGGAATAGTTTGCAAGTGTTGCGATGGGCTTGGAGGTGCTTGCACAAGCACATGGACAGAGTCTTGCTCTAATTTGCAGTGTTTCCCTTGGAAATCACACTAAATAATCTCCTATATATAATATCTTTTGTAGCTTTTATTTGGTGTATATGAAGTTTAAGAAATATTATAGAAACTAATGATACAAGCACAATTGTGTGTGTTCCATGTATAGTAACTTGTGTGAGTACATGTAGTATTAAAGTTTCTTATTTAGTAGTAAGTGAAGAGCAGGAGCAAAAGAGATCTTGAAAACTAAAAATTGAACTGGGGTTATAATCATTTTGCTGATGCCTTGATGGGAAAATGGTTGACTTTAAGAGTTTAAATTTTTAAAGGGTTTAGAGGGGAAGGGGTTGGTAATAACATACTACCTCATTATGACAAGAGGAAGGAACCAGCGAAATCTTTTATTCACCATATTGTCTTTTATACCCCTAACTAGGTTTCCACCGTAAATCAAATATCAAGAACATGGAAATTAAAAACAGTCCCACGTTAATTGTAAAAAAATTGTAAAAGGAACATAAGTAAAGCGATACATTTACATTAATATATGTTGTGTATCGCACTTACTTGCAGGTTTTGATCTTTAAAAGAGTATTTTGAGATGATCTAAAACTATTATTACCCAAAGACAAACCAACCAATTTCTTTTTAAACTTATTTAAATATATATTTTAAGGAAACAATTTTAATCTTATTTTTCAAAACTTGTAAAAATTTATTTTGTATTTAAGAATAACTTATGATATATTATTTAACTATTAGTGTGACATTTTTTAATATTTCATAGATTTTGTTAGATTAATTTCTTATTTTAAAGAATTTTTTTTTAGAAAGATGTTATTGAATTAAGATTTATTCGATATTATCATAAAATATTCAATACAGTACACATAAATATAGTATATTTTGCTTAATATTTATTGTTGAACCTGTATCTTAATATTTTTAAAATTTGTCATATTAATGTATCGTATTGCACTGGATTTTAAAATCTTTGACAAATAGTAATACGCAGAAATTACCGTGTTTGGTACATAAATACACATTAGCTTGCTAGATTGCATTGCGAAGAGGGATCACGATTTTCTCAATTATCATCATTACGCAATGCCACAATCTCGTCACACGCACTTTCACTTCAAAATAAACATAAAAAATTGAATAACATGCACCAACACAACCGGAACCTTGTAATGAGACACATCAACCGAATGAGGGTATGGAATTTATGTTTGGTTAGAACGAAGTAAGCGAAACTTAATAGCCCTGTTCAGGGATTTTTAACATGGTGAACTTTCTCAATTTAAGTAGTAAATTAAATAAAAATAAAATGTATAATACAGAGGATTTATATTTGTTTGCAAATTAATTAAGAAAAATTAAAAATTTAAATTGAAAATTTGCATGTAAATGTTCTATGCATTAGTTCCACAAGTTTTAAGTTAACTGTTGAGCGTTTAGCATAATGTTTTTCTTTTGTTCAAGCTTGGGACTGACTATAAAATCGTAGGTGCGATTGAAGAACTTTTTTATAAAATTAAATTTACATCAATACTAAATATTGAGTCATTACTTAATTTAGTGTTAGATATGTTTATCAGATACATATAAATTATTATCCTTTAATGCATGTTATCTGTGGAGGATATAACTATAATTTTGAGAGAAGTTAACTCTTAATTTAAGTTTTGAAAACAAACATTATATATATACATATATATATATATATATATATATATATATTCTCTCAAATTATCACTTAAATTCTAGAAATTTGATAAAAAATTTTTATTAGTATGATAAAAAAAATTAAAGAATTTTTTAATATATCGAAAACTCTCTTTAGACTAAAGATACTTAGGTTGTGTATGTTTTTTACTTTTAAAAAACAATTTTCTGTTTTCTGAAGTTTAAAAATTTTGAAACTTCTTTGATTACTATTTTATAATATTTGATTTTCAAAATTGTCCTGTCTCTTTAGGTTGTAAGAACTAAGAAATAGGAGCAGAAGTTGTTTTTGTTCTCTCTATTTCTCTTTTCTATTTGAAAAATAAGTGAAAACATAAGAAACAATATGTCTTTTTATTAATGACAATATTATAAGTAAGTAATAAGTAACTATTAGAGTTTGCAATACAAGAGACGCTGGATATATAAACCTGAGTTTAAACAGAAATAGACTCAATAGTAGGAGCATAAGATAATTCATATTGATACAGCAGCTTATTGAAAGAGAACCCATCTCCCCTTAGGTTAATTTATCGTCTTTACTTTGATTTTTTGGCCAAATAGTTGCTGTTGTATGAGTTTTATCTTTAATCTTGGCAATCCATTTTGTTTTCTCTTTTCTAAAGTCATTGTGATAGAAGTTGTAGAAATTGAAATTTGATTTAGGTCCCTTTACGTGTGTGTGAGCTGAAGAGGAGAAAAGTTAAAAAGAAGGGAATAAAAGGATATTTAGACAATCAAATAAATTTTCTATTTTGTTTCTTTCAAAACTATTTAAAGATGAAAATTAGGGAAGATTTGTTACAAATTTCTAAATTTGAGTACAAACGATTAAATTTAGAAAATGACACAAAAATCAATGAAATTGTAAGACAAAAAATAGAGATTGGGGAGTTAAAGTGAAAGAGACATCGGAATAGGTAACTAATCTTAAAGGAAAGTTTTGCCAAGTTGCTATAGGACTAGCTATCTTTTATGGTAGCAAAATTGGACATTAAATAGACAACATGAGAAAAAAGAGTAACAAAAAGAAAAATATTAACATGTACGTGTGTGACACCCTGAAAAGGTTAGAAAAACAATTGTAAAAATAGAAATTAATCTATCAACAATTTTCATGCATTATTAGATATGAAAATTTTAAATCAATCTAGTAGTCAATTATTCAAGATTTAATTGATGGATTCAACTTTAAAAATTTACAATTTAGTTACAGTAAAATATGTTATATTTCATGTAGTTATACATTTTTTTAATTTATTGCTAAAAAGATTTCTAAGAAATGAAATTATTTTAAACAAGAAAATTAAATGATTCTGAAATTGTCAAGTAACATGACTCTAGACAACAAACCTATTCATATAATATGAAATGATATAATAGATTTTTTTAAAGGTTTGAACTTTAAAATTGATAACTATGAAAGATTTTACGTAATTAGTAACCTAACATAAAGTTGCAAAAATAATTGAATATTAAAAAAACTAGAAAAGGAGAAAAAATAGCAAAAATTTGAATTGAAAATTAACTTAATTATGGCCTCCACACGTTAGACTTCATTTATTTCACCTGCTTGAAAGATTACAACGGAAAATGTCTTTTTCTGAATGCTCAACTCTGAAACAGAAGATTCTTGTGTAAACAGAAGCTATGTACAACTGACGAAAGCAGAAAAATGGGTATTTTCGTGTTCTTTTTCTTTCATAAATTGGTCACCACAGCCCACCCAATTAAATGAGTTGGGGCCTGTTAACATGCGAGACAATTTGCTGACCAATTATTAAAACATTTATTTCTTAATCTTCATTTTCTCTCCTGTTCAATCAAAAATTTTCAACTTCAATTTGTTTTAAATTCAATATCTAAATGTCAAAATAAAATAAAAATAAATATATGATTTTTTTAAATAAAAAGTAAAATTTTATTTTAGTCTCTTCGATCGTAAGCATTACTTTAATTTTTTATCTTATTAAATTTATACTTTAATTTTTTAACTTTATAAAATAAAACTTATTTAAATTTTTTATATAAAGTGATAATAAAAATACAGTGAAAAAATTAAACTGAATGACTTTTACAAAGACAAGCATGAAAGTGAAATTTTTATAAAATTAAAAATTAGAGTGAATAACAATTGTAATTCAAAACTAGAACAAAAATTTATTAAAAAATAATAATCGTTAAACATATTGGAGGGTTGATTTAGCAACCCGCATCGATTTAGCATTTATTATAACATTTAAATGCAATTGTATCCACCCATCGCATAGTTGGTATGAATCATGGTATTCCATTATCTAGCGCAATTAAACCTAGTTTTAAATTAATCTCATTAATTACTAAACAAGTAATTCAGCCACTCAGATTGAATCTGTTTTTATTAATAAATAATTAAGTCTCTCAAACTTTTCATTACAATCTTAATTTTTAAGTGTCTATCTTTTTTTTTACACTATATTTAGAAGTTGTGTTTAGGAAAGAAAAAAAAAATTAAAAGAATTAATCTTTGTTTGAGAGTTATTTAATTAAAAAAAAAGAGTTTGAAGATTTTTTTAAACTTTTTAAAACTCTCTTAACATTAATTTTTTGAGTTCTTCCAATCTAAAAGTTTTTCCTCTTTTATTCTTGTATTCTTTCACGATTAGGATTTTAATTTTTTTTAAATGTTAGTTTTTTAATTGAGAATTTTTTTAAAAAAATTATAAAAAATAAAAATATTAATTTTTGTAGAAAAATATTTATTTTTTTAACTTTTAAAAATAAAAAATATATAAAATATAATAATATCATTTATATAATTAAATATTTCATTATCTTCTCCTCTTAATATTAAACATTCAAATAAATAAGGGGTTTAACCCCCTTCTCTCTCTTCTCTTCCTTTCTCTTTCAAACTATTTTCTTTTCTTTTCTTTCAAACTTCCAAACAAAATTTTAAAAAATATAGTTTTATTTTTCAATGAAGAGCATCACTCAACATTGAAATCATCGAGTTTCAAGCAAGTCCTGAATTTTGTATTCACTAATAAGCAAAAGATTTTAAATTACCAATCCAAATTCTTTTCCTTAGGCCCTAGTCCTAGTGTTATTAATTTCAGTATTTCTTAAGAAAAACTATATAACTTGACCAAATATATGAAGAAAAAAAGGGAAAAACTATACATAGTTGCCTCCAACACCAAACCGTGAAACATTTGTTAGTATTTAAGGCCCAGTTAAAGATGGAGCTACAGTTGTGTAAAAAATATCTAACACAAAAGCCTAAGATTTTGTAAACATGTATCTCCATTACATATTAAGGGTGCACCCTTCTGAAAGTTAATTCTAGAAATTACTTTTTGAATTAAATTTTTAAATATAATAATATATTCTGAATTTTTATTTATGAAAATAAAGAACATTTATTTAAGAAAAGGAGCGTAAAAAGCAATTACCATTTTTTTCTTGGTCATGTAAAAAACAATTATTACCTTATATTAAATAAATAGAATCTTTCTAACAGGCTCTATTTTCTTTTTATTTCAAAGAAAGTAATAAAGAGAAATTAGTGGGCTGGACCTTGAAATAGTTGAATCTAATGGACTAAAGCGAGCCAAAACAAATCAGGATTGAACTTACCGGTCTTTCTATTCAGGAAGTGGATTTTGGTGTCCACAATAGCTTTTTCCTTCATTTGTTATTTGTTATTTGTTCATTAGCACAACAATTTAGGAAGGAAAAAGAAAAACAAGTTTAGTCGCATACGATAACAATGAGATCATGACGGTGTGGCCTTGGATATTCCGAGCTCCTATGCCGAGAAAGAAATTATTTACCTCCTTTTCCACTTGCTCCTTCAATTCTAAGCGTTCATATTAAGATTCACGAAATTAACAAATCAGGAGGTTAAAAATTATCTTGTAATCGTGTGTTAAAGGTATTAGTTTAAATTTCCTAAATAAATATTTTTATTAAAAATTGTATAGTAGAATTGCGTTCAAATTTATAATTCAAATGCGTTGATATAAACTTTGTATTTTTAATTCTTTAAATATGACACTTATTAGCATTTATAAAACAAATATATTTTATTATATATATTTTGTATTTAACAAAGACACAATTATGTTTATTAGAACTAGGACTTAAAAACACATTTACATTTAGTAAAATTTGAACTCAAAAAAGTTAAACTGAACAACCTTCTGTCAATTTATTCACACATTTAGTAATATTTTAGTAAAATTTTAAATTTATTTATTAACAATTTTTAACCATATTTATAACATTTTAAGGGATATAGTGGTACAAAACACAAGTATAACCGAATTAAGTAACATGAAAATCTAAAAAGGTAGAATAAAATTAATTTATAAAGAAATATAAAAAAACTGTAAGAAGTAACGTATATTTATTTTAGAAAAAGAAATAAAAACCATTTGCTTTTTTATTGTTAAATTAAAAATGCATAATTAAAGCCATAAGCATTATGATTTTATCAGAGATGTTGAATTGCATTGTGTGCAAATAACTTGGTACTACAGAAAATATGTAAATATTACGTGTAGTGGGAAGATTAAATTAACATGAACTCGTTGGTGGCGTGAAATGTGAAGCTATACATTAATATCGACTTCTCTTTCTTAATGGCAATCACTCTGCCACGTAGTTCGAATCTCTTATCACAAGTTTGAAAGAAACATAATTCTCTCGGTTCAATGAATATGCATCATATACATTTTCTTAATGTTTGTTATTTTTTTTTCTTTATATTATTCATCATAAATTTTAAACACATATCACTAACTTTAATGAAATCAGATTATAAGTGTGGGAAGATATTTTAACAAGCTGAAAAGCTTGTTTATTAAAAACAATATTGTTTGGTAAATTAATTGAAATAAGTAATTATTAACATTTTTAATGTTATTTAAATTACAAAATATATTTAAATATAAAAATTATAAATTTTTGAAAATATACAATTTTAAATTTTGGTCTACTTAATTATACTAGCCTTATTTGCCATTTTTTATTTATCAATCAGCCAAACAATAAATTTTATAAAATGAATAAACATTCATTTTAATTTTTAAAATATGTTATGTTATAAAAATTAGTTCCTCGCATTTATAAATTTTAAAGGTTAGGATTTAAATTTAAGAAATGTCAATAATTTTAGTCGTTATCATAAAACATGTTAAAATATAATAACATAATCATATTTTGTTACACTAAGTAATTTATTAAAACTTACTTTAAATACAAAACAATGTCATTTTATGATTTTTACTAATAGTTCATTTTTATTATTAATTATTGAATTTTTTTGCTTTTAACGTCAATTTCTTTTCTTCCTTATCTTCCATTCCTCTGATTCACTCTATTCTTGCAACAATGGTAACAAATGCTCCTCCTCAACCCAATGTGGGCACAAAGGGCAAATTTTGCAAAAGTTGAGCCATCCAGTGCTGCAAATTTCGAAGTAAAGCCTAAAGTGCATTGGTGGATACAAGTTCCTTCCACATTCTCCTTTTTTCCACTTCCAATAATAAGGTTATGGATTAGGGTGGGACCCATCTTCGAGCTTGAAAGGTCTTTAGTTGTGAAGCTTCAAAGTCTATTAAGTAGCGTGAATCAAGAAGAAGAAGGAAGAGACAAAGGAAGAAGATAAACCAAGATAACGGATAACTACTGAAAAGAAAAAAAAAGAGTGTTATAGCATGCTTATTTCAATAATTAAAAAAATAATTATTTTTAGGAAATTTTAAAATATTATATTTTGTGTTTAAAATAAATTTCAACGTATTATTTAACATAACAAATTATCCTTTTATTATTATATTTTAACTACACATATAAATACATATATAGACTCTTTGAAACTTATTTATGGTTGTGGTACTATTATTAATAAATTTATTAATATTAAAATATAGTGTACATTAATTTTTAGAGTTTTTTTTTTCTATTTTAAGAGATGCTGCAATTATTTTTAAAATATATAATTTTTCTCTCTCAATAAATAAATACAAATCTTATATTCTTTAATATAAATAATTTCGTAATAATAAAGAATAATTATGATTGTGTGTTCTAATGAGATTTCATCTTTTTATATAACCATTAACGTTACTAGCAGTTAATTTTAAATATTTTATTATTGATTTAAATGTTTTAGAAGATATAATAAAGTTTTAAATGCTTTTATTATCAACTTTAAAATTTCATCTATATTCTTTATCTTCGAAAGGAGAAAAGGGTATCTTTCAAGATAGGAGAGGAGAAAAATCTAATTTACGTTAATTTGAAGGGAGAATTATAATTTTGAAAATAAAAAGATACATTCATTGCCCTAAACGTGTTTATTGATTTTGTTTTATTTTTCTTTGATGTAATGACACAATAACACTAGTGATCTTTAGAACCCTAGTAGATTTTATTAGTTCTTTAATTGTGTTGTGCGTGTGGGGAGAGGAGGTAGGTGTAGTCTCTGCATTCCGAAAACAAACATGTAGCCACCCAACAACTACAATGCAGAGTACTATAATTAATGGTCAATTTGAAGTATGGCTACATGTTGGATACATTTAGATATTTGTTAAATATATTGTCTTCTTCTTCTTTTTTTGTTTAAATATGACTTAGATTCGAGTCCTACTAGAATAAGATGTAGCTACGGGCATGGCTAGGCTCATTCATTTTATGTACTAATGATATTATTTATTTTAAAAATTTTGATTGATATATTTGTTAAAATTGCTATTTTTTGTTTCCCTACTAATCAAACTTACTCATTTTTACTTGTTAAACGAGTAATGTGAATTTTCACCCAAAAACATTTAGTCACATGGATTCATTAATCTATTTTATTATAAATATTTTCTGAAAAATTTGCAAGTAAAATATTTTATATATGTAATTTTAATATTAGATTAATTTACTTGCACTTCAATTTTTGAAGATTATTGTATTCCATACTGATATCTGATTGGAATATTGATACTACATGTATTGGTATCTATACAGGATATTTGATGGATGATAACAAATATGCGATGAATTTTCCGTTGGAGCTCTAGCAATTGACCGATCCCTCATGGTAGTGATGATTGGAAAAATACAGTTTTATTTGTTTAATTATTATTATTATTCTATTTTCTAATTTAAGGAATAAATATAAATAAATAAAAGGATTGAATGCTTTTAGAAGAAAATAATGAACAACACGAAAGGTTTAGATTTGTCTAGTTTATATTTCCATAACATAAATGAGTCATAAAGGAGTTAGGTGAAGATAATTACATGAAAGGGTATTGGAATAATGGTTCTACTCTAAGAATCAAATGAAAAGATTTAAATACTTTCCCAAGTTTAGATATTTTAGTATTCTTACATGTATTGTTTTTATTTCTTATTTATCTCTCTGAAAAGGACGTGTGTGTGTGTATATATATAAACAGAATGATGAATATGGTACGTTCTTTTCTCCACTTACACGTACTTGGCTTTTGATATTTTAGGCATGAGAATAATCAAATTGGCACTCGAAAGTTTGATTGAGTGATCACTTGAGATCCTGCTATATGACAACCAAAGTTGAAGTTGGAAAACTTGTCAAACTTCATTTTAATAGGGACATAGACATGTGTGAATTACGTGACAACATAAACTATAAGAACGAATCCATTACGATACTTGAGCTTGACGTTTTATTAAGTATAAAGACTAGCTTCATGTCCAATTGCTAGTTCATCAAACACCTATTATACCCACATGTTTATACATAAAAGCTTTGCGTCTTTCTTTTAAAAATCAATGTAATTTTGCTATATACAGTATGCATAATAGTAGATCGTACAAAAAAAAAATTGATGAAAAATTTAACGTGATCATTTTTGTCAACTTTTTTATTTATCATTTTACTAATAAAAAAACAACCAATTTTGTATTCGTCTAAATTAGCACTAATTTTTCGTATCAAGTAGCATTGCTCATACAATATATAGGGAAAGTTTTGTTTAGTTTTATTCTTTTTCTTTCAAAGAGAATACCGAATAGTATTCGATGGACGCAAGTCTTATCCATGCAAAACTTTTGCATTCATAAATTTTTAAAAGTTTTAAAATAAAATGAACGATAAAAATTTATCTTTTTCTCTCTCACACGGCAGAAGATTCATACTCACTATTTGATAGACAGATATTAATTATAAAAAAAACAAATACACTACAAAAGGTTTCATATAGACTAACAATTAATCGATAACTAAATTCTATTTAACAAAAAAGAATGTGGTTATATATACAAGTATGTAAATATTATTAAAGCATGCAATAATATAATATTAAATTATGAATATATTTTTGTCAATATATCCAATAGGATTACACCTAGAAAAATGTCATTTTAGCGATTGTAAATTTAATGGCTAAAAATCTAAACTTGGTTGCAAATTTTGAATAGCAATTGATTAAAACTTAGGTCACAAGTAGGTTTAGTCAACTAATTATGCTTTTATCGTTAAAATTTGAAATTAGCGATCAATTTAGATTCGTAGCAAATATTTTTATTTCGGTCTCAAAATGATGCCAAAAAAAATAGGTAACCAAATTAACCACTGATTATTTTTAGCAACCACCTTTTTTCGTCAAAAAGTAGTTGTAATTTTGTGTAGCACATTTCAGTTGCAATATTTGTAACTTTGACTACTACCTTTTCAGTGACTATTTCAGTTGCTAATCACAGACCATATAGTTCAATTGTTATTTACGTGGCTAATTAGCGACCACTATTTTTTGGTCGGTAGCTAATAAATCTCTACTTTGCAGTCACAAAGTCAGTAGCTAATTTGCAACCACTTTTCGGTGGCTAAATTTGGTCATTGATATATATTAATAATTATTTTTAACAAAACTTGCTTGTACAAAAATGAATTTATTTCACAATATCTGATAATAATAAAAAGATGACAACAAATATAATAAAAAATATTTAAAGAAATAAAGTCATTATACTATTCATAATAACATGTATTTAGCTCCATAACAGATTATAAAAAAAAAAAAAAAAACATAACAATCAACCACATAACAATTATAAAAAATAGTCAATGTCATCGTGAAAGTATTAACATCATGAACTCCAATAAGGCAATCAACCACATGAAATTTATAAGTGTTTAACAACTTGTAGAATGCTATCGATCTTTTATAATTTTGATTGATTCTCTATAGTTTTAAATTGGTGATATGTAGTTTTAAATCAATCCTTTGTAGTTGCAGTATGACATCTTTAAATTTTAATTTCAGTATACATAATAGCTTAAATCAAAACTAATAAAATGAAATAAAATTTTTATTTGTATTGTACATATAATACATATGTGAGAGGAAATTAAAACTTTTCTTGTACATGACTCCATTCATAAATTAATTTAGGTAATAAAAATGAAAAAGGATAAATCATAACTGAATGATTACATTTTATTAAAACATTTAAGAAATAGACGTGTATTGGTATCATTTGCATATAAACAATATAATTATTTACAAACATTTGATAAGAAAACTATAGGACTTAGAGTAATTAATTACAAAATTAAAATAAATTAAGTCCTAAGAGCAGTCACAACTCATATCCAAAATATCGAGGATTCAGCCCTAGTTGTCATTACTATGTCAGTTCTCTGTATCAGTTAGTTTTTTCGGAGTCAGATCTTCATCTTCTTCGAGATAGAGGTCATCAGAATCAGCCACAACCTCAACACCTATGATCCGCTCAAAAGTCACCTGAGTTAGTCTTCCAAGAAGATCATGATCAAGGTAAGTACACAGGTAGCTCACAATTACTGAAGTCCTAACTACACCTCTATAAATATAAATATAGAGGATGTGGTGGATCCTATTGTTTACAGACAAATTCAAGGGAATACTATAATCCAAGTTTATTTCTATAGTATAAACATGGCTAAGTACATTATCATAGTATACGACTGTCGCAACCGGGCGATCGCAACGGTACGACGGATGACAAACTTGTTCCAAAATATCAGAGGAGTCGCCACCAAAGTTTATTTTTAAGAAAAACCTTGGAAAAACTTAAATATAATACGATCTTTGAAACCAAAAAATGAGTTCAGGAGTCATTTACGTGTAGGGAAGGTATTAGCACCCTACAACGTCCGTTTAAAAAACGGTTACCTAAAATTAATTGTACAAAATTATTCTAATTTTGAAAAATATTTATTTAACCCCTAAACATTAATTATTTTATTTTAAAAGAAGAAATATTATTTATTGAAATATTATTCGGGTTATTTTAAAAAATATTTTGACTTGACGGGTACGGTTCCCGCTCCTACGTATCCCCGGATGCAATGGGGAACTCAAACCCACGTAGTTCTATCTAAAAATTATGAAATTAGTTGATTATAATTAAGTTTAGTAAAAGAAAAATTTATTTTAGAATTAAAATCTTTTTTCGTAAAAATTATAATGTTTAGGATACAAGATAATGCAGTTATACATGTACTCTACGAGAAAACAATACAGAAAGTGAAAGAAGATCACACAACTATACTGCAAATCATTAAGAAATATTTTATTCGTAAATGGAGTATTTGAATTTGAATTTTGATTATGATTAATGTTGAAAGAAATTTAAGATAGCGTAAGCTATACATAAACTTCTTATAATTTATTAGACTATCGAAGGCAATGTAAATTACACATTGATATTATAAAAATTTATAAAATGAATAAATTATAGTAATTTAATTTATCAAAATTTGAAACATGACTTAAGAAAATAAAAAAAAAATAATTTTATTTGAATTGATTAAAGAAGATACTCATTTAATAAAAAACATTAAAAAATTTATTTGATAGATTTATATTATATAAAACCTAAGGTAACGTTGGTACACATAGATTTTGACAATTTATAACGCATAAAGGTAGAGTCGCTACACATTAGCATTATAAATTATTTCTTAATAAAATAATTTAGATTTGAATTAGTTGATTGATTTGTAAATTAGTATTTAGAAGAGAAATACATCTTGCATTATTATTAAAGTGATTAACTAATTAATTAATGACAATATGTGATAAGTTAATATTGCATAAAGTCTTGGTAACGTAGGTACACATAAACTTTATCAATTTATAATACATGACGATAGAGAAGCTATACGTTAGTATTATAAATTGATACAATTATATTATTATTTATTAATTAATTATAAAAAAATAAGTAATCTAGTATTCACAATATAAAATAAAATAATCATAAATATAAAATTAAATCGCATTAATATGATACAAATATACAATAAATAAAATAAAAGATAACAATCCTAAAAAATAAGATATAAATAATGAAATATAAAAAAGGAAATAATTTAAAAAAAATTAACTCAGATATGATATTGTAAAGTAAACGGTATCAAGAGATTTTAAATAAATAAAATAAAATAAAATAATTTAAACAAAGTTAACATAAAAAAAATAAAATAAATAATAAAAACTCATTCATTAAATAAATTAATAATTATCATAATAACAAATAATAATGATGATGAATAAATAAATAAAACTAAAACAATAAATTATATGTTGAACTAAATAATGATAAAAATAAAAAAAGAAAATTCGGAAAAAAAATAATAAAAAAAGGATAAAATGGTCTCAAATTTTAAATTTTCAGATTTGAGAGGGAAGGACTTTAGGGTTAGGGGTGTGCTTTTCTCCAAGAAAAACAAAAAAAGGTTATGAAAGGGTGGAGGTGAGGTTAATGGAGGCCATGGTTTTGAGTAGTGAAGGTTATTGAGAGCAAAAGGAAGAGGAATGAGACAAGGTAGGGAAAGAGTTTTTTTATGGTGAGTTTTGTGTTTGTGGATGATGATAGATGGAGGAATGGGTGGAGAGGTGGTGAGACATGGATATTTGAAATGGTGGTTTAAAATATTTTTTTTTCATTTGAGATTGATTTGATATAGGAAATGTTTATTCAAAATATAAATATGTATGAAGAAGAAAAATGTGTAAAATGTATGATGAAGCTTACTTGATGTTCTTGAAAATTTTTGCTTGCTTTTTGTTCTTCCTCCTTTCCACTAACCTTTCTTTCTCTCTATTTTCTCTTTTTCTCTCCCCGTTTTAGAATGCCTCCTCTCAAAAATTTTTTAGCCTCCTCTGATGTCTCCCCCTCCTCCATGGTCCTTTTTTCCTTTTATTGGTAGAGTTTTCACCAAAAGGCCCAAAATTCTGAATTTTTCCTTTTTTATGTATAAAGTAACATTGGTTCAAGAATTTAATTATTTGTCATATTCTATTTTCCTTTTAAAAATTAATTCTGAAATTTTCCTATTTTATTAAGACAAATTTTTGTTTTTTTTGTTTTTTTTTTAAACCTTTTGATTCCATTCTTCTTTTGTAATATTAAAATTCATATTTTTTATTTTTTTATTTTTTCATTTTTATTTAAAAAAAAATTAAATCAAAATTTTAGTGTTCACAGTTGCCCCTCTTTACTCAGCTTTTATCAAAAAATATGTATGAACAAGTTTCATATTAAAGTGATAAAAATTGAGTAAAGAATTGAACTAATTTTGATTTAAAAATGATAAGATACATAAAAAAAAGTCAACACCAGAAGCTATTAGAGAAACCATGATTTTTTATGGTTTGTGCTTAACAAATAATAACAAGAATTATGAGACAACATTATGCTTTGGCTAAAAACTAAGATTGCCTGGCAGATAATGGACTTTAGCCAAAAATAAAAGTTGCACGTAAAGTAAATCAAGTTCTAAACTTTTGACAATAAAGTAAAAGGAACCAGTCAGGTTCTGGAGTTTTGACAAAGAAGTGAAATGTCCTAGTTAGATGCTGAGTTTTTTGAGAGAAAAGTAAAATGTGTCATTTAGGTTCTGGACTTTGATAGAAAAGTGAAAGGTGTCAGTCAAGTTCTGAGACTTTAACAGAAAAGTGAAATGTGCCAGACAGGTTCTGGGCTTTGACAGAAGAGTGAAATGTACTAGGCAGGTTCTAGGCTTTGACAGAAAAGTAAAATGTGCCAGTCAGGTTCTGGGTGTTGACAGAAAAGTGAAAAATATGCCAGTCAGGTTCTTGGCTTTGACAGAAAATAAAATGTGCCAGTCAGGTTCTGGGCATTGACAGAAAAGCGAAAAATGCCAGTCAGATTCTGGGCTTTGACAGAAAAGTAAAATGTGCCAGTCAGGTTCTGGGCTTTGAGAGAATGCGAAAGATGCTGTCAAGTTTTAGGCTTCGATAAAAACATAAAGGGACCAGGACAAGAAAGGTAAAAACAAAGACAGAAAAATAAAAGGTTGATCATGTTTTGGATTGCAAAAGAAAATAAAAGGATAGTCATCCTCTGAACTTTAATAGTAAGAGTAAGACAGAAAAATAAAGACATCAATCAACTTCTAAATTTTGATGAAAAGTAAAGAACTCAGTTAGATCATAGTCTTGGACTGCACATAAAGATTGTAAAGCAGATAATGAATTTAAATTAAACTTCACAAGGTGATAATAGATAAAAACAAATGCATGCTAATGTAATGATGCGATTGCATAAACTGGATGAATGTTAACACTTGGAATGAAATTTATTGAATGATGAGGTCCAACGCAATAATAAGACTTATTAAATCAAAACAAGCTTTGTCCTTTTTATTTTATTTTATTTATTTTTTTCGGGGATGATAATTCTTCCAACCTTATCGAAACATGCACATCAAGGTTCATGAATGAGTAACTTCTTTAGTCAGGATCAATTCTTTCATGAAATTTGAGCTAGGTAAGACATCAATCAAATTGGACTGCCATCTATTTTTGCATCGTCAAGAGGAGTCAACTTATTTTGTCATGCTAAACTTATCAGGAGATTCATCGAACTTACTGTGTGAATTTTTAAGCTTCCAACTGTAATCATATTTTCTTATTACCCTTTTAACAATTTGCATGTTTCCTTTTAGTATATAATTTTTGGAATGACAATAAAAATTCTATTGAAGAAGTTGAGTAAACAAAGTGGTGTATATAAGTTGAATGGAAGGTGACTAAAGACAAAGATAAATATTTTTGGAACATAGGAATGACTGTAATAAAGAAATGGTGAATTTACAAAGAAGACTTATGACATGAGTAACGAAAAAATACATCAAAGGATCGAAATGACTATGAAAATAGTGAAATATTATGCCGATTAAGTGACGTCTTCCAGATGAACAGTGCTAATCTCTCATGTAAATTGATCATCCATTAACAAAACTGCCAAAATGAAATTACCCCAGTAAGGTATTTTGAATCCATCTTTCGTTTGACTCAACTTTAACCTCTCAAAATTTGCCCCAGTTTAGTATTTCAGTCGATCATATTTCTCGATTTGAAGCCCTTTCTTGCGACTGAAGTTAGTGCCCCTCTGAACCGCCCTTTTAGGTTTTCAGTTCAGTGTAGTATTTATTTGACCTTAACTTTTGCCTGAGCTGCTCTTTCGAGTTTTCAGCTCACCAGGTCGCCCTTTCGGGTTTTCAACCTAGCGAGCTCTTTTTTTTTTTTTTAAATTATTTTTTCCTCTTTTTAATTATTATATATATATTTTTTAAGCATAGTATTTTTTTACAGCATCAGAATTGATGGGGTTTGGAAGATCTTATCCATCCATGTTTGTGAGGATTAGAGCCCCTCCTGAGAAAGCCTTTTTCACCACATATGGTCCTTCATAATTCGGGGACCACTTGCCACGATAATCTTTATGCGTTGGCAAAATCTTTTTAAGTACCATATCTCCCTCACTGAATTCTCTCGGGCGAACCTTTTTATCGAAAGCCTTCTTCATCCTCCTCTGGTGTAGTTGACCGTGACATAACGCATTCAACCGTTTTCCTTCAATGAGATTCAATTGATCAAAACGAGATTGCACCCATTCTGCTTCTTCCAATTTGGTCTCCATTATTATCCTTAAAGAGGGAATTTCGACTTCAATAGGAAGTACTGCTTCCATTCCATATACCAAAGAGTATGGAGTTGCCCCAGTTGAAGTATGAACCGAAGTTCGGTATCCATGCAAGGCAAATGGCAGCATTTCATGCCAATCCCTGTATGTCACTACCATCTTTTGGATGATCTTTTTAATATTTTTATTGGCTGCTTCAACTGCTCCATTCATCTTTGGGCGATAGGGAGAGGAATTATGATGTCGAATCTTGAAGTTGTCACACAATTCTTTCATCATTTTGTTGTTCAAATTAGTGCCATTGTCTGTTATCAACTTGCTTGGGAGGCCATACCGACAGATCAAATCCTTTTTAATGAATCTCACCACCACATTTCGGGTCACACTAGCATACGAGGCAGCCTCAACCCATTTTGTGAAATAGTCAATAGCAACTAAAATGAAGCGGTGACCATTAGAGACTTTAGGCTCAATGGGTCCAATTACATCAATTCCCCATATTGAAAAAGGCCAGGGCGATGATAAGACATTCAAATTTGTTGGAGGAACATTAATATTGTCAGCATATGTCTGACATTTATGACATGTCTTTACATAACGAAAGCAATCGGCCTCCATTGTCAACCAGTAATATCCCGCTCGTAGAATCTTCTTTGCCATAGCATGTCCATTGGCATGAGTCCCAAATGAGCCCTCATGAATCTCTTCCATGATCTTTTGTGCCTCTGAAGCATCTACACATCTAAGAAGAACCATATCATGATTCCTTTTGTAGAGCACATCTCTGTTTAGAAAGAAACTCATTGCTAACCTCCTCAACATCTTTTTGTCATTTTCAGCAGCATTTAATGGATATTCTTGGTGTTTGAGGAAATTTTTAATGTCATTATACCAAGGTTTACCATCAGGTTCTTCTTCAACCATTTGACAATAGGCAGGATGATCAAGCTGTTGCATCTTTATGAATGGCATGTCTTCCTTTTGACTTACTACAAACATTGATGACAAAGTGGCTAAAGCATCGGCTAATTGATTCTCCTCACGAGAAATATGCTGGAAAGTAATTTCGTAGAAATACTCCACCAATTCCTTGATATAGGCTTGATAAGGGATCAATTTGGCATCTCGGGTTTCCCATTCACCTTTCAGCTGGTGAATAACCAAAGCTGAGTCACCATATACCTCGAGAATTTTAATCTTTGACTCTATAGCTGCTTGAATTCCCATAGCACATGCTTCATATTCAGCTACATTATTCATACAATCAAATAATAATCTAGCCGTGACTGGGATATATTGCCTCTCTGGGGAAATCAGTATAGCACCTATCCCGTGTCTGAGTGCATTAGAAGCACCATCAAACATCATGACCCATTCGTCTTTTACTGAAGATTCTTTCTCGTTAAACAGCGCCATTATATTTTCATCAGGAAATTCATACTGTATTGACGGGTAATTATTCACCGGTTGATGAGCTAGAAAATCTACGAGAGCACTGCCTTTGATTGCCTTTTGAGTAACATACAAAATATCATATTCTGACAATAGGACCTGCCAACGAGCAATCCTTCCAGTAAGGGCTGGTTTCTCAAAGATGTATTTGATTGGGTCCATTTTTGACACCAACCAAGTCGTGTGACTCAACATATATTGCCTCAATCTACGAGCTGCCCATGCCAAGGCACAACAAGTTCACTCTAACAAAGAGTATCTAGCTTCATAATCGGTGAATTTTTTGCTCAAGTAATAAATGGCGTGCTCTTTCTGACCCGATTCATCATGTTGACCTAAAACACATCCCATGGATCCTTCTAACACTGTCAAATACATAATGAGCGGCCTCCCTGACACTGGCGGCACTAGTATCGGGGGATTTTGTAAATACTGCTTTATCTTCTCAAAAGCTTCTTGACAATCTTCATTCCATTCCATCGGCTGATTTTTCCGTAGCAACTTAAAAATTGGTGCACAAGTGGCAGTTAGTTGGCATATGAATCGAGCAATATAATTCAGTCTCCCCAAAAATCCGCGAACCTCCTTTTCAGTGCAAGGAGGCGGCATTTCCATGATTGCTTTTGCCTTGTCAGGATCAACCTCTATTCCCTTTTGACTTACTATGAATCCCAACAATTTGCCTGATTTCACCCGAAAGGTACATTTGGCAGGGTTCAAGCGTAATTTGAATTTCCTCAACCGCTCAAACAACTTGTGTAAATTCATAACATGGTCTTCTTCGGTCCTTGATTTGGCAATCATATCATCCACATAGACTTCAACCTCCTTATGCATCATATCATGAAATAATGTCACCATCGCCCTTTGATATGTTGCCCCGGCATTTTTCAAACCGAAAGGCATGACCTTGTAGCAAAAGGTGCCCCAAGGTGTAATGAATGTGGTTTTCTCCATATCCTCTTCAGCCATTTTGATCTGATTATAACCCGAGTAACCATCCATAAAAGAGAAAAATGAATGTTGAGCTGTATTATCTACTAGCATATCAATGTGAGGCAATGGAAAATCATCTTTAGGGCTGGCTCTATTTAGATCCCGATAGTCAACACACATCCGAACCTTTCCATCTTTCTTGGGAACTGGCACAATGTTAGCAACCCATTGAGGGTATTTGGCCACAGCAAGAAAACCTGCATCAAATTGCTTCTTGACCTCCTCTCTAATCTTCAATGACATCTCAGGCTTCATTCTCCTTAATTTCTGCTTAACTGGGAAACACTCTGGTTTTAGTGGCAATTTATGCTCGACTATGTCAACATCTAGACCTGGCATATCTTGATAAGACCATGCAAAGACATCATTATAATCATGCAAGAGTTTAATCAACTTGTCGTGCTCTTGTTTTTTCATGAGGGTGCCTATTTTGATTTCTCTCTTATCATCCTCAGTCCCTAAATTGATTGTCTCAGTGGGTTCATCATGAGGTTGGATCTCTTTCACTTCTTGATCAACCAATCTTAGAAATTCTGAGGGTAAATCAACATCACTATCATCTTCGACAGCTTGATTAATGGGACAATCAAAATTAGTGGATGAGATATTAGCACTGTTACTTTCAGACATGTCACTTTCGAATCTGCATTGTGCGAGAGTTGAGACAAAAAGAAAATAAACGACAAGATTCAACTAATAAAGAGAAAGACACGAAAGATTACTGAGAATTCAAATCGCATTTCATTTAAATATACTTAAAAGGAAACATGTGTCCTAATTTACAAAAAGAAATCATATATCAGCGTTTTCAAAAAGTAATGATATCCTAAAGCTTTGAAACAAAACAATAGGATTAACTTCAAGGATTACTTTGAATAGCTATTAAAAATCACAGGTAAATCAATGATCTCCCAATTGCCAACTTCTGTGTTTGGCGGGCAAGTACGGACTAGGTCCACAACCTCTTCTTCAGGTGTATCCACATCAGCAGCAGCAGCCACTGAGTTTTGAAACTCAAATCCAGCACTATAGAAGCTTTTCAGAAGATCACAAATGGGGACCCCTTCAGTCTTAGGCTCTCTACCTTCCAACCTGGCTAATCTTCTTTCTTTCTTTTCCTCCATGACTCTTCTCTTATCAGCTTTAGTGGGCATGTATCCCAACCCAAATCTATCCTTATTCTCATGGAGCCGTAACCAGTTTGTTGCTTTCGATATGACTTGCCCTAACATGTATCCATACTGACAACCTCCATCGAGCATGACTTTAGCAGTCATTATGGATGTATTAGACAATCGAGGTTTTAAGATTGGAGCTCCCTCTCCAACATAAGTAGCATTTGCAATCTCTAAAGCCTGAAAAGAGGTCTTTAGAGCTTCTTCAGCAGCTTCAATATAAGGAGTGGACGAAGGCTTACTCACCAACACATCTTCTTCACCAGAGACAATCACCAACTTATTATCATTGATAAACTTCAGTTTCTGATGCAATGTGGATGGTACAACTCCTGCAGAATGAATCCAAGGCCTCCCCAAAAGACAGCTGTAAGCTGGCGCGATGTCCATTACTTGAAACAAAATCTGAAAAGTGCAAGGACCGATTTGGATTGGGATTTCAATTTCTCCAATGACCTCTCTTCTTGTTCCATCAAAAGCTCTTACTATCATGGCACTGGGTTTCATATGCGACCCATCATAAGGTAATTTTGACAATGTTGCTTTTGGCATCACATTCAGAGAAGACCCATTGTCAATAAGCACTCTAGCAATAATGTGATCTCGACATTTCACAGAAATATGCAGTGCTTTATTGTGCCTCATTCCTTCGGCAGGTACTTCATCATCAGCGAAGGTGAGATAATTGTTTGAAACAATATTACCAACAATGCCTCCAAACTTGTCGGTAGTGATATCATGGCTGACATGAGCCTCATTCAACACTTTCAAAAGAGTCCTCCTATGTGGCTCAGAGTTCAACAACAGCGATAAAAGAGATATCCGTGCTGGAGTTCTGTTTAATTGTTCCACAACTTGATATTCACTTTGCCGAATAAATTTCAAAATCTCACAAGCTTCTTCATCTGACACCGTTTTCTTTATTTCAGGCATTTTCTCTTCGTCGGCGTCTTCAAACTCGCCCACTTTGGCTTTCCCTTTTGAGGATCTCTCTATCTCTTTTGTTCGCTCCTTTCTCAGCTCCTCAGGTGTGTAAATACGACCGCTACGGGTCATCCCACCAACACCAGCAATGTTTGAGACGGCGACAGTATCAGAATTGACACCTTGTGTTTGGTTTTCCTTAAAATTGCCAACGTAAACCCCTGCATCATACTTCCATGGTACTGCTTTGTTGTCCTTGTAAGTGAATGGAGCCGATACTTGTATAGTGATGGGTCTAGGTCCGTTGGTAGTTGGAGTATTCATACATTTGGTGTAATGAATGACCAAAGGTTTCGGGAAAGCTAAGGATTGCCCATCGACAGTCAAAACTTCATTTTTCTCTTTAGGGTGTCCAATTTGGACCAGATGCTTGTCCATCAAGGTTTGTAGAACATGCTTGAATTCTTCACAATCTTCAATGGAGTGGTCTGCATCAGGGTGCAAATCACATATATTTCCTTCATGTACAAAACCCTTGATTAAGTCAGTCTTGCACAGCTCAGCAAAAATAATCTTAAGAGGAGTGGTAACCTTTTCAACTTTCCTCTTTAAAACATATGTAGACTCTTCCTCGATGGCATTTACCGATGATCCTCCATGCCTGGGTAGGGGATTACTCCTAATGTTAGGATTATCCTCCTTGAAATTTAGCCATTTGGCATTAATTAGGTCTTGCACTTTGAACTTTAATGCCCTACAATTCTCTGTTGAATGACCAATGCCACCAGCATGATACTCGCACTTAGCGTTTGGGTCATACCCTCTTGGATAGGGCGGTTCTACAGGTTTCATTGGGCAGGGTACAACTAATGAACTTTGGAATAGGCGAGGTAGTAACTCAGTGTAGGACATGGGGATTGGGTCGAATTGAACTTGCTTCCTTTCCTGATTGTTTTGGGGTCTTATTTGGTTGGGATTTGGGTTTTGGTTCCAATGTTGGGGTGGTCTCATGGGTGGTGCTATGGGAAAAGTAGGCGGAGCAGGTTGGTAGGGTCGCGGCTGATAAGATTGGAGACTTGGATTCTGTGAAACAGCATTGACATATGGGTAAGACATTTGAGGGACAGGAAATGTGGGTTGGAATTGAAAAGGTGCAGGGTTAGGTCTGATGAAAGGAACTTCTCTTGGGTGAAAGGCTATAGCATTAGTCTCTCCCTCCTTCTTTCTTCCTGGACCATTTGTAAATTTCTTCAAACTGGAGGGTCCGCCCGAATTGTGAAATATCTTACCACTCCTCATTCCTTCTTCCACTCTTTCTCTGATAATCACAATATCAGAGAAGTTTGACGAAACACTTCCAATCATTCTATCATAGAAAGGTGATTGAACAGTATCAATAAACATAGCCACCATTTCTTTTTCAGACAAAGGGGGCTCCACTTGAGCTGCAACTTCTCTCCATCTCTGGGCATATTCTTTAAAAGTCTCATCCTCCTTTTTTAAGATATTCTGCAGTTGCAATCTATCAGGAGCCATATCAATGTTGTACTTATATTGCTTTAGGAAAGCATCAGCCAAGTCTTTCCAACTACGAATACGAGTACGCTCAAGATGCATATACCAACTCAAAGCTCCTCCAATTAAACTGTCTTGAAAAAAATGAATTAGCAGCTTATCATCATGGGCATGTGATGCCATCTTTCTACAGTACATGATCAGATGACTCTTTGGGCATGTTGTTCCTTTGTACTTATCAAATTCAGGTACTTTGAATTTTGGAGGAACTATCACATCTGGGACTAAACAAAGATCTGCAGCTTCCCCAATGCCATAGCTGCTCCCCTCGATAGCTCTCAATCTTTCTTCCAATATTTGTAATTTTTCTCTGGATTGGAAGTGCTTCTCTGAGTAATTGGGCTGGGGTTCTTCTAAGGTCTTAGGGGAATGGAATGGTGATATGGCTGGGTTTCCATTAAGGCTAGGATTAGTGATTTGTGGTTGGTGGTGGATCGGTTGGTTTGGGGTAGGTATAATGTGGGGTATATGAGCTTCTTGGGGATGGGTATTTTGAGGGTAAGCATATGATGGGATGGATGTTTGGGTTGGTTGGATTTGTGGATCTGAAGGTTGTGCTGGATTGGGTTGATTTAATGGCTGGCCAGTGTTTTGTGGGTTCTTAGCTATTGGTGGTGTATAACCTTGGGGAAGGCCATATGGGGGAAATTGGACATCTTGTTGATTAAAAGCTTGTTGTGGAGGCCTTTCTACATGCAAGGTCAAAGGCACCATTGTTTCATGAGGAGGAAAAATTTGGGACGGTCCTTGTGTAGGGGTAAAACCTGGTGGATAAGTAGGAGTGGGTTGTGCTGGAGGTGCTTGAATAGGGGTCCCCTCTGTGGTTCTTCTCTCTAAAGACTTCAGTGCCTCTAGGATTTGTGCCATTTGTTCTTTCAACTGATTGACATCGTTCCTCAGTTCTTCATTGTGCTCCTCTAACTCATCCATGATCCTTACTTGAGCGCAAGTTCTATAAGGATGCTTTAGAAAACGTTTCCCCGTTATATTTGTTTAATTTTTTGAAATAGTTTGTGAGTGATGCAATAAAAAAATGATGCAGTCAAAAAGAAGTTAACACAATGAAGAACATGTTTAAAGAGAAAATTGAAAACTTGAAGAATCATCACAGTTGTTGAACATCTTTAAGTTTTTCTTTTAAACAAGAATTAATGTGGGATCATCACCAAAATATAAAATTTTCTTAAATCAAGTGTATCATCTCATTGCTACTTGATCCCACATTAATTTTCATTTTTCTTAGATATTCAAAAACTTTGTGATCTGCCTATGAATAAAAAGAAAATGATGAGAAATTATTTCAAATTTTGTATTTGTTTCATTAACATAGGATCCTAGTAGTCATAAGGATTAATATTGATTCTAAACAGATAAATGTCCATATAAGAATCAACATTAATCCTAAATGAATCAATAATCTACTAGGATTTTTATTAATGAAACAAATATGTGATGACTATGATAATGCGAGAACAATATGAATCACCACCTTTTTTTTTTTTAGTTTTTTCTCTTAATAAATCTAAATTGATACTTATAAGGGTAATGCTTCACATGACAATGCAATTATGTAAGAAATTATACAAATTGTCATCCTTAACCTTATTTCAAAACTGATTTTAAATTTATTACAAGTGTCACAAGGATGGCAATAAGCATGATATTCAAATAAATGATATGCAATGATAAATGAAATGATGATGATGTAAGAAAAAATTAATTAAGAGAATCATGTGAATTACTAGTCCTTATATTATTCCAAAAAAAATCTTCTCCTTTTTTATATAAAAACTTTAAGGCACTAATAATTAACATAATTTCTAAAAGAATAAATAAGGAAAGAATACCCCCTTTTGTGTCCTATTTCAGGTCACCTAAAGGGTCTAACTTAAAGATCTACAACTTTCTTTTACGTGTAAAAACTCACAAAAGGTGGCTTGTAATCCTAAAAGGTCACTAGAGCTAAGATCCAATCCTTGATGTTGACCACAACAGTAGGGAGTCTACTAGATGCGGGACATCAAGAAAAGGTCAAACTCTAGCTAGGGTTTTCACGATAGCCAAATAGGACGTGCATCCAAAATGACACCGCTACATAACCCCTCTAATCCTAAGCATACCCAGACCCGGGTATAGGGCCCCGCTCAAAGTGTGTGATAAATGTGTAAGTGGTAGTGTGTGAGGGAGCATACAAACCTTATCAACTCAACAAAAATAAAAAGCTGCAAAAATTAAACAACACAAGAATATACAAATTATCAATAGTCATCTACCCTAGGATTAATAACAAAATCAATATGAGCATACAATGAGATTACGCAATTCATACACGAAATACATGCACGAATAAAAGAAACACTACAATTGACTCAAATAAATAAAAAAGAAAGGGATTAAACAAATAGAAACAAAATAAGACAAATTCGCACGATCAATTATCAAAGGCTTGACTCTCTAAAAGATTTCCCCAGTGGAGTCGCCATCTATCGCAACCGGGCGATCGCAACGGTACGACGGATGACAAACTTGTTCCAAAATATCAGAGGAGTCGCCACCAAAGTTTATTTTTAAGAAAAACCTTGGAAAAACTTAAATATAATACGATCTTTGAAACCAAAAAATGAGTTCGGGAGTCATTTACGTGTAAGGAAGGTAATAGCACCCTACAACGTCCGTTTAAAAAACGGTTACCTAAAATTAATTGTACAAAATTATTCTAATTTTGAAAAATATTTATTTAACCCCTAAACATTAATTATTTTATTTTAGAAGAAGAAATATTATTTATTGAAATATTATTCGGGTTATTTTAAAAAATATTTTGACTTGACGGGTACAGTTCCCGCTCCTACGTATCCCCGGATGCAATGGGGAACTCAAAGCCACGTAGTTCTATCTAAAAATTATGAAGTTAGTTGATTATAATTAAGTTTAGTAAAAGAAAAATTTATTTTAGAATTAAAATCATTTTTCGTAAAAATTATAATGTTTAGGATACAAGATAATGCAGTTATACATGTACCCTACGAGAAAATAATACAGAAAGTGAAAGAAGATCACACAACTATACTGCAAATCATTAAGAAATATTTTATTCGTAAATGGAGTATTTGAATTTGAATTTTGATTATGATTAATGTTGAAAGAAATTTAAGATAGCGTAAGCTATACATAAACTTCTTATAATTTATTAGACTATCGAAGGCAATGTAAATTACACATTGATATTATAAAAATTTATAAAATGAATAAATTATAGTAATTTAATTTATCAAAATTTGAAACATGACTTAAGAAAATAAAAAAAAATAATTTTATTTGAATTGATTAAAGAAGATACTCATTTAATAAAAAACATTAAAAATTTTATTTGATAGATTTATATTATATAAAACCTAAGGTAACGATGGTACACATAGATTTTGACAATTTATAACGCATAAAGGTAGAGTCGCTACACATTAGCATTATAAATTATTTCTTAATAAAATAATTTAGATTTAAATTAGTTGATTGATTTGTAAATTAGTATTTAGAAGAGAAATACATCTTGCATTATTATTAAAGTGATTAACTAATTAATTAATGACAATATGTGATAAGTTAATATTGCATAAAGTCTTGGTAACGTAGGTACACATAGACTTTATCAATTTATAATACATGACGATAGAGAAGCTATACGTTAGTATTATAAATTGATACAATTATATTATTATTTATTAATTAATTATAAAAAAATAAGTAATTTAGTATTCACAATATAAAATAAAATAATCATAAATATAAAATTAAATCGCATTAATATGATACAAATATACAATAAATAAAATAAAAGATAACAATCCTAAAAAATAAGATATAAATAATGAAATATAAAAAAGGAAATAATTTAAAAAAAATCAACTCAGATATGATATTGTAAAGTAAACGGTATCAAGAGATTTTAAATAAATAAAATAAAATAAAATAATTTAAACAAAGTTAACATAAAAAAAATAAAATAAATAATAAAAACTCATTCATTAAATAAATTAATAATTATCATAATAACAAATAATAATGATGATGAATAAATAAATAAAACTAAAACAATAAATTATATGTTGAACTAAATAATGATAAAAATAAAAAAAATAAAAAAATTCGGACAAAAAAATAATAAAAAAATAAAAAAAGGATAAAATGGTCTCAAATTTTAAATTTTCAGATTTGAGAGGGAAGGACTTTAGGGTTAGGGGTGTGCTTTTCTCCAAGAAAAACAAAAAAAGGTTATGAAAGGGTGGAGGTGAGGTTAATGGAGGTCATGGTTTTGAGTGGTGAAGGTTATTGAGAGCAAAAGGAAGAGGAATGAGACAAGGTAAGGAAAGAGTTTTTTTATGATGAGTTTTGTGTTTGTGGATGATGATAGATGGAGGAATGGGTGGAGAGGTGGTGAGACATGGATATTTGAAATGGTGGTTTAAAATATTTTTTTTTCATTTGAGATTGATTTGATATAGGAAATGTTTATTCAAAATATAAATATGTATGAAGAAGAAAAATGTGTAAAATGTATGATGAAGCTTACTTGATGTTCTTGAAAATTTTTGCTTGCTTTTTGTTCTTCCTCCTTTCCACTAACCTTTCTTTCTCTCTATTTTCTCTTTTTCTCTCCCTGTTTTAGAATGCCTCCTCTCAAAATTTTTTTAGCCTCCTCTGATGTCTCCCCCTCCTCCATGGTCCTTTTTTCCTTTTATTGTTAGGGTTTTCACCAAAAGGCCCAAAATTCTGAATTTTTCCTTTTTTATGTATAAAGTAACATTGGTTCAAGAATTTAATTATTTGTCATATTCTATTTTTCTTTTAAAAATTAATTCTAAAATTTTCCTATTTTATTAAGACAAATTTTTGTTTTTGTTTTTTTTTGTTTTGTTTTTGTTTTTTTTTAAAACCTTTTGATTCCATTCTGCTTTTGTAATATTAAAATTCAGATTTTTTATTTTTTTATTTTTTCATTTTTATTTAAAAAAAAAATTAAATCAAAATTTTAGTGTTCACAACGACAAATTGAAAATAATAAAACCGCTAATATTCATTAAATACATAATTTATTCTACACTGTATAGAATAATCTACTAATCTAATCTGCCTTTAGGGTACTGCGATCGTTGTTCCCTGAAATGTTATTAAGGATGAGAGTCTACCTTATCATAAAACATAACATGATCTCATTACAACATACTCATAATCATGGAATAAAAGGAAATGTAATCACCAAAATAATATATCAGAAATTCTCACAAAATCATGTATACATTCTATCACAATCCATTACATTTCTGTATTTCAAATACGCACTTCTAGTGCACTGTGATCACAGATATACGATTCCTACATTTCTTAAGATCTTACACAACTAGGTAAATAGTTGCTAATCAACCCATGCACATAGATACAATATATACAATAATGGCCCCTTAGCAAAGGTATAGTCAAGAGTCTAGTAGAAAACGAGTGTGGGGCCATGTGACGCATTCACTCTAAAAAAGAGTGTGTACACATATGTGAATAACTCACCACCCTAACTTTCTCCCAGATTTTCACATCATCTCCGTATGCTAAATCCTCAGTGTATCTCTATAACTATTCACACTAGATCCATTCAGCACTTTATACTCATCTCATATTTCCTTTTCATATCATTCTTATTATCCAGCTAAAGATCATGCTTAATAAAAGCACTTCTAGACTAATTTTGTAACACGATTTATTTCCAGAATTAGTATCATGCCAAATCAGCCAAATATTCATCAATAACATTTTATCATATTTACACACTTTCAAACTGAAATATCACCGTCTCTCATAATAATCCCATACTAAGTATTTTTCTTTCATATTTTACAAAATATAATATAATACATCAAATCGAAAAATATAGTATCACATCCAGATTACCAAACATACATCATCAATCTTTCTTTATAATTAAATGTTACTCAATTATAATATCATATTTTATCATAACATCTCTTAACTATATTCTCATCACATATCTCATACAAGTACATTATAATTGTAACATCCTATATTTTGATTTAAATAAAATGAGGTTTGTTAAAGTATAATTGGAATAGATTTGGATAGAATTTATTAATTAAAAAAAAAAAAAGTGAACAGTAAAACCGCCTATGAACAGTGTCGATGAACAGTAACCGCGTATGAACAGTGAAACCCCCTTTGTACAGTGACGATGACGTCATCAATGACATCAGCATGACGTCATGGCTGACGTCACATCCGCGTACAGTACGCGTATAATCCGTGTACGGTACGTGTGCATAGTGTTTCTGGCGTGAACAGTTACCGCGAACAGTGTTTCCGGCATGAACAGTAAGGCGGTGAACAATGTTTCCGGCGATGAACAATAACTTCGAAAATTTTCTATAAAAAGGGGGTTGCAGACGAAATTTTCATTTCTTCACTCCTATCCAAGGTTCTCAAAGGTTCTAAGGTCATATCTCGCCATTTTCTCCCATACTAAACCTCCTAAACTTAGATTTTTCTTCAGATCTGTGATTCTACGTTCGATCTAAAGGATTACAAGTAAGTTTTTCTAAGTTTGAAGTTAGATTTACCGTTCGTTTCTCTTCTTCTTCTTCTTATAGATGTTCATGATGTTCTTAGGAAAACCTCCGTTCTAGAGTTAAACCTTCGGTTAAATCCTTGTAAAAGCTCTGTTTTGAGGTAAGGGGGGCTTTACTTTATCATTTTGTTATGTTTATTACTTGTATTCTCATAGATCTTGTCATGTATGTGATTATATGTGGAATAATCCTTGCTTTATGAAAAATAATCGGTGAAAAGTGAGAATAATTGGCTGTTTATGTGATTTATGATGAATACATAGTGAAAATGTGATATTATGTCCAAATAAGGCATGATAAGGTATATTGAAGATGGTTGATATGATTATATGATTTTGTGATATGAAATATACAAAGAGATGGAAGTTTTATGTTTGAATATATTGTGTTTCATGTAAAAATGATGTGTATTGTTAATATGCCATGGTTTGATGTATATGATGAAAAGTATGTGGAAATATGATGAAAATATGTGTGAACATGAGAAATGGCATATGTGAACATGTGAATATACTCGAAAGAGTATGAGATGGAAAAAGATATGATGTAAATAATTACAGAGATACATTGGGGGAGTGGAAGATGGAGACGATATGGGATATCTTGGGGAAATGTAGGGTGGTGAGTGACATTCGGGATTGTGCACAGAATATTGTGTTCGAATGCACCACATGGCCACACACTCATTTCTCGACTTGACTCCTGACCATTACCTTTGCTAAGGGGCTGTCTATTGCATGCGTTGTATCCGTATTGCATTGGGCCATCCGGCGACTATTTACATGAATGTGTAAGACCTCGAGATAGAGGCCTCGGATAACTGTGGCCACAGGGCGCGGTAAGCACAGATAAAAGTAAAAGAAATTGTGAATCTGTGTAATGTAATGCGCGTTGAGATGAGAATATGCTTTATATAACCTTGTGATATGTAATGCCATGATGTTTTCTTTAATCGTGATAAGATGTGTTTTGTGAAGAATGTATATGTTATGTATGAGTGGTAGGGTAGAAACTCACCCTTACACAACATTTTTCAGGAAACCAGGTTGAATAGTACCAGGCTCACAGTGCATGGATGGATGAGAACTGCTATAGGACTTAGTTATTTTGAGTTATGTAATGAATATTTTCAGTTCCATAGCATTCTTTTGAAACAGTTGTAAAACTACTATTCCTCTTTATTGCTGATGAAAACTTTAGAATCTTTGTTTTCCTAAAGTACTTATAAATTAATGAAATTTTACTCTATGAACCTTATATCATTTCAATGTCTTTTCCTTATTAGAAAGTTTTGAAGGAAAATTTACTTTACCATATTAATTTTTATGAAAATTTATCATATATTGAGGAAAGAAATATAAGGTGTTACAATAATCACTTAAACCAACGAAACACATATATCATCAGCTTTCTAACATATACTTCCATATAACAAAAATACCTCTGAGTACAAAATATTCGCTATGTTTTAAGGATAAAATAGAGCTATCTTTACCTCGAGATGAAGGTTTAGAGAGAAATTGATGAAAAATGTCATTCAAAATAGAAGTTTTTCCTAGATATCATAAGATATCCTTAAGAAATAGAAAACGAAGAGAAATGAACGGAGAATATAAAATCAAACTCAGAGAGACTTACTTGGAGTTGCTTAGATAAAACATCTAAGTTTGGATTCAACCAACATCAAAGTTTGAAAGAGGTTTCTTTGAGAAAAGGAAATAAGAGTTCAGACAAAAATGAAGAGAGAACGTAACTTGAACCAAAAAATGAAGGTTTTCATGCTAAAAATCTCTTAAATATCCCTTAATTCATGGCTCTCGTTTGAATGAGGATGTCACAACTAGGTATTGCAAAAAGTTAGCAAAAACATATTAAGAAAAACATCTTAAGAATAAAAAACGTTTTTCTAAAATATCTGATGAGTCGCCACCAAAGTTTATTAAAAAGAACCTTAAAAAAATTTTGAAAAATATCTTTGAAACAAAAAATGAGTTCGGAAGTCATTTATATGTAGAGAAGGTATTAGCACCCTATAACGCTGGTTTAAATAATGAATACCTTCAATTAATTGTGCAAATTTATTTTAATTTTAAAAAAATATTTATTTAACCCTTAAACAATAAGTATTGTTATTTTTATTTTAAAAGAAGATAAATTATTTATTAAAATATTAATTGATATCTTAAGAAAATTTATTTTGAAAATTATTTTGACTCGACAAATTCGATTTTCACTCTTACATATGTCCAGGTGCAATGGAGAACTCAAAGAATTAGTAAAAGAAAGTTAATTTTAAGATTAAAAATATTTATTTTATAAAATTATAATATTTAGAATACAAGATAATGCAGTTATACATATATCTTATGATAAATATTATAAAAGGTGAAGAGATCACGTAGCTATATTGCAAATTGTTAAAATAGAATAAAAATATTTGTAAATAAATAAATAAATAAAAAGTTTAAATTTACTTGAATTTGAAGATTCAAAAAGGAATTTAAGATAAAGTAAGTTATACATAAATCCCTTATGATTTATTGAACAATCAAAGGCAATATAAATTACACATCAATGTTATAAAAATTTGTATTATAAAATTTCAGAATAAAATGCTTTGTTATTTAATTTATCAAAATTAAAAATATGACTTAAAAAAATTTAAACTATGAAATTAATTTTATTTAATGAAAAGAATAAAATATTTAAATTATTTTAAGAAAGATAATTCTTAACAAAAATATTAAAACTACATTTGATTAATCAAGATATGTTTCTTTTGTAATTACTAATTTAAAGCTTATAAAGGTAAAAATACTATACAATAATACTATAAATTGCTGCATTAAAATTTTATTTGATTTAAGTCGATTGGTTAATAAATTAGTAATTAGAAAAGGAACATATTTTAATTAATTATTAAAATACTTATCTAATTAATTAAAGTTAACATATAATAAATTAATACTGCACAAAGTATCGGTAATATAGATACATGTGAACTTTATCAATTTATAATATATGACGATAGAGAAGTTATACGTTAGTATTATAAATTGATGTAATTATATTATTATTTATTCATTGATTATATAAAAGAAATAATTTACTATTCATAAAATACAAGGAAATAACCATAAATATAAAATTAAATCACATCATTATTCTATAAATACACAATAAATAAAATAAAATAATCCTAAAAAATAAACATAAACAATGGAATAACATAAAAAAGGAAGTATTTATTGTTAATGTTATAAAATAAACTTTACAAATAAAAACACAACTCAAATATAATAAAAAAATTATATTGTGCTTTATAAATTTTAATACTTTCTTATTATAATTATTCTAATTATTGTTACTTAAAAAAGAAAATCAATAAGTGAAATTAAGAGAACTAATTTTAAAAAAACAAAAATAAAACTAAAGAATAAAATATATTACAAACCACATAAATAAAATAAAATCTAGAATAAAAATAACAAAAATAATAACAATGATAAAAATATAATAATATTTATTTTTTTAAGAAAGAAGAAAAAATGGGGTAAATAAAAAAAAGTAAAATTTAAAATGAAAGATTGGGCTGAATAAAAAAAAAGAAAAAAGAAAAGGATCGGAACAAAAAAAAAGGCAGTGAGGTACCCAAACTAAGCATGTGAAATGTTAAGTTGCAACGTTGAAATGTGACATTGCAATTAAAGATTTTGGAAATATTGCAAAAGGTGCAATTGAAAAACAAAAAAAAAGAAAGAAGCAAAGTAAGGGTCACATCATCCAGGTTATTCAAGCAAAAAATAAAAAATAAAAAATAAAAAATTATTCATTTCTCTACATACAGTCAAGAGACGGGAGAAAAAAAATGCTAAAATGAAAAGGTTGGCAGGACAAAGAACGCTAAAATAAAAAGCTCAACTTCGTTAATAGCTAAAGAAAAGAGTGAAAGTTCACATACCGAAAGAACTTCATTACTTTAATAACACACAGTCTTGAATGAGAAATGAGGTAAGAAGAAGATATGCATTTTCGAGTTTTTTTTTTTTTTTTTTATCTCTATTATTTAGGCTCCCTTTCTCCTCATCGTTCTTTCTTTTTTCTTATTGCCCCTCTCAGGTTCTTCTCTCTTCCTCTTCCTTTATGTCTCCGTTCTTCTTTTTGATTTGTTTTTTATATCCTTTAAAATTAGAAAAAGCTAAATTTCTGTTCTAATTTCTTTTTTATATTTAAAGTTAGTTTTGATTTTTTTTGGATTATCTTTGTAATGCCTCTCTTTTTGTTTTTAAAATCAAATATATTTTTTAAATTTGCAAAGATTAATTTTTATTTTTTTAAATGAAATTGTTTCTTTCCCATTTTTATAAAATAAGACAAATTATAACAGTCAAAAAAATTAGAACTCTTTAATTTTTTTTATTTTTAAAAATTAGTATTTATAGAGAAAATTCTTGTTTAAACAAGGTGACGCGAGAATTTCAAACAATAGTTATTTTAAGCAACACTTAATAATTGTATTTTATTAATATATTGTTTATAAACAAAATATAAATTTTAAATATTTTTAATATTTGCTACCAAATTTTTAGGTGTCTAATTCAGTGGCTAAATAACATTAGTCACAATTTTGTTGCTAAACTAATCTATTATTTTCTTGGTGTGGATGTTCAAGACAAATTGCTTTTGTATTTGGACAAAAAACGGAAAAACATAATTTTACTACAAAAATAATCATAGTTCAAAATTAACAAATATGTTTAAATTTTAAATCACGTGTGCAATTTTAAAAAAATCTGCATGATCCAAATGTTTATTCAAACACTACATTATATTTTACTTTATAATTCGTCAACTAAAAAAATGGAATGATTACTTTAAAACACTTTCTAAAAGAAACTTTAGATAGTAGTTCTCTATTTAAAAAAGACTTAGAGAGTGGTTAAAATTTAACAAGGTCTCTAAAGTTATTCTTGAAGAGTGTTACATATTAACCATTCTTTAAAGTCACTTTTAGAGAACAATTATATAATCGTTTCTTAAAATCACTTTTAGAGAGCAATTATGTGTCAACCGCTCTCATAAATTTTAATTTTAAAATGCTTGTATATTTTTATCTTGTAAATGAAATATGTTTAACTCACACTTTATAAATATTTTTATCTAGTCTTTTTCATATTTATAGGTTCTTTTTGTCTTATCTACACTAATAAAATTGATCTCTTTTACATAGATTCTCTTTATCCTTTCTACTCTAGCAAAATTGGTCTCTTTCACATCTATACGTATCTTTCTTATGGCTCTTTCCATTATCTCTTTCTTTCTTTTTCTCTAAATATAAAACCTCTTATTAATTTTTTATTTTTTTTTTAGTTTTCTCACTAGTGTTTAGTTAATGTAGATGTAAAATATTTAGTTAACACAATATACAAACTTGAGTTTTAATGTATGAGATAAAAAATTAATTTTAATTTGTAATAAAAATAAAAATTATTTTTAATGTCAGACATACAAATTTAATTTAAATTTAAATATAACAATAAATTAATTTTAGTTTAAAAAAAATTATAATTTTTTTTTTCAAATTTCAGATTTGTAGTTCATACTGATTCTTTAGAGAACATTCATATGAACTACTTACTCTTTTAAGTGACATTCACTGTGAATAGCAATGCTTATTAGAGTTTGAATTATTCTCTAAAATATACAGAACTATAATAAAATATATAAATATGACAAAACACATTAATGTAATTGGTGAATGAGATTGAGAGTAATCAAATATCTCAGTGATAAATATTTGATCAATTGTTATTATTTAGTCTATATTTATCTATCGAAAAACTGCATCGTAAGTTTCAATTCCCAAACACTAAATATAAAGAAAATATTTGGGATTTATTAAAATAAACTATTTGATTATACGTGAAAATGAAAAGTTAAAGCTTTAGCTACCCTTTCTTTATTTGATATATATAGCAATCTTATGTTTTTGCTTGGTCATCTATTATTAATGATAACAAGTAATTTAGGAAGTGCGTATTCACGGAATTTACAATCAACATTGAGATGGCTTAATTGTATTTAACAGGAGGTTGAGTACTTTTTATTCTTAAACTAATAAATTTCTGTAGAAAAGGAAAAAAGCACGAAAAAAGAACAATAGTTAATGTGTTTTTTACCTTCTTTGATTATTTAATTAGTGCATCCAACCACTCAAGTCACCACAAAAAGAATCATGAAATCATGCTTACGTGCATGAACACAAAATACATAATACATACATATATGTAAATGGTTAATAAAATAATTTAACATTCAAATAACTAACTATATCATTACTTATGATAATGATATATTTATGATAGAATAGAACATTCTAACTCGTGGGCGGCAAAATAGTGATCATTCCTTATAGAGTTATGATTACTTATCACTTTTGATTCGAGTTTTGAGAACGTAGGCATCAAAGGGAACTGCATAGCATTCTTTGTATGCAGTGTAGACAGATGATAGATCACAGATACATGCCTTGACGTGACTCTGTTGCATATCACATATTTATTATTCCTTTTTGCCTTTTTTATTTTATTTTATTAATGAATTATTTTTGCGTTCATTTCTCTTTCTTCGCTCTTTAGTCCTTTTTCTTTCTATAATGTATTTTTTCTTTCATTCCTCTTTTTTTTTTTTACGATTTAGTACCTAATCACAATCAGTTTACAAGTTAAATTAATTTAATACCATATATTATGCTCACAAGTTTACGGAATATTTGATTTAAGAAAATGTTTTTAATTTTTAATTTGATTCTGTTTTCTATTTTTAAATATTTATAAAATATTTTTTATTTTAAATATTTTTTACAACTTTCAAAACTAAAAATAAGATGACAGTTTTATAATTAAAAATAAAAATAATTAAAAAAAACAAGCAGGCTCTATTTATCTAAATGATAATATCTCGTTATAAATTATGATTTAAAATTCATCAATGTGATTCGAAGCAAAATAAAACTGCTACATGACTTTTAGATAATGTCTATACTAACAAAATGAAAATTTAAATTTTACCCACATAAATATCTAATTGTTATTTCATGATGGTAGCTGATTCTGACATCCTTAATTAAATCAAAAGATTAAGTGTGATTCAAATTTAAGAGGGTTAAAATTTATGAACCCACAGCCATTAAATTATGTTCATTTTAAGAAAGTTAAAACTAAGGTTGGTGATACACCTGAGCTCTTCCATCCAAGAAACAAGACTCAAAATTATTGAATATGCTACAAGATTAATCAACTATTGTTAAGTTGAAGAAGTCCATATAAAATTAAAAGAAAATTTATCGTTATATATATATATATATATATATATATATATATATATATATTAATAATTTTCATTCATTTTGCTGCCTTTCAATCAATAAGTTCTAAATAATATAGAAATTTATATTGACCTGGATAATTAATTAGTAATTGGTGTTCTTAATTATTCTATGTGATGGTAAAAATGCTAAAGATTTATATTGACCTGAATATTAATTACGAATGCTTATAATTTTACAATATAAACTATAACAAAAGCAACGGTGATGCTAAATGTAAATCTGACTACATAATATTCATGTTTCCTCTATGAATGCACTAGAATAAAATTACAATCAGCTTACCATGTCAATTTCAAGTTTCCTACCACATCATATTCCTACCATGAAAATATAATTGCAATAATTATAAAAATAATTATAAAAATAATATAAAAATAAAAAATATATATATAATGTTCTATGCTTTTATTATTTTATTTTTTTATTACAAATATATATATATATATATATATATATTTACATAACACAAAGTTAAAATCATTTATTAATTTTCTTAAAATTTATTAATTCACCATTCCTTAAAGAATTTTCAATGTTACAGTATGCTAATTTAATCCTTGAATCCCTAATTAATCAAATTACTGTTTAAAATTTTTTTAATCAATCAATTTATTCTAAAAAATGCTTAATCAATCAAGTTGATCTCATAACCTTAAATCAAAATTTTCTTTTTCTTTATCCTCGTCTTCCTTTATTTTAGAATCATATTTTGAATCATCTATCACCATTAGATGTAACATCCTAAATTTTTTTAAATCTTAAACTGCACATTCTTTTATACAAAATCAGGATAAAATACGAATGTTTATATTTGATTTAATATAATAAAATAGAAACAATAAAATTATTTGTAAAACTTGTCAACAATACAATATTAAATAAATAACAGTAAATTTAAAAATCATAATAAAATAGAAACAATTTTTACAAATTTAGATACCGAACATGCGTTACATATATCAAATATAATAATTTGTGAATTATTGGTCAAAATTTGTGGGGCTTAAAATAATAATTACATAACTAAAATAATTACATCACAAAAACAATTTAAGTCGCATAACAGTTCCAAAATATATCTAAACACTGAGGACCCGGTGCTAATGATCTACATGTCATCTTTTATTTATTCTAAATCCTCAAAATTGAGGTCATCATATGATTCAAGATATAAGTCTCCTGAGTTGGTCGCAATCTCAACATCCATGACTCACTCACCCGTAACTCGAGTCGGCTTTCCAAGATAATCATGATCATGGTGTGGGAATAAATATGTGAAAGCTGCTGGGGTCCTAATCGTATCTCTATAGATATATACATAAAGTATGATGTATTTTATTTATAGAAAAATCAAAAGGGATATTATAATATAGTTCCATCTCCAACATAATAATATTCCTATGCATGTCATCAACATGTACAACAAACTTAAAATAACACATTCTCTGGTACTAATTAAATTCATAATTAAGTCTATAATGTACAAAACTATCTATTAATCTAATTCTTTCTTGAGGTACCATCATCCTAGTTCCCTAAAAATTTTAGTAAGGATGAGCATTTATTCTATCTTTTACAAATCATTACATCATAAAAACCACAGTTATAACATAAAGAAAACATAATCATTTTCACAACTAATCCACATTCCAAACATCATCACATATGCATAACTCAACAATTTGTTATAAATTATTCAGTTTTCTACTTCCAATATGCACTCCTAGTGCACTATGATTACAGAAAATGATGTCTCTAACATTTCTTGAGGTCTTACTTAACTAGGTAAATAGTCGCCGTTAACCCTTATACAAGGATACAACGTATACAATGACGAGCCCCTTAGTAAAAGTATAGTTATGAGTCTAGTCAAGAAACGAGTGTGAGGCCATATAACGCATTCGCTCTCAGAAAGGGTGTGTACACATATGCGAATGTCGCTCACCATCCTACATTTTTTCTAGATTTCCTATTGTCTCCAGACTCTATACTCTTAATGTATCTCTGTAACTATTCACACTAGATCTATTCCATATTCAACACTTATAGTCATTCTCAGAATTATTTCCTTTTCCACTCATAAGATTGTGCTTAGTAAAACACTTCTGGACTAAGTCTAGCTTACTCATACCATTATAATATAATTTCAATTTATCATGTCATTCAGACCAACATCGTACTTTATCACAGTCAGAAAATGCTCATATAGATATCTCAACTTATAGTCTATTCATTTCAATTCATAAGTACAATATCATATTTCATCATAACATCTCATATTCACATATTTCATATGAATACAAAATAGTCATTTAAATCAAACAACCAAGCATGCATTTTATATTTTCAACACCAATATTTTTACAAAAATCTTTACGTAATAGTGCTTCAATGAGTACAAAATATACACTTTGATAAAATGATAAAATAAAGCTCTCTTTACCTCGAAGTGAATATTCAGAGAGATTAACGAAGACTTAAGGTTCAACCACAGAAGTTCTCCTGAGTATCAAGAGATATCCTTGAGAAATAAAAAATACGAGAAATGATCACAGAAAATAGACTTGAACTCAAAGAAACTTACTTAGAGTCGTTTAGATTTGACGTCCAAACTCGAATTCAAAGAGTAATTGGAGTATGAGGGAGTTTTATCTGAGAGAAAAAAGTGAGAGTTCAGAGAAAATGAGAAGAGAACATTAGGTTTGGAATGAAATAAAATTTCTATACTGAAAATCTCTTAAATACCTCTCAGCCCTGTGCGCTTTCGCTTGAGTGAGGAACTTCTCGCCTGAGTGAGAACACCAGACAGTGGCTTCGCCAAACATTTTTTGATATTTTTTCTTGAGCGAGGTCAAGCTCGCTTGAGCGAGTTAACGTCCAGAGAGTTGAACATTTTTTCTGTGAGTCCTCGCCTGAGCAACCCATCTCACTTGGGCGAGATCACTACTCGCCTGAGTGAGATCACACTCGCCTGAGTGAGGTGACAGTTAGGTTACATTTATCTTATCTTGCTTAAGCAAGAATCATCTCGCCTGAGTGAGATTGTCCTGAAAACATGTGGCCCTGGGCACTCAATCTTGCTTAAGCAAGATCTGTCTCGCCTGAGTGTGACTCTCTGCACCAATCTCCCATCAAAACACCCATAAATCACTTCTAAACACATTCCAACACTATTTAATATCAAACAAAACATCAATTCCTGAATAATAAAAAAGAGAGTATTACACTAAATACAACAATTCACCCAAAATTCATTAATAGAATGTCTATAATTGAACCATCAAATTTTAACATTATAACAACCATTAATTGTTATCAACATTGCATTGAGTGATGAAAAAGTGGTCCTTAAGTAATGTAGTGAAAGATAGAGTTAATAAAATGAGTTACTAGTTTGTGTTGAGTTTGGGTCATTATTAGGTATGATAAAAATAATTTTTTTGGTCAAGTCTTAATATAAAAGTTTAAGCTTGTCTCAAACTTATATTTTATACTTAAATAGATTAAGTTGATCCAAATCTAATACGAGAAAAATCAAAACGAGTCAAGTAAAACAAGTCCAGAACTAATTTGAGCTTCATATTTAAAGCATAAGCCTTGTAATTTAGTGAAATGAAACAAGTAGTCTTGGTTAGGTCAATCTATTTTGTTGGCTCTAATGGAAGATGTTGATGGTGGCTAGTAGTGATGACAAAGTTAGAATTTTGAACTTCACTTTTAGCAATCTAATGATATTTTTCAATTGAGCCGCTATGTGTGAAGATAGTAGATAACTTTGAAATATGTTTTTAAAGCAGAGGAAATGGAGGAAGAATAATTTTCTACTTGATGGTTGCCGAAAATGACTAATCGGTATTTGAACCTTTTCAATGTTCCATTTGACTTTTGTTTGATTTTATAAATCCACTTATTCTCGAGAGATTTCTTTCCAAAAGGTAGAGGCACTAATGTCCATGTGTAGTCGTGTTCAAAAGCATCAATTTCATTCTTCATGCCATTTTGCCACCAAGAATCTTCAATAGTTTCTTTATAAGTCATGGACTCTATTTCTTGTTCAAGACATGGAAGGAACACATGATGTGCCAAAGAAAAGTGATTGTAGTTTATGTGATTAATAATGGGATAGGGGCTACTTGAGAATGAATTTTATAGGCAAACAAGTATATGGGCTTACTTGCTAAATCGTATTAGTAACAGTCTCTAAGGAATGATGAAGGCATCTTGGTTTAGCAACCTTGTGACACCCATACTACTTATTACGCCATCAATATGAATATAATATTAAAATAATTCAAGCAGTAAGAAAGTCATATGTATGAGTTTACATCTGTTCACATAAATAGAAACTAAACACACCATTTGCACCAGTTATCCAAATACATATATACATATCATTTGTCAAAATATATAGTCATCCAGTCATATAAACATATGCACATAACTGAATTACATACAAAATAAAGTGGGGTCATGATATCAGAGACAAAAAAAAAATGACCTCACAGGCTTTTCCTCTAGATCCATGATCATCAAAAATACCATTTCCTCTAAAAGTTAACAACAGTTAAGGATTTCCATTTACCCGTTCTCTCAGTCACTAAAAATTATACCTACATATATGTGCAAGTTATACTTTACTCGGCCCTAGCCTACTCTCCTTTTCCACTAGGTTCCTGCTCAAAGGAGTCAAAACTAGGAGGAAGTCTGGCATAAGAAGCAGTCCTCTTCCTTCTAGTAGCAGTAGGGGTGTTTGAGCAGTGAGAGGAATTCGCAGAATCAGAAGAACTAGAGGAAGTTAAATTAGAAGTGGATGAGATGGAGATGTATCTGGGGTAAAGGTATGTTCGCTATATTGGGTCGTACAACAGGTGGTACATAAGGCCCTAAAGATCTAAGAAAATTCGGGGGTAATATTAGGGGCGATAATACAGGGACAGGCGAGGGGACATGAGGTCTCATAAAATGTACTCTAGGAGGAAATGAAAAAGTAAGTCTCATGGGTACCCTGATGGGGATGGGGTATGCTAGTGGGCCTGACCCGTTTCTATCTAATAAAAAGGTAATAGTGCTAGTATGGGTGAACTGTTATTGCTCCCAATCGTGCGCTTTCAGGATCATATCTGACTGTGACACTGAACTGGTACGGTGGTCGAGCCATCTGTGTCCTCACCTACTAAACATACTCACATATGACACACATAGCAACTAAAAAGGTGAGACAAACTCATTTCAACCAAAGTACAGTAGAAAACACGTTAAGATATTTACAATCGTCATAGCAAATAACAAACAACTCAACACACAATGTACATGCTATGTATGATTCTGTGCATCACCTAGTTAATTGCTATACTAACATATGCATGTGGGCCTAAACCATTACTTTCTTTCTTTCTGGGAAGGATCAAGAGTTCGCTGCCACCAACCATTCTTGTTCATAACCATCTCATCAGATAGTTTCAAAGGTATAGCTCAACTGATTCTGAGAATCTATCGGATTCTATCAGGATAGTCCAATGTTGCAGTGAGAACAGACAACATCAGGTTGTGAGCCCTAGCCTTTGCCCGGCTCAATCACACTCGACTATCTCCAAGACTAACCTGGAGTCTCCCCTAGATTTCGTATACTTCCCATCCAACACCACCATCATCACATGATTATGATGCATGAACCTAATTTTAGTCTTTTAATTAGGTATTAAACATTTCTTTTCAATCAATAACAACATATGTTTCAAAATTTCACCGACAATCCGGCAAATTTCCTTTATAATTAAGATATTTTCAAATTTTCTTCTCTCTGCAAAACAGCTAGAAAATTCCAATATACTTCTAATTTTAAGCAAAGACTCACTACCACCACATTTTGCAACTTTCCAGCCATTTCAATGGCTCTCAAATACCTTTTTCCAATTATCACCACATTCCAAAATACTCATTTAAAATAATACTTTAAAATGAATTAAAATCCTTTAAATTATTTAAATATGTATATAGGTATACTTTAAATATATAAAAACTATTAAATAAATTTTGATCAAACCACTTGAAATTAAAGAAGATTTTTAAAAAATAATTTTCTTAAGAAGAAAATTAACCACAATTCCATCTCTTAATTTCTAAAACACTTTTCAAAACCCATCAAATTTTATCTCAAATCTTCCCATTTTTTTTAAACATCTTTATTTCACAAGTCTCCATTTCTTTTCAACTTTCAACATACCTTCTATATGCTCATCCACATGAATGATAGTTCATTCCTCAAGTATTTTAGGCAATCAATTATTTATACTAAATTCAACAAAACAATTATCATAGAAGCATCATCACACAGAAACTCAATCTCAAAAAAGAATATCAAACAATTGTACACTAAGTATGGAAATAATTATAAATTCCTTCAAATAATTTATACATACATAATAAGGAATAAAATACTCCATCTCCTAACGTTTTTCTACTATACTCTTGAAAATAGATATGTCCTCCCTTACCTTGAAGTGTATATCGGTTTTTTTCTCACCAGCGTCTTCTTTCCACCACTTCTCAAATCACAATCTTAACTAAATAATCACACATAATCATGATCAATGTTAAGAGGCATTAATCATCTAACCCTCTACTAGTGAGTTAAAACTGTCATTTTATAATCTTCACAAAAATGACTTACGGATCTTACAATTGTTTTCTATGATGTAAATGGAATACTATAAGCCTAAAGGTGATTAAAAATAATTATTTTCCCTCATAACACTCTTGGGACAGCACCTCTAGACCAAGAATTTTAAACCCCCAAATGCATTTTTAACAAAACAAAAAGCACCAAAATTATTTATTATAAAACATAGAAGGATTAAGCTAATTAAAACATAATTTAGAAACAAAAATTTTGGAAAAAATATCACCCTCATGCCGCTGTTCAAGCACCCAAAAAGAGAGAGAAAATAAAAAATTTAATCGGTTCAAAGTATTCAAAATGGTGAAAATAGGTGAAATATTAAAAAAATTTAATGAACTTACTTGGAAATTTAAGGGATTAAGACCAAAGATGATCAAAGTTCCTTGGGAGAAAGAAAACGGGGCTTACGAAAGTGAAGGGAGGAAGTGGGAAGCTTAAGAGACTAATTCTTATATTAAATAGTGAAAACAATAATATAATATTAGAATTTTTACTAATTTTTTTTGTAATTAATTGAAATAATTAGACAAAAATCCCAAAATTTAAAAATAATCATGAAATATACTAAACATAATTATAAAATAATTTTTGACACTATTGATCCTTTAGTTGGTGTCCAAAATTTTTACACGCAATTTCTGCTTGAGTATATAACTAATTCACTTAAAATTAACTAGAAAATCTAAAAATGCTCAATAATTACAAAAAATTATTTTTATATTCCAAATAATATTTATAAATAAAATATAAATTTTTTATATTTTTATTATTTTTATTATTATTTCTAAAATAAAATATTATTTTTAGTTTATACAGCAATTTTAACTAGTACAAATGAACACTTTTTAAAACTTAAAAATTTTAAAATTAAAAATTACCAAAAATTTCTTAAAAATATATCTAACATTTTTATTTAAAGCATCTCATGTTAATTCTATCCCAATTTTTTCCAAAAAATCAAGAACTATACTTTATCATGGCCCCATCATCCATCATGTCATCATTGTCACTATGATTAATATGCTCAAAGGGATAGTTAGTTTCAACAAACAAAACATCCTTAAAACCCAAATATTTCTCTGTTTCCAAATCAAATAGACATTACCTTTTTTTCCATAGGAATACCTAACAAAAACAAACTATTTGTTTCTACTAGCAAATTTGTCTCGTTTGTAGCCTTGATTATGCGTATAACACAAACACCCAAAATGATGTGTTTCTTGAGAAGATCTTCAAGAAAGACCAAAGAATTGGATTTTCAAGACGTAGACCAGCCATGATATATGCTTCAAATCACATATTCCAACAAAAAGAAGGAAGAAAATTGCAAATGGAAAGTAAGAAGATGGAATTATAATGCAGCACACCACTCCAAAGGATTGAAGATAAGCACCAATGCACTCACCACATGGAAGAATGCATGATAAGAGTATGGTTATGAAATTTTCAGTGAGAAAATTCAGAGAAAACTCACTCACTCGAGAGGAGACTATGCTGAAAAATGCATCAAATGAATCTAAAATCTTAAAATTACAAAGGAGCTTAGCCTATATATAGGCAAGCTAACTCAAGGCCTAGAATGGTCTCTAATGGGCCTTAAAACAAGGAAAAGAAAGGGGATGGGGATTGAATACATGTCCTGAAACATGGCCTAATACAAGCCCAAAGAAAAATACAAAAGACTCTACCCCAAAGTCCAATGGGCTTCCCAAGCCCATGGCCAAAATACAAGGCACAAAAAAAAAACTATTCTAAGCATGAACAATGAAAGTACAAAAGTATATACATGTGTGATCCGATGACTCCTAGGATCACATCACAAAAACTTATAGATGGCTTAGTGATGGTGATTTTTCATGTAACATTTCATAAGGCAATTTTTTATGTAGAATAGTAGAGGGTGTGTGATTGATCAAATAGTCAACCGTTAACACATTTTCTCCAAACGTCAATTGGGAGATGTCTTTGGAATTGAAGGGCTCTAACATCCAAAATGTGCCTATGTTTACTTTCTACTTAATCATTTGTTGAGGGGTTCCAACACAAAAGGTTTGAAAAATGATATTATGCTTAGAAAAATAATTTTTCATGCCCAAAAACTTAGTACCATTACCGCTGGAAATTTTTTTTTACTTCTTTATCAAATTATAACTTGACGAAGGCAAAGAAATTCACAAGCATTTGAGATACTTCTCATTTTATAGTGAGAAGGTAAATCCACACACTTTAGGATAAATCATAAAATAAAAGGCACCACATGAAGGTGTTTTATATGGACTCCATAAGTCATAGTGAATTAATTAAAAAGTTTCACTGGTAAAATGATCACTGACAAAAAATTATGCCGTGGATGTTTAGCTCAAGTATAAATATCACTATTTTTATTTGACAATTTGACACCTTATTGCTACTAAGATCCAAAATAGATTGTGCAACTTTAAAAGAGGAGTGTCCTAAATGTTTGTGCCAAAGATCTTATTGATTTATCCCATTTGTGTTGAATGCCTTCACATTACTCGTACTGTAGAAATAGTATAGCCCACCACACCGTCTACCTATACCAATTAACTTCCTTAAAGTATGATCGTACATAACATAATTATGAGTAAATTGGACAATATTGTTGGAGTTATGCAACAACTATGAGACAAAGATTAAGCTATAATTCAAAAATGGGACATAAAGAACATTCTATAGCTTCAAGTTACCTTCTAGAAATATTATTCCTTCCTTTATGGCATTGGTTTGTTCTCCTTTGGGCAACCAACATGGTTTGAGGCCCTAAAAACAAGTATCTATAAGTTACTTGTCATCTTTGCAGTATTGTTTGATTTGTTCAATATATCAATAAGTCTTTGCCACTAATATGTAGTTAGCCCAGTAAAGCTTGTTTTATTAGCATCAGTGATATGGTTGAACACAACTGCACTTGCACCTACATGCGCATGGTGTGCTCGAGTGCCATTCCCTTTCTCATAACTAGCATCTTGGTTTTCATTCACCCCACAGTCTGTCGCCCTACTAGTTAGGATACCTAATCAACAAGAAACAACTAGTGGCATCATGATCAATCTTATTGTAATAAGTGCAAATATGTGTTTTTATCCTTAGGTGTGTCACATCCTTAGCCTCTAACTCGTGTAGCAAGGTCCATGACCTCACCTCTTTCCTCTTTAGCTCAAGTAATGGGTCGCACACGCTCCTCTTGCACCATTGCCAAGTATACTTGGTTTGGAGAAAAAAAGGATCATTAACGAGCATATTGGAATGCACAATCCCATAAGAAACATCATCTAATCCCATGAAAAATTGATGCATTTTCTCTTTTTCACATTGTTTCTCTAGTTTAAAAATCACGTCACTGGAGTAGCAATTACACTCACAGATCGATAGTTGCTAAAAGTGAGCCAAGTCATCCCATAAAGTATATGATTAATACTTTTTTTCTCTTTTTATTTTAATTTTAAAAAATATTGTTTGACTTTTATTTTATTTTTTTCGTTTTTAAAATTTGAATGTAGAGTTTTTAAAAATATGCTAAACACCAAATTTGTTTTTCAAAATTTAAGTAGCAAACAAATAGTAATTCTTATAATAGAAAAAAAAAACAAGGAATGAGAGAAAATAAACAGTAAAATTTACATAAAAGTTAAAGTTTCATTTTTTAAAATCATTCAAAATTAATATATGAACTATATACATTAATACTTTTAATTCTTACTTTTCAAAGTTTTAAATATTTATTGTAAAATTATTTTAAATATAAAATAATATCTGACAGTACAAAAAACATTACTCCAAAATTAGTCTATAAAAAAAAGTACGTAAGTTTCTGTAACTATACCAATATCTTGAATATTAGAAAATTTACTTTACCTAGATGTCAGTTGGTCACTCATATAACTAATTATAAGCTGTCAAAATAGGTCAAAGTCTTGAACTCCACCATATTAGTCCCTTATATAGTCTTGTTTTTTAAAACTCTATAGTTAGTGAGTTTATATTAGTCAAAGTAATAACTATTATATCATTTTTTTATAATATTTATTAAATTATTTTATTTAAATAAATTAAAAATTAAATTTTAAATATAAAAAATAATTTAAAAATAAAAAATCTTTACTCACTATATTATAATTTTATCATAAAAAATAATATCAAATATAATTATATTATAAAATTAAATTCAATTTAGTTTTTACATTTGTTTAATTTTATTAATTAAATTTAATATGATACGTTAATAATTTATGATTTTAATTAAGATTTAATAATAAATATTTTTAATTAAACAATAATTAAATGATAAAATAGTATTTTATAAAATACTATTTAATACTTATTTTAATAAATTTAATCAATTCTAGTATGTTGAAATTTTTTTAATGACTTTTAATAATTATAGATTTATTATAGCTTAAGTTTATACATGGTATAGTTATTTTTAATATAAATATAAATATGTAAAATTTTAAATAAATAATTTTAATAAGTTTTATATAAATATATAGGTATAGATAGATTTTTTATTAAAAAAAATATAGTTGTTAATATATACTTAAAATTCAATAATTAGTAAATATTTATATTAATCTATGTATAAATAAAAAATTAAATTATTAATTAATTTATCAATTTATATATAATATATAAGTATGTGTTTGAATTTATCATATACATACTATTTTTTATATTATATTAATGCTAGTTAATTTTATGTATATTTATGAGTTTAAAATAATAAATTAATGAAAAAATAAAATTCAATATTTTATAATTATTTTATTTTTATTTTTATTTAATAATTAGTATTATTTTATATATATATATATATATATATATATATATATATATATATATTGCATTTAGTATAAAATTTTATATTAAGTTTTATCACAAACTTTCTATTAAGATAAAAATTTAGAAACACAAATTTATTTAATTTAAATATATATTCTACTAAATTAAGATAAGATAAATTTACAGACATTCATTAATTCTTATTATGTTCACATGTTATTTTTCTTCTCAATAAATTTTATAATGTAAAATATTCTATGTCTACAATTTTTATAATAAAAATGTTTATTTACTTTTTTAACTATATTAACTTTCATTCACTTGATTTAATAAATTTTGTCAATATTATTTTTTATTATCAATTTTATCATTATCTATTAAATCATATATATAATAATTATCCTCTACCTTTCGTAACCTCGTCTATTATTCGCTGTATTGAAAACCTTGGGTACGTTTTCAAGAACTTAAAAGCATTGATATTCTATCATAATCATCCCTTTTTAGATTGATAGAAAAAATCATCATCATTATAGAGGAAGAAAAGTCTAAAAGGGATCAGTAGGACCCAAAATGCCCTAACATAACCACAGAAAATGGGTATATATATCATCAACTGAAGTGGATTGATTCAAAAGATATTAGCAAAGAAAGTTGAAAGTTTGAAGTCTTAAGCTTAAAATCAAAGGTTATTGTTACCTTCCAATGGATAAGTTTAAATGCTCTTTCTTTTTTCTTTTATTCCTCCAATTCCTCATTAACATTCAAAACCAAATCACTTGTTGACACTTTACCACTCTTGGGAACTCCTTTTCATTTTTCAAATCCTCAACCCAGTCGCCATGCACAAATTAACTCTAATAATCGAAGTTCTGTATTTCTTTTCCCCCCATTTTATTTTATAAATGGCCTTAGGTTGAAGTTATTGTCATTTATTTTCCAAAAATCTCTTCTTCTTTTTTGCCTATGTAGGAAGTTAATCCTAATTCAAATTTCTCAATTTCATTTTAATCAATCTCATTGTATTTTTTAAGTAAACTAAAGCAATTATGAAAGACCTGATTATGTTAATTTTGGGACATTTATGTTTTTATTATTATTTTTTATTTTTTGAAACAATACTATATTTGTTAAAATCTTAAATTTTTACCTAAAGTTTGGGTTTTAGCTAGGTACGTCGAAATTTATAATTATATATTTTTAAGTTAAATAAATGAATTAGAGAGTGTTACTTCTTTTATGTAAAATAAGTCGTTTGTTACTAATTTTTTATGTTTGTTATGAAATAAGCATTTTATAAAATCATGGTAATACCGACGATACAATGTGTTTTTGAATCAGCTTTTGTATTTTATAACCTTATGAGGTTATCAAATAATTTATCAACGATGGGTTTACTTGAAAGAATATTATTAAAATAATTTAATTGTATTGCATAGATATCAATTAAAATGATAAGAAAAAAACACAAGCAATGAAGTATAAAGAGTATTAAAATGAATATGATTTATTCCTTGAAGATGTCAAGAATACTTTTTGAGTTTTCGGCAAATTTTTAAAATATTAACTATAATTTATTTATTAAAGGTACTGGTTAAAAAAATTAATTAAAGTGTAAAATAAAATGATTGTACCGAATCAAATTACTCTTTCCATGATTAAGAAAGTATTGAATGACTTGAATAGGCATCAACATTATGGTTAAAATTGATTTATAACATAATTTTTAAAGATATCTATGTCAGTATACTTTAAATATTAAAATTGTTATGCTTAAAAATATTTTTATCATAGCAAATTTTTAGTGCAAGTAATTCAAAAATAATTATAGAATTTAGAAATACTATAATTAAATACTTTGACATTATGTATTTAGGTATAATATCTTATTTTCTTAGCATTGAGTTAATTTATTGAATAATCTATAATTTCAGCTGTCGCAACTAGGAGTCAGGACGGTGAAAATGTGGTAAGAAAAATATATTTTAGGAATAATATATTTTTTAAAAAAAATAAGAGGAGTGACCACGAAAATTTATAAAAAAATAAACTTTTAGAACGTTATAATATTTGATATTTGAAACCAAAAGTGAATTTGAAAGTCGTTTACGTATGAATAAGGTATTAACACTGTCATTTTCACCTTAAATTAATTGTTTAGCTTTATTTTAATTTTAAAAATATTCATTTAAACCCTAAACAATAATTATTGCTATTTTATTTTCAAAGAAAAAATTATTTATTGAAATATTAATTAGTATATTAGGAAAAGTAAAAAATTATTTTAAAAATTGTTTTGACTCTACGAGTCCAATTCCTACTCTTACAGTGTAATGAAGAACTCAAAGTCACGTAGTTGATTGATACATGAGACCTAAGGTAACATTGGTAAACAAATTTTTTAATGATTTAAAATGCAGAGGCATTACACAATACCATTACAAATCGCTATACTTAATATAGTAATTTGATTTTTATTTTACTTAACATGAATTAGCAAATTATTTGTTTGATAAATAAAGAGAAAAATATTAAAAAATATATTTTGGTTAATAAAGTCAGCATTTAATAAAAAATAATATAAATAATTAATTTTTAATATTAATATTTTGCATGAGACCAAGGTAACACATGTAACACTCAATTTTACTGTCATTAAATGAAAAAAAAAAAAAAGGATTTTTGCTGCAGGGTATCTTACTGTAGCGAGAAAGAGCATTCAAAATCAGACTTTCTAATGCTTTCTCGTTGTAGCCAGAAATTTCTCGCTACAGTAAAGAGCTCTCACTATATCAAGGATCTTTCACTGTAGTTAAAATGATAGACAATAAAGTAAAATTTTATCTAGTTTTTCGCTGTAGCGAGAATATCGCGTGTTAAAGAGTATTTAAGAGTCTTCAACCTAGAAAATTTAGATTACAATCCAAAGTTTTGACCTCTCGTTTGTTCTCTCTAATCTCTCACCATCTCTTCTCAGAAATCCTCCTCTAAACCTCAATCTCTCTTCGAATTCGGGCATGGAAGTTCAACCATTCAGATTCAAGTAAGTTTCTTGGAGCTTGGTTCCCCAACTTCATTCTTATTTCTCAGTTTTATCCAATCTAAAGTTGTATGCTTTGTAATACTCAAGGAAACCTTAACCCTCAAGCCGATATCCTCTCTTAGACCATTGTGCCTCTCTTTTGGATCTCTAGGAAAACCCGATCTAAGAAACTCATTTTAGGTAAAGGGAATTGATCCCAGACCCTAACTTCTCTTTGGTATTTTGATTTGAAAACACTAAGTTTTTCTATTAGAACCCTAAAACCCTAATATTTTTCTTAAAATTTAAAGTGTAGGAATAAAGAGCTGGACATGAGATTACTTTTAGAACTATCTAAATATAACTTGTAGTAAAAGCTCTATATATTATGAATTTGCTAAGCAAACATTGTTCAGGAGTAGTCAAGATTTACTATTTGATGTTTTTGAAATAATAAACATATTTTAAATATTAGATTATGCCAAATTTTATGATAGATAACTTCATTAATACTGAGAAAGTGTGTATTGTACCCGGAGGTATCCAACCTTCGGCATATTATGTTGGTTTGTGTAGTGTGAAATTGATTGATGATCCTTCTGTGATAGACTAATATAATATGGTATATGAATTTTTGTTTGATGACTGATGTATGTTGAAATTAGAAGAATTATGAGATGTGTGATTATAATACGTGAGTCTTAACTGACTAATAAGTGTGATTATGACGTAGGTATTGTAATACATCTAAGGGTGTACTTATAATACATGTATTGTAATACATGGATTTATATAAATCATAACTCACGCATTACGCATGTTGATCGATAAAAAGGATATGGAAATGAAATGAGAAATGTTAAGAATAAGTATAGATAGTCACAAACATACACTAGGGGTATAGAGTCCTGAAAAGATTTGAGAAATTTTGGGAAAATAAAGGTGGTGAATGCTTTTTGTAAATTAGTACACAATAATTTGCTGAAAGTAAAAGCATTCACAGGCCACATACTCATTTTTTTTTATGAGACTCCTAACTACACCTTTGCTAAAAAGGGCTAGGTTGACACACATGTATCCATGTTGCTGCGGCTAACTAGCAGCTATCTATACTATGAAGTCCTCAAGAGATCCCAAGGGTAATGAATATGAAAGTGCAATGAATGTGAAAGTGTGATTAATATGAGGTAGTATATATATTATATGATTATAATATAAGCATTGTAACATATCGATTGATGTTATTATGATAAATGTGTTGTAATACATCGACGGGTGTGACTAGGACACATATATTATGACATATTTATTGATGTGATAGAATAGAATACATGTATTATGACATGCAAATTAGCTAGTGTAGAAAAGTGCGTTATAAATATTTTAAGGATGATTGAATTATTATATGTGATATGTTGAAATAATGACTTGTCTGATTTAAGTGTTATTGTTAATCAATGTATGTTAGAAATGTGTTAGCTAATATTTTTTGTATTAGATAAATTTTATGTCAAATAAGAGATTTAGTGGATTAGGAAATATTCACCCTTACTAATATTTTTCAAGTAATAAAAGTGAAGAGGTAAAGGTGGTTGGTCCATTCTAGGTCCATAATCCAGTGATTTTGTGAAAGAAGACTACTCTGTAGGGTTTAGAATAATTTGAAGAATTGTAATGTTTTATTATATTTACATTTTAAGTTGACAAAGTTCTATAAATACTTTAAATGTCTATTTTAGAATTTTAAAATACTTGATAAATTTTGTTGTAATTAATCATTTTTGAAGTGTCATTGATTATGTCTCAGACTTATATGCATTTTGAACCAAATAATTTGTTAGACGTAAATTTAATTTTTATTTATCATTTTAAAGCCTCAAAATTATTCCTTTAGAAGTTTTAAATACTTTTGAATTCTGTAAGATTTTCATAAAAAAAGAATGTAAGTTTACTTTTATTCAATTCTTAAATCTATAAAATAATTTTTTTTTTCCTATTTTCCCTTTTTGTTATAAAAATTTATTTATTTTTAACTAAGAAACTGAGTATGTTACAACATAGGGACATATAAGTCTCAATGATTTACAACGCGTAATGATAAAGGCGCTCTACATTAACATTGTAAATCATTGTAATAATTCTATGTATTTATTTATTATATTTGTTATGAATAAAATTAATTTATAGTAATCTCATATAAAAATTAAAACAATAATGAAGATATTAATATTAATAAAAAATAAATAAATCTCATTTCATCGTTGCCATAATCTAAAACACTATTTATTTATTCATTATTACCTTAAAAATTAAAATTAAAGTTTTTTTATTATAAAAATAATAATACTAGGAAGTCTATTTGCTTTTATTTTAAACTATTGTCACTATTTTTTAATATTATCATTATTAGTTTAGTTGCAAAAATAAAATAAATAAATAAAAAATAAACTTAAAGAAAATATTGAAACATAAATAATATTCTATTTACTTATAATTTAAATATTACTAAATTATGAAAAATGATAATAATAATATTCAAATGTATTAAAATATATAGTTTAATATATTTTTAATTTTGTAAACGTACGCATGTAGATAATAATAATAATAATAATAATAAAGGTATCAGAGACAAAAATAAATCCTGCAAAATTTTGTGTTGCAAAACATATGTAATCGAAAAAGGCAAATAAATGATCTAAGCATAAGCATAGGGTTAGATCCGCAACACAATGCTAGTGCGAGGTATGTGCTCTAAATCAAATCTAATTTATTAAATTAATAAGATATTATTAAATAATTTTAAAAAAAGAATAATAGAAAATGTGATTCAGTATTAGTACTTCTATCCCTCACTTTTTTTCACTCTAGAAATAAGTTTCAAAATGTAGAATAAAAGAAATGTGTTAACCTTGAGAATACAATAAGGAAGGATGATGAAATAATCCAAGTAGTATTTCCTTTGATTTTTGCTTTCTTCCTCTACTTGTTCTTTCTGGTTGTGCTCTACCTATCTTGTGTTCTTCTGCTCTTTGTTATCTTGATCTTCAAAAGTCCCCTCCTCAAAATTTTCTCCTCTCTTTTTGGATCTTATCCTCTAAAATTTTTACTCTTGCCTTCTAAAATTTTTTACTCTCTTAGAAAAAAAATTATTGCTCCCAAAATTTTCCCTCTCTCTGGATCTCTCATTTATCTATTTATATTGGTCCACCTCTTCATGTTTAGGGTTTTATATGAGGATAAGTTTGAGTTTTTTCCTTCTTATGCTTAACGTTTACTCTGGATATTAGGCATAAGTTAGCACAATGCAAGATTTCCATTCCAGGAGTCGAGCTTATTTTCCAAAATTTTCTATTTTCTTGTTAAAACTATTTTTATTTTTATTACTATTTTTTAATATTTGGAGACAATCTCTTCTAGGAGACAAAAATTAGTCTTCACATGAGTATATTTACTAAACTAATTATATAAAAACTTGAAAAGAAATGAATACAAATGTATTAAAAATAAGGAATAATAATTAATTTTGCATAATTGATTAGATGAAAGAAAAATTTTATTTAATTGCAAATTTTTTATCTAAATTTATGAATTTTGATGCAATTTCAAATTTAGAATATAAAGAGAAGAAAATGGGAGGATCTAGAAGTTTTAAGTGAAGTTTAAAAAAAAATAGGACATTCAAAATTTAATAATTTCGCAATCTAAGTTTGAAATTGACAAGAATAAGTGCAAGGTAGAATATTCAATTTTCAGTATCTTCACTTTGAATGCTTCAAAAATCACTTTAGAATTAATCTAAATAAAAGTTGCATGAGTCTTGATGTAACGCTCCAGATTTTATAATAATATTTAGATTATTGTTTATATGTGTATATGGAGTTTTTCATGTGTCCGTATAATTGAATTATGTGATGATGATGCGTATAGGATGGTAGTGAAAATGCATGAGATGAATATGGCTGCATATAAGTGCGTTTGTATACAATTGGACTGGACAGTTAGTTTGAGAAATAGGTTAAGTAAAATTAGGGTGTTCTCGCTGTAGCGCAGGATCTTGCTATAGCGACAGGATCTTGCTATAGCGAGAAGGCCCTTCACAGGATATGCATATACAATAGTAATTATAATAATTAAATTGGATAAAACAAATATATGTGGCAATAATAACTATAATTATTATCTAAGCAATGTTTCATAATATTATAAATATAAGGTAATAACAAAACATAAGAATAAACTTCCACTAATCTAAAACATCAAAAAGACTTTATTACATCCTTATCGGTTACACATGATCAATAAAAGTTTTGATAGTTATGCCTTTTGTTAAGGGATCAACAACCATAAGCTTAGTAGGGATACGTTCGATATGAGTTTTAAACTCTTTGATCTTCTCTCTTACAAAAATAAACTTTGTTTCAAATGCTTTTCCTGGGCTCTTATTATTATGAGAGAAACTTACCACTACAGAGTTATTACAATATATAGTTAAAAGCCTAGAGATATTCTCCACAAAATCAAACTCAGCAATAAAATTTTTCAACCATATTGCTTGACGTGTAGCCTCTAACAAGCTATATACTCAACTTCCATGGTTGATGTAGCAATAAGAGTTTGTTTAACATTCTTCTATGAGATAGCTCTTCTAGTTTATATGAATACATAACTTGATGAATGTAGACTTATGATTATATGGACAACTACCACAATCAGAATCACAATAACATGTCACCTCAAGATGATATGCCTCCTGTATGTAATCTTATAATCTCTCGTACCTTTCAAATACCTCAAAACATGTTTTGAAGCCTGCTAATATGTCATACTAGGTTTATTTAAGTATCTCTCAAGTACACCAACAATAAAAGAATATTAAGACATGTACAAGTTTGATGAAAAAAGTAATATAATTTCAAATAAGAATTAAATTCTATTATAGGATTAGGTATTAGAGTTATCTAAAGCAGTAAAGATTGATGAGTTTATAGCTAAATGTTTCCTTAATCAATGAGAGAAAATTAAAAATTGAAATAGAACTCTTCCTATTACCTTTTCAAATATTTTACATACTTTCAATGAGGTAACAGTCATTAGTCTAAAGTGATTAAAGCACATTCATCTCTAGTTAATAATAAGATAGACTAAACTTATTCATTATAGCTCAGTCTAATAACAATAACTATAAAATTATATCCATTAATAATAAAGTTACTATAGATAAATCTAATAATAATTATTAATTAAATATGTGCTAACTAATATAATTTAATATTTTAACATTCAATTAATTTAGAATTAAATTAAATTTAATAAAAATTCATTTATGTTAATCCATACATATAAAATAAAATATCCAAAAGTACTTTAACTTATATAGTAGCTTTTCATTAGTTTTAATCTTAATTTTAGTTTTTATACAACTTGTTGAATCATGAAAAGCAAGTTGCTTTAAACAATTATTGTCTTATACTACGCAAATATGTATTTTATTTTGTATTGTCACTATTTTATTTTGTTACTGTAAAATATATTATTGTTACAAATGATTTAAAGTATAAGATCGTTGTAAAATAAAATAAAATGTTACTCAGTGGCAAATTTTGCCACGGTTACAACGGCCTAAATCGGTTATTTTTTGCAAATATATATTAATTTTTTATGATTATTTCCTTTAACTTGGCACCAGTTGAGAACTGCAATAAATATACACTAATGTTATAATCTCAGCAATATATAATTTGGGACGGTTTTGTTAATCACCGCAAAAATATCAACAGTTTAATAATAACCATTAAATTAACATTGTGGCAGTTTAATAAATAACTTTCTTTGTAGGACTTTATTACACCCATAAATTTATATTTTCATTGTTTACTAAATTACGATGAACTTGCTTTCCTGCTATATTTTATAAAGGAATGCAACAAATAAGTTAGCACAAAGATATATATATATATATATATATATATATATATATATATATATATATATATATATATATATATATAAGCAATAAAGATAGGAAAAATAGCTAATGGATACAAATTCATTAATGCCAAATAACTTCTCACCTAAAATAAAAGTTTTGTTTTTTCTTTATAAATTATAAATATTGTTTTGCTTTATAGATGTGGCAAAAAATATATTTTTTAAATTATTATATAAATATTGTGATGAATTTTTACTGAGAAAAAACAATTAAGCCTCCTAAAAAAATTATTTTTGTGGTGGTCAGTAAAATGCTAAAAAATTTATTCTTTTAAATGTTTTTTTGGTACTTAGTTGTTTTTACATAATGGAAAAGAATACTGATCCAAATTTCATATCCCCCTCACTCCTTGAAATTTGGGCTAATTATATATACTAGATTATTATAACTTTGAGTAAAACATTGAATTAAAATTTTAAAAAGTCTTTTTATGGTTACTATTAATTTGAAAATAACAGTAATATTTTTTTAAAAATATATATAATGTTTAAGATTTGTATAAGTATTTTTTAAGAAATAATTAGTATTCTGAATTTCGTAAAAAATATTATTTAATTTTCTATTATGTATTTTATATATATTAGTTAATGTTTCACTTAGTTATTATAAAATTGTTAAAAATTATTAATTAATTTTATAAAATGACAATGAAAAAAATAAACGATAAAAATGGCTAAAATATAAAAAATAGAAGTATTTATTAATGTATTGAATTTTAAGAGTAAATTACATGTATATTCTGAAAGTTGAATAAAGTTTCATCTGATATTTGTTTTCTCTGATTTATGTTATTATATAAAAACTTAAAATGATTTGTAAAATCGAAAAGATATCGATAATATTATTTTATAACATAAATAAATAAGGTTTGTGTAATAGAAAAAAAATAAAGTATCAAGTGAAATTTGATTAAATAAAATTTATGTAAGAATCGGATCAACTAATTATGTGTTTTGTTAGGTAATTTGATTAATGATATTAATAAATTTTGGTAAAATCTATAAAATAATTTACATCGTTATTATAATTCAATACAACGTATATGTGAAGCAAAGATAGTGTGTAAAATGTCATATTGAAAATCACAGATTTGTTCTTTCGAGATATTGTATAATTAAATTAAACAGGAGATCGTGAAGCTCATCAAATGATTTTGTTAGATACTCAAAAAACTCATTTGAATTTTTGTTTATTTTTTTATTACTTCGATCTCCAGATTCTTCTCCCTCTTCGTACTGTACAAAATTCTTTCTTTAATGAAATAGTTAAAATTTAATCAAGAAAGGAAAATACTAACAAAGGCTCCTAAGGTAGTAGTTAAAAAGTTTAAATAAAAATGTTTTATTAAAAAATACACTTTTATAATTTTTAATTCATCTCATTGATAAAAAAAAAAAAACCATTTATTGATTTTTAAACTAATACTAATACTCTTGAAATACTAATTAGCATGATTTATTACGCAAAGCTTTCTCTGATAGTTATCTTTCTGGGTCATAAAAATTACAATGAGAGACAGAAATTAATAACGAAAAAGAAGAATAAAGAGATGGGTGCGGCAACATGGACGACGAAGATCGACACTTGATGTGGTTGGAAAGCATTAGACTAACATCATGCGGCGACTTGAGTTGGTGGACCTTTGTTTCTGCATTAATGGGGCCATTGCCATTATTATTAACCTATGCTTATCCACTATAATTAATATTTACCCATACGATTATGATCATTACTCTTGGTGGATATCTTGGTGCATGCTAAGTGGTCCCATATATGATGTTATCTTATATTTAACAATATCAACTGATGCACCCTCATACAATTTAGATACGAGCATGATGCAATTCCCTTCTTATCCAAAACATCTGCTTCACCATTATCTATTCTTAATGAACTCAATTAGTGGAGTCCTATTACCTCTTTCTTATCCAAAACATAATGACCCTTATTGCGTGTCATTCACAAATGTTTAATTCCTGATTAGAGAGCCTTGCCCACCCTCCTAAAACTTACAAGTATTCTTAACCAAACTAGTAAGTTGTCTTTATATTGCACGCATATTTATCAAATTAAATGAAAGTTATGAATTAAAATAAATTAAAAAGAATAATAAATACTATTATTGTTGTTATTATTATTACTAAGAAATACTTTGTCATAATAAATTGAAATAAACCAACATGTTAAAATTCTTAAAATAAAAAAATTGTGGAAATAAATTGTTAAAATCAAACCTATTGAAGTTTTTTAAATTTTAAATTTAAATTACGATTGATCAAAATTATAATAATCTTCACATTTATTTAATTAAAAATTATAGCTTTACTTCGATGCAATATGTCAAGATTTTAAATTTAAGTCAAACTAAACTTGAGATTAAATTTAAGAATTACTATTTTTTTAAATTATAAATAAAAAATAAAAGTACACATTGAAGGAAGAGAAGTCATATAACTTAATAAAGATAATAATAATTTCTAAAAATTATTTTGTTTAAAATTGGTTATATAATTTAAATTTTTTACATAGAAGTAGATAAAGAAGAGAGAAAATAAGATGATTTGGTTAAAGGTTATAATTAAAGAAAAAGTAAAGTTGAAAAGTTCAAATATATTGTGTTTGTTTTAAGGTTTGGAAAGTAATTTCCCAAATAAAAAAGTAAAATTAGAAGTGTCACACTTCTCACGTATTTGAAATTATTACAGTAGTTAATTGATAAAAATTATTTTTAGAGTTATTATAGTAGTTAATTAATAAAAAATATCTCTAATAAATAAGGGTATTATAGAAAAAAATCAATATTTTTTAATATTTTAAAGTTAGAATAATTGAACTGTAATTAAATATGTTTATAGAACTACCCAATAATAAAATTCTTGATCATAATAATTTTAGAGAATATAAAAATATAGCTTAAAATAAAAGTACCCATAGCATGTATAAGATTGTGTCAAACTCTATACGTATACATTTATGGTTTTTTTTTGTTTGTCATAATTAAGTGAATTAATTGTTTGTTCTGAAATATAATAAATACTAATAGTGTGATTCTTCGTTTAGCCAAATAAATGTATATAATAAATCTTGAAGTCAAACAAACAATGAGAAAAAATATGAAAATAAACAAATCAAATAGTAAAAAACTTGATTACATGATAACATAAAGCTTTTGTCAACACTGACAGCCTACAATGATTTGGATCAATTAGTAAAATTGAATAAGATGGACAAAAATATCTTGGGTTTGATTTTTCTTTTTTCTCTCATAGTCTCATTTGATATGAGCATATATATGAGTGTCATTTATAGCTATCAACGCAAATACCCAATAACTAATTTTGTAGGCAAATGTGTGAGCTGGGATCCATTTCTAATTCTGGTCACCGCTCAATGGTTGGCGCTGTTGCTCTACAGTGCTACGGTGACTTGCTTACTGGTGAAAAACAAGAGATGCATATACAACTTCAAAGACATAATAACGTTATATTTTATTTTAAAATTTTTATTTTATGATAAATAATAATGAAACTATTTTTATTATAAAAAATTCTACATAAAATATAATGTGAACATTATTTTTATTACAATGAATATACAATGTTATTTTTTAAAAATTTATTATCTATAATTGATCTATGTAATATATACTTTCTGGACTTTATGTTAATGAGCTTCTTCTATCCTATACAGATGCTATTAAATTAAATATTTTTTAAATAAAAAATAAAATTATATTAAATTATTTTTAAGTTTAATAAAATTTATAATTTTGAAAAAGAAATAATTTTATTATAATAATTAATTTTTCATTATATTAAACATGAGCAAATTATAGAGATAAGATTTTTTAAATTAAGAAAAATTATGAAAAAATTAAAATACTAAACTCAAATCAAGATTAATTAAAAATTTAGATATAAAAGAACATGACATAATTAAAACAACAATAACTCTTAATTAAAATTACTTTCACTTAAAATAACTCTACATATGCGTTATGCAGTATTTTACTATTTTAATTAACAGAATATATGATTTTCTTATCTACGCTCTAAATTTAACAATATACAATTTATATATGTATAATGGTAAAGTCTTATGATATCTGAATATTTTGTATAATATATCTCTTTTTTTTTTCTTTTCATGAGATACATTACATACCTATTACATTTTTTATTTTTCAGTTGTTCCGTATATGAGTATATTACATAATGAATAAATAAATATAATTTTTCTATGAATAAAATTGTAAAACTTGGCCAAACAATGCCATCCTCTCGCAAAATCTCATAGACACGGTATGATTTCAAGGTAGGCTAGCTGTGACGCATGAGTTCCCTTGCAAACATTTAAGGTTTTCAGATTTGCTTGATGGGTGGGGATCCAGAGCAGCATTCAACTTATAATTGCGTATGATTAGAATTTTCTTTTTATTTGGACTAACATTGATTGGTGTAATTTTAATTTATTAAAATGGGTTGAATGTATGACCTGATATGTTATTTTATGATCCTATTTTGAGTTTTGGAAATCACCATGCGTATATATAATTACTGGGTTAAGTCCAGTATGTAAGTGTGTTAAGTAGTATGTATAGGCTATGTTTTTTTATTTAAAAGGAAGCATGATTCCTACTTGACTCTTGAACAAATATATACACTCTCTGACGACTCACAATTCCATCAAGGGATCAATCTGTGAAAGAAGGGGAGTCAAGTGGAAGAGCCTATTCTTGACGTATACCCGTGTATATATTTTGTGATACTAAGGGAGAGTTATAAAAGATATGGGCGGTTTTAACATCTCTATTGATGAGGGAACAAGTTCTAATAAAGAGCAGATTGTTGTTCCAATTCCCATTGTTCAAGAAAAATTTGTGTATCAACCAATTGAAAGAGTAGGTGAAGTCCCACAACAAGAAGTTGTGGAAAATGTGCCACCACCAACTCTTGAAGAGCTTGTTGAAAATCCTCCTCTTAGGTAGTCACAAAGAGAAAGAAGACCTGTTAATCTTGATGATTATTATACTTTTTTTGAAGAGTCAGATTTCAATATTAGTTGCATGTTAGATCTGAAAAATTATAAGGAAGTTATTTCTAGTGTTTTGTCTGATAAATGGATTTATGCCATGAATGATGAGCTACTCTCTATGAACTATAATGGTGTGTGGGAGCTTGTGGAAGTTCCTGATGGTATTAAACCCATTGGATGTAAATGGATTTTCAAGACTAAAAAGGATTCTAAGGGAAAAGTGGAGCATTTTAAGGCAAGGCTTGTGGTAAAAGGGTACACTCAAAAGGAGGGTATTGATTATATAAAGAAACTTTTTCTTTTGTTTCCTCTAAGGCTTCCTTTAGGATCATTATGGCCTTAGTGGCTCACTATGATCTAGAATTGCATTATGGTTTGAAACAGGTGTCCAAACAGTGGTATCTTAAATTTGATGAGATCATCACATCCATGAGCTTTGTGGAAAACAAGGTAGATCAATGCATATATCTCAAGCTCAAAGGGAGTAAGTTTATTATTCTTGTTCTCTATGTAGATGACATCTTACTTGCTAGCAATGATTATGATCTACTTGTTGAGACAAAGAACATGTTATCAATGTATTTTGACATGAAGGACCTTAGGGAGACTTCTTTTGTTTTGGGGATAAAGATCCATAGAGATAGGTTTCGTAAACTTTTGGGTTTATCTCAAAAGGCTTATATTGATCGTATTTTGAAGAGATTCGACATGGAGCATTATAAACCTAATGATGTCCCTATTGCCAAAGGGGATAAGTTGTGTAAGGACGAATGTCCCAAGAATAATATTGAAAAGCGCTCCATAAAGAATGTTCCTTATGCTCAGGTGTGTACTAGACCTAATTTGTCTTTTGTTGTTAGTATTTTGGGTAGGTTCTTATCAAATGTAAGACATGCTCATTGGGTTGTTGCTAAAAAGGTTATGTGGTACTTGCAAAAGACAAAGGAATACATGTTTGTTTATAGGAGAGTTGATAACTTGGAAGTTACTGGCTACTCTGACTCAGATTTTGCCAAGTTATTGGAGGAGCTGTATCTTGGAAAAGTGTGAAATAAACTTTGACTACTTCTTCTACTATGCAAGTTGAGTTTGTTGCTTGTTATAGAGCTGCATCTCATGCTATATGGTTAAAAAAAACTTTGTTTCTGCTCTTGGAATTATAAACTCCATTTCTAAGCCATTGAAGATTTTTTGTGACAACAGTTCTGGTGTTTTCTTTACCAACAACAAAACCACTATAGCTTCTAAGCTTATTAGGATTAAATTCCTAGTTGTCAAAGAGATGGTGAAGAATGGAGAGATTCTTGTTGAGCATATTTTCACTAAGAAAATGCTTACTGACCCCCTAACTAAAGGACTTAGACCCGTGGTATTTATAAAACATGTTGAGAATATGGGCATTGTAGGGTCTTTTGATGTATTTTGTTAGTGGAAGTTGTTATCTTTATTTTATGTTTTATTTTATTTTACTACATTGAACTTATATCATTTGTTTTGGTGATGTTCATGTTGACATTCCATATCATTAATGCACTAATGCAATTTTGTACTTTTTCTCTAGATATTGTATTTCTTTTTAGGGAATGATGTTTCATGAGAAACATGTTAATGATCTTCGCAGGAGGTTGGTTGTGTTCTCTTGGGAGGACACAATGTAGGATCCATGCACAGTAGTATATTATGCTATGTGATGTATATCTACACTTGCACACTTGTATTATGATCATGCTAACAAAGTTATTAGTTATGTGGTCATTGGTGAACTAAACTTTGAGTGGTTTATTTTTGCTTATGACTCTTAGCTAATAATTTTGTTAGTAGTATTGGTCATGTTTTGTGGTGATTATATTCAGGTTGTTTTGTGGCTACAATTGTTCAACTCAAGAGTCATTTTCGAAATGAATTTAAAAATTTGTAAAACCTGATCAATATTATCCAAGTGGAAGAATGTTAGAATTTTCTTTTTATTTGGACTACTATTGATTGGTGTAATTTTAATTTATTAAAATGGCTTGAAGGTATAACCTGATATGTTATTCTATGATCTTATTTTAGGTTTTGAGAATCACCATGTGTACATATAATTATTGGGCTGAGTTCAGTATGTGAGTGTGCTGAGTAGTATGTGTAGGGCCTAATGGGCCTAATATCCATAATGGATGGTGTAACACCTTAAATTTAATTTCAATGAATAAGGAATTTCGCAAACTATTAAAATAATAAAATTTTCATTTTCAATCTAAGTTCATCAAACATTTTCAAATAAAGAAAGGGGTTACAAATTATATCAACCAGTTGCTACAGGACTTATTCAAATACAATAGTTTTTAAAATGATATCCTAAGTCCCATAGTAGTTCCATTCACCCCTTCACTGAGTCCGGTGCTGATTATCTTGGTTACTTGAAAAATGAATGTAAGGGTGAATACTCTACACTACTCAAAAGCACATAGTCAGCATAAAGTCTCACCTCCAGCACATTACCAATGCATTAAGAAAATACAATCACAAACAATATTTTACATTCACAAGCATAACACACAAACTCGTGCTTACGCACAACAACCACACTCACTATAGCACTATGATCACAAATTTACACAATGAATGGTTGCCAGTTACCCCCGCCTCACGGATACCACGTGGGCAGTCACGGGTTGCCCAACAAAGATAGTGGTCAGAGGTCTAGTCAGGAAGAGAGTGTGTGGCCCGTGGTGCACCCATTCCGCAGTCGGTGTCACCATCACTCCCTCTTCCCCAAGGTATTTCTACCGTTCTCATCTCCTACATCCCCTGTATATCGCTGAACCATTCACAGCACATTACAACGGTGCTAACACGCCCATTCACACATATATTTCATTCACGCATGCAATAATCATGCTTACAAACGGCACACAGCCCACATTGCATTCAAATACACGGCACTAGGCCTACATTCATTTCACATTACACGGCACACAGCTAATATTTATCTATATTACACAGCCCTCGGCCCACATTTGTTCACAATATAGGCACATAACCTTCATTTATTCATAACAACATTATTTCACTAATCAAAGGTAATCCATCACACACAATGACCCACACGGGGTTTAACTATTCTAGCACACATCACATTACACACTAATTTCCATCAAACACACAATTCCTACTCTCTATCTCAGCCACATTGCATTAATCAACAATCACACAAGAATTATAATGCATTGAGGTAGGGTAGAGTCCCTCCTTACCTTGGATTGAAGACCAACGTCCGAACTCAACCACAGAAATGCTCCCAACACGGCTTTCGACCTAAACACATGGAAGAATTCTATGAGAACCCCGAAAATCACCAAGAACAGAGAATGGGAAGGAAAACAAAAACCCTAACCGTTTAAAACTCACCTCCAAGCGTTCTCCACACAAATTCGAGCTTCAATCTCGCTCCCGAACGGCTTTTGAGGCAATTAATCAGTGGAATAGGGCTTTGGGGAATAAGAGAATCTAGGGGAGAGGGAGAAATAACTCTCCCAGAATCCTAACCCCCTTTAAATTCTTTTCTGGTCGCGACACTCTCGCTATAATGAGATCACTCTCGCTACAACGAGATATTTTCGTTGCAGCGAGCCCTCGCTGCAGCGACACGCCCTCTCGCTACAGCGAAAAAATCAGAGAAAACTGCACTCTGGTTTCTGTAAACTCTTGCTACAGCAAGACTGCACCCAGAAATGCACCCCAAACTCTCGCTCTCTCGCTACAACGAGATGTCTCTCGCTACAGCGAGAAAGTGACAGTTTCAGTCCTTCCTCTCAGGGCCTTCTCGTTGCAGCGAGGACAGCCCAGAATTACATCCTGCACTTAGACACTTAGCTCATCTCAGCCCTATCTAGTCATGCATATACACAATACACACATCTATATACTTAATACACATAAACATCATTATCAAGTAAATCAACACACATATATATACATTTAGATTTATATAAATAACAATAATTAATATGCCAAAATTTGGGGCGTTACACATGTATACATTTTGTGATACCAAGAGAGAGTTATAAAAGATGTCTTCAAGAGGTGTATAATTTACCTTTTACATAAATAATATTTGGGTCTTCTAAAATCTGGTATTGATCCAAATAATTTTACATCTATTACTTGATTTGTTTACATCATGTTCATGGTCATCTTATTTTGCTTGCATATTAAAATTGTCTCCCTATATAATTATTAGTTTCTATCTGAGTTACTTACATCCAGTTTTGAATAGTTTTTGTTTGTATTTATACCATAGTTACTCATGCCCTAAACTAATTGCTTGATTTGTCTTCATTTGCAACTACTTAAACTTTAGCTCTTTACTGTTTATCTTTTTTTATTTTTAAGTTGTTAAAGTATATTTGAATGTTTTAATTAATAGGTAAAGTTGTTAAACTTGGAAATTTTTTCAAAATGTTAAAAAAGTTGATAAGGTGAAGGTGTGCTTTCAACTATTCATAGGTCAGGTTGAATTTTTATTACAAATGAAAGAATATGAATATATTTACAATTATTTACAAGATCTTGACAACATTCTCTTTTAATCTTCTTTAGCCATGTAAGGCAAGATGGTGATTTTCCTAGGAAAAAAAATGTAGTACATGTCGTGTCATCACCCTTCCAACCAATAAAATGTCTTGCATCTAATCTAATTTCTATCTTGGTTGCACTTACCGTAGCTTTCTTGCACCACACCAAAACATTCAGCTTATTTCTAACTTTTCACGAAAAGATTGCAAAAGTTCAACAATAACTCTACTATTTCATGCCATTCTTGAAGGACCTCAAAGCTTTCATATTCTTCTCCTAGTTTACACCACTTCATTTTAGCACCAAAAAATCCCAAGAGCCTCCCTTGTCCACTTGGCTGCAACTCATTTCAACTTTCTTTCAATTACTCTTAAAAAAATTGAGAGCTTGGATAAGGTAATTTTAGTTCATTTCACTCTTTTTCTATTAAGACTCCATTTTCATCCCCTTACACTCTTCCATTTTCTTTAACCAAAAAGAGCCACTACACTTCAAGAAAAAACTGAGACCACCACTAAAAGAGAATAGACACCATGCCTTCATCACCTTCCATAAACTCTTAAACAAGGTAAAAAGGAGTCATTTATTGCATTAAACTCTGGATTTTCCATGCATGTAGACTTTGGATGATCTTTGACCTTGAACATGATTGTGTAAGAATACGGTTGCTAGATTTTGTTGTTTCTTGGTGTTGATGGTATAATGGTCTCGATCATCCATGAAACCTTACAATATAAAATTTAGTAGCCTTATCCTTGACCGAAAAAAAATGAATGTTAAAAATTAGCAATAAAGTTGTAATTTATCAATGTGTTCTCTTAGAAAATGTTGGGTATTGAGAGAGGGAGAAGAGAAGTAATACCTTAGGGGTAACATTAATTACACATGACTAAGACTAAAGATAGGCAACTAAAGTCCATAATCTACTATCATAGAAAAAAAAAAAAGTCTATAATCTACTTAATACAATTGAACTTTGGCAACCAATTCTATAACAATAATTGAGTGTAACTTAACTACAATTAAAGAAGAATAACTTCATAAAGTATGCCATGTAAAAACCTAGATGTGATGTAAAGAAAATGAGGAGCTACCCAAAAGGAAGGATAAAGAAAAACTCATGTAATTAAAATTCTAACAAATAAAACTTCACCTAAAAGAAAAAGATATTGATAGAAGGGAAATGAGTGAATTGTTTAGGAACCTTAGTGAAGAAAGGTGATATTTGATACACAATGTCAAATTGCTATCAAAACAACTAAGTTTCTCTAAGTATTTTGCAGTATAAAGCTTAACCTAGGTCGATTCACAGAGACACATTTTTGGTTAAATTCAGTGTTAGGTTCTATAAAAATGCGAGTAAATTTTAGAGGTTTGAAAACTACAAATTTATTAAATTAAATTATGAACAAATTAAAATTGAGTATAAACAAATTAAGAAATATCAATCCACAAAATACCAAATGCGTGTAACTCCAATTATCATAGTATCTAAAGATTTTAATTTGAGTTTGAACGATTACTTAATTCAACTATTAATTCAATTGAATAACCTAATTAAACTAAATCACGGATTAAATCAAATTATCATTTAACCTAACCCAAATTAGAATATCAATCGAATCCTAATTTAAATTCTAACTACAAAAAAGTTAATCACGATTGTAATACACAAATCTGAGATTAGAGAAAAAAGAACAAACTTAGAGTAATTTGGCTCAGAACTCAAATAAGATTTATAACATTTCTATTCCGTGAAATGAACGGGAGGTTTAACCTTCCATGGAAGCACTTAACCTATGCGAGAATGAGAAAAGAATGAGAGATTTCAAGAGAAAGTAAAAATAAAGATTTTTATTTCAGTCAAATCTCAAAAATCCAAAGTGACTAATCATACACTCTAATTCAGAACCTTATTAGTTTATTTATAGGTTCTGGTTAGATAACTAAATGGCCAAAATTTGAGCTTTAATTACAACTATAAGCCCAAATACAATTATTTAATAACGAAGGGCCTAAATACAATCTCGTAACAATATTCAGCAAATTTAGCTCAATTTTAAAAAATTATAAAAAATAAAATATAACTCCAAATATAGTGATCCATATATGCAATTTGAAGCCTTGGATGTGTAGAATTCAATGCAGCTGGAATTAGCCATCTTAGTCGTAATTGGAAGATATTTGATAAAAAACAAGATTATGCACAATAGAAAACATAACCTTTCTTAACAACCAACCTAAGGAGTGTTGCATGACCATCCATGACTATGTTGGACGGTATACGCAATCATGCTTGACTTTTCAAGGATTAAAATGAAAGAGTTTACTCATTATATAGAAGATTTCAAGCTTGACTTTTTGTTAATTTGTCCTAACTTTTGATTCATTGTTGTAATGGAAATACAAATTGTGGATATGCTTCAAAAATTGTATAGAAAATAAATTGTGGTCTTGAAATATCATAAAAAAGAAAAACTTTGAAATTAACATCAATAAAAAAGAGAAACGATTTTAGCATAAGAAAATTTATTTAATGTCATGTAGTTTAAACGTAACAATAAAAATTAAATAAAAATAAATATATATTAAAATTGATTTACAAAATTTTTACATATAATTACTTATCTATAAATGTGAATAAGTTATAAAGACAAAAATATTATTTAAATATTATTTAAAAATTTTAATAAAGCAGGACATGTATATTCCGCTCCCTCTTTGATGTTTACACATATGATATATCATTATTAACAAAATAAATAAATAAATAATATACCATTTAAAATACGTAAATAGCATAAAAAGACAAGAGTGAACACCTATGCTAAAGAATGGTATTAGGTTTATCTGACAACAAACGGAGACATGGTGTGGTGTCCCCCTGGCAACCCAATTTCCTGCAAATGCCATTGGCATTGCCATTCTCCAACTGCCAATCCAATATCCTTTATCTGTGACTCAAAAGCGCAACAAAATCTGACCTTTTTTCAACTTTTGAGGTTAGAGGAAAATACTAGCCGACTAAGGCCGCCACCCAAACTTAGGGGCATATGTTTGGCATTTCAACGTATATTTGAAACTAGTTCAAAAAATTATAAGGAGTGTTTGTTTTTTTTTTAATAGTTTTTTGTTTTTAAAAATAAAATTTAATATAAATTTGTATTGTATTTTATTTTTAAAAACAGAAAATTATTTTTAAAACAGTAATCAAACATAATATAATATAATTTTAATGTTTTTTTGGAAAAATGATATAATATAAAAATATGTTTAAATTATCGTTATTTAAGTATTTATTTAATAATTATTTATAAAAAATTAATATCATAATTTTAATAATAATTATACTAAACAAATTAAAAGCAGTTTATAAGAATTATTTATTATTCATAGGCTCTTTTAAATGGTTCAAAAATTATAATAAATAATATGAAAATAAATATGAATTATAACTATTTGTATGTAAATTTAAACACGTGTTTAATAATATATATTATTTTGATAAAATTAATTATAATTTGACAAATTTTTATTATTTTTATAAAAATTAAAATTAAGAAAATAACACTCTGTATATAAATATATCAAGTATAATAATTTTTAATTAAAATTACATTTTCTTAAATCTTAAAAGAATATTCCACAAAATAAAAGAACATATAAAATAAGGTGACGTCAGGTGCAGTTTCAATTTTCATTTCTTTATTCTTGAAAAATAAAAAATTACTATTTATATCATATTTTTAATTCAACTGTCGGGGAATATAAATTATCATATGTCCCTTGAGGAACATACAATTTTAATTTTAGATTTTTTTAATATTATTGACTTTGTGTTGAAATCATATTTAATTATTGTCCTCTTGAAATTAGTACCCTTCGTATCCAAATAATTGATGTAGATATATATTGCAATCTTTCAATTTATTTGATATTGTTGTTAAATGATTATTCTTTTAGCTTCACTTAATAAATATAAAAAATAATAAGATATGGGAGCTTGATAAAAATTAAATATGAGAAAAGAAGGATAATTTTTTATTTATGTTGTCATAATATTTTATATAAAATATATTTAAATGATAAAATTAACTCTTTATTAATAGTAAAAAATAATTTATATCAAAATTTAACTTTTTGACTTTTAAATAAGTATATATATTAAAAATGAAAAAATATATATTTATTTACATATAATCTTAAAATTTTGATATTAAACTATAATAATTTTTTAAAAAAATTTACAATTAATTTTTTGAAAAAAGTTATAATTAAATATATAAAATTTATTTCCTAAAAAATATTCTTTTATAATATTTTTATTAAAAAATATTCTTATAGTATTTTTATAAAAGATATTAAAATTATATTTTTTAAATAATTTTTTTATAAATATTAAAAAGAGTATAAAGTATGAGTAAAAAAGATAATTAAAAAAAAGTTACCACATTCCAATCTTTCTTAACCCATTACTTTTTTTGAGAATAAGAATTTTAATTATAAAAGAAAATAAATTATATATTTTATTATTCGATAAACACAAAAAAATAAAATAAGGTAAGATAAACTAGCCTTATCTTATTCTAATAATGAAACATTGAAGAAATAATATACTTTTTGATAAAGAGAAATATGACATTTATTATATTTTAAATTTTAGTGATTAATCTAAGAAAGATTATTTTTTACTAATTTTAAATAAGTTAACCCTCAAATCCATCTTGTTTTAGAAAATATCATGAGATCTACTTTTGTTTTCTGAATACTATAAAATTAATGTTAATAATAATTGCATAATTAATCATATGAATTGCAATAGTGTTATATGAGACTGTAAATATAAATGACTAACAATTTTTACTTCTTTTAATAGTAATAAATTTGCTTTTTTTGTGTAATTGAAAATAATCTTTTAAAATTTCTACTTGCACAAATTAAAAAGTTATTATAAGATAATTTTAAAATTTGATTACTTAGAAACTGTAAACCTTAACATGAAAAAATTAAGATTGATATCTCTTAAAGTGAGTTTTATTTTACATGATATTTATTATCTGATACAAATTTTATCTTATATACTCATATATCATATTGTTTGCAAGATTAATTTAGTAACCGATAAATTAGTTTATTTGACACTCTTGTATAAAAATTGATTCTACCACATGGACAATCATCTAAATATAATTTCTAAACTTTTAATTCCCAACTGTTTACATATTTTGTAGTTTGTTTATTATTTTTTATTTTATTTTATTCTTTATATAAAATAACACTAAACATGCCTTTATTATTTTAAATATTTAGTTTCCTAGCCTATGTACAAATATAAATTATTAAAAAAAAAAGTGCTAGAATGATTAGATTTCATATATATTGTTACACTGCTTGTGTAATTTTATATGTACCAACTATTATTTTTCTCAAATATGAAAGGTTAGTATTTTTGTAACATTTTTTTCAGTAACAAATGATTCATTATCTTCTAAGTTGTAATTATTTTCTTTTTTTGGTATTAAGTTGTAATTAATTTTAAAGAAGTAATAAGGTATTAGCTTCAATTTTTTATTCAATGTATTTTGTACTTTACATGACTAAAAAATACCTTATTTTTAATATATAATTTTTAAAAACAAAATTCTAATTTAACAATAATAATTTTTACAGAAAAAGTAGAAGAATAAAAAAAATTAAATATACAACTTTTCACAATAAGAAAAATATCTTTTTAATTTATTAAAATCGTTGTTTTTGAAATAAGTAAGGATATTGAATCAATGATATAATAATAATAATAATAATTCAACATAAAATAAAATATCAATTAATATGAAAGGATCTTATTATATTTCCTTTTTGCAAGAAAAAATTATTAATAAAAAGATTAAACGATAAAATTTGTGTATATTTGTCATTATAAGTGGTAATTAATTTTTTATTTAATTAATAATTATACTTTTTTAAATTAAAATAAAAATAAAAAATAAAAATTGACTAGTTTAAAATATTTTTTATCACTGGTTTCTTTGTTTTTATACTGTTTGACCGATTTTCACTGATTTTAAAATTAACTAGTTTATTTTTTAATTTATTGGCTACTTTTCAGATTCTATCGGACGATTTATAAATCACAGATTAAAATATTAAAAAAATTGTTAATCTTAACCTTTATCCTATGTTTAAGCTTTTAAAAGTAATATATATATATATATATATATTAAAAAACTTTATTACATTTTTATAAATTTCATATAATAAATGCACTTTCTTAATAAAAATTTAATATTTTTGAATATTTAAATTAAGTGTTAAAAATTAATATTAATAAAGTTTTAATTCTACTATTGATCTTATTTATAAAAAATAAATATATGATTTATCAAGATAAATTTTTTTAATATATATATATATATATAATGTTAATTAATATTTTATGTATTAAATGAATGAATATGTCCATTTGTATAAATAAAGATGGACCAATTTAGTAACATAAATGTCATAATAAATAAAAATGTATAATATATAGTAATTAATATATTTAAAAATTATTTTTTATTTTTATAATTTTAAAAATTATTAATAATCATTTCTTATAAATAGGACAATAATTAATATTAAATATAAGATAATTTATAAAAAATAAATACAAATTAAAAATAAATACTACTTCAAATAATATTTATAATAAGTAGTTACTAATATTTTTTGTCTAAATTATAAGAAAAAATACTTATTTTTAAATATATTAATTTAAAATTTTTTAATACTCTTATTTATTATGATATTTATGTTACCGATACACTTTTTATTTAAATTAATGGACATATTTTATTAAATTAAACTTTAATTTATATTATAAATATTTTTAAAATAAAATATAAAATTATAATAAATAATTATATTTTATTGGTTTTTATTAAACTAATTAATAGCATGTGTCCTTTTCTATAAATAAAAAAAATCTTCCTAAAGTATCTGTAAATTTAAGTGATTATTTTATATGTTTTTTTGAATTGATTATTATGATTCTTTAATATATTAAAGATAAAAAATATTTATAAATTTTCTAAATAAAAAACTATTTGTCTTATTATTTATTATATATTTAATATAAAATTAATAATAATAATAATTATTATTATTATTTCATATAGGACATTTAATATAATTTAGAAGTTAGTGTAAAAATTATAAAGTGAAATTGTAAGAGAATTTAACATTTCTCGTATTGTTAAATTCTCGTATTATTATTATTATCTTGTGGGTTGTTGTGGCAGTAAAAAGTTGGGAATTTTGCTTCACGGTCCCACACGAATGACTTAACTAACACACGTGGCTCAAATCTATTCCGTGTTGAACTCAACATAAGCACTACAAGTGAAAACCAGAAACAGAAAAACCATACAAAGCTGAGAAAAGAAGCAAGAAACAACGAAAGACACTGCAACCAGAACTCTCTCCCTCCTTTTTCTTCAGTTTCTCTCTCGGGATTATTAAAAAAGGCAAAACCCAATTTCCAAGTATGAAAAGTGGCAAAAGTTGAAATTTTTTACATTACACACCATCTTTTCTGCCTTATAAATTGATGTGAAGAACGGTTTCATTTGGATAAAAAACACATTCAACTCTCTCTCTCTCTCTCTCTCTCTGTGTATCTCTAATCACTATCCGTCTCGGTGCCTGTTTGTGAAGAGGGTCTTTTCACGTGTTCTCTTTTCTTGTGTTGCGTTTTTCTCTTCTTTTTCCTTGGTTTTCCCGAGAAAACGTATCTGGGTTTTACTCATTTTAAGGCCCTTTTCAGGCGGTGGTTGGTGGATTTTTGTGGGGTTGTCAATATATAAAAGGGTCTCTTACTTTTGGTGTGAAGCAGTGATTTTTTTTTATACAAATCAGGTTTTTGTTTTAGGGAGGTAAGAGGAGAATGGAAGGGAATAAACGAAAGGGTGCTTCTTCCTTTACTTCTGAGCTCTTTGGTTCCAAAGAGTCTCACCCTTCTTCTTCTGGGATTTTTGGGTCCATTTTTTCTCCTCCATCGCCTAAGGTGAAACTTTTCATTTCTAAACTTTTTTTTTTCTGTTATATGCTTTTGTTGTTTAAAACTTTTGCTTTTTGTTTCTTCTGCATTTCCTGGTTAAGTTGATGAATGAGGATTGATTTATGTTGTGTATTGGTTGTGTTGTGCTTGAAGGCTATGTCTTTCAATAAATTTGTTTCATTCTTGCAACACAATTTGAGCTTGGAAAAACAATGCCGGCACACAATGAGCATTTAATCCTGAATGATTGAATTTCTCTATTTGTTGAAGTTCTTCTTTCAATCCTTGAATTTGGTTGAGTTACATAACTAGTTCATTTTCTTTGCATATCTGAGTCATGCTGAAATGATTCTGAGATTTTTCTGTGGGTTGTGTTGATTCAATTTCAGGTGTTGGGGAGAGAATCTCTGCGTTCTGAAGTGAGTGGCAAAACTGCCAATGAGACCTGGAGCTCCAAATTTGGTATTCAAGGTAGGATGCCCTGTTTAGCCACTGGTTTTACAGATTTTGGTATGTGTGTAATTTTTGGTAACGTTTTTATGATAGAATGTTGACAAAATAACATAACAGCGTGTTTCCTTTTGGAGTTATTTTCCTTTTTTCTGAATTTTCTTTATTATCCTCATGTCTTAATTATATGCACACTTGGTGGTCTAATTCCATTAATCAACATCCTAGCTTCCTAACAGCTAATTATTGATATTATTGATATTTTTTATATTTGGAAAAGATCATAAAAATACTTATTTGTAGTTCTTATTATTAAGATCCCAATAAATGTAACTGGTTAAGATTTTGGCTATATGAAATAATGTTCTATGTATGTATATGACAAAATTTTTAATGGCTTTAGATATAGTCTTTCTTTTCAAAATTTTCCTCTTTAAAGAAATTTCCTTGCCTTGTCCCTCCTACGAATGCAGATGACTTCTCCAAGGGCAATGATGGCCAAGCTCAAAACGCAGTGGATAAGGATATGAGTTCAATCTATCAGGATCAAAGAGTTCATCCATGTCACCTTAGTTCATCAATCTATTATGGTGGCCAGGACATCTATTCTCAACCTCAGAGTGCACAGAATGAGGGATTAAACTCTTTGGTGAGTGGTAGTTCATTTATTATTTATTGTTATTTTTGTTTTGTTATACTAGAGGGCGAGCCTTGGCACAACACTAAGGTTGTTGCCTTATGACCTCCAGGTCACAGGTTCAAATTCTGGAAATAGTCTCTTTGTTTGAGGAGGTAAGGCTGCATACATCTACCATCCTATATACCCGTGTGTTTCTGAACAGCATTCAGTGGGCCTTGTGCTCTAATACATGCTATCCTATAGAATATAGATCGTGAGAATAAATGATCGGAGACAAAGCTCCTCCAAAGAGAAAATTGCCTCTACAATGAGTATAAGTGTAACATGCCTTGAATTTTAGTAGTTTAGATCATGATGAAATTAAAATTAAATAAGGATGGATATACCCTTAGATGACTATGATTAAGAAATATGCAGATGATCACGGTGTTAAACCAACCTCTACAGGGTTCAAGGCAGACTGAATTGTATTCAAGAAATAATTATTATTTGGGTATATTATAATTTATGTGGGTGATAATTATTTTCTAGTATCAAGAATTTTCTCTAACACAATCGTTTTTAATAGAACAAGAATGATGGAGGAGAAGATGATCCAGGAATTGCTTCAAGAGGAAATTGGTGGCAAGGTATGTTATGACATACTTCTCTAATAGATTTGTGGTCTGAAAGTTTGCATATGTCCTGTACTGGTCTATAACAATGTTCTAATTTTTTGTTGTTTTGTTAACTTTCTATCCACAGGGTCTCTCTATTATTAAGATCACCCTTGCCAGGGCATATATGCCTCATTCCTATAGGTATATATGATCTTCTTAAACTTATAGTTAAATGGTACTCTTAGATATGCGTTAATTTTTCCTTGTAGTGTTCAAGCATTTGTTATTCACCAGTTGAATGCATATTGCAGGTACATAGCATGATAGCTTAGCAGTATAGCCCATCTTTTGTTATGTGGAAGAACTATACAATAGTCAGAAGGTTGTGGAGAGCCAGTTGCTTTCTCAGGCCAAACAACAGAATCATAATGTGAATGTGCCAACATTTGCATCTTTTCAATTTATTGTAAATAATATTGTGGTCGGTCATCCTATAGGAATTATATGTATTATCAGCTATTCTAAAAGCTGAAGCTTTGGAATTATTTACTTTAATGGAAGAAACTCTTTACTTGTTTCACCTCTACCTTTGTACTTCAGCTACTCGTATATTTATGTGTGTGTATCGGTTGATCTTGTGTGGCTTGAAACTAAAATCATTTATCTTAATTGGAGAACAATAATTTCCCTTATACTTTATAGTTTTATTCACGTGGTAGAACTCTTGTTCTCTTTCCATATGTATGGTTTTAACACTTATTTGACATTTGCAAATTCTACTAGTTTTTTAAACTTACTACCAACCACGCACGAATGGTTCTATAATGTCTTTCCCTTTTCAACAAGAATCTAAGCAGGCTTTATGGCTTCTTAGCATCATAACACGCATTTTCGGTTTAGCTTTCCTTTCAAAAATCGATGAGGCTGAAACCTATCATAAATCTAAGCAGGTTTTATGGTCTTCTTAGCATCACTGATTTTATCTCTAAATTTTCGTTTGAGTGGATGCAATAAATTATAACTTTACATTGAATTTAAAAATTAGACTAAATTTTATCATAAATTTACTTGTACGAGAAATTTTTTCAAATAAATCACAATAATTCAAAACAAAATCAAATATATGAAACCAAGTTGATTTAAATTCAAGTTAACAAACACTCATGACACACGAAACTTGTTCACTTATCATTGATGTACATCTTTCTATTTTATGGTTGAGAAACTAAAACATGTGCATGTGTTGTACATTCTCCAGTCATTATTGCTTCAGTGATGTGTCGTTTGTGTAGTTGTAGTACTGCGAACAATCAAATATTCCTGAGAGTTATTTAGTTGCACAAAAAAGCTAGCTCACATAACTGACATAAACTGAATCATCATCGTCTATATCTCTTTGCTTCTCTCTTTCCCTCTCATCCATCAATTTAAATGTTAACTTTCTACATGGGTACAAATTAGGCGTGCACGAATCGTTTGAAGAAAACAATTAAAAACCATAGGTTCGTGAAGCATCTTGGAACCCAAGAAAGTCAAGAAATTGTCATGCACTGCCTAAAAGCTATAACCCTTTCAAAGATGGGTATGATGTGGCCCAACAAGCATAATAATACACAAACCTGTCCAACACCTCGTTAACCAACGTGTCTTTTCAGCTTCTTATCTTTGCTCAAAAACGATTTCTAGTCTTAGTTTATTATTCTCCATCCAAAATATGATCTATCACCTTCACCTATCCTTATCCTTATCCATCAAAGTTGGGACAAACAAGGCTTCTTTTCTTTACTCTTGGGGTTGTTTGTTATTATGACTGGTCTTTTTTTTTTTTGTTTTTTCGGTGAGTTAATTTGTCGGGTCATTGAAGAAGTTTTTATTTCTTTTTCTTTATAGTATAATGTCATTGGTTCTTGACAAAGATACCACCTCTACATGTAGGCACAGTTCACTATCCAACACATCTTAGTGACTATGCCAATGAAATTCCAATGTTCTGCCACGCTTCTTAATAGGACTTGTCTCTTCTATTATACGAAAACACAGGTGTATTTACACTGAGAGTGAATTAAATTTATAAAGTACTTTAGTTTCGATCAACCGTGAATATATTATTAATTTCTTACTTTACATATTTTCTTTTTCTTATCCTAGAGGAATCAAAATTTTCATGATCAGTGTTCTAAATTGTGAAAATTGTATACAAATGCGGCTGATAAAGCCACAATTGAGGTCGCAATACGCTTGCCGACGTCAACAAATTCTTAATGATGCATCCACAATTTAGAACAATATTCATGATGAAGAACAGAAGAAAAGGTAGATATTGATGTACAATACATCTTAAAACATTAAAATTGCAAGCATTTTTTTTTTGTTTTTTTTTTTTTTTGAGGAAGGAACCTAGTGAGCTGCTAGCTATTATTGATCAGAAAGTTACAAGGACAATAGAGCAAAGTTTTATAGTCACAGTTGTAGCAAAACAGCTTTTGCGCCTTTATGCCCAGTCCTTCCTTGTTTCCATTACAATCTTAAGGCAGTGTGTATGCTGCAAAAATCAGCAATTTTTCATGAGTTTAAAGAGAAAAAAGATTTGACTTTTCTAAATTAATAACATGTATAAAGAATATATTTACTATTAATTTGAACTAAAGTATCTAAATATAGGTAAATTATACTTACGTCCACACTTGTAACCAACAGGGCGATTAGCAAGGTTGCAACGCTTGGGGATGGTTATGGCAACCTTAGCTTCTACTCCAGACATCTTTGCTGTGTTGGAGAGCATAACAGCACACAGACAACTTGGGTTCTGACCAATTTTCTGGATTTGAGCACAGCAACTCTGAGAAACACTTGCATTTTCATCTTGTGCTGCACTCACACATGGAGCAAGCTTCAGTGCTTCATTGTCTGGAGTGGTAGACCTTCCACATTCTCCTGCAGCTTCCACTCTATGAATCTCTGAAATACTAACAAATGCTAGAACCCCAAGAATGCATAAGACCTTAATGTAAGCTTCCATTTCTCAATCACTGGACTGAACTACTTAGTTTTTATCTCACAATGTTGCAACACTGCCTCTCATGGGATTTTATAGCCAAATATGCACTCAAATTGTGCTTCGTCTAGTCACCCATGTTAGATTAATGGAGCTTGCACTAGGACAAAAGGTGAGTTTCTTATTGCACCACTTTGGTATTAAAAACCTCATCTGAACACATTAAGGTTGCCTTTCTTGTCCAATTAAGGTAGATGGTATTTGCTAAGAAATCGAAAATTGTCGTTGATGATTTTGCCATTGCAGGAGCGCTTAAAAATACAGTTTTACACAATCTTTTAATATATTAGCTAAAATTTATTAAAAATGACAAAATTAGGAAAGAAGAATATTAAATTAAGATTGAAGAAGATTAAAACTGATAAATTTTATAATTTTTTAATAAACTTTAACCAATAACTAAAATTAATTAAAAAATGTAAGTTAAGTATTTATCATGCCAACATTATCCTTATTCTGATCAAAAGATCATATAATTATCTTGCCACCTCACCATCATTTTCACTTTATTACCTAATATTACGACTCTTCTAAAGTCCAAATTTACCAAATGAGTAAACCCGTTAAATAAATTTTATGAACTGTATTTCTGTAGAGCTAATTGATGATTTTAAACATTTTTATTTCTAGGCCTTACTGATTAGTATTTTAACTAATAAATATTAATTTATTAAAAAAACACATTAAAAATATATTTAAAATTACAATAAATAATATATTAATAATTTTTTACTTTCAACTTCTTAATCAATATTCTTGATAATATCGATTAATATTTATCTTTTTCTTTGGCTTTATATTAACTTAAAAAATGAATTTAAATCAGATGATGTGAGCATAAGATTAAAAATTAATCGCGTCTTAGTTTCATGTGTATGATTCAGTTAAGTTCGTGATATGCTGCTACTATTGAACTTATTATTTTGATTTTTGCTTTGTATTTTAGTGCTTATTTATTGGACTACTGCATTCTATTTTAGTGCTATTTCACTCTAATTCAGCCAAGGATGAACACCACTGCTTGTAATTTCCATAGCTTTACTACAAGTGCGCATGAACTATAAATTCAACGGGGTTACCAGGGCGAATAAAATTTAATACATCATTAATAATTAAATATCACATTTAGTTAATGATTAATAACTATAATTAACATTGTACTAATATTTTATTTTCTTAGTATGCAATAGTTTCATGCCCAACTTGGTAGGGTAGATGTACATGTGGCAACTATTCCTCCACTTAGATCGCTCTAACACACAAAAGTAACATGAGGCAAATTACTTTTTCATAAGATTTTGAGAACATATTTCCTTTCTTAATTTTCCATATCAGTCGCATTGATTCAAGAGTAAATAAAGGTAAGTGAAACGGAAATTTTATAATAACAAGTAAATAATAACTTCATTATAATCACACGTAAATAATAACTTCAACTAAAATCTTGAATCTTATATATGACATTTAGTGCTTGATTACTAGTAAAACAGAGTAAAGGCACTTGAAACGGAATTTGCACGATATATTTAGTACGTTTATTGAGAGTGAAATTTTCAATTCTCACCAACCTTTGTTATAACACGATAACAAAAGAATATTTTTAATTTAATTTTTACATAAAATAAATCAAATCCACCCCTACATAATTTTGGACCATATACACTCTTCGTTCAGGTGCTTCTACATGAGGTAGAGACATAATTGAGAACAATTTTATAAATGGTAACTCATTTTAAGACTTATTTCATATAAAATAAAAATAAATATCATATATAAGGAGAAAAAATTATTAAATCTGAATAATATTTATTCACTCTAAATATGTAATCCTTCTATCGAAGTTTCCAGAATCACCATACATGATGCAGCCACAACATCTCAATTAGAGTGGCTGTTGCAGCTGCATCATGCTGTGATTGCAAGCCAGATCAACCACAATTGCCCTACAATGCACAAATGCAACTTCAAATACATTTTGATACTTTCGTATTATTGAATAACATAATATGATCATGTTAAAGAGAAAGATTCATTTTTTATCAAATGTTATGAGTCCTACAACCAATCATGATTGGTCTTTATTTGATAATAAATGTATTTCTTTTCTCAAACATAATCATCATGCTACTTATAACTCGAGAGGAGTCAAATTCTTTTAGAACCATGTCTTCTGAATAGTTGATATACATACAAAGACCCCAAAGAAATAGAAACAATTGACAAATGACTCGGCTATGAGGTAAAAATATTTTCACTGTAGCCATGCCCGGTCCAGTACATTGAGCTTATCATCTTCTTCTGTGAAATCATTTGACTCCATATCTGTTTCAAATGATGGCACTTCATCAAATGTTTTTAATGTTGGAACAAACTTCTCCATTGGATAGAAGCCAAAATCTTTCTCTTTTCTACCAAAGCTACCTAAATCTGTCAAAACTTTACTAACTCCTACCCCTCTCTGGGGAAGGTTGCTGCTGTTTATGAATGATGATTTTGCTCCCTTTGTTGGACTAAAACCATGCAGAGGAGAAAAGCTTGGCGTGCCAAAAGGTGATTTATATGGAGTGCTTTGAATAGGCATTGAGTATGGAACTGAAATGCTCTTGTGAGCAATTACACCAACTTTTGAGAGAGATGAGAATTGATCAGAATGCTTGGTCAAGTCATCTACATAGAGCACATCATCAATGCGTGCAACAATATTAGATGCCAAACTCTCTAGTACTCGAGAGTAACTCTCTAGAATGGATTTCCCTACATCCTTGAAAATAGAACAATTTGAAGCAATGAGATCAAACTTTTCAACACTCAATGTACTATAAAGGCAACTTAAATATATTTTTGGTCCAAACAAATTTGACGCTATTCCGGTTTTAGTCCCTACTTAAATTTTCTCAATTTTAGCCTTAAATATTACAAAATTCATGTGATTTTGGTATCTATTAAGGGACTAAATCACACTATTTTTGTTAAATATACAGACTAAATGAGAAGTGTTTAAATAGGGACTCAAATCAAAAGATGGCTACCAAAAGCATATTTATGTCATAAAAAGGCTTTAGGATGAAAAATCATAAATACAAACCTTGTTACATTGGATTTTGCTAGTGTCTAAGGCTGTTTGAGGGAGACCACGGAAACGCTGCTTCAAGGAGAGCAGAAGACTTTCTGCCCTTTCTGCAAGCGTTTCCCTTTTGTCTCCCTCAACAATCAGATCCTTGAACATTTCCCATGATGATCTTGAACCAGATCTGGTAGTGCGACTTGTAGGCTTTGAGTTGGTCTTTTTATTCCAAATATAAATGGAAGCCTCTACTCTGTTGGCAATCTCTATGGCTTGGTGTTCAGAGGATAAATTAAGACACGCTAGCAAACATTCAGGAGAAAAATTATCTGATGTAATATATCTATAAATGACATCCCCCAAGCTGGTTCTTGCAGTCTGAAAGAAGGGTTGGATCAGGAATTTTCATAGGACATTTACAGAAGAGTTTATACCGAAGTTATTTGAGCATATGAAAATAACTTATGACCTTTCTATAAAGTTGTTTTAGATTATTTAATAAGCATTGTGATTAAACTTACCATAATAAGCTTTGTTAATAACTTAATCGTGAAGCTTATGAAAATGACTTATGACCTTCCTATAAACTCGTTTTAGATTATCTAACAAGCATTGTGGTAAAACTTACCAAAATAAGCTTTTTTAGTTTATTTCAGTAAGCTTCACATTAAGTAATCATATAAAATTTCATGTGATTAGCTATTATCTCTTGATGTTTAAAATAGTAGGGAACATTTATATTATACCTTCGGAAGAGATTCCAAATAAGTATCAGGAATTTCCATCTCAGCTAAAGTAATGCTGTTAATGGCCATCGCAGCTTTCAATATCTGGTTTGCACAATCCCTCTTGTGCTGCAACTGCTTTCTTGAGTTTTCATGTAGACCACAAGGAGGGACTTGAGGTACAGGAAGCCACCATTTCTCCTCTTGTCGCTGAAGTGCTCTACGAAAAGAAGATGAACCATCTCCATCTGGAGCCAGAACCCCTTGATCTACATACCTAAACTCTGTATTGACAAAACTATCTAGTATTTCCTGTGAAAAAGACAAGTTTTAGAATGTATTACTCCTTGAAACAAAGTAAATGTGCGCTGAATGCTGTGAAATCTTACAAAAAGCATGTTATCCAATTTTCGCAGAGCTGGCAGATTGACATAAAGATCTGAGCGTGGTCTACAAGTCATGACCTGATTCACATGTGAGCATAAACAATATTAAACATCAAGAAAAATGAAGATAAACCTTATTTGGTAGAAAGATAATTAATCTAAAAAGAAGAACAATCTTATATTATCATCAATAAGATGAAACATGCAAACAATAACAACCAAGCCTTTATGCCATTCTTGTAAGAGAAAGAGGGCCGAAGATCTTGGGTACACTGAATCAGACAAATTTTGAAGATACTGTATTGATGAATCCAGTGAATTATAACTTGACTTTCTTACTGCTACATCGATCACATTTCTATCACATACATGAATATCTAGGACACTAAAAATTTATCATGATCTAGTACCATAACTAAATCATATCAGTTTGCATTGTATATTTTATGATTTACTTTTCAAAACAGACGTATCTTTTAGCATAAATACATGAAAGCTTTCAACTTCAATTTGTAGTCCTTAAATTCTATGATAATATACAAAAGACATTGCAATATTAATTAATTTATTCACCACAGGAATTCACCAAAACCATTGGGAAAAGCAAAGAGGAAATATATTATGCTCTGAAAATTTGTATTTCAAATGAAAAATCAGAGTCATCTCATAAGGTTGAGGGGCAAAAGAAGCTTATATTTTTAGCCAAAACATGCATCAAACGGCTACATGAGTCCACACTAAATTATTTGTGAAATTGTAATAGTACCTCAAGCTTGGTTCCATCTGGAAATGTTTGCCATGTAGGCTTCAATTCAACAATATGATCACTAACACAAAGAAGCCACTCCATCTCTCTTCGCCACATTGCTTTCTTCTCTGGTGGCAAAGGTTCTAATCTCCAAAGTTGCCCAAAGAGGGTGGCTAAAGATTCAGAAAATGTATGGGTAAGAATTGAAATTTCAGATTCAATAACTAAAATTCACTACAACAAACTTGCACAAATTAAGAAATTGTTTCATGGGTACATACCGCATAGATTAGTTATGGCATTGGATATAGCCAAGGCTGTGGGGACCCCATTTCCACAACCTGACATATCTTCTCCAAGTAACAATTTTGCAAACCTCTCCTTCATCATTTCAAGTTCTAGCACTGTGATGAATTTATCAAAATTAAAGTAGAGAACATACTATGCTGAATTCAGCCAGAAGCACTTCCTTATAGAAATTAGACATAGATGATATTACATAAATACTCATTGAATTTGAATACCTTGTATCGGTAATACTGAGACTTGTTCCTCAAAATGCTCATCACCCAAGTCCTTTTTCTCTCCACCTTCACTTCCACGTGGACTTGTACAATTAGATTCTGAAATTTCCTTAACAGGCCACCCCATTGAAGGTGATGATGATGAATATGAATCATCAGCACTACACTGACTCAGTTCTTCAAGCCCTGTCATCTCAGATGACAGCAATTCAGAGCCAGAACTGCTCTCTCTACCCTTTTCTTTCATCAAATCAGCAAAACTTTTATCATTACAACCATTTTCCCATTCTTTATTTCCTTCAAAACCTTCATTCTTCTCAACCAAACCCACACCCTCCATTGCAGCTTCAAGAAAAGTAAGTGTAAACTAGATAAAAGACCAGTTTGTTACCATGCCAACATGCAGAATATCCTTCTCATGCAAGACCCTTTTGAGAGTTGAGTTCTAAAGTTAAAACTTTGAAGAGGTTGAGACACTTCGAATCTCCAAATGGCAAATGGGTTGGATTAATTAGCAATGTAAGTAAGGCACACCAATGGGGGACATTGCTTCAGCTTTTGATGATGCTGTTGTTGATTTTGTGCTCTTAGTTGGGGTGAAAGAACCTTTCATAAGTTGACAACAATGTCTGATAATGAAGGGTGGATAGATAGATTGGTGGACCATTATGTTGTGGGCTAGCTCTGATTGCTTACTTATACGCGAAGGATGAAGGTGAATCCAACGATGATTAGAACTGAAGATTGCTCAAAGCACGTGATATGAAAGAGACATGAGAGAGAACAGCCCAATCTTGACTTCATTTTATAGAACGCTCTCATTAGATTTCCCCATGACAACCACCAAGTAAAATGCCAGTGGTTCTGTGTGTAACATTAGCTTCTATTTTCTTAAGACCAACTACAAACATTTGTTTGGTCCGGGTTATAAATATGACTTTACTCCTTACATTTTATTACGTACTAATTTTTGTTGTGTCTAATTAATGAGAAGGATTAAAAATTTCAAATTTTTAAAAAATAAATACAAAAATAAAAAATAAAATCTTACAAAAATATAAACATTAATGACAAATTTAAGCCTAAATATTTTATAAATTTTATCAACTAATTTTTACAATACATTTTACAATAAAAGAATATAAAAACGAATGATGTAATAAAAAATATGCATAATAAATATATTGTAAAATTATTTATTAAAATAATAAATTTTCTATAATAGAAAGCTTGAAAGCTGACGTGTAATTTCTTAAATGGAGTACGAGAAAGATAATTTTAAAATTGACCCAAACAATGAAGTGGCTATGATTTAAATTTTAGGAAATAATTTAGAATATAGTTTTAAAAGAAAATGGAATGATAAAAAATATTTTATTTTCAAATTAAAAAAGTTGGAAGATATTTATAAGAAACAATAAAATATGAAATTTATATTAAATAAATTTTAAAATAATAAAGTTATAAATTTAATATTTATTAAAATTTTCTCTGTTCTCTTTCTCCCAAAATTCACTCTGAAACGTAACACTGATAATTATTGTTGCACGGTATGGTCGTGTCAAGGCTTTGTTGTGTCTCCGCTCCAACACGTCATTCACTCAATAAAGTGACATATTAAATGGTGAATTTATGTAGAGACAAATGGAGCGAACGAAACTGTAATGCAAATAACTAAAATGGGGAAGGGGCTTTTTGTTTCTCATCTTACCAAGCAGACTTAGAATTCAATGATAGGATTTTAGGTCTATTGGCTCTCATGGGCCATTCTTTTGATGGAAACAAGGGACCTTATAAAGGGATGTTTCTGTCTCTATGTGCCTCACACCACATGGGTATCCCAACAATGAGAAAGTCATTTGGCTTTGCCAGAAAGGAAATTTCTATCCATAGAAGGTTGTAAAGAAATGTTACCAAATCGGCAAAGAGGGTCATTTGATAATATTTATTTCTACTATTTTAAAACAATATTCAACCATGGCATAAACGTCATCTAGCTATAATATTTGCTTATTGAAAAAGGGCACAGATATAAATGAAAGAAAAAAATCACCTTCAAATCATAGGGAAAGGACGTTATTTTAAGGTAAGTGAGTTGTAGTTGGGATCTGATAAATAACCTATATCAACATAATTGCTTACTTTCCTTGCAAGGCTTTGCATAGTCACAAAACTGACACAATTTCCTCTTGGATCATAATGCCGGTTGTTCCAACAGAATTTGCCGTGGCAAAAAGACAATAGCTTCTACCAAAGTCCAACACAACAACTGGGTTGGTGTGGACAAAAACTTTGAGAAACTTGAGAGGAAAAAAGAAAACTTCACCCTCAAATTTTTTATATGTATCTTGTTTCTCCATTTGCTGATTGACATTGTTCATGCTAATTTGCAAATCACATGTTCAGAATTGTCCTTTTAATTTGGACCAGCTCTGGTTTGTGTATTGAATGAAAAGATTTAAGAGATGATGATGCTCCTTCGTTGCCCCGTTTGGAAAGAAACTTTTGTCGGTTCTATTAAATGTGTAATTTGGCCAATGCATAGTACAATAACGTGGAGCACATGAAAATAAAATAAAAAATGGTGATTTTCACCCCTTTTTTTTTTTTTTTTTTTTTTCCGAAATTTGAAAATCAAAGTGATGGGAGTATAGAGCCCTCTCAAATTTGCAATAAATTGTCTCTCGTTTGCTGCCGGCGTTCAATTTCGAAACTATTAATGCATTTTATTTACTTTTCCTCTTTGGACCAAAAACCTAGTGGGGCCATCTATGGATATAAATAGGTTGAGTTAGTTATATTAAAAAATTGATTTTTAGAGATTTAAAAATCTCTAAAAATAGATATTAAAATTTGACACTTTACATCGTATTTAGATATGATATTTATGATATTTTCTTATTTTTAAAATATATTATAGATTAACTAAAAATAATGTGCTATCGAATATCAAGTTGATTAAGCTTGTAGAAGAAAATATGCTATCGAATCCACGTGAAGCACACAATAATTTTAACAGGTTCTTAGACTCTCCAGCGAGCGTTAGCATTATTGTGATCACGATAGTGTTCACATACTGACTTTAGAAAAAAAATATATAAATTTCACCAATTAAATCACTAAATTATAACTATATATTATTTTAATTATTTATATACGATTTTGTGAGAAATTAAATATTTATAATAATAAAATCAATAATTTTTATTTTTATATATTTTAAAATTATATTGCATCAATTTATATGCATATAAATAAAACATTAAATTATTTTAAATTGGTCCAAAATTTTGTGTACATAATCTATATATGATTAAAACTTTTAATTTATTAATTATTTTTAAGATTAAATTATTTAATAAAAATTTATTAAATAATTCAAGTATGAGTATAACTTACATAAGTGCAATTTGAATTCTCTCTATACATTTTATCCATATTTATAATCCTCGCTGGAGAGTGATACTCCAAGACCTTGTTAAAATTATTGTGCTTCACATGTATTCGATAACGTATTTTCTTCCACAAGCTTAAGCTTAAACAACTTGATTTTAGAAAATCATTAAAATGGGGTGGACTTTAGTGGGTCTTCTACTTAATTAAAAGTTAATTAATATTAAATTATACCAAACTAGCATGATGAAGCATGCAATGCCTGAATTTCTAAAGCATAAAATTTTAAAATACAAAAATAATAAATAATTATTTTAATAAAAATACATAAAAATATTTCTAAATTTTAATAAGGATTAAACATTTTATAAATATATTTTGATTGAAAATTTTCCTTCTTGGGTGATGTAAAAATTTATTTCTATAAAATAATATATTTTCATGTAATTTCATTAATAAGCTATAATTTATAATTTATTTATTAATGTACTTTCAAATAAATTTTAGTTGAACAGAAATACACATGTAAAAATTTTAACCCCGCCAACGCAAATGCCAACACAATTTTTACTAATGATTTTATCTTCACAGGACTATATATTTTAAGACTGGAAATTACAACCGAGTTTAAAAGAAATTTGTGTATGAAATAATTATAAAATATTGACAAAATAAGTTATTCTCTTCATTTCAGGTGAAGTCAATTCAAGCTTTCTTAGATTAAGTTAAAAGAGGTTATTTTTTATTTGAGCCTTAACAAAGGTTAAAAATGTAGAAGTTTTTACAGAAATAATATAAAAAAATAAAAAATTACATAAAAAGACCAAGAGCAAATATATTTACGGAAGGAAACTTTTTTACTGTAGCAGACATTGAGTAGAACCAAATTCTGGACGTTGGTTTTTTTTTAAAATTTATTTTAATATTTTTATATAATAAAATAAATTTATTATTTAAATTATATTTATATATTTATATTTTGTTATGTGAAAATAAATAAAGATAAAAATAATATTTATTTTACATGTTTATTAAAATTTATTTTACATAATTATGATAATAAATAATATTTTTATTTTTCTTATTATATTATTTAATATAATTTTAATTTTTATAAAATGATATTAATATTATATTCTGAAATTATATTTTTGGTTATTTAATATTAATTTTTTTAAAAAAATAAAACTTACAATAATAATTGAATTAATTTTATAGTTTTATAAAATAAATAAAAGTATTATATTATAATAAGTTTATTTATTTAATTTGAGATATTAATCTTTATTAAAATTTATAAATAATTATTTATTTAAAAAATATGTTATTAATATTAATAAACATTATTAAATAATATTATGTAGATATATATATATATATATATATATATATAATTATATATTTAATATAAATTACTAATACTAAAATTTATAAGTTGCAATGACATTTATAAAATAAAAAATTACATGAAGAAAATTTTAAAGTAATAACAACAACATAAATCAATGACGGGAAGTACAAGCTTGAGCGATATTTGGACATATCTTCCTTGTGTGACTAGGGGTGTGACAATAAAAACAATTTTTTGGCCGACTTTGTTGTTCTCTAATGTCCATCTTTGTTTTTATCCTACTGGACTTGGGTCGACCCTTTGAAGTTTTTTTAGTTCTGGACTTGAACACAAAGTTGGGCCTGTGTAAGTTGGCCAATAGTCTTCATGTCTGAGTTCTTCAAACTGACCTTCGTATACCTTAGAAACTTGTTGTAAGGTATACACGGGAGATATGTAGATGTCAATGTTGTGGTGTGTGTATAAGCATGAAGCAAGTACATGCGAGCATGAGATGTGAACTTTTTGGAACTTGCCACAATCACACCATATTTCATCTAACCGTACTGTAAATCTTCCTACGGGTCAAATTTCTGTTGAATGTTGCGTTTCTTCGACTAAAAATCTAATGCTTGTTCTGTCAAAGGTGATAACTCTATGAGTGTTCGCCTTTGACTGTGCATCTTGAATTGTTTTAGTTGCAACCTTCGAGTACATATGTCCAGCATTAATCATTGCATCTACTTCCCTGCCTCTGTCAATGAAGAACTTATTGCAACGAGTGTATGTTGCCATAACCATGGAGCAAATTAGCAAGTTTCTGGTTTTCTTCAAGACCGAATTGATTAACTTCGCTAGGTTTGTTGTCATATGTCTCCAGCATCGTCCGTTGTCCCATCCCAGTGTCTATTTTTCCCTTGGGATGTTGTCCAACCATTGTGCAACTTCAGAATTATTATCTTTTACTATGTTGTAATAGTAAAAGAATCTCGGTTCAGTCATCCCATATGCTGGAAACAAGATTACAAATAAAATTAATATAACTAGCTAAACAATTGTATAAAATATTAATGATAATATAAAGTACGTAAAAAATTAAAATTACCCATATTGACGACATCTTTCTTCAGTGCAGCATTTTTGAATCGTCACATGAAGTTTTGTGCAATGTGTCCAATGCAATAGACATGGACATAATTGTTTTCTATCAAACTACTTCCATTTCTAGAGTATGTATTTCTTATGGTTTCGTGACGATCCGAAATGAGGCACAACCTCTCTTGCCGGGTTACATACCTCCTTAAGCTTTTTTCAAAAAAGAGAACCATGCATCGCTAGTTTCACTTTTAACCACAACAAAGGAAATGAAAATTATGTTGTTGTGGCTGTCTTACGCAACTGTCACTAATAAAGTCCCTTTGTATTTGCCATATAAAAATGTTCTATCCACTTGAACAATTGGTTTGCAGAAGGCAAAACCATCAATGCATGACTTAAAGGTCCAAAACAACTTCTTGAAGAACACATTCCCCTAGTCAAGCAAGCCACCCTTGTATGCCAGTTGTGTACTCAATTTTAAGATGAAGCCCAGAACATACAGTTGCATTACAAGCAACTGTCTAGGTAACTTATAGTATGACTCCTCCCAATTTCCAAAGATATTTTCAATGACATGTTGTTTCCACAACTATTCCTTTCTATAGCTGATTGTGTAACCCATTATGGACTTTATGTGGGCTAAGATGGTTGTGATGGGTATGGATGGATCAGTCTGTATCATTTCACGAATCCCATGAGAAATCATTCGTGATCCCTTGTTATGATCCTGTGAAATGAGTGGGGAAGCGCATGTGTGGCATCGTCAAGCTTCATTATTTCCCAATATTGCTCTTTGGTGCGCAATATTGCGCGACATCTTCAGGCACAGATGTTGTAAATGCATTCCACGACAAGCCTAGTTGTGCTTGACATCTTCACCTTGTAAGTGCAATGATTGACAATGTGAAATCTATTTATGGCATCTTGCGCTTGTTCTTTTGTTAGGAAGCGCTAGCCAACAAATAGTGTTCCAAGCGAATACACTACCATTTCACGATCAAGGAATGGTATTTGACTGGAAAAGTCTAGAAAATGTGGAGGTGGGTTGTATAATGGTAATGGTTGTGATGGTGAAATATTTGGAAGTGGGAGGAAGTCTTCTTCATCATCTTGTTGTTGAGATAGGATTTCATCTTTGTCCTCGCTAAAAGGATCAAATATTTTGATTGGGAGACCCCCAATAGCATGTTCTTCAATGGGGGTTTCTTCAAGAGGCTGAGAGGGTTGAGTTTTGGGTGGATGACTTTCTTGAGCCTTTGTAGAGTCACTCCTCCTTTAGATGTACCAATTTGGCTAATGATGAGGTGAACGTGACTCCTTCATAAAGACATTAGTTAATGGCACCATCAAAGTGAACAATGACATATATTAAAGACATTTTTAGAAGAAGAAGGTTCACAAGAACAAGGAACAAGCGTAGAAGGTTGAATGAATAAAATGAATATGAATATGACTATTTATAATGGTAACATTAGATTCTCAATCATTCAATGCTTCATCACATTTTACGAGTGATGGTTCCCTTCTCAAGTCACGCAGACCAAGAGATAGTGACTATTCAAGTCACGCATACTAAGAGATAGTGACTTCTCAAGTCATGCAGACCAATAAATAGTGACTTCTCAAGATTCTAAGGCTACTCTCTCGTACTAAAGTTTATCTATAAATATGTTCATCCAAGGCCACATGTTTTAATTCAAACTTGCATCCATTTTTATTCTTCATTTCTCTCTATCTTTGCTCCCATTACTAAAAATGTTATTCTGGAAGCAAAACGAACACAAGTCCGTCTTTATTGGAAGAATGGTAAGTTTTATACAATACTATTATGTAAATCAATATTCTACATATAATGTTACTAATTTATTAATAACTACAGAAAACTGAAAACATGATTTCATCTTTTTGTAATTCAATGCTAGAACCCAGTCCTCTAATTGTTCCTATACTTGAACAACTTGGTTTTGCTGGAGTAGCAAAACTAAGACATCTTAAGGTGAATCATGCATTGATAACAACTTTGGTTGAGAGGTGGAGACCTGAAACTCACACATTCTATTTTCCAACAGCGGAGTGCACCATAACCTTGGAAGATGTTGCACTTCAACTTGGGCTAAGAGTTGATTCTTTACCAGTCATTGCTCCAACAATGTTTGACTGAGAGGAAATGTGTGACACATATCTCGGTATCGTGCCAGTCAAGCGAGAGTCACTTATTGGCTCTATGGTAAAACTGAAGTGGCTAAGAGACAACATGTTGCCATTACCAGAAGAACCATCTGAAGAAGAAGTTCATGCTCATTGTAGGGCTTATATACTAGGTTTAATTGGAGGTGTTTTGATGCCTGACAAAACAGGCAATAAAGTACATCTTATGTATTTAGCTTTATTAACTAATCTTAGAAGAACAAGATGATATAGTTAGAGTTCTGCTTGTTTAGCTATGTTGTACAGGGAAATGTACAGAGCCACGAAAGTTGGTAGCATACAATGGGTGGTTGCTCATCACTGTTAATGTCTTGGGCATGGTATAGCATGCCATATATTGCACCAATTTCTAGTAATTTACTCTCGTGTGCAGATGAAGTGGGGGTAGAGCACTAAACTTTTGAAATAAACCCCACAATGATGTTGTGGGGTACAAATCAATGTTTGATCACATTCAAGCTAATCAGGTAACTCTTCATATTTATTTTCTTATCTTTTACATATCATCTTAAGTAACAAAGTTAAGTTTATTTGTAGTTTTTATGGGCGCCATATCAAGACATGCAAACATCAATACCCATAGAAGTGTAACACCCCAAATTTTGTAATAATATTTTAATTATTGTATATGTATATATATGGGAATTTTCATGTGTTTGCATGATTGATTATTGATGATAATATGTATTGGATGGTGGTGTAAATACGTGAGATGATAATATGTATTGGATGGTGGTGTATAAGTGTGTTTGAATATGTTTGGGACTGGATTGAGAAATTGGTTAAGTGTCAGGTACAGGGTGTTCTCGCTACAACGAGAGATGTCTCGCTGTAGCAAGAGGGCCCTGGGAGAAAGGCATGAAATTGTCGCCTTCTCGATGTAGTGAGAGGTCCTCATTGTAGGACAAAGCGATAGTTTAGAGTGCATTTCTGGATGCAGTCTCGCTGTAGTGAGAGATTCTCACTGTAGCGAGATTTTATAGAAATCAGGGTGCAGTTCACTCGAGATTTTCGCTGCAGTGATGCCCGGCGTCGCTGTAGTGAGAATGTGTCGCGATTAGAGGAGTATTTGAAGGGTTTAGGATTCGAGAAACCCATTTCTCATCTCTCTCTTTGAAATCCTTTCGATTCTCTCTACTCCCAACCCGTTCCTACCGATTAAATTGCCTCCAAAGCCGTTTGGATGCTAGATTGAAGGTTGAAATCAAGTTTGGAACGCTTGGAGGTAAGTTTGTGAGTTAGAGTTTTCGGTTTCTTGTTCCTCTTTCTTGTATTCTCAATTTCTCATGGAGAGTTCTATATTTTAGGGATGAAAATCCGTGTGGGGGTTATTCTATCGTTGATTTCGTGGTGGATTTCTATTTCAAGGTAAGAGGGAGTAAATCTCAAACCCTAACCTCTCTTGGGTAGCTAAAATGAGGGATTCGTAACTATTGAGAAATGCGAGTGATGGATTGTACGACTGGGCTGAGTCCGGAGGTGTCCGACCTTCGACACCTTGTATTGATTGTGTGACGTGTGAACTTGTGTGATGAATTTTTGTGTTGGATGAATATTTAATAATGATTGAGGTATGTTGAGATTGGTTGATGATGCTTACATGATGAATGGCATGATTATTGTATATGTGTTGTTTAATAGTTGAAGTATGCCGAATGAGTGAATTGGTGACATAAAGGCAAGTGTGAGTGAGCATGTCGATGATTGAATAAAGCAAATGGTTAGAAATGGGTGTAGATGTTATATTAAATGTTGTTGAAAATGAATATAGGCTATGTGCCGTGTGCTGTGACTGAATGTGGGCACTGTGTGTCGTATATGAATATGAATGTGAATGAAATACTCAAAAGAGTAATTGTAATATGGGAGTCAGAATAGATGAATGGACGTAGTTGCAATACAGGTATTGTGGTATGATCCAAAGGACGTACTCATAATATATGTATTGTAATACACCAAATTATTTGGTTAAGGCGTTGTATTATGACTCTTTGCTCTATAAAAGAGTGTGGAAACAATGAGAAATGCAGTGGTAAGTTTAGATAGCTACAATGATACAACTGGGGCTATAAAGTCCAGAGAAGATTTGAGAAATCTTAGAGAAATGGGGGTGATGAATACTTGTGTGGATAGTGCACAACAATTTGCTGAAAAATAAAAGCATTCACAGGCCACACACTCATTTCCTGACGAGACTCATGACTATACCTTTGCTAGAAGGGGCTGGGGATCGGACACGTGTATCTGTGTTGCTGCGGCTAACCGACGACTATGTAAGTTGTGAAGTCCTCAAGGGATCCCATGGGCATTGAATGTGAATGTGGAAAGAATGTAAAAAGGTGATGTGTATGAGATAGTATAGAAATGGTGCAGTTGGAATATATGCATTGTGTCATGTTAGTTGATGTTGTCACGATACATATGTTGTAATACATCGACGGGTGTGATTGGGACACATGTGTGGTGACATATTGATTGACGTGGTGTAAAACATGTATTGTGACGTGCATGATAGTAAGCAGATGCATGTTATGAAAGTTAGCGAATATAATTAGTTGTTTATCTTGCGTGTATTATTTTGTGATAGTAAAATGTATGATTTGACTGTTATTGTGAATTAATCCCTGTTGATTGGTGTTATTAAGTACTGTCTATGCAGTATTTATTTATGTTAAACCAGAGATTTAGTGGGGCGAGAGATACTCACCCTTACTGGTATTTTCAGGTAATGGATGTTAAGAGAGAAAGGTGTCTACCTGTCCTAGAATCATAGTCCAAGAGTATTGAAGGGAAGACTGCTCTGTAGAGATTAAAAATATTTGAGAAATTGTACTATTTTATTCAAATTGTAATTTGTGATAACTAAATTGTGTAGAGGATTTTAAAGGCCGGATTTAGAATTTATAGTACTTGGGTCAATTTTGTTGAAATTATTTCATTATTGTCCTTAGTAAAAGTCCCAATTTTATATGTATTTGTAGTGAGCTAAATTGTAAATTTTGTTATTATGTTACTATGGAGTTTGAGAGTGAAACTAAGTAAATTATTTTCTTTTCGCATAAAAGTTTGTTTACTTAAATAAAGAAAATGAAGGTTTTACAGGAAGCATATAGAGATGTCCAACTGTGGACTTCATGTACCACCATCCTTTGTTTTGCAATTGTTGAATGGCTGATCAATTGGATTTTTATAACCTCATTTCCTCTCATTCCTAGCTCATTAATCTTCTTTTGTCCCTAATTGGTTTGAATTGGATCATTTTATGATGTTCGAATTTTATTTGGGCTTTATTTAATTTTTTCAGTATTTGGCAAATTCTGATACTATTTTGGTTTCTGGACCATATCTTGAGTTGTAGAACTCATTTCATTGTGATTCTTGATTTGTAGGAAAGCTAAGAGAAAGGCGCACAATTCTTATGGAAAAAGTCGGAACGCTGCACTCGTAGTTTTTGACCTTGGTGCAGTATTTGGGCCATATCTCAGTCCATAGATGTCCGTTTAAGCCCATTCTTGTTGCGTTTTGAAGCTAACATCCAGGGCTACAATTTCTCTTCATATAAGAAATCAAATCGGACAGATCTTCATGGCCAAGAATACCACACAATATTTTCACAGATTCAGCATGGATATTGAGCAGCAATTACAAGCATAACTTTCCCTCGAGAATTCGAATTTGAACAAATAAGGATTCCAAAGATAGCTATTGAGTAGAGGATTAATGTAATTGAATAATTATTCATTAGGTTTTACGTCTTGACCCTTAGGAGCCTGTATTTAAATTAGGGCAGCAGGTTACGACAGAGGACGTTAGGTTAGATTAGGTTTATATTTTAGGGTTTTTGTTTTCTTCTTCTTTTTCTCTTCTGTTTTTACCTTTCGTTTTCCTCCATTAATGGAGGCTTAGACTTTCATCTAGTCCAAGGATTGAAAAAGGGCTGAGACACTCTTGAGGATCGGTTTCGCAATTTATTCAACAACAAATTTGGTTTCATCTCTTCCTTTTTTCTTCTTTTGCTAATTATGATTTCGAATTGAAGTTCTTCGTTTGGATTGATAATTGTGCAGTTGTTTGATTACATATTATTCAGTTGATGTATGTAATTAATTCTTGAAGGAGTGTGAATTAGATTTTCAGGTTTGAGATCTAAGATTAATGGCATTGGTGAATTAAATTAACACATATCGATTAGGTTCTAGAGGTTTCTGAACTTTGAGCGAATTGTGTGTTAATCGAATGCATGAGGGTTCTCATGTGAATGCTTAATATGAATTGAGGTTTCATTTGAATTTAATATTAATCACTAATTTGTTGGTTGATACATCTTCTTGGAATCCGGTGATAGAGTGGTCGTAGTTCTTCTAAATTCTTGGATTAGAGTTTTAAATTCTTGTTAACTTTTTATTCTAATCAGCATTATTTTATAAATCAAACCCAATCTAAATTTATAATCGTATAACATTATCATCATTGGGAGATCACTTGGATTGCACCTCTTACTACATAATTTTTATGCAATTCGGTTTTTATTAATTTGTCCGAGCGTGACACTCGCGATCAATGGCACCAAATAAATAGAGTCAAATTACAATTTCGTCTCTTCTAAAAAGTCCCTTCTTCACCGAATAATTTGAATGACCTCCAAAAAATTGACATGAGAGAAAGACAGGATGAAGATTGGGTTACAAGATAGGATGAAAATTGGGTCGTACTGATTTCAAATGTGTTGGTAGTCCTTAGTTGTCGGTTGCTCCTCCTTGGATCTTGTAGTAGTGGTGGCACAAATAGGAAATAGATGAAATTGGCAATGTACCATTTCATGTATTCTTGTGTGTGACACAATGGGCTTTGCATTAGATGACCCGTTATTATCAGCTCACGTCTGTTGTTCCATATGTCAATCCCTTTCGGTAGGGTTTGCTCAAGTTTGAATGAAAACATGTGAGCTTAGATGAACATATTTATAGATAAACTTTGGTACGAGAGAGTAGCCTTGGAATCTTGAGAAGTCACTATCTCTTGGTCTGCGTGATTGAGAAGTTACTATCTCTTGGTCTGTGTGACTTGAGTAGTCACTATCTCTTGGTCTGCGTGACTTAAGAAGTCACTATCTCTTGGTCTATATGACTTGAGAAGGGAATCATCACTCGTAAAACGTGATGAAGCATTGAATGACTGAGAATCCAATGTTACCATTATAAATAGCTATATTCGTGTTCATTTTATTCATTCAACCTTCTCAGCTTCTTGAAGAAACCCCATTGAAGAATATGCCGTTGTGGGTCTGCCAATCGAAGTATTTGATCCTTTTAGCAAGGACGAAGATAAAATCCTATCTCAACTGCAGGATGATGAAGAAGACTCCCTCCCACTTCCAAAATTCCACCATCACAACCATTACCATTATACAACCCACCTCCACATTTTCTAGACTTTCCAAGTCAAATACAAGAACATTACTCTGAGTTTGGCCATGTCCTTGATCGTGAAATGGTAGTGTATCCGCCTAAAATACTATTTGTTGGCCAGCGCTTCCTAACAAAAGAACAAGTGTAAGATGCCATAAATAGATTTCACATTGTCAATCATTGTACTTACAAGGTGAAGATGTCAAGCACAACAACTGTGCTTGGAGATGTCGCGCAATATTGCGCACCAAAGAGCAACACTGGGAAATAATGAAGCTTGACGAGTGCCACACATGCGCTTCCCCACTCATTTCACAGGATCTTAACAAGTTGGGATCACGAATGATTTCTCATGTGATTCGTGAAATGATACAGATTGATTCATCCACACCCATCAGAACCATCTTAGCCCACATAAAGTCCACAATGGGTTACACAATTAGCTATAGAAAGGGATGGTTGTGGAAACAACATGCCATTGAAAATATCTTCAGAAATTAGGAGGAGTCATACCATAAGTTACCTAGACAGTTGCTTGCAATGCAACTGTATATTCCGGGCTTCATCTAGAAATTGAGTACATAACTGGCATACAAGGGTAGCTTGCTTGATGAGGGGAATGTGTTCTTCAAGAGGTTGTTTTGGACCTTCAAGCCATGCATTGATGGTTTTGCCTTCTGCAAACCAATTGTTCAAGTGGATGGAACATTTTTATATGGCAAATACAAAGAGACTTTATTAGTGGCAGTTGTGCAAGACGGCCGCAACAACATAATTCTTATTGCCTTTGCTGTGGTTGAAGGTGAACTAGTAATGCATAGTTCTTTTTTTTAAAAAACTTAAGGAGGTACGTAAAGGAAAATTATTTTTATTTTTTTTAGAAACTTAAAAATAATAATTTTTTTCATAAAAATTAAAACTAAAAAACATGTTTTTTAGAACTAAAAAAATATTTTGAAGTTTTTTATGTATGTAACTTAAATTAAGTTGATACAAAATTAATAAGTACCCAGTTTAAGTTTATTGTTTAATAACTAAATTAGTTTACTCCTTAATCATTAATGCAGTTGGTTCAAATGACAATTTTTTTAAAAAAATCTTAAAATTTGAATTTAAATATACCAAATTATTATATGAAATTAAAGTTCTATTAATTCGCTAAACTCTATATAAAAATTACTTAATTACATTCTTATTGAACATCGTATAATTATAATATTTTAAGTTACTTTTTAACTGTTTGATATTTTAAAATTTTGAAAATGAGCAAATTTGATATTGTTATTATTATTTTTATCTAAAATTCTTAATTTTATTTTTTATTTAAATATTTAAGAATTTCATAAGTTTAATCTATGGAGTAATTAATTTTAAGAATTTTAAAATTATAAATTTGAAGTAAAATATTTGTATGATTTTATAAGATGAGAAAATATGGTTTATATTTGTAATATTTTTATTTTAGATAAAATTATATATATATATAGTGGCGGATCTTGGACCCTAAGGTTAAGGTGCAAATTTTTTATTTTAAAAAATTAAGAGACTAACAAGATAATTGTATCAATATTAAAATTCTGATATTAATAATAATAATAATAAACAAAAAATTACATACCTTACGATTGTACTCTGCGTGATTTCATGTTTTGGAAGTTGAATGATTAGCTTATTATATGTGTTATTGAATACATCAGTCTCAATATAAGTTATTAGACAATTATTCATCTAAGTATCTCTCATTCAATTGTGCAACCGATTTTTCACAATTTTCATAGCAGAAAAGGTCCTTTCTACTGTTGTTGTGGCTACTGGAAAAATCATTGCTAAATGCAAAAGAAAATAAACAAGTGGATAAACAATATGTCTTCTAGTTTCAACAAACTTCTCTGAAATACTAGTGATTCCTTTCAAGGATGCAAAATTGACACTACCACGCATATCAATAATAAAAGTCTCAAGTTGATTATCAAGCATCATTAAATCACTTGAAAAAAACTCACGTGTATAAAACTTGCCAAAGTCAATTAGTCTTCTTATATCAAAAGCATAGAAGCCACTAGCTAGATTTAAACATGCCATACAAAGGAGAAACTGAGTATTTACCTCTGTGATGTTCTTAAAGTAGCATGTCCACAACAATATAGAATAATTCAACTCGATAATGATGCTCTACTATGACAACTTGAGCTTTACATTGTGATCTTTCCTTGGACAAAAAAGTATTTTCCATATTAGGAATATGAATGGTATGCACATTACAAAATGTAATTACTTCTTTCAATAAAGAATCAAATCCACTATCCCTCTTAGTCTGTAATCGTTCCTTTTTTATGTTAACCAAATTCATAGTATTGATTATGTCTTGATCTTTTCTTTGTAATGCTTGTGATAGTTCACTTGAAATACCCAAACTTTTTTCATCAAATGTAACATGAATTCAAAATCAAAATCTTCTATCAAATATAAAAGACCATTGGCTTCGACTCTTTGATCTGCATTTGATCCATCTTCTTTTATAATTTCAAGAACATCAATGATTGAAGAATACATCAAAATCAAATTTATCAAAGTTCCTTAATGTGAAGCTCATCGAGTATCAGTAGCTCGTTTGACACTAGTTTCTTGATTCAAACCTTACCCACTGGGAATTTCTCCTTTTCTCAATGCCTCTCTAACTTTGGCTATTTGTATTTCACGAAGCATGTCATGTCATTTGCAAGATCCCCCAACAACATTTAATAAATTAGACACTAAATTAAAAAGAAAGGCAACTTGAATGTGATTTTTTGCAATGGCAACTAGTGTAAGTTGTACTTAATGAGCAAAATAATGTACATAAAATGCATATGGATTCTTCTTCGAGACTAAACTTTTAAGATCAGAAAATTTACCTTTCATGTTACTAGCACCATCATACCCTTGTCCACGAATTCTTAACACACTGAGCCCATATTTTCAAAATAATTTATCAATTGCCATTTTCAATGATAAGGCAGTAGTATCCTTAACATGCACCATGCCAACAAAGTGCTCAACAATACTTCCACTTTTATTAACATACTGCAAAGCAACAACCATTTGTTCTTTATTTGATATATCACGAGCTTCATTAACAATAATAGCAAACAATTCTTCTCTAATACCATTAATAATAGTATTTGTGGTTTCCAATGCAGCAACATTAACTATATCCTTTTGGATCAATGGAGAAATTAATTGATAATTTTTAGGTGCATTTCCCAAGATAACATGATTTATTGATTCATTGAGAAATTTAAGGAAATTACCTTGATTAATAGAATTGATTGATTCATCATGGCCATGAAATGCTAATCTTTGCTTGAATAGAAATTGAATGCAGTCAAACACCTTTGGTATAAGTCATGAACTTGTTCAAATTGCTTAGAAATTGCAACTTTAATATGTTGATTTTGATTCATTAAATCTAGACACTTCTTCCTAGCAATGTTATGAGCACTATTAGGACCTCCAACATGAGATGAGAGTGCTTTTTTCTAGTTCCAACTTATAAACCCCCTTGTGACAAATGTGTCCCCACCAGATTGTTTTACAAAACTTGACCTGAAAACATAACAACATAAACAAAATAACACATCTTTTTCAATACTGTACTCTACCCAATTACTAAATTCGTTAAACCAAAACAGAGAAAATCTTCTTAAAGAACTCCCAAATTTTCTTTGGGGAAAGTTATGTTGAGTAGGTTAGCAAGGTCCTCTTTGCAAATATGCTCTTCGAATCTTATCATGGTCATTAGGATGATAGGTTAAAATTTTTATGCGCTTTTCTAGATCCGATAGCAAGTCTTCTAAATTGAGCTCAATTTGTTATGGTTGAGAACTTGATTCTTTAGGGTTTGATGAAGATTGTTGCTCATTTGAAGATAATTTCTGAACTGGATAAGGCCTTACTCGGTCCTACTCATAGAAAAAGGTAACCAAGTACACCTTCGGCCTAATATAACCGAACACCCCTTGTCAGATTAGGAGGTAATTAACCTAATTGAGGGTAATAATTAAAATATTATTTACTTTAATTAAAGGGCCAAAACCAAGGCTGACTCAGCAAGTTCATTAGCCCATAACAATGCCTATAAAAAAAGGTAAGAGGTATAGGTAAAGGGTTGACTTTTAATTATAAAAATAGTATTTGCTGCTTAGAACTGAGATTTGACTTCAGCATCGGAGTGCCTTTTGCAGGTATCCTCCCCACGTCAGCAACGTACAGAAGGACATCATCCTACCCAGGCAGAGGTCAGAAGATTAGTGTTTCCCGAACAGGAACATTTTGGCGCCCACCGTGGGGCATGAATAGCCTCACTTTTTCTGTCATCATGGTACTAACAAGAAGCCAACAAGAGGAACAAAATTATCAAGGGCGAACTTCTCGTCAACAGGAAGATGTCACACCTAATCAACTGATCCCTGAAGTTTTGGCTGAAAGAGGGGGAGATGCAAACCTCTCTTCCGTAGTAAGACAGCTCCAGGCCAAGATGAGGAAAATGCAACAAGCCAGAGAGAGAGATGCTCTTGAGATGTCGGCCTTAAGGAGGGAGAACGCTAACTTGAGAGAGGAAATTAAAACGTATATACCCTCTCAGACTACCCCGTTCGCTCAAGAGCAAGGAGAGTCCTCGGCATTGCAAGAAAAGCCTAAAAGTACTCCACAAGTTGGAATCCCTACTGAACGGGACGATGTCTCGGGTCAAAGCCCTTTTATTTAGCCTATCCTGGAGGCCAAGTTACCCGATAACTGGAGAGGTTTAACGTTAAAAAATTATGATGGAACATCTAACCCAGGAGAACACTTAGATATTTTCATAACCCAAGTTGGTCTATATACAGAAAACGAGGCCTTATGGTACAGAATTTTCCCCACTTCCCTTCGAGGACCAGCTCTTAGTTGGTTCACCCGACTCCCCCTTCCTCCATTGACTTTTTCACAACCCTTACACGACGACGATTCAATCTACAGTTCGCCACAAGCTGACCTCGCCCCTTGACGTCCCTGACACTCGTCAATATTCGCCAGGAGAAAGGAGAAACACTTAGAGCATTCATGGAACGCTTTGGCAAAGTAACCCTTTCTATCCACAATTTGAAACCAGCCATGGCCATGAACCACCTCACAATGGCCTTTAGACTAGGACCTTTTGTTAATAGCATATGTAAGAAACCACCCATGGACCTAGACGAATTAAGGAGTTGGGCAGCCAAATATATGCAAATGGAGGAGTTAACTGAATACCGGAACCAAGTCTGGATAGATCAAGGGGGATCCAATTCGAGAGAGGCGGACAAAAAAGAAACTTTCAAGTCTCGACAAGAAAACAAAGCCAGAAGAAATGATGTTGAGAGGCCGCTTAGAGGTCCCAAGTATCATTCATATACTACTCTCAACACCAACTGATCTAGGGTACTTGACCAAGCTCTCGCGACTGAAATATTGAGCATGCCCAAGTGTGCTAATAGCCCCCCTTAGGCAGACAAAAGTAAATCATGCCAATATCATCACAATAGGGGCCATACCACAGAAGAATGCACGGCCCTGTAGGACAAAATCAAAGATCTGATCAAGGAAGGACACCTTCAAGGATTTGTGCAAACAAATCCCACTGGTCATGCTGAAAGAAGTAGAGACCGATATCCTCAATCCTCAAGAAGGTATGCTAATAAATAGCCCGAATGACAACGGAGTCGGTCAAGAGAACCTCATGCGAAACGATATGAGGAACGGGAGAAATACCCGAAGCGGGTTATTAACACCATAACCAGTGGGTTTGCAGGTGTAGGACCCACCAATTTGGCCAGAAAGAGACATTTGAGACAAGTCCACTCTGTTAACAATATATCGCTGGGTAGTAGAATCCGGATTCCCCCCATCACATTCACTGACAATGACTTTCAGGGGATAGATCCAGTGTGAGATGACCCTATGGTTATAAGTGTGGATATCCTCAATTTCACCGTCAGGAAAACACTAATTGACCAGGGGAGCTCAGCCGATATCCTTTACTGGAACACATTCAAACAACTGGGGATACCAAAAGTTGAACTCAGTGAGTATCACGAACCACTGGTCAATTTTTCTGGGGAACGAGTAGAGACCCGTGGTTGCATCGACCTATACACCTCGTTCGGGTCTGAAAATGAAGAAAAACACATCAAGGTTACCTACTTGGTAGTACATTCGAATACCTCTTACCACATACTGCTCGGCCGACCATCTCTCTATAAATTGAAAGCTATAGTGTCTACTTCTCACTTGGCTATGAAGTTTCCATCCGAAAGGAGTCGGATCGTTACCGTTCGTCCTGACCAAAAGACGGCCAGAGAATGCTATTTTGCAAGCATGCGCTTAAAACTGTTCCAGGGGTACAAGCGAGATGTCAATATTGTCCTCCCTCGGTCAGAAGAAAATCTAGATATGGAGTTGGATCCCAGAATTGATGAGGGATGTCAGGTTGAACCCAGCAAAAATAAGCAGTCCTTTCAATTGGGACCGAAGCCTGAACAGATCACTTATCTTGGCACCGGGTTGTCCCTACAAGAAAGGCAGGACCTTCAGAAAGTCTTGCTACGAAATGTTGTTTTATTTGTCTGGTCAGCATCTGATATGCCAGGTATAGACCCAGGATTTCTCTGTAATTATCTCTCGGTGTATAAGGGAGCTAAGCCGATAGCACAGAAAAAGAGAAAAATCGGAGGTGATAGAGCGAAAGTAGTCAAAGAGGAGACTAATAAGCTGCTACAGGCTGACTTTATTTGAGAAGTAAGATACTCCACCTGGTTGGCCAATGTAATCATGGTCAAGAAGGCCAATGGGAAATGGCGAATGTGCACTGACTTCACGGACCTCAACTAGTCGTGCCCAAAAGACTCCTATGCTCTTCCAAACATTGACATGTTAGTGGACAGTGCAACTGGTCACAGGATACTCAGCTTTTTGGACGCTTACTCTGGATACAATCAGATCCGAATGCATCCCTCGAACGAGGAAAAAACTGCATTTATCACGGACTCGGCAAATTTCTGTTACCGAGTGATGCCCTTCAGCTTGAAAAACGCAGGGGCAACATATCATAGGTTGATGAATAAAATTTTTGAAAAACAAATAGGGAAATGCATGGAGGTATATGTTGACGACACGGTGGTCAAAACCATTTCCTCAAAGCAACATCTCGCTCATCTAAAGAAGGTATTCAGCGAAGCCAGGCAACACAGGATGCAGTTTAATCTTGAAAAGTGCACATTCGGAGTAGCTAGTGGCAAGTTCCTGGGATTCATGCTCTCTGAAAGGGGGATCCAGTAAATCCTGACAAGTGTCAAGCCATCATTGAAATGACCAGTCCTCAGAATGTCAAGGACCTCCAAAGACTTGCCGACCGGATTGCTGCCCTCGCTAGATTTCTGCCCATTATGGTAGAAAGGTCTCGACCTTTTATTGATTTGCTCAAGAAGTCGCAAAAATTCACTTAGTCTGATGAATACGAGGCCGCCTTTCTCGAGTATAAAAACGTGTTAGCAGCATCGCCTGTGTTGATAAAACCAAAACCCAGACAAGATATGATTATTAACTTGGCTGTATCAGAAAATGCAATCAGCTCTGTCTTGTTACAAGAAACACCTGAACCGGCTCCAGTATACTTCATCAGCCGAACGCTCCAAAGTGCCGAAACCTGATATTAGTTGATGGAGAAGATAGTGCTGGCTCTAGTTCACACAGCTCGTCGGCTAAGACATTACTTCCAAAGCCACCTGGTTATCGTATGCATTGACTGCCCAATAGCCAAAATTTTGAGAAAACTGAAGTTAACTGGTCGGTTAGTGGCATGGACAATCGAGCTATCCCAATTTGATATCTGATGAATCCACATTTTATTGGATTTTTACTTGTCTTTTTAGTGTTCTTTAATAGAAAAAGTAGACTTAGGAAGTGTAAATACCATAGAAACATCATTTTGGTCAAATATCATAGGTTTCTTAATTTTTGGTTAATTTACATTGAATAACATAGATATAATTTGCAATTTTGATCATTTGCATAATTGTGCATGAATTTCTAGGCTTATTCCATGGATTTTTAGCATTTGAGAAATTTTGAGTTGAAAGTGATCACTTTCATAAATGAAAGTGGACACTACAACAAGTTAGATCCAGAGGGCAGACCAAAATGATCACTTTCAGAGTGATAGTGGAGACTACAGAGACCCCAGTTTGCAAGAGGACCTGCGCATAGACACTCTGGTTCCATAGTGAACACTTTAGAGAAAGCCAATTTCATCCAGACCTGTGCGTGTTTACTCTTGTAAACGATAGTAAACACTCCAAAGAGCCCCAAAGTGGAAGACCTTGCGCATGTTTACTCTTGTGAATGATAGTAATCACTATGTTTGTGCGTATTTACTCTTGTGAACAATAGTAATTACTATGCTTGAGAGTGTTTACTGTCGTGAACGAGAGTAACTACTCTGAAGGCTTCAACCTTTCTATATATAGATTATTACCATTTAGTGTTAAAAAAAAACTTTTGCAGAACCTTTTCTCTTAGTTTTTCTAGGGTTTTTAGGATACTCTTGGAGAGCCTAAGTCGGCCTTGGGTGATAGCCAAGGGTCCAACCTAGGGTTTGAATTCCATTTCTTCTTCACTTTTCTTTGATTTTTACATTGATGTTTTTGATTTCTCTTTACTTACATTTTGTAATTGTGAGACTCATCCTCATGAAGGGCTGAACCTTCTTGTAATCCTTAGTGAGTTCATATGAATTCTTGGACTTTTGAATGTTAATATAATTCCTTTTTCTTCCATGAATTTCTTTTTCCCAAACTCTTGAATTGAATTAATGGTTGAATGAGGGGAACATTGCTTAATTAACCCTAATTCATTTTAATGAGATTCTTAACTTGGTTTGCTTAATTCTGAGTTAATTTCTAAGGTTGCTTGATCTTGGGATGAGGGATTGGAGTCCATTGAATTCCTTAATTTGTACGGAAATATAAGGTTGATTTTCACTTCTTAAATTAACCTAATTCTGGGAGGAGAGGAAGAGTATTAAATCTTGAGAGGAATAGGGATAGAGTCTACATGAATGAACTAGGGGTTACTATATTTTATTAATTGAACTTTATAATTTTGTTTCTTACTCTTTACATTGAACTTGAAATCACAAAACTCCCATTTTTACTTGCTTTCTGAATACATTGCACATTACATGTTTGATATTTGGTTACTCATCCAATGATTCATGGGAGACGACTTAGGTTAGCACCCTAGTATTACATTAATTTCTGTTTATATTTTGATGAGGATTCGCGACAAATCTTTCGTTCATCAAATTGGCGCCGTTGCCGAGGAGTCATTGGTGCTTGATTAGATATTAAACATGTTATGTGTTTTGTTTTATTTTTATGTTCTGCATATTAGTGTGTTTATTTTATTTTGATTTTTGCATTGTGGTAGTATAGCAGAATTTCAATTGTGTGGTTGTCCATTTAATTCTGCATGAGTTTGTGTTTTAGTGTTTAAGTTCTTTGTTTTGAAGTTACATAGAGTTAGTGTGTTAGTTAATCTGTCATATGAATCTGGCTACATAATTTCCTGCAAATTTGTTAGCACACAATTTCTGCATTTTTGCATTCTGTTTACTCTACATAATTTTTCTTTTCACTCTTTCACAATTCTGCATTCTGAATTCATTTTATGTACCTTGCATTCTATTTTTAAATTCTGTTTTTCTGCATTTTTCTACAGACTTTTTGATACACAAATCTGCATAATTCTTGCATTTCTGCTGCATAAAATTCTGCACTTTTCTTCCCTTTGAATTCTGCAATTCTGTTTTTTCTTTTTGTCTTTAATTTTCTGTACTTCGCTTGTTGCATTCTACATTTTTCTGCATTTATTTTCTGCTTCGTTTTTGTTCTATTTTTAGTTTTCTGTTGCATAATTTTTTGTTGCAATATTTTCTGCATTTTGCATCATTTTCTACATACTATTTCTGCTGCATAATTTTCTGCATTCTTCATTCTGCATGGTTTTCTGCATAATTTTTTTTATTCTGCATAATTTTTGCATTCTACTCACCACACTCTACATAATTTTTGCCATTTAGTGAGTCTATTTCTGTTTCTTTTTCTACTTCCTCCTATCTTTTCATTTTGAGTTAGATATTATGGCCGAGAGAATTTTTAATGTTGTTGATCATAGAAGACTAGAGAACAAGCTAGATGATTTAGCTTTTTTGATCAAGCAGTTAGCATTGTCACAAATGGCTACAATGTTATGTGAAATCTGTACTTCACCTGAACATCATACTGATTTCTGTCCTACATTGTATGAGCCTGTAGGTTGGATGAATCATCCAAACTTGGGATGGGGGAATTTTACACAAAAGCAATATCAACCTCCACCACAAACTACTGCACCTTCCAAGAATGAGCCTTCCTTGGAAGAGTTGATGAGGGAAATGGCAATTAACGATCTAAATTTCCAGCTAAGAACAGAAGCATCCATTCAAAACTTGGAAAATCAGATTGGACAATTGACTTCCACTTTCAATCAATTGCGATCCCAAGGTTCTGGTAATCTATCTGCACAACCACCTGTCAATCCAGAGGATGCTAGTGCCAACACCTTGAGATCAAGAGAGACCATTCAAGACTCGCAAGAGCAGCAACTAACAGATGAAGATGTTCATGCTACTGCTCTAGCAAGTGATTGCAGCTCAACAAATACAGATTTTGCTCATACTCTTCATGTCACTGCTACTATTGCAACAGAAAATTTTGAACAACTTGTTCCTCTTTCATTTCATTCAGTTTTACATGATAATTCATTGAATGATTTAGTAAATGATAATTTGGCTCAGTTTTTAGATTATATTGACTATCCTAGCTTAGCCAATTATTCTAATTCCTTTACTTGTCATGCATGTAATGATTCTGCAAAATGTAGCTTTTGCGCTGAAATTGATACATATATGTATGGTGATTATGATGCAGCTAGTGCAAATTTTGAGAAAGTAAATCATGATGCAGCCATTAAGCCATTACCTAAGCAGTTGAAGTATAAAGATTACATTGTTGAATATCCAAGAGAGCAGCCAAAGTATAGCAAGAGTACGCAATATTCTGCACATCAAGGCAATGAAGAGCATGAAGATAAGCTCATTAAGTTCATGAAGCAGTTGGAAGTCCCTTTGCGGTTATTTCTTCCACGTTCCCAATTAAATAAAGTGTTGCAGATCTTTGAGAAACAGGAGGAATATCTAGGGATACAACCCAAACCATTACCAACAAAAGTATCTCCTAGAATTAAAGATCATAAGGCATTAAGCTAGTGACGTTAAAAGAGCACTGTGTGAGAGGCAACTCACAGTTTTCTTAGAAGATTTTAATTTATTTTCTGCATTCAATAATGGTCTTGCATTTGAGTTGTAATAATTCATGAATTTGCTACACAATTTTGCTGCACAAACACTCCACTCTGTTGTAAGCTTGCTAATGACATGTGTTTCTGTATAATTTCAGTTTTGCAAAGGGAAATATCAACTTTTGGACCCAATTCCTGCATAAATTTAAGAAAATTTCAAGTGCAGCAGGGAAGTGACAACTTTCAGAACTTAAGGTAGTCACTTTGGGGAGAAAAATGGGAGTTTATCTTGAAGGTAATCACTTTCCCAAGCAAAAGTAGTTACTCTCAGTCCAGGTATACATCTTTGCTCTCTGAAGTGATCACTTTCAATGGTCACAGTAACCACTTTGAGCTCAGGTATGAATTTCCATTCTCTGTAGTAAACACTTTCATAGCTGATAGTAGTTACTTTCAAGAGTTTAATTTCACTTACCATAGTGAACATGCGTAACACCCCTAAGGGTTATCTTTGAGCTCAGGTATGAATTTCCATTCTCTGTAGTAAACACTTTCATAGCTGATAGTAGTTACTTTCAAGAGTTTAATTTCACTTACCATAGTGAACATGCGTAACACCCCTAAGGGTTAAAAAAAAAAAAAACCATAGTAGTTACTATCGATTACCATAGTAACTAGGCACACCAGAGAGATCACTATTGCTTACCATAGTGACCCACTTCATCCACCTCTCTGGAGTGACTACTTTCATTATGCATAGTGATTACTTTGCACACCCTTATGCTGGTAGTTGTATTTCTCTGCATAATTGCACCGAGGCTTGAATTGTGTTGCTGCATAAGTGCCCTGACATGCTTAGATTCCATAGTGGTTACTATCCTTTTCCATAGTACTCACTTTAGTAGTGCATTTTTCCATAGTAATTACTCTACCATGCACTTTCGTTACTAAAATACTGCATAATTGTTGTCACACATGCTTGGTATCATCTGCACATAATCTAACATGTGACTTACATTCTTGAAGTTTTCTGTGTCTATATTGCTGCATTAAATATGTCATGCCTGCACCATTAAAGTAATCATTATCACTGCGCGTAGTATTTACTTTGACATTGCACTTCTTCATAGTAAGCATTCTAGCTTGCACTTTCACTATGACATTGGGCATGATATGACTGGCTGCCAGCTGCATTTTGCTGCATCTGCACTCACACATTCTGCAGCATTGTTTTTCCTGAAATTGCCCTGCATATATGCTAAATATCTTTGGTACCTACTTACTAATTGCATGATCCACTCATTGTTTTCTTTTCTCCATGCAGCATCATGGTAAACACTTCCAAGTCTACTCCAAAGACTAATAGAGGTAGGACTGTTGGAGCACCTTCCTCCATTCACCACTATTGCAATTGCACCACCACCTCATGAATTTGAGAAGGATGATAGCTCCAGCTCTTTGGAAGAGGAAGAGGAAGAAGGAGAGGATGCAGCTGATAATTTTTCTTCCTCCAACTCAAATGAAGACTTGATTTAGTTTTAGTTTCTTTTATGTCATTTACATTTTAGTTATTTTTATTTCATTTCCTTGTACATATTACCCACCATTTCTATAGTTATTACACTTTATCACTTTTCTTTTCTTGCTTTACTTTTACTTTACTGCTTTATCTTTGAATAGTTACTTGACGCTTTCGTTCTCTTTTATATATAAATATCTGTCCAGTCTCCAGACTTCCTTTTTATGCTGAATCCATTGTGTGTGTCTCTGCAGAGTGTGCCCTTAGTCCCATCAAGAGGAGCATGAATTTGATCTCTGAATTATGAGCCATCATCCATGAAAGGGGAGTGATTTTTTGCCTCTGTTTCATATGTTTTTAGTCTGATTTTTCTGCATAGTAATAAATAAAAATACAAAAATATTTTCATTATCTTTCTCTTTTAATTTAGTTCAGTTTTGTAATTCTGATTTTATATTCTGATTGCACTTTCCATTCAACTTACAATCATTTTCTATTTTGTAAATAATTACCATTCCTACCATACTGCACATATTTCCTTGAAAGGTGAATTGTACTCACATGCTGCTAAGTAATTATCACCTATACCATGGTAGAGAATTGAGCCTTTAATTTCTTTTTTGTTTGGACTTTACATGTACTTTTTCATTCATCTTCTAGAACTTGTCCTGCTTCTTAACTGAATATGCATTATGCAATTTTTCATTTAGATGATTGAGGCCTTCTTTGCACACACCCACCCACCCTAGAACACCCTTGCACCTAATTTCCCTTGTTCTATATTTTCTTCTTTTGCCAAACTTAATTTGCAAAAATAATTTTCTTACCTTAAGAGAGGTATTTCTTTTGAGTTGCATCAAGAGTGAATGCAAGAAACTAAGTTTGGGGGTGATAATTATGACTGTACTTGCTTGAGGACAAGCAAACTCTTAAGTTTGGGGTGGTGGACATCATACATGTTAATAATACATGTCATAAAAAAAGTTTGAAATTGAAGAAGAGAATGATTGTCAAAGTCCATAAAAAAATGATGATGAATTAATGAAAAAGAAAGAAGAAAAAAATACAGTAAAGGCCATGAGTTGAAAAGAATTTCCACATGAGACAAATTAATGAAAAATATGGTGAAAGAGTGCTTGAATCTCATTTGCTGCATCATTTAATGCATTCCGTTCTAGTTATTGTACTCATTCACTCAAGGGAATTTCCTTCTCTTAAAAACTCACTTGAGCTTTTGTCCATCCTTGATCAAACCTAACCTAACCCTATCTATGACTAACAAAGCCCTCATGATAAGTGGTTCATTGTATCTAGGCAAAGAAGATTGAGAATATGGGCAAGCATATGGTAGGGTGAGGCAAAATATATGAATTAAGGGAAACACTTAGCCTGAAACATTGATGAGTGAAGAGTGAAACACCATCTTGTGAGCCAGATAATTTTTTTGCATTGTGTGGATTGCATAAAACCTTGCTAGATTTTTGTTTTAGTTTAGTGTGACTTTGCTTGAAAATAATTGATATGGACATGATTTCTTTGTTAAATGAATCCATGATTTTGGAAATATTGGAAGTGTTAATTAGAGTCTAATCTTAGAATGAAAATTTTGAGTTTTTTTTTTTGGATAAACCCAACCCTTTTACATTCAACTTTCTTGAGTTTTGATTTACTTGAGGACAAGCAAAAGTTTAAGTTTGAGAGGAATAGGGATAGAGTCTACGTGAATGAATTAGGGGTTACTACGTTTTATTGATTGAACTTTATAATTTTGTTTCTTGCTCTTTACATTGAACTTGAAATCACAAAACTCCCATTTTTACTTGCTTTCTGAATACATTGCACATTACATATTTGATATTTGGTTACTCATCCAATGATTCATGGGAGATGACCTAGGTTAGCACCCTAGTATTACATTAATTTCTGTTTATATTTTGATGAGGATTCGCAACAAATCTTTCGTTCATCAATATCCACTTTGAAAACTGACGCCCTCTTAAAGCTCAGGTGCTTGCAGATTTTGTCAATGAGTTCACCACCCAGAAGTAGACCAGCATAAAAATGTGGAACCTACATGTAGATGGATCGTCAAACCAACAAAGGTGTGGAGCAGGAATTATACTAGAAGGACCGAACACCGTAATAATTGAACAATCCATTTGGTTTGGATTCAAAGCATCCAATAATCAGTCCGAGTATGAGGCACTGCTGGCCGGCCTCAGACTGGTAAAGGAAATTGGAGTCAAACGCATCACTTATTGGAGTGATTCCAAGGTAGTGGCCGAACAGGTCAATGAAACTTTTCAGGTGAAGGACTCGGTTATGCTCCACTACTACCAGGAATTCAAGAATAGGGAAGAGGAATTTGACAAGGTACATGGTCGTTACACACCGAGGACCATGAATGAACAAGCCGATAAGCTTGCTAGGTTGGCTAGCCAAAGGAAACCAGGACAATTACAAAGCATGATTCATCAAGAGATCCATAAACCCAACATTTCTAAACAAGAGTGTATAGACATAGAAAATATGCCTCAGAATTGGATGACCCCTATTGTCCAGTATCTTACGGACTGCAGACTGCCAAATGATCCGGCCTCGGCTCAAAAAATAAGAATGCAAGCAGCCAAGTACACCATTCTCGGTAAAGAACTATATAAAAGAGGAATTTCAACACTCATGTTGAAATGTCTTGATGAGGATCAGGCCAGTTATGTAATGAGAGAAATTCATGAAGGCATTTGTGGTACCCACTCGGGTGGACGAACCATGGCAGCTAAGATTCTGAGAGCTTGATACTTCTGGCTGACACTATCTAAAGACTGCGACATCTTTGTAAGGAAGTGTATTCCCTGTCAACATCACAGTCCTTATATACACCAACATGCCAACACCCTCCATCCCATCAGTGCTCCCTGGCCCTTTGCCATTTGGGGAATGGACCTTCTTGGTCCTTTTCCCCTAGCAAAAGGATAGTGTAAATTCCCGATTGTTGCAGTGGATTACTTTACTCAATGGGTTAAAGCATAGCCACTCACCACCATCACGACCAACAATGTACAAAAGTTCACCTAGAAAAATATTATCACACGATTTGGTCTCCTGCATGCCCTGATCATAGACAACAGGCTGCAATTCACAGACCGACGATTCAACGAATTCTTGGAAGCATTGCATATCAAACACAGGGTTACATCTGTCGAACATTCTCAATCCAATGGACAGGCCGAGGCTGCAAACAAGATCATTGGGTTCGACTAAAGGAGAATGGGCAGAAAAATTGCCCAAAATCTTATGGGCTTATCGGTGTACGCCACAAACAACTACAAAAGAGACACCTTTTCAGTTGACATATGATATTGATGCCATGGTGCCGGTCGAGATTGGTGAGCCATCATTTTGAAGACAGAGGTTTGAGGAATTAGCAAATGGCAAATCCCTTGCTGTCAACCTAGATTTATTGAGCGACCTCGATCTCCAGAGCCGTGTTGGTCTCGGCAAGGGCAGCTTGTGTAACATCCTCGTTTTTGCTAAACAATTAATTTATTAATATAAGTCTAAGTTAATATATAATACTTGATTTTTTAGGAAAAATTGGGATAATATTAGCATGAGATGTTTTAGACAAAATTGTTAGGTATATTTTTAAGAAATTTTTGGTAATTTTTAATTTAAAAATTTTTAAGTTTTAAAAAGTGTCAATTTGTGTTGGTTAAAATTGTTGTATAAAGTTAAAAATAATATTTTATTTTTAAAAAATAATAATAATAATAGTAAAAATTATAAAAAAAATTATATTTTATTTATAAATATTATTTGGAATATAAAAATAATTTGTTTTGTAATTAATGAGCATTTGTGGATTTTCTGGTTAATTTTACGTAAATTAGTTATATGCTCAAGCAGAAATTGCGTGTAAAAATTTTGGACACCAACTAAAGGATCAATAGTGTCAAAAATTATTTTATAATTATGTTTAATATATTTCATGATTATTTTTAAATTTTAGGATTTTTATCTAATTATTTCAATTAATTACTAAAGAATCAGTGAAAATTCTAATATTATATTATTATTTTTACTATTTAAGATAAGGATTAGTCTCTAAAGCTTCCCATTTCTTCCTTTCACTTCCGTAAGCCCCATTTTCTTTCTTCCAAGGAGCTTTGATCATCTTTGGTCTTAATCTCTTAAATTTCCAAGTAAGTTCATTAAATTTTTTTAATATTCCATCTATTTTCATCATTTTGAACACTTTTAACCGATTAAATTTTTTATTTTCTCCCTCTTTTTGGGTGTTGGAACAGTGGCATGAGGGTGAGATTTTGTCCAAAAATTTTGTTTCTAAATTATGTTTTAATTAGCTTAATCTTTCTATATTTTAAAATAAATAATTTTGGTGCTTTTTGTTTTGTTAAAAATACATTTGGGGGTTTAAAACCCTTGGTCTAGAGGTGCTGTCCCAAGAGTGTTATGAAAGAAAAATAATTATTTTTAATCACCTTTAGGCTTATAGTATTCTATTTACATCATAGAAAACAATTGTAAGGCCCGTAAATAATTTTTGCAAAGATTAGAAAATGATAGTTTCAACTCACTAGTAGTGGGTTGGGTGATTAATGCCTCTTAACATTGATCATGATTATGTGTGATTATTTGGTTAGGATCGTGGTTTGAGAAGTGGTGGAAAGAAATCGTTGGTGAGAAAAAAAATCGGAATACACTTCAAGGTAAGGGGGGACATATCTATTTTCACGGGTATAGTAGAAAAACGTTGAGAAATGGATGTTTTATTCTTTGCTATGTATATATGAATTATTTGAAGGAATTTATAATTATTTCCATACTTAGTGTACAATTGTTTGATATTCCTTTTTGAAATTGATTTTATATGTGATGATGTTTCTATGATAATTGTTTGTTGAATTCAGTATAAATAATTGGTTACCTAAAATACTTGAGGAATGAACTATCATTCATGTGGAGTGAGCATATAGAAGGTCTGTTGAAAGTTGAAAAGAATTGGAGAATTGCGAAATAAAGATATTAAAAAAAATCTTCTTTAATTTCAAGTGGTTTGATCAAAATTTATTTAATAGTTTTTATATATTTAAAATATACCTATATACATATTTATATAATTTAAAGGATTTTAATTCATTTTAAAGTATTATTTTAAATAGGTATTTTGAAATGTGGTGATAATTGGAAAAAAGGTATTTAAGAGCCATTGAAATGAAAGAAAAGTTGTGAAATGTGGTGGTGGTGAGACTCTGTTTAAAATTAGAAGTATATTGGAATTTTCTGGCTGTTTTGCAGAGAGAAGAAAATTTGGAATTATCTAAATTATAGAGGAAACTCTACCAGATTGTCGGTGAAATTTTGAAACATATGTTGTTATTGATTGAAAAGAAATGTTTAATACCTAATTAAAAGACTGAAATTAGGTTCATGCATCATAAACATGTAATGATGGTGGCGTTGGATGGGAAGTATACGAAATCTAGGGGAGACTCCAGGTTAGTCTTGAGGATAGTCGGGTGTGATTGAGCTGGGCAAAGGCCAGGGCTCGCAACCCTGTGCTGTCGGTTCTCACTGCAAAACTGGACTATCCTGACAGAACCTGATGGATTCTCAAAATCAGTTGAGCTATATCTTTGAAACTATCTAATAAGATGGTTATGACCAAGAATGATTGGTGACAGTGAACTCCTGATCCTTCCCAGAAAGAAAGAAAGAGAAAAAGAAAAAGAAAATGGTTTAGGCCCACATGCATGTGTCAGTATAGCAATTAACTAGGTGATGCACAGAATCATACATGGCATGTACATTGTGTGTTGAGTTGTTGCTAATTGCTATAATGATTGTAAATATCTTGACATGTTTTCTACTGTACTTTGGTTGAAATGGGTTTGTCTCACCCTTTTAGTTGCTATGTGTGTGGTATGTGAATATGTTTAGTAGGTGAGGACACAAATGGCCCGACCACCATACCAGTTCAGCGTCACAGTCAGATATGATCCTGAAGGAAGATGGGCGTACGATTGGGAACGACAACAGTTCACCCATACTGGCACTATTACCTTTTTGTTAGATAGAAATGGGCCAGGCCCACGGGCATACCCCATCCCCATCAGGGTACCCATGAGACTCACTTTTCCATTTACTCCTAGAGTACTATTAACTTTTGGAGGAAATGGTATTTTTGATACTCATGGGTCTAAGGGGAAAGCTTATGAGGTCATTTTTGTTATTGTTGTCTCTGATATTGTGACCCCACTTTATTTTGTATGTAAATCAGCTATGTGTATATGTTTATATGACTACATGACTGTATATTTTGACAGATGATTGCTATATACGTATTTGGATAACTGATGCAGATGGTGTATTTAGTTTCTATTAATGTGAACAAATGTAAACTCATACATGTGGCTTTCTTACTGCTTGGATTATTTTAATATTATATTTATATTGATGGCATAATAAGTAGTAAGGGTGTCACAGCTTGGATCTCTTCACTCTCTTGCTTAGCCCTTTGAAACTTCTCCAACTCCAGCATGGGCTCCAACGCCAACCTTCAGAGCATCACCATGGCTCAGGCTTGAAGCTCGGCGTAGCATTGCCACAAAGACTTGTGGTTTAAATTGTTGACAACGTCCCTGCCTGAATCAAAGACTAGATTGGGGGCAACCACTCTTCCAGCCCGAACCCCGTCGGCTAGGAAGGAGTCGGATAGAACCGCTAGGGGAATCATGGAGTTTGAAGAGCTACTGGCTCCAACAATTCCAGCAACTCGGGCTTGTTTTCGTGCCCCATCAGCACTAGTCAGCTAGACCGACTAGGAGTGTTTCCATTTCTTCTCCTTCTCCCCTTCTTTCTCCTTGTCCTTCTCCTTTCGCTTCTTCGGTTGCCCTTCTGTAAGGACAAGATCTTGGAGTGAAGGACGAGGCTCGATTACCTCAGGATCATGGTCAAGAAGGGGGTTGGTGCTCTTCAATTGGTGTATCATCTGGAGTCTGCCTTCTTAGACCATGATGGTAGGTCGGTATGTTTACCCTTTTCTGAGCCATTAAACCTACAACAAAAACATAGAGTCAAATCAATACAATTTGATTAAAAGAAAATAGACTATAAAAATGAACCATACCATCCATGTCCAGACGTGGATGAGGGGACTTTTGTAAGAGAATGAGGGCTCAGGCAGAAAGCTCTCTGGGAAGAGACTTCAAGTATTCCAAGGCCGACACCTCGATAGCTGATAACATGTCCTTGGATAAAACGTCATACCGACGAGGTACCCGAGTCCAGTGGAAGGGAAAAAGCGTGTTACCTTTGCTATCAAAAAAATAATTTCTACCTACAGTGTGCACGGTTACCTTGAAGTAACCGGTCTTGAAACCTTTGAAAGACGAAGCATAAGGCTTGAATAATGGCAATTCAGGTTGCCTTATTAAGGATACCCACCTTACTTAATCTGAAGGACGAGTATAAAAGAAATGAAGAAATAAACCTACACTAGATTCTATGTAATGAAATTTACATAAGAGTCTAAAGGCTTATATAGTCGCCCACCCATTCGGATGAAGTTGTGTCGGCACTACATTTAAAACCTTCAACACTCCCATCTGAAAGTCATCAAAGGAGAGCTTTATACCTAATTTCCTAAACATATACTCATATACTAAGAAGGTGTCGGTCATTCCAACACCTCCTAAGAACACTAGGTCGGGAATGAATTTTTAATTGAAAAATGTTTGAAATAATTAAATAAGTTTAATTTATGAATCTTTTAAATTAAAAATAAGAACATAAAATTTTAGGTAAAATAATTTTTTTAAGTAAGAAAATAAAGGAAACTAATTGCATAACAACTCTTAAATTCATCTTAGAATGTTTAGTTTGACACATTATTCGTTTTGTAAAGATAAGTTTCAAAAGTGACTCAACTTATAGCTAAGTAAATGATCAAAAACTTATAATTTAAATAAAATTAATATTTTTGTTTTTCAACTTAAAAATCAAATTCAATTTAATTCTATTGATATTTTATATTTTTCTCTGTTTTATGTCATGGATTATTCATTGTCTTCTTCTTAAGGTTTTAAATTTTTTTCATCTTTATCTTATTCCCTATCTCCTTTTCTCAAAAAACACTCCACGTCCGCTTCACCAACCTCAGTCAATGTCAGGTTACTTCCATTGCCACTTCCTCCTCACTTGGTGTCACTATACCATTCTTCTTCCTCTGTTACCTCAAACTTTATTTTGCTTTTAAGTTTGTGGACCAATAACGTTGTACTAATGAAAATAATAATTTTTTTCTTAGGATCATTATGGTGCTTTAAGGTGACAACCTTTGCATCTACCCCTCCTATTGTGAGAGGTTTTGAAGAGGAAAATAAAGGAGAAAAAAAAGAAAAAACATAGAAAAGTAAAGTAAAATAAGAGATATAATAAAGAAAATAAATAGTGTGCAGACGATGAATAATGCATATCATATGACAGAAAAAAAAAATATTAATAAAGTTAACATTTTTAATAGAAATAATCTATTTAAAATATTTTAAAAATTAGAAAGCTAAATGAATCTAAATAAAGATAAAAGATGAAATTAAATTTGTCCTTTAAATTAGAAGATGAAAATACTAATTTTTTCTATATAATTTGATATTATAAGTTATTTTTATGAGATTTAATTATTTTTCTTAATTTATTCTTTTTCATTGACAAAAAAATTATTTACATAATTTTAAAAATAAAAATAATTTATGCAACAAAATTAGAATTAGAATTAAATTTAAAATTATAAATCATTCAAAGTAAAATATTATAAATGAAGTTAAGAAACCACAGATTGAACTTATAGAATATATACTAAATCATCATTAACATTTATTATATATATAAATTAAAATTTATTATTAATTTTTTTATTAAACATAGACATTTACACTACTTAATAATAAAAATTAATCAATAATTGATTATTGGTTTGAAAACTCTTGTCAAATATATTAATTTTATAAAATTTTATATAAAAATAAAATTAATAAATATTTCATAACATTAATTTATTTTAATAAATATTATGTTTTTAAAATATAAGTAAATATCAAATTTTAAAAAATATAAATGCATAAAGATAATATAAGATGATTTAATAGTTGAATTGGTCAATTTTATATTTAAAAAAACTTATTAAAAAATATAAGTTTGATATCTAAGTATTAACAGATCTTAATTAAGTGTCAAACTTGGTAAAATAATATTTTTAATAAATTTTATTAATTTTAACAATTTAGATATTTGGATACATATAATTTGATAACAATTATTTACTTAAATTTTAAGTAGCATATCATATCTTAAAATAATATGAGATGATAAATTATGTATTTTTTTTAATTACTGTATGTATGTTGATATACATTATGAAAATTTTAAAATTTAAAATTAAACTAATAAAAAATTGATAAAAATTAATTAAAAAAATCATCTATATATGTGTCTATAAGAGAGAGCTTAATTTTAATGTATTATTAATATAAATATTTTATACAATCAATTATAAATATATTTTGTATATTAATTACTATAAAAATTAATAATTCTTAGTTATATAACAAATTCATGATTGGATATCAGCGTGAAATGTTTTAAAAGTATTTAATTATATATACATACAATTTCTTTCCACTGATACACTTTCTCTCCTAAAAGTATCAAATTGTGTACCATATTTTATTTTTTGCTAATGTATATCATATTTTATTATATAATTATTTGTATAAAATATTTATTATAAATATTTTACCTATATTTATTTTTAAATTTTTTTATTACATTATCATTTATTTACGATCAATTAATCTATTAAATTATAATTACAAATAAAAATAAAAACTATTTATTTATTTTTCAAATGCCCTCTTTCCAGTTTTCAATACAGAAAAATAAGTAATTCTACTTATAATTGGAGGAAGCCACCTACCCCGCAGTTCCACCAAACAGCAGTCCGTCGAAGTTGACCAAAATCATCGCAACTAAGAACAAAACAACTCCAAATTGCAACTCGGTGTGTATGTAGAGACCAATCCTTGTGCCCTATAAAGATCAAACTCACAAACCAGACCCTAACAATCACCATAATTTTCTATCCAATTCAGTTCTGAGCTTGAACTAAGTGCTACCAATTCAATGGCTTCAGAGCATGAAGAAGTGAGGCTATTGGGCAAATGGGCCAGCCCATTTAGCAACAGAGTAGACCTCACCCTCAAACTCAAAGGAGTTCCATACAAATACTCAGAGGAAGATTTAGCCAACAAAAGTGCTGATCTTCTCAAGTACAACCCCGTTTACAAGAAAGTGCCAGTTCTGGTCCACAACGGAAACCCAATTGCAGAGTCCCTTGTCATTCTTGAATACATAGACGAGACATGGAAAAATAACCCGCTTTTGCCTCAAGACCCTTATGAGAGAGCCTTGGCTCGTTTTTGGTGCAAGACCCTAGATGACAAGGTTAGTTAGTGTCTTTATTTTCTGTTCCACAATTTTGTTGAACTAACATGTAAGTTCAGGGAATTAGAATCCCCTCAAATTAATTTTTAATATTAGAAGAAAAAAAAATCTTTGACTTTGATGTCAATTTACTTCTTCAATTTAGGAACTACTTTAATTTATTTAATATAGTTAGGAATTGAATTGACCCTTAATGTGATATTAAGGACTAAATTAATTTATGATTGTCAAAGTTTGTTTTCTTGTAGTATTAGAGGGCCAGATTGATCCTAATTTATTTCATGAACTAATTTGATGTTTCACTTGTTTTGACTCTATTGAGATTAGAATTCTTAAGATGTTTTATTTTTCCTTTTAATTTTTTGTTTGGTTTCAGATCCTACCTGCTATATGGAATGCTTGTTGGAGTGATGAGAAGGGGCGTGAGAAAGCTGTGGAGGAAGCCTTGGAAGCTTTGAACATCCTGCAGGATGCACTGAAGGAAAAGAGGTTCTTTGGAGGAGAGACCATAGGACTGGTAGATATTGCTGCTAATTTCATTGGGTATTGGGTTGTTTTATTGCAAGAAATTGCAGGTTTGGAGTTGCTTACCATTGAGAAATTTCCGAAGCTGTGTAAATGGAGTCAAGAATTTGTCAATCACCCTGTGATCAAGGAAGGCCTGCCTCCTAGAGATGAATTGTTTGCCTTTTTCAAAGCTTCAGCTTCAAAGTAGAACCAATTTTAGAGGTAGGATTCATAGCTTGTTACCATGATTTTCTTCCAAAATAACTATTTTGTTGCGAGCAAGAAAATACTGGCTCTGTTTTTAATGGACTATGATTTGGTTGAGGGTATCCATTATCTCAATTTTTAGTCCAAATAATGTTGTGTTGTTGCTTTTTTACTTTTTTTTTGTTTTTGTGAGCAAAGATTGTTTGTTACTATATTTGACTACATCAACGATACTCCATTCCATTACAGTGTATGCATTATTGGTATTGTTTACAGTATCAGAGGTAAATTAAGCGAAATCTGTTCCCTGCCTATAAGTGTGCCACACTACCATATCAAACTTTGACATTTAAACCAGCCAAATTAAACGGTTGCACTCAGGAGATGTAGATTTATCAAATAAGATAATAATGTTCTGTGTTGCTTAATTTTTCAACTAAACTGAACCATGCTGAGAAGTGGATTTAATATAGATTTTGAAGTAAGAGGATTAACACATTGTAAGGATATTACTAGGATTAGAATTTGAGATATTAGATTCAGGGCGTAACTAATTCGTGTCACCATACACGTTTCAACAACTTGATTTCACTATTTGGTGTGTAGAACTTGACATGCAACATTGCAGCATTTAGAAAAACAAAAAATGTGGGAAATGTACAAGATTAAGGCTCACTTTGGATAAATTTCGTAAAACTTTTTTCACAAGTTAAAATCAATTTATGTACCTCAGTTATTTTTATCTAACTTTTTCAAAACTTTAAGCTAAATAAATTAAATTTAGATTATATAAAATTCCTCTTCTATTCTTATTTTCTTCTCATATAAGTATTTATCAAGATATTTATTTAATGTAGGCCTAACTCTAAACGTTATCTCTACCCAAATATACTACTTTCTTTACAGCAGCTATATATTATCGTTTGTTTTCCTTGCCTGTGTTTCTTAATTCTGAATGATCAGGGAGTGTCTCATAAACTTCTTCGCATTTACTTTGAAAATCTATGTTTTAGTACTACTTGTGCAAAGTGACCCAAGTTATAAATGTCAATTGTTGATCAGTTAATTGTTAGGTATACTTCAGTTTTCATGTAACCATGATTAACTCTGTCATGTACACACTACATACACTTGTAGCACTCTTGGTTACCATGGTGAAGTCATTTTCGTGTGTGTACACTTTTTTCTACTTGACTGTCATGGTCACAGTAGCTACGCCAAAATAACAAAATTTCAAGGGTTAATTTTTAACTTTTTCATTAATAAACGCAGAAAGAGATAAAAATAACATGTTGGTTCAAAGTAGAAACCTTTTTTGTGATTTAAACACGGAATTCGCTACAATAATGTCCAGAAAAAAAGGTGCACTTTTCTCTACTGTAGGCTAGGTTCCATTTTCTGTGCTTCTTGCTTGCTATTGTGGTGCGTACCAGAGTGATGAGAGTGGTTCGAGTTGCTGGTACTAGGTGGTGAAAGAGACTGAACAGGGAGGCTCAAGGTGTCCTAACAATATCTAAATGGTGGTGTTTTTGCATGAAACATTTCAACGCCTAAATTAGTGAAAATTTGATAAAAAAGAAGAAGCATTGTTAGCTAAAATAGTTTTATCGTCATGTGTTTTTGCCATTAAATCGTTTAGGTACGAAAATATGTTTAGTGCATGTACAATATGCATAACGTATCCAATAAAATTTACAGCATGTAAGAAATGTTATATAGTAAAAAGATAGGGTCATTTTTTTTAATATGGGTTTTTTTTTAAGAAATTACTAAAATACGAGATTTTTTATAAAATGACGAAAATATGGTGAATGTATAAAAACGCTGACGATTTTAATTTTCAGGAAGTTAGTTATAATATAAAAACGCCAATCGCAATTTTGAATCCAAAAAAAAAAATTTGCGAAAGTAAAATCACCAATGGAGATTTTAGAAGTTGAAAAAATATGAAAGACAGGTTAAAATTACCAATGTCGACCTTTGATTGATAGAAATTGCTTTAACTTTTTAAAAAATGTCAATGGTGACCTTTGACTAATGACAAATATCAGAAAACGTTATAAAACGCCATTGGCGATTTTGGATTGATGAGATTATAAATACTGCAATTTGCCTTCAGAACGAGTCGCCCCTAAAGCTTTTGTTTCTAAGAGTGTGATTAATAGCTTGTGTTTATCAAAAGAAAAAATGAGTGTGGTTGTTGCAGTTTATTTCAATGGTGAGATTATATCAAATACAAGTGAAGGTGTGGCATTTGTATGTGAGAAGCCAACATGTGTGAATATTCCATATAATATATCATTTGAAGATTTAAAGTATTGGCTTTATCAATACGTTCGTGAAGTTCTGTTTCCAAAAATAGTAGAAAGTGTTATGTATCAATGTTCAGTATCAATATTTGGCGATTTTATTCAATATCATACAATTCAAATAACCAACGATGAAGGTGTTCAACAAATGTTTCAGATACATCAGCAACGTCCTCCTCCAAGTGGTATGATTGAGTTGTATGTTGTTTTCAAAAATATAGAGGTTGAAGCAGAATTTCTGAGCACAATGGTAGAGACAGAGATAGAATGGAAACTCGACAATAGCGAAAGTGATGAGTATAAATTTGAAGAAGAATATAGAAGTGGCGAAGACAACGATGAGGATATTGACAATGATAATGATGAAGAAGAGTCTCATATGGGTGGGCAACATCCTTTTGGGGAGTCACCTTTCATGCATGAATTAGATCTTGGTGCTATGAATGCTACTGAGTTTTCAGAGTATGCAAATTTAGGTATGTGATATTTAAAGTTATGTTAGTGTGATTAATTACATTTATGTTAATTAGTTTATGTTCGCTATTGATAGGTAACAGAGAGAGATTGTGAATTGTATATTGGAAAGCAATTCAGTAACAAAGAAGTTGTTATAATATAAAAGCCGTAAAGCATTATAGTATATCAAAAGGAGTAGACTACAAAGTGTTCAAGTCAGAATCAAATATATTTTATTGTAAATGTATATGGTATGGCTTAGATTGTAGGTGGCTTCTCCAATATAGTTTCAGGAAGAACGAGTATTTTTGGAAAATCCAAAAATACAATGGTCCACACACCTGTACTGGTGGAATCATTTCTCAAGATCATAGAAAGTTGGATACAGACATAATTACAAAATGTATAAAGCTAATGGTAGAATCTGATCCTTCTTTTAAAATCAAAGTAGTAATTAGGGAAATTCAGTCTCACTTTGGGTATACGATAAGTTATCAAAAAGCGTAGTTGGCAAAACAAAAGGCAATTGAAAATGTATTTGGTAAGTGGGAAGCCTCATTTGAAGCTTTGCCGCAATGGTGCATAGCAATGTGTGATGCTGATCAAGGTTCTATTGTGAAATTAGATGCTGTATAGGCTTATCGCAATGATGAATTGGTTCCTAATGTTCAAATATTTCAACAAGTGTTTTGAACTTTTGGTCCCTGCATTAGAGCATTCTGCCATTGCAAGTCACTTGTGCAGGTTGATGGGACACATTTATATGAAAAATACAAGGGAGTTCTACTAGTTGCTGTTGCAAAAGATGAAAATTAGAATATACTGTCGATTGCATTTGTTGTTGTTGAGGGTGAGATAGCAGATGCTTGGAGTTTTTTCCTAGAAAATTTACAAAAATATGTCATTACTAAAGATGGCGTTGGGTTGATTTCTGATCGTCAAGAGTCAATTATAGCAGCAATCAGAAGAAGTAATGGCCAGTGGGAACCTCCAAGAGCATTCCACATGTATTGTATCAGGCACATTGCTGCAAATTTCTTGCGTAGATTCAAGGCTCCCAACTTGCATAAACTTATTGTTCGGATGGGTAATAAACTTGATTTTTGTATTTTAAATAATGCTATTAATATATTACTAGATGACCTTTTCTAGGCTAATGAAATTTGATTTTGTTATTTACAGGTTACTCAAGAGCCGAGCATGAATTTAATATTCATTATCAACGATTACGGGAGCGTGGACAAGTTTATGAAGATTGGCTTAGTGAAATACCAAGAGAAAAGTGTGTTTTAGCATTTGATGGCGGACATCGATGGCGTCATATGAGGACGAATCTCGTTGAATGCATTAATTCTGTTTTAAAAGGTACCCGCAATTTGCCTATCACAGCACTTACAAAAGCCACTTACTTCCTACTGGCACAGTTATTTGCACGTAAGGGAAGCGAGGCATATGCAAGGAAGAATGCTGGACATTTGTTCTCCAAAAATATTACAAGTCATCTTCAACCAAACGAGCATGGCTCAAGAAACCTTCGTGTCACGCAGTTTGACAGACGCAATGAGGCTTTTCATGTTCAGGATTTATCCAACAAACAAAGAATATTGAGTTCATTTGAGACAAAGTTATTATGACTGTGGAAACTTGCAAACTGATCGATATCCATGTCGCCACGTAATTGCTGCTTGTTGTAGTCAAAATATTGATTAGCGTGTTTATGTGAATGAAGTCTATACCATCAATCAAGTATGCAAAGTTTACAAAATAGAATTTGGAGTTGTAGGGAATGAATTAAAATGGCACAAATACTGAGGTCCCAAGCTCTGTCCTAACCCGGCCTTAAAGCGTACTTTGAAAGGACGTCCTAAATCAACTCGTTTTATTAATGAAATAGATATGAGACAAATGAGGCGAGCACCATGCTATAGTCTATGTCGAGACGAAAACCATAGTCGCACCCGTTGTCCTAATGTTGTTGGCCCTAGTTCATAAAGATTAATAATGATGCTTTCTTGGCGTGTTTATGTTATTGGTATTGGTTAACATCCATGTTGTAGTCTTTTATATTGTGTTGTGAAATTGGTCTGTTGTGCTTTCTTAACAATGAACGATTGTATAATTTGTTGTAGTCTTTGTCAATGATCTTTAAATGTAATCAAATTTTTAAATTTAATCAAAAGTTTAGAAATTTAATCTAAAACATTGTTGATTTTCAATTCCACAAATTACAACTCATAAGTTCAGAAATCTTAATTACAAGTACAGAAACAACTAATACCTTAATGACAAGTGCAGAAACAACTACGACACAAATTAAAGAAACCATCATAACACGTACTAAAACAAATACAGAAATTACTATCCTCATTTCCCTTTTTTCTTCTTTATTAATGAAGGGCTAAATCTATCAGGAGGATGTGTAAACAAATATAACATGTGAGAAAGGAATCCCTTTTGTCTTTCAAGTTAAGCTGCATCCTCTACACCACGTTGAGTGTCTATGTCCTTATCTGTTGCATCCATATCTGGTATATTCTTGAGGTGGGTGGGTGTCTGTATATTCTTGAGGAGTGAAATCCCATGAGCTAATCGGCATAGACCATTGCATAGGTAGAGCATCATACACTGGTTCTGGTCGATACACATCATGCTCATTTACAGGAACATCTTTCACGATTGCTGCTTCATTTAGGTCAAAGTTTGGACTCAAATTGTTTTGGAAGGTGAAGGTGTATCTACCACAAAATCATATGTTGGAAAAAATCCATGAGACCTATTGTTGGTACTACTACAATCAACGGACCTTTGACCTCTTTCCTACCTTCTCGTTTGCCAACATTGAAAAGGTTGTGGTTGTGTTAATTGTTCATCCCATTGAAAAGGTTGCTACTCGTTCCTTTCATGTGACCAATAATACTCTTGATTTGGTTGTATAGAAGCTGATGGAATGTCTTGTGGCTGGATAGGTGGTGCATCTATAGAAATGTCTTCATGCTTAGAAAGTGACAGCTGTATAGGCAACATTTCTTGTTCAAGTGCTGGTCTTCCATCTGTGGGGATAACCATAGCCAGTCCATTGCATATAATGTGTACCATGCCCAATATTCATTAGAATGATAGAAATTCTGAGTTTGGACTCCTTCCAAAATACGTTCTTGTCGATGCTTCCACATTGTCACCCAATCGTGATGTATGATTGCCCAGTCCTTTGGTTCTATTGCTCCACGTAGGTCTCTGTTATGGACTCCTTGAAGTTGTTAGGGCTAAAAAGGAATAGGCTGAGCATAACCAAATTGACGCATAACATGATCAGTTGCATGCCACTCTATGACTTCAAAACATATAAGAGGACTAACAGTTGACCACACTTGTTGTTCACGCCTGTCTTCATCTGGAGTTATTGCATGAATTTCATCATCCACATATGGTCTCTACAAAAATTGAAATAAACATATAAATTAATGTTAACACCTCATTAACAAAGGGTTTCATGTTGTAACATCTTAATAACATTTTGTAAAACTCTTTACCTCATTAAAACTATTTGATCCAATGCTAATCTAACATTCTGAAGATTCTTAAACGGATTTTTGGCTGGATATCATAATAGTCTCCATCTAAGAGCAAGTGGAAATATTAGTGGTTCTCCTGGGATTGGAGCAAGCCATGGGAGGCGATGCCATGCCCCACCCCTGCAGAAGTATCAAGCGGCCATAAATTTCTTTAGCATCATGTCTAGAGGCTCGATCTAAGCCTCTATAAAGAAAGGCCGAGCATGCTGATCCCCAACTGTAATTGTCAATTTCATTCACATTTGTTAACAACTATAAGAATTTTGCATGCAGCACTAAATTACTTTTATTTGGCATCAGAACATGTCCTAACAAGCAAAGAATACACCCACAAGCATGTTGTTGTAACCTAATGTCAGAATTACAAGGAAGCAAACCAAGGTGTTGGGATAGCCACTTAAATTTAATTTCTGATCCGTCAATGTCGTTTGAATCAGGTCGGCCTCCTATTAAATTTTCACACAGATCCTGTATAACAACAGTAAAAGGATTTGTAGAACTAATCACTGCTACACCGCTGATCTTAAATCCAAGTAACATGTACACATCCTCCAATGTAATTGTGCATTCTCCACATACTAAGTGAAATGTGTCAGGCCTCCAACGTTCTAGCAGCACATTTATCAATGAACCATTTATTTGCATTTCACAAAGTTGAGAAATTCGATCAAATCCACTATGTCGTAAAATTTCCATAATTTCAATCCTTGGAGCCGTTATTGACAAGTGACGAGAGCGTAACATTCTCATTACTTGTTATAAATAATTAAAAAACACCATTATTACTAAAACAATTATCTATATTACATAAATCCTAATAAATATTTAAAAATTATAAAATTCTTATAAAATCAAATTTCATTATAATAAATTCACAAAAATATTTACAACAAAATTACAATGTACTTCACATCATATTTAGTCAATTTTAAATTAACATGATACATTAATGATAACACATTTCAAAATAAAACTTACGAGCTTTTGATTTTAGCCTTTTTTCAACACAAATTTAGCATTTTTTAATTTTAATTACTATAACAAAATAAATTATTATAAAAAATCCATATTAACTTTTTACTTAAAAAAAAAAACCAACTACTATATATTACTAATGTTATATTTTATTTATTAAAAATTAAACCATAATTAAAATACACATAAAAATATATTAAATAACATATAAAAACTTACATTTAAATTTTGAATTTGTTCCGAAATATGTTTTCTTGAATCAACGGTTGTATCTTTAACCATTTTTTCTGCAATTCTAATTTTTCAACTTCTCTCTATTTCTCCAGAATCTCACTTTTTTTTTTTTCTTCAACTTTGTCCCGCCCCTTTTCTCGCATGCAGCAAATATATAGGCCTAAAATTGCCATTGGCGTTTTTAGATGTTCAAAATCGCCAATGTCAAGTTTATAGAGTCAGGTTCCCTGCATGGCAACATTTAAAATCACCAATGGCGATTTTAGCTTCTGCTGTGAACCCCTACATGAACTATTCTTGTAAAATCGCTTTTGGCATTTTTTTTTGTTACAATTCAGGCACCCTGCAGTTCTGCTCTCTGACCCCTACCATGCAACTATTTATGTCAAAAATGCCTTTGGCATTTTTTGTTACGTTTCAGGCACCCTGCAATTCTGCTCTGACCCCTGCCATGCAACTATTCACTCAAAATCGCCTTTGGCGTTTTCATTTATGCCATATTCTTGTATATGTGCAGAAAAAGCCATATTTCAGTATTTATAATTTATTAATCCCATATTTAAATAACTTTTCCTAAAAAGATACTTATATATAATAGTTAGTGTTTAGAGTTACAGTTGAATCTAACACAATCTTAGGTGTTGGGTTATTGGAGGTGGGTAGGTGGTTTATGACTAGCATAAAATTTATGCCTGCACGCGGTCAATGGTTAGTTCGGTGGAGTTCTCAATTAAAGCAGATTAGAGTGAGAGTAACAAGGTAGTTTGACTGGGAATTGAGTATTTAACTGAGGATCAAATTGTAAACCTTATAATTATAGTTTCACAATAAATATTATATTATATTTTAAAAATAAATTTATAACATATTAACTTAATTCTTTTAAAAAATTGGTGAATATATTTTAAAAAAATATCACAATTATAATTTATTAATAATTTTTTTTTTGTTTGAGTAAGTTTTTAATATTTATTAAACATATGCTTAATATAAATAAAAAAATAAACTTATATTATTAGCAATTTAATATAGATAATTAATAATAAGAAATTAATTTTTTAGAAGTATTTTCATCAATTACATCTTTAGGACTTTCAAAATCAACTTTCATGTTGCTTAATATCAGTGTTTGTTAGCTGCAGTTGATGATGAGAAATGGTTGTGGCATCAGAGATATGAACATCTCAATTTCAAAGGTTTATAGATACTTCATACCAAAGAGATGGTGATTAGCTTGTCTAGTATACAGAAACCTGCCAAGCTATGTGAGGAGTGCACGGTCAGCAAGCAACCAAGGCTAACATTCAACTCTAGTGCATTACATAGAGATAAATGTCTATCTTGAAGTCCTCTATTTAGATGTGTGTGGCCCTATGTAAATACCTTCCATTGGAGATATTCTTTACTTTGTCTCTTTATTGATGAATTCTCTAAGAAAATGTGGATTTATCTATTGCAAAGAAAAATAAGGTGCTTAGATTTTTTATGAAGTTTAAGCCGCTGGTTGAAAAAGAAAGTGGCAGAAGCATCAAGCTCTCAAGAACTGATCGAGGTGGTGAGTATACCTTTTGTGATTTCAAAGACTTCTGTGAAGAAAATGACATTAATCATAAAGTAACACATTCATATAGTCCTCAGCACAATGGCTTGGCTGAGAGAAGAAATAAAAGTGTGTTAGATATGTGTAGAAGCATGCTTAAAGGGAAGAAAATTCCTCATCAATTTTGGGTAGAAATTGGATAGAGTTACACCAAAATAGATGTTCAACCAAGAAATTGGATGGAGTTACACCTGAGGAAAAGTGGACATGAAGAAAGCCTAGTGTGACTTATTTTAGGATTTTTGGATCACTTGCCTATATGCATATCCTGGATCAAAAAAGGAGGAAGCTAGATAATAAGGTTGAGCAGATGATATTTGTAGGATACCATCCTACTAGAGCCTATAAACTCTACAGTCCCACAACCAAAAAATTTGTGGTAAGTAGAGATGTGACTGTTGTAGAAGCAGAAAGTTGCAACTGGGAACAAAGCACAGATTCTGGAACAACTAGAAACTTTGAGATTGAGGAAGATCCTTTTTAGTATGAGTTCCAGAGTAACTATGATCAGCAAACTGATGGTGGTAAGATTGATGGTGATCAATTAATTGCCTATAGAAGCTACAGTTCAAGAGAGAAGATCTACAAGAAACATGATAGAGTCTGTGAGACTTGGAGGGTATGTGAGATTTCTTAATAGTGTTGTAGATTCTGAAGGTGATTTAGTGAATGTTGCATTAGCTGCTGAGATTGAACCAGTAAAATTTGAAGATGCCATAAAGCATGAAATATGGATCAAAGTAATGAAAGAAGAACTACAATCCATAAAGAAGAATCAAAATTGGAAAATGGTAAATCTTGTAACACCTAGATTTAATTTTCCAAATAAATGAATTTTGTAAAATTGGGAATAATAAAAATAATCATTTAAATAGTTCTCAAATCATGGTTCAATAAAATATTTCAAAATAGAGATAGATTACAATTTGTATCAATCATTGCTATAGGACTTAATGAATACATCAAATTTTCAAAATAAATCCCTAAGTCTTATAGCAGTTCCATCCATCCTTCACTAAGTCCGGTGCCGATCGTCTTGGCCACTTGAAAAATAAATATAAGGGTGAGTACTCTACACTACCATTATACAATCAAACAGAGTCTCACCTTGCACATGATTCATATAATTTCTAATACATGTCACACAAGTGTAATCACAAGCAACAATGTCAAACACCTCATTTTATTTCACAACCGGTGCGCTCATTGCACCATCAACAACATTTTACACACAAGTGCGCTCACTGCACTTAGCCACGCTCCCTATGGCACTGTGGTCACATATTCACACCATGGATGGTCGTCGGTTACCCTTGCATCACGGATACCACGTGCGCGATCACGAGTCGTTTGGCAAAGGTAATGGTCAAAGGTCTAGTCATGAGGAGAGTGTGTGGCCCATGGTGCACTCACACTCACTGTTGGTGTCACCACTACTCTTCTTCCCTAAGGTATTTCTACCGTCCCCATCATCCACACCTCTAGTGTATCGCTGAACCATTCGTAGCATTTTTACAACGACATTTAACATGCCTCATTCACACACAATTTCAATTGCATACATCATTCTTATTTGCACACGGCGCATAGGCCTTCATTCATATTACACAACACATATTCATTCATAGTACACGACACAAATGCCCACACTTATTCGCATTACATTTAACGCACAACAATTCTACGCACACAACAATCAACATAATCTACATTCATCAGTTAAGGGCATGACAACCCAACCACAATCATCATTCAATGTTCATTTCATCATATCTAACATGGAATTGCTATCAAAACATACATATTCTGACCTCTTATTTCAATCACATGGTCATATATAGCAAAATAAATGAAATCTAACAAAATGAGATAGGGTAGAGTCCCCTTTACCTCAAATTGAAGACCCACGCACAAACTCAATCAAGGAGACGTTCTTCACTCGAATTTCATCCTAAATACATGGAAGAAACCCATGAGAACTAAGAAAAACTGCGAAAACAGTGAGTGGGGGCGAGAAACCATAAACCCTAACCATAGAAACTCACCTTCAAAGCTCTAAATATGTTTCTAATATTCAATCTTGTAGCCCAAAAGGCTTTGGAGACAGTTTAATCGGTAAGAATAGCTTGGGGGTCGAGGGAAATGAGAGTGTTCGAAGGGAAAAGTGGGAAAATGATTTTTTCCATACCCTAACCCCTCAAATATCCTTTTGGTCGTGATACTCTCGCTACAGCAAGACCTCGCTACAGCGATACCTTCTCTCTCTACAGCAAAAATCTCAGAGGAAACTACACTCTGGTTTTCGTAGAATCTCTTTATAGCGAGACTCTCATGCTACAGCGAAACTGCACCAAGAATTGTACCCCAAACTATCGCTTTCTCGCTACAGCGAGAAGGCGACAGTTTCACGCCTTCCTCCTAGGGCCTTCTCGCTACAGTGAGACATCTCTCGCTACAGCGAGAACACCCTGCGATAGACACTTAGCCAATTTTTCATCAGTTTAACCAACCACAGCCCAACATTCACAGCACATACACACACATGGAAGAACTCCATGAAAACCCAAGGAAACCCAGAAACAGAGAAAAGGGGATGAGAAATAGAATCCTAACCATTAAAACTCACCTCTAAGCGTTCCCCACAAAGATTTAACCTTCAATCAAGCTCCCGAACAGTTTTGGAGGCAATTTAATCGGTAGAAAAGGGTTTGGGAAAGAGAGGATCGAAGGAAATTCGAAGCGAGATGGAGAAATAACCCTCATGAACCCTAACCCCCTTTAAATCCTTTTCTGGTCGCGACACTCTGGTTACAGCGAAAATCTTAGACGAAACTGCACCTTGGTTTCTGCAAAATCTCGCTACAGCGAGACTGCACCCAGAAATGCACCTCAAATTGTCGCTCTGTCGCTACAGCGAGACGTCTCTCGCTGCAGCGAGAAGGCGACAGTTTTGGTCCTTCTTCCCAGAGCCCTCTCACTGCAACGAGAACAGCCAAGTATTACACCCTACACTTAGGCACTTAGCCCATTTTCAGCCTAATCAATCATGCATACACATATTCACAACATATATCCAAAGACACACACACACACACACACACACACATATATATATATATATGCATTTAGATTTATATAAATAACAATAATTAATATTACAGAAATTCGGGGCGTTACATAAGAAATTTTAAAATATGAAATTAATTTTATTTTAATAAAAAAAATAAATTTATTTGAATTGATTGAAGGAGATACTTCTTATTTAATAAAAAGATTAAAAAATTTATTTAATATATTTATATTATATAAAATCTAAGGTAACGTTGGTACACATAGGTTTTTGACAATTTATAACGCGTAAAGGTAAAGTCGCTACACATTAGTATTATAAATTATTTCGTTAATAAAATAATTTAGATTTAAATTAATTAATTAAATCATAAGTTGGTAATTAGAAAGGGAATATATCTTGATTTATTATTAAGAAGGTTAAATAATTAATTAGAGACAATATACGATAAATTATTATTGCATAAAGTCTCGGTAACGTAGGTACCCATAACTTTATCAATTTATAATACATGACGATAGAGAAGTTATACGTTATTATTATAAATTGATGCAATTATATTATTACTTATTAATTGATGATACAAAAAATAAGTAATTTATTATTCATAATATAAGAGAAGTAGTCGTAAATATAAAATTAAATCACATTAATATTCTCCAAATATAAACAATGGAATATAAAAAAATGAAAAAAAATTATTGTTAATGTTAGAATAAGATAAATAAGAAAACCACTCAAATATAATATGGTAAAGTAAATAGTATCAAGAATATTAAAATAAACAAATAAATTAAAATCAAAACTTTTTATTTAAACTAGACTAACATAAAAAAAAATAACAAAAATAAAAGCAAATAATAAGAACTCATTCATTAAACAAATTAATAATTATCATAATAATAAATAATAATATTACTAAAAATAATAATGATGATGAATAAATAAATAAAGCTAAAATAAGAAATTATATGTTGAGCTAAACAATAAAAAAAAATTGGATCAAAAAATAAAAAAAAGGGTAAAAAGGTTCAAAATTTAAAATTTTCAGATTTGAGGGGAAAGGAATTTTGAGTTAGGGGTATACTTTTCTCCACGTAAAACAAAGAGGATAAGAAAGGGTGGAAATGAGGTTAATGGAGATTATGATTTTGAGTGGTGGGTCGAGGAGGAGAGAAAGAAGGTAGAGAGAAAAATGTTTATCATTATTTATTGTTAGAGATGAGTTGAAGGGAATAACCTTCCATGGATGAGAATAATAGATTGAGAAATAGAAAAGAAAGTGGTAAAAAAAAAAAAGGAAGGACTTTAATGGTGTCAAGATGTTCCAATAGGCTTCCGCTCCTCTAGGTATAGGAAACTCCTTTGAAACCAAGGTCATTAAGATTACAAGCATCCAAGTAGGCAACAAACTTGTTCATCGAGCTATGGTTTGGAGTTGTGCCACCCTTGTTTTTATGCCTGTAGAGGATAGTGTTGAAATTTCCTACCACACACCAAGTACCAAAGACATTGGAATTGAAATTCCTAAGTTTCTCTTATAGAGTATCTCAAAGTCTTTGTTGTAGGCTAGCATAAATAATAGAGACAGTTTAGTTATCACGATGAACATCATTGACCTATAAATGCATGGCAAATCGTGATATAATAGTGATATTAATAGAACTAGATTTCCAAAGACATCAGATGCCACCAGAAAAACCAGTAGCATCAACTTTAGCTTTAGAATCAAAGCCTAAACGATCAATAATAGAATCAACATGTTGCCTACTAATTCTTGGTTCAAGAATTTCCAAGAAATCAATTGAGTACATTCTTGCACAATCTCTAACAATGTTAGAAAAATATTTCCCACCTACACCACAACAGTTCCAAATAAAACAATTCATAACAAATAAGAGGTAGATTAAGAGAAAGCAAACACTATGCTTATGTTTCATTATCATGATGACTATTCTCATCAAGTTGTATTTGGCTATCTTCATAGAAAGATTGAGCTATGTGAATGGCCTCTGACTTTGTTCCTTTGAAAGAGGAAGAATTCGATGGTCTATTGCAGACAGACGGATCTCATAAAATTTTTTTAGCAGTTGCCACTTCCTTTGAAGATGGGTTAACGACATGAGCTTCAAAATTAGAGTTACAAGACTTATCAACCATCTATTGTTTCCATTGTTTAGCATAGCCATAATGTATCTTGTCAAGAATATCATTTTCAACTTTTTTTTTCCTTTGCAATAGCCAATTGTTGTGCCTCTGGGTCAGTGCAAAAAATCCTTGCTTGACTTGGGATTGGCATCCTTATTTTTGGGATTAGATATTTGGTTATTTTTTGTAGGCTTGATTTGTAACATCCTCATTTTTTAATTTATTATTTTTGTAATTAATCTTAGTTATTTGTGCATGTTATTTGAAATTAGAAATGTTTAATTGATGTGAACTATGGGATATCTCGATGTAGCGAGAATGAGGCGGTGAAAATGGAACATTCTGGAGCACTCTCGTTATAGCTAGAATCTCTCGCTGTAGCGAGAATGCTGCTATCTCACTGTAGTGAGGAGCTCTCGATGTAGCTAGAATGACAGACAACAAAAGAAGAAAACCTTTGATTTTTTCGCTGTAGCGAGAACCTCTCACTGTAGCAAGAAAGTCGCGAGTTTGAGAGATATTTAAGGAACTCTCACCCTAAAATCTTCATTTTTAACCAAATCACATATCCCTCTCCATCCTCTTCGTTCTCTCCCTCTCCATCCTCTTCGTTCTCTCCCTCTCCTTTCTCAGAGAAAACCTCCAATAACTCTGGATCTTCTTCATATTTGAGCTCAAACATCTGTTCTTCTTGGATCTAAGTAAGTTTCTCGGAGCTCAGATCTCTATTTCATTCCTTTTCTTCGGTTCTCTTCTCATCTTAAGATCTCTACCTCGAAATACTTAGAAAATCTTATCTTTTGAAATATCTCTCCGTGGATAGTATGAAATCTCTCCATAGATCATTCAGAGAACTAGTTTGGAGGAATTGTTATCAGGTAAGGGGAGTATTTTCTAGCTATAGTTATATATGTATATATAGATCTAATGGTTCTTCAAGAAATATAAGTATCTTACTTAGTAAAGTTTTGTAAATTTTGATAGTATCATATGACAAAGGTGTATTTTGATATAAAGAGAGGTTTAGAGTTTATTTTAAACTAATAATATCAGATTTTTAGAGAAAATATGGGCTTAAGTAGTATTAAGAGATTTTAGAACTGAGTTCCTTAAGATGTATATGAATTAAGTAATAAAAGATATACTATAATGAACTTTAGGTTAGGAGACTATATATTGAGATTGTACGAGCTGGGCTAAGTCCGAAGGTGTTCGACCCTCGGCATATTGTACTGATTGTATGGTGTGATATTGCGTGGTAATCTCTGTGATAAATTTGATGTATTGTATTGGTTGCATAATATGACTTTGTATGACAACTTTACATGTTGAACTGCCAGAATTATGGAAATAAATGAAGTGTTGAATAAAAGTGAAAGCATGTGATGTATGAATGAGAAATGAGAATATGATTTAGAAAGAATATGAGGCGTGATTATATTGCATGAGTCCATGCAACTTGAAACGGAGTGATTATGATATAAATTATAGCACATTGAAAAGGGTGTGTTATCATATATATTGTAATCCATGAATTTATATAAATTGTGACTCATGAATCATGACATGCTGATTAATGTAAAGAATGTGAAATGAGAAATGTTGAGAATGAGAAAGAGAATGAGTATAGATAGTACAACGATACACTGAGGGTATAGAGTTAAGGAGAAGATTTAGGAAATCTTGGGAAAATGAGGATAGTGAATGTTAACAATGAAAAATGTGCACAATAAATTATTGAAAATAAACATTCACAAGCCACATCCTCATCTCCCGACGAAACTCCTGACTATACCTTTGCTAAAAGGGGCCGGGGCGGCAGACGTGTATCTGTGATGTTGCGACCAACCAGCAACTATCTATGCTAGAAGTCCTCAAGGGATCCCAGGGGCAATTATTATGATGAAAAGTGATATAGATGAGAGGTGGTAAAGAATATGTATGATATGATATATGTATCATAGCAGATCAGTTCATGTTGTTATGGTACGTGTGTTGTAGTACATCGACGGGTGTTACTGGGACAGATGTATCATGACACATGAATTGAAATGATATGATACATGTATAATAACATACAGGTCAACATAGAAATGTATGTATAATGAGTGAAATGTTATATGTGCTTGATGAATGATTGTATGAATTATTATAACATACATGTATTTGAATGAGAATGAAATAGAATAAAGTATTAGGCTACGACTCTAATTATTATTATTAGTTAAGATATACTAAAAGAGATTTAGTGGGCAGGAAATACTCACCCTTACTGATTATTTTCAGGTAATGAAAGAGAAGAAATAGAGACAAATGATCCCTTCTAGGGTCATACTCATCAAGGAGTTGTAGGAAAGGAACTGCTCAGATATAATAAAGTTTTATGAAATAGATGTATAAATCTTTAATGTATTTTCATTCATTTTAAAAGAGAAATCTTGTGTTAAGAATATATTTGTATATTTTTGAAGAAATATTGTAAATTCGTCAAGGTTTCTAATTCGTGTTCCTATATTGTACCATTTATACAAAGCATACAAATTTTGCTAATTATGTTTTAATAATATTAGTGTTAAATATAAATTAATTTCAATATGAAAGAGGGATATTACAGGATTGACTTTGTTTGGGCTTGTTTGGCTAGATATGGTGCAACCTTATTGGCTAGCTTAAGCTTTGTGAGAAGATATTTTATAATTATTACTTCTTTTTTTGTGCAAGGTAGGCACTGATTTTTGTTGCAGAGGAATATCCATATTAGATGAAGTGGGTCCAAGGAGGCATAGAACCTAAATTTTGTAGCAATATTGGTGTTGGATCATCATTTATTTCCAAAGGATTAGAATTGATTTCTGTTTACCTTAACCCATTAATCTGCTGCAACATCTTAGGAATGTCAAAATCAAAATTATTCTCCCTCAAATCATTATTTAAAGCAGCAAATTTCGAGTCATTATGCCTATGCGAGATCTTGGAATCACCAAAATTAATAGTACTATTTTTGGAGGATATTACATGCTTATCACTGGCTTTTGAATTGTTGATTTAAGTAAAATTTACAAAATTTATTTATTTATAAAAGCTTCACATTAATTGTTAGTTATAAAAGTCTTAAATAAAATTTTCATTTAGTAAAAGAATTTAAACTCAAAAAATGCAACAAAGAAAAAAAAAAGAAACTAGAAAAATTTTTGACTTGACAGTTTAGGCCCAATCTAATTTTTTTGACTTTAATGTTTTTATTTTATCTTATTATTATTATTATTATTATTATTATTATTATTATTATTATTATTATTATTTAATTTATCAACTAAATTTATAATCAAATGTGTTGTAAATTTAACAAACTTAATTTATAATAATTAACACTTATATGTAAGAAATAACTAAAAAAAATTATAAGAGTTAATAAAGTAGAAATAAATGAGATTCAAATTACAAGATAAAATTTATTTCTTTATTGTAAGTTGAAGTTTAATTTGATTTAAATTTTATATACCAAATTGTGGATAATTTTTTTCTTTGATAGTTTTAATTTAGGATTATATTAAAATTCTAATTAAAATTTGATATATCATTATAAAAAATAATATTTTTATATATTTATCTTAATAATAAATTTTTATTTTTTTATTTTTTATTTGTAATTTTATATGATTTTAGTTAAAGCGAAGACAAAAACCATTTATTAGGACCAAGCCTTCAAGAGTCATCCTTATTGCTAGGGGTTCCACTCCTTTTCATGGTCGAGCTTCTTTTCTTTGAAAGATAGATAACAGGGGGTATTCGAAGTAAGACTCTAACATCTATACCTCTCCCCAAGCAAGGAATTTGTTGGCCAAGCCCCTTTTGATTTGGCAACAAGAGTTGGTTATGAATTACTTTTTTATCAGAAAGGTTAGACTTACCTCCGCGCATAAGCCGTACTCAGTTACAGACAGGGTTCACCCTTCGGGCTTCTGATAACCAATGCTTCCTACGCTCTGGTCCCACACCCGTGAGTAAGGAGGTTCCTTTGGGTGAATATCATAAGTCATCACTAAACCTTAGGTACAGATAGTAGAAAAAGATATTCGTTCTCATTCTATGAGTGATTTTTGAGAGTGACTAAAGACCTCCTCCCCCTTTCCCTCCCGCAAGAGAGGACTCGTTTTGGCTTTAAAGAGCCTCTTTTTTAGCAGTCTCGCCCATAAGATAAGAGATGATTGACCATCTCTTCTTGCAAGCTTCTTTCTGCTTCTTCTCGGTGTATTGCTTGCTTATGAGAGCAGGAAGTTGAACAGAGCTGAGAGGCCCTATGCAGTACATGAGAAAGAACTTTTTGCGGGGAAGACCAGCCCTTCCTTTCATCGGAGAAACCCGCGGTTTCCAAGGAAACCAACAAAACCCGGACTTATACAGAAACCAGGAAAACAAGAAGAAGTCAGAACAAGGAATTAATTCCCAGATAGGCTTTTGCTTTGTTTAGTCATAGTTCTTTCTGTTTAGTCCGGTTTGCTTTTCTGCTTTCACTCGTGGAGTTATAGTTAGATTCGTGACTTCTTCGCATCTCTCAATCAACATACTCAAATCCATTCTCTCACTAACCCCCATCGCGATTTGGGAACTCACACAACATCCTGAATCGAATGGCGCCAGCTGGAGACCGAGATATACTAACTCTAAAGGGGATCAGAATGCTGAGGACTTTTTCTTTTCCATTCTAGCCTATAAAGCGTTTAGAAAGAGCCCAATCATTCCTTTCCTTTCAAGTAGTCGATAATTCTACTTAGATAGACAGGATTCTCGCGGAGCTAAAAAAGATGTCATTCGTCCCCAGCCAAAGGCTTATAAGAAAGACAAGTATGGATTTCAGCACTAAATATTTTTTAATAAAAATTTGACATTTTTAATTGCTTATCTTTAACCTTAAAAAGTTAAGGTTAACACTTTCTGAACTTAACACTGTAATAAAAAGTGTAATAAATGTTATGCTTTCTAATAAAAGAAATTACTATTTTTATATTTTTAAATCCAGTTTTAAATGGCTGAGTTACAAAATCTGCAAATATTTTAAAAAATTAATACACTTAGTTACTTTTTCTCAGTTACTATCATCTAAAAAATTATTTCATAATACCCATATACCATGTTCTTGGTAGCTATGAACTGTATGTTTGATCATCTCTGCTCATAAACAGTTTTTTCAAAACATTTTTGTTTGTGGTGAATCATTAACTGTTTGACTTATTGTAATATTTGGTGCTTTATTATTGGTATGCTGTTATTTCTTAAGTTTTAATTTGGCAATTTCACAGCCAAAAGTGACTTTGCTTATACCATCCAAGCAAAGTGACTTTGTTGTTATTGTTGTATTCTTATTTGTTGAGTAAAATTTTTTACTTGTGGTAGAAAAAAAAGCTATTAGTGAATCAAATCTGAACAGAAAAAAGAGACGAGACTACTCTCCTTCCAAGAGTCCCTTTGAACAAAAGGCAAGCCCTTTCTACAACTGAGCTACTGTTCAATTCCCAAAGTTAATAAATATCCATGCCACTCCCCTCCACCTGCCTCTTCCTATTTAAGAGTTCGGTAAATGAATTTAGTAAAAAATAATTTTCATTTAAATCAAAAATTTCATTTGAGTAATGTCGCAACCAGGGTTACCACACGACAGCGATGACAAGGAGTCGCCACCAAAGTTTATTAAAGAAAACATTAGAAAAATTTTTTATAAATAAAAAAAATCTTTGAAACCAGATTTGGACTCAGGAATCATTTACATGTAAGGAAGGTATTAGCACCCTACGACATCCGTTGGTTAAAACGGTTACCTTCTAATTAATTGTGCAAAATTTTATTTTAACTTTAACAACATTTATTTCACTCTAAATGAAACTAATTAATATTTTATAATTTTCAAAATTTATTATTATTATTATTATTTAGATTTATTTTTAATTTTTACAATTTTTTTGAGAGATGTTATTGTTATTATTCTAAAATAAGGAAACACAATAAAAATTATTTGAATTAAAGGAACGAGTTATTTGTAGAAATATTATTTTGTTTTCATTTTTTTATTAAAGAAATATATAGTAAAAAAAGACTTATCTTAACACTTTATTTTTTGTTTTTTATTTTTTTATCTTTTTATTTTTTTATTTTTAAAATAAAATAAAATTTTCGTTTTAATTTTTATAAAGAAAATATGCTAGAAATTAATCTTAGTTTAAAATCATTTTAAAAAAATTTTGAAACTAAAAAAAAAAGTTTAAAAATTAGACTTGACGGGTCAGGTTCCTACTCCTACATATCTTCTGTATGCAAGGGAAGAATCAAAGCTATCACGTGGTTCTTTTTCAAAAACTGCATTTTGAATAAGTTTCAAAGATTTTTATTTTTATTATTGGTGAAAAACTTGATTTTTCTTTATTATTTTTTTTTAAGTAAATTCATTCCTGCACAAGGTTCAAGTTAGCATATGTCTACTCAATAAACTCTTACGATCTAAGCAACGTTGAAGATGGATCATCCACTCTATCAAAATTACTTGGCCGTTGCGTGGATTCAAAAGACTCCTTTTTTTTTTTTAATAATGAAAAATTGATGTACCTTTTAATATGAGATTTTTGCATGCAAAAAAGGAACAAATGGGAGACATACATAACAAATAAACAAATACAAGAGCAAACAAAAATGATGAGTAAATAACTCTTATTCAATTTAGGAAATAAGTTTTTTTTTAGGTTAGGATATGGAAAGAAATTAGGGGTTTTAGAATTTATTAAAAGAAAGAATTTTTAAGATTTGGAAAAATTAAATTTTTATAATTTGCCAAATTGTTAGGGTTGAAAAAAATAGTTTGTTTTAGACCTTGCAAAAAATTGAATGATTTTGGGTTAGAAAAATATTTTTAGGGTTTGCCAAAAAAGAATAATTTAGAGTTAGAAAAAATTAGTTTATTTTTAGCATTTGCAAAAAGGTAATACTCGGAGTTAGAAAAAAAATAATTTTCATGGATTTGGATTTTATTTTTTAGGGTTTGACTGAGGGAGAAGTAATTTAGGGTTATAAAAATTATTAGAATTTATAAAAAGGAAAATTTATTGAATTTTCTCTTTTTATTTATTATTTATTTGCTACACTTGCAAAAAGTGTTAAATCATAAAGAAGAAGAGAAGAACGTGCAAAATAAATAAACAAAGAAGGAGAATCCTTAATAAAATAGGAAAGATGAGAAATGAACAAAGAAAAAGAATTCTTATTAGATAAAGGGAGCACAGAAAATGAACAAAGAGAAAAAATCTTTATTAGATAAAAAGAGGATGAGAAACAAACCAAAGAATAAAATGGAGAACACTTACTTGATGAAAGTTTTTTCTTTTTCCCTTCATGGTTGGATCTCTCTTTCGATTTGTTCTCTGTAATAGATCTTGAGATGTGTTCACCTCTCCTTTTGCTTTTTGTTTCCTAAGCTCTCTCTAGAACTCTCTCTCAAAGAAGTTTCATAAAAATAAAAAGTGTTCACCTCCCCCCTTTCTGAAGACTTAAGCTTCCTATTTATAAGCATTTTCTAAAACCCTAGATCCTATTTATTTATTTATTTTTAATAAAGGCTGTAACACCTTAAATTTAACTTCAATTAAATAATAATTTCACAAATCGGATAACCAAATTTTTCATAAAAGATTTCAAAATAAGTGAAGGGTTACAAGTTAATATCAAATAACTGTTACAAGACTAGTTTAGTTACAACAAATTTTAAAATAAAAACTAAGTCTTATAGCAGTCCATCCATCCTTTCACTGAGTCCGATGTTGATCGTCTTGGTTACCTGAAAAATGAATGTAAAGGTGAGTACTCTACACTACCCAAAAACACACAATAAACGTAGAGTCTCACCTCCACAACATTCTAATACATTAAACAAATACAATCACCAGTAGCATTTTACATCCATACGTATAATTCATAAACCCATGCATATGCACGCCAGTCACATTCATTGTAGCACTGTGGTCACAGATTTACACCATGAATTGTCGTCGGTTACCCCCGCCTCACGGATACCACGTGAGTAATCACGGGTCGCTCAGCAAAGGTAATGGTCAGAGGTCTAGTCAGGAAAAGAGTGTGTGGCCCATGGTGCACCAGTTCCACAGTCGGTGTCACCATCACTCCCTCTTCCCCGAAGTATTTCTACCATCCTCATCTGCCACACCCCCAGTGTATCGCTGAACCATTAACAGCACATTACAACGACGCTAACACGCTCATTCACACATATTCCATTCATGCATGCAATAATCATGCTTACACACAACACACAGTCCACATTGCATTCAAATGCACGGCACTAGGCCCACATTCATTTCACATTACACGGCACATAGCCAATATTCATCTATATTACACCACATTTACATAAAATCCACATAATTTTCACACATCACGGCACATGGCCCACATTACATTTCTCAGCAATTTCCTACCCACTAACTCAGCCAAAACACAATATTAACCAAAATAACAACAATTCATACACAAAAGAGTAGGATAGAGCCCCCTTACCTTGGATTGACGTCCCACATGCTAAATCCACCAAGAAATGCTCCCCCTCACCGATTTCTTCCTAAATACATGGAGAAACTTCATGAGAACCCAGGGGAAACACGAAAATAGAGAAAGGGGATGAAAAATCGAAACCATAACAATTAAAACTTACCTCCAAGCGTTCCCCACACGGATTCAACCTTCAATCAAGCTTCTGAATGGCTTTGGAGGCAATTAATCGGTGGAATAGGACTTGAGAATGAGAGGATTAAAGAAATTTCAAAGGGAGAGGGAGAAATAACTCTCCCCGAACCCTAACCCCTTTTAAATCTTTTTCTAGTCGCGACACTCTCGCTACAGCGAGATATACCTCGATGCAGCGACACGCTCTCTCACTACAGCGAAAAACCAGAGAAAACTACATTCTGGTTTCTACAGAATCTCGCTACAGCTAGACTACACCCAGAAATACACCACAAACTATCGCTCTGTCGCTACAGTGAGAAGGCGACAGTTCTGGTCCTTCCTCCCAGGGCCATCTCGCTGCAGCGAGAACAACCCCATATCATGCCCTACATTTAGACACTTAGCCCATTTCAGCCCTATCCAGTCATGCATACACACACACACACACATACACACACACACACACACACACACACACACACACACACACATATATATATATATATATATATATATATATATATATATATATATATATACACTCATCCACAACATACATATATGTACATATATTCATACTTATTACACACAAAACACCATCATCACACATCCAATGCAAATTTCCAACATCTCTTTTATGCTTATATACATATATATGCATTTAGATTTATATAAATAATAATAATTAATACTACCGAAATTCGATGCGTTACAAAGGCTCCCTTATTTTTCAATGACCAGTAAAAAATCTACAAACTACTTTGACCATTTCTAAATCTGATTTTAAATTTAAAAATTAAAAATTTAAATTTAAATTTTAAATTAGTTTTTTTCCATTTTCTTAACCTCTTTAAAAAAATCAAATTATATTTAAATTTTTATTTTAAAATTTATTTTGAAAGAGACTCGGATAAAATTGAGTATTCACAAGTAAATTTAGTAAAACAGTAATTTATACTTAAATTAAAAAATTTGCTTAATTAAAATTACAAAAAAATTTAAAACTTTATTTTTTTTCTTTAAGCTACAGGAAATTTGAGAAACATTTTTTTTCTCATCAACAGTTACTTAGTTATTAAAGATTCTTACATGTATCATTCCACAAAATATTTCAAATGAATTATTTAGTATGTTACTTGTGCTAAGTATAAGCGAGGTAGAACCATTTAAAATTGAGTTAAATTGTTGAGAATGATAATAAAAATTATAAGAATAATGAATTTGAAAATTTAGTTGAGAAATAGTTACAGTTATGGATGAAAATAGGCCAGGCTACACTTCATTCTAAACATACTAGGCCTATAGCATAATTATTAGACCTAAACCTAGCATGTTACCTGTTAAAGGTTTTATTTTTGGCCTGACCTAGCTTGTTTGGGTGGTCTGGCTTGAAACTTGTTAACAAAGTCTGTTGTAAAAAAAATCTCTTAATAGGCTATCAGGTTTAGGTTAACAAACATGCCTAAATAGGCCCATGCCAACAAATATACAATATTCTCTATTTCAAGCATTTTTCAAAGTCTTAGTTCTCTCGAATCTCTTTCTTTTGTTCACTCTTGTTTCTTGTGCTTTAAAAAGGTTTCGGTTCTTTCCAAAAGTTCCCCTCACTAAGAACCTAAACTTACTAATTATAGGCATTCTCTGAAACCTTTGATCTCATTTATTATTATTATTATTTTAGATAAAAGACTCTAACTTCTTGTAACTATTTATTTATTGTGATCACCCAGCACTTTCTTCTCAATTTAAAATATCTATCTATTTAAAATTTAAATTTAAATTTTAAAATCCTAACTTCTTATAAATTTAAAATTTAAAATCATATCTAATTTATATTTTATTTAATTTAATTGTTTTTATTATTATTTTACATTTTAAAATTTTATTCAGATGAAATTTGGATAAAATTGTGTATTCACAATTAAAAATAAAAAAAATTAATTTTACTTTAAAATTATAAAGTAATTATTATTTTAAAAAATAAAATTAACTACACTGACTTATTTCTTAGAAATAAGAAAAATGTTCAATTAAGTCTAGTTAAATTATAATTAGAATAAGTAAAGAACTAAATTTTTTACTTAATTCAGAAAATATGTAACTTCCCAAATATATTTTCAAACTATGGAAAAAATGAGAGAACTTTCAAGTTGCAAATAATGTAATTCGTTCATTACTTACCTACGAATTGGGTCGACACAGACAGACAGAGAATTTATGCAACAGTGGAATTGTTGAAGGAATTGTTATTTTGGACCAGAAGAGTGTTAGGAAGACATTTTTTAAAGTATTCTTTCTAATTTTTGTATTTATTAATTAAGATTTATTAAAAATATAAAAATTATTAAATTATTAATTTTGAAAAATAAATAAAATTTAATCAATATTTAAGAGTGTGTTAAAATATATTAAATATTATGTTGTTAAATATTTTATTGGTACTATGATTTGGGCCTACAATTAATAGATGCATAAATTTTTAAAATAAAAAATTATTAATACAGTAAGAAGGTACATACAATTAATTTATGAGAAATGATAAAAACATATTTTCTAACACAAATTTATTTATGAATTAAAGTTTATTTAAAATTATAAAAGTAGAAAAAATAATTAAATTAAAAATAAGAAGCATATTATTTTTATAATTTTTAATAAATATTAATTAATAACCAATAAGTGTTTATTCCTGTGCCTTAAATTTAAAGGGATATTTTATGTCTTCTCAGATGAATCACTAAGATATAGTTAATTTATTGATTATTTATTATTATTATAAATTACTAAACTATAAGGGTAATTTGTGAAGTAGAGAGGTTAGAGAGAATTTAAATATTTATTATAATTTTATATTTTTAATATAATAAAAATATATTTACAATTAATTTATGAGAAATATTAAGGATATATTTTTTCTCTCACTCTTATTTATGAATTAAAATTCATTCAAAATTATTAAAAGTATAAAAAACAATAATTATATATAAACATGTTGTGATATTTGACAAAGACTATATCTTTGCCGACTTTATGCCGACCATTCGCAAACGCCACATAATTTCACCATTAGACGAAGAAAATTAACCGCATTTAATCATCGTTAGAACATGTTGCACGTTGTTTAATACCATAATCATAATACCAACTATATTTTAAATGCTGAATTTTAATGTCATGTGTTTAAAAGTATTAAATCATTTTAATTATCTAAAAAACATTATTTTTCTATATATATATATATAACTTTAACTTTTTATCTCTATATTTTACTGTTATTCAGATACTATACTAAAGTCAATTATCTAAATTCAAGTTAAACAAAAATATTCCACATATTCTGATTATAAAATATCTCCAACAAAACTAATATTTAACTGAAATGTTAATCAAATTTAAATACAATAAATTAATGAATTACATCAACATAATTCAATAAGTATTTCAAATAATTAAAATAAGTTCAAATTTAATATAATAAAATTAAGAAATAACTATTTCTAAGCTTCAATTGTCAATGTTTACCCTCTTCAATATTTTTCTCCACTCTCTATCTATATATAATGATGATGACGACTTAATAAGAGTTAAAATAATAAAAATATATAAATTATATGTGTAATTTTAATAAGTATAATTTTAATTTAATATATTTAAAAATTTGTGAAGTGAGAGTAGATACTCAAGTACCTAATACCCATCCAAATCTCAATTGATTTTTGTAAATAAATACTCAAAAGTGAATTCATACTCATTTAATTGGTATTTTTTTTACTGTGAATTCTTTTATTTTTGAAAGCATTGATCAACGGTTAAATTGATTTTGCGATATATATTTTGTATAAACTTTTAAATTGATTTTTGAAGTTGTTACACTCAGACAATTTAATATTTTAGATTTTAAAATGTCTTACACAGTCCTTCAAATTTTTAATTATCCATCAATTTAATTATTAATGTATTCATTGTTAGAAAATAATAACAGAATACTGAAATAAGATGTTAAATAATATATATATATATATATATATATATATATATATATATGATTGTACAAATGACAAAAATGATGATGTATAAAAGTTTTAAACTCACTAACTTATAAATTTATCTCTAATTTTATTAGATATGATTAGATTTTTGTCTCTAAAGTATTAAAAAGTGATGCTAATTGTTAATTTTTGTCTCTAAACCTACGAAATTGCATTTTTCTTAACTTTGTATAAGTATATTTTTATTTTTTATTTCTTTGAGTTTGTAATTTTTTTCTGTGTATATGGGTTTTGAGTTTCCTTTAAACTCTCTCTAATAATATATGTTTTGCATATAAAAAAAAATTCTTACTAAGAAGAATGGGATGAAATGCATTTGTATTAAGAATATCGAGTTCAATGAGAGGAAGCAGTGGTGGATATTTGAAAGGAAGCAGGTCCCACACAAGAGACATATCACTCATGTTTTACTATGATCAACTCTTTTTTTACTCTAATACACTTATTAACACGTGTTAAATTACAAATATTCTTTTATCTTAGATTGTTGCAGCTTTTTATTTGCATTTTTTCCATTGGTCAGAGAAAAAGTAATATTCATTTAAACATTTTTCATCATTCATGCTCTTTCTTATGAATAACTAATTAAAATGATGGAAAAAAATATCAAATTCAAGAATAAAAAAGGATTCACTCTACGTAATTAGTTATAAGCCTTACTAATTAAATAAAAAACATACATTTTTAATATGACCATACAGATATGTTTTTAACATGATTCAGGTTAAATATAGTTATGTATCTACATGTGATTTAATAAAATAAATAGATTTATTGCTTATGATAGGAAGTTGTTTTTTTATAAGAACTGTTGGTAATGAAAGTGGATGTCGTAAAAATGGAAGGATTTTATTTTGGTCTCTGTACAATTTCTCAAAGCAGTACCATAAATATTAAAACTATATTTTTTTTAATAAAAAAGTACTGTTTTCATACTTTAAGCTTATCCATAAGTAACAAATGTTAACCTTAGCCCTAAAATAGTTATTACTATGAAAATAATAAATATTATTTTTGAATAAAAATTACAATTACTAGTTATTTTAAGGTCAACCTTAAATATTTAAGTTAGCAAAACCATTATAATTATTAAAAATGTTAACCTTAATCTAATTCTTAGGATGCGGACAAGCAATGAAAAGTAATAATTTATTAAACAATTATTATCTTGAAAATAAAAATAAAGTGTAATAAAATATTGTTTTTATATGTTTAAACCCATCTCTAATAAATTGATTCTTTTTAATTTAAATTTAATGAAGTATATTGTGTTATTGTATTTTAAACTAAGAATGTTATACTTTTTTTAAAAAAAATTTGAAATACATGTAACCAATGAATATTAATTATTAAAAAATAAAATTATTTAATATTTAGAAATTTGATCTTTAACATAAAAAAAAATTCATTTCTGGTATATTATTGATTAAAGTAAAATTTAAAAAATTGATTTATTTATAAAAGCTTCACATTATTTATTAGAGTTGTGAAAGTTTTAAATAAATTATTTATTTAGTATAAAAGTTTAAATACAAAAAATGCGACAAAAAGAAGCTCGAAAAAAATTGGGCTGGTCCAATTCAAATTTTCACTTTTAATGTTATTTTTTGTTATATTTGTAATCCAATTTATCTACTTAATTTTTAACCACTGTATAAATTTAATTATACTAAATTTATATTAGAAATAATTTAAAAAATTTTATAAAAGTTAATGCAATAAAAATAAATGAGATTCAAATTAAAAGATAAATATTATTTTTTATCGTAATTTGATTTAAATTTTATGTTTTAAATTGTGGATAATTTTTTTTCTTCGATAATCTTAATTTAAGATTATATTACTCTTAGTTAATTTTAACAAATTTTGATACATCATTATAAAAAGATTAATATTTTTATATTCATCTCAATTATAATTTTGAAATTTTGATTTTGATTTATAATTTTAAAAATCTGATTTCTTTAATTAGTATTATTGAAAATAAGAAAATATTTATTTTTTTAAAATATAATACATCTCTATTTTTTTAATTTTACATATGCAAGTAAAAGTGAAAAGTTTTATAAGAAAAATTTTATTATTTCAAAGGGTCTATAATAAGGCTAGAGCTTAGTTCTCTCTCCTAAGTTCCTAAGCTCTAGCTATCGCCCTTTTCCTTCGGAATACGAGCTTGCTTTAAGGTTTATAATAGGTAGAGTCCTTACTTAAATAAAAAAAATTATAATAAATTTTATATTTTAACAAAAAAATATAGGAAGGTGATTCTTTTTCAGAGATGTTTAGGTGTAGGTGAATTAAAGGGGAGGTAGAGTGGGATAAATCATAGGGATCTCGAGGAGTATCAAGATCAAAGGAGAAGAAAGGATGCTGGGGAAGAATGGTTTGCATTATTCTACCAAATGAGCATGAGAGGGGTGGGAATTTATGGTTTGCATTGTTCTACCAAATGAAGTGTAAGGGCTTTGGGAGATATTCCAGAGGTATAGGAAGGTTGAGGATTTGTTTATTTTGAAGAAATAGGACAAGGATGGATGCAAATTCGGGTTCGTGTGGTTTGCGAGGTTGGGGATGTCCATGACATTGAAAAGAGATTGAGTTTCATAACGATAGGCAACATGCACATGTGAATGTGTCTAGATATAGCAGAGCTGACAATAAACAAAAAATCACAAGATAAACTTAGGATGTTGCATGTGAGTATGTGTCGAAACCATTGACTGACGTTGGGACCAAGGTAGAAGGGAGAGGTAGTGTTGGTGGACGAAGCTATGCAGATATGGATGAAGGAAAAGTGTGTTGTTGGAGGACCAAACAAGAATGCAGTGTGGGTACCTAAGAAAAAATAGTGGTGTCACAGCAAATTCCATGTTGATCAGTATACGGTTAAGAGGTGCTGCAAGGCGGTGGTGAGAAGGTTACACTAGCCAGAAAGGCTTAATAGTGTGGCTGACTTCCTTTTATGGGAATCCATACTGAATGTTAAGGCCATTACCATGGGTAACAATATAGTTCTGTTGAAATCAAAGGATCTAGAGGATTTGGTAGAGTTTATAACTAGGTATAAAGATGGTTTGTCTAAGCTATTTTATACCATTGATTGGTGGCATTCTCACATGGTGGCTATTAAAAGGGGAACCTATGTTCGTTTGTCTCACCACTGGAGATTTTGTATGCATAAATGATGATACGACTATTTGGACACTTTGGAGGATGAAAGTTCAGATAATGGTGAGAAGGGTTGTGATCTAACAACTAGAAGCGCAACAAAAAAAAAATGACCAAAGATGGTGTGGAGAGCTGGAGGAGGGGGAATAGTGGGTGGATTATCGGAGACAAAATATATGTGATTCCTTGTCAAACATTGCACAATATTAAAAGGAGTTTGAAAGTATGGAATTAAATTTCATGGAAAACATAGCAGATGTACGAATAATAGAGAATTCAAATTATGAAATAAATATCAATAATGACTTGATTTTCAATAATTATGTAGATGAGTGATTGGGTAAGGATGTGTTTAGAAAGAAGGTTGACTAAGATGGGCCTTTGTTGGTCGAAACTTATGAGAAAGGGAATTGGTGGGACATGGGAGCTAAAAGAAGATTATGACAACAGAGTGTTATTGATAACGGACCAATTGTGGCACAAAAAAAGTTTATTGGCAAATCTGATAAGCTGGTTATTGGGCTTTCTCATGGGTCAGACGAGGCTAATCACGTATTAAGTCAAGGACTAGATTTCCTTCAATCCAATATTGTTGTTGAGGTGATAATGCATGAAATAATTAATATTAGAAGTGTATTTCACAAGGTGAAGAAGAAGAAGCATGATTCCAATTCTAAGCTACGAGTAATACAAAAAAATACTCATTGTGGTGATTAATTTTTATTATTAGCGGCATTTTTAACCGCCTTTAAATTTTATTCTAACGGTTATGAAACTGACGTTAAAATTGGCGATACAAAGCCAAATTTGTGGCAGTTTTGAACCATTGCTAAAATTTGAAATTCAAATTTCACATCGCATGGGAAGAAACAATGTTTTGTTTTAAAGTTTGGCTTCCACACTTTTCTCTCATTCTTATCTTCTATTCATTTCTTTCTTTTGTTATTTGACTTCACGTTTCATTTATTTTTTTAACATCATAACATATATATTACATAATTTATAGTGTAGAGTGGTTGAAGAAGAGTCATTTTTGGAGGAAGTAAAAAGTATAGTAGAGGATTATTGGGGTTGTCATGGTTGGAGAAGACACTTTGACAGTGATGATAGCGGCAGAGAGAAAGGGTGATGATGGAACTTAATGAGGGCACGGTTGAGGTGAATGGTAGCTTTGAGTGAGTGATGGAGAATGGGTGAGGGTGGAGTGGTGTTTCTTATATTCTGTTATCTTAAAATGATGCTAAATCCTGCATTTTTTTTGCAGTTATGCAAAACTGCCACTAAATCTAATAATTTTTTTTTCCAATTATACCAAACTACCACTAAATTTTGCATTTTTTGTGACAGTTACTAAAATCGACATTATATGTTATTTTCTAAATGCTTTGCTAGCACTTGTTGCTAACTGTCATTAATGAAATGATGCTAAGTGATGCATTTTTTTGTAGTGGGGCTCAATCTAAATTTATGAAAAATATTTATGTGAAGGGATTAAAGCTTGAGTTAAATGTTTGATATATGTATCTTGAAAGTTGCTTAGAGCAGGACCTTTCGAAAGATTGATAGTGAATTAAATTAATGATCTCTTGACATGCATTATTATTTTCTTTTAAAGTTGTAACGGTTCGAGTATCTCTTGTACTCTAAATTTTTCTTTAGTAAAATGTTAGATGTTTAACGAAAAAAAAAAACTTTTTAAAGTAAGGATAACCAATTCAAAGTGACAAATTTTTATTTTAAAAATATTTATTATCTTAAAAGCAAAAATGTATAATAAATGTGATGTATTTTCAATATAAAATTTATGTTTTATATTTTTAAATTGAATTTTAAATAATTGGATTAATAAGATGTGCAAAAGTAAATAAAAAATTTACATTAAAAAAATTTATGAAATATGACAAATAAAGGTCAGTCAGAAAAATTGACAAATCAGCCGCTTCAAATATATTTTAGAATCATTTAAAAGAATTTTAATAACTATTGTATTTTATATAAATATTATTATATTATATTATATTAAAATTAAAATTAAGTTGAATTATGTTATGGATAGACGAAGGAAACATAGGCATGGACGAGATGTTCTCCAATAAGGATGTGGTTAATAAGGATGTGGATATCAACTACCTAAGACAAAAAAAACACACATCTCACAACACAAAGTAATCAGTAGTTACAATATGAGAAGAACCAGAGGTAAACAACACTGTGCTGCGGAAGAGTCTTCTTTTCTTTGTCACAACCACAGTTTGGGCCCATCAAATCATCATAGGCCTCCTTTCAGGAATCCATGCCCAGAGCAACACCACTCTAATTTAAAAGTTTTTATGAAATTATATTTTTCCTTTCTCTAATAAGAGCACAATGAACAAAGAGAGTTCAAGAGAGAACCCGGAAAAAAAAAAAAAAAAGAGAAAGAAGACGAAAGGACCACTATTATGAGAGAGAACAAATCTAAATACATCTACACATCAACCAAAGAGAACAAACCTAAAGAGTTAAAGGATAAAGCCAACAAAAACTCTTATTTACTAGATCAAGTAAGATCTATTTATTCTATTATTTTTTATTGTTGCTTTATTTATTTTATTCTTCATCTATTATGTATATTTTGCTCTCGTTTCTTCTTGTTCCTTGTTTGTTCATACTAAAAGTCTCAATCTTTTTTCTAAATAAAATCATCTCTTTTTACAAATCTTACATTTCCTAACCTTAAAACTATGCTTTTGCAAGTGCAAATATTTTTACCTCAAAAAACCTTCCCTTTTGCAAACTCTAATATTTTCCCATCCCTAAAACTCTCTCCCTTTTGTAAATCCTAGGAAATTCTAATTTTTTTCTCCAAATCCAAAAAGTTATCTTTTTTAAATCCTAAAAAATTATCCTTTATTGTAAACCCTAGAAGTCTTAATTTTTTCTATCCTTAAAACTTTTTCTTTTTTTTTTCAAACCATAAAAAACCTAATTGATTAAAAATATTTTTTTTAAAAACCTAAAAGTTATAATTTTTCTCCAACCTTAAATAATTTATCATTTTTTTAACCCTATAAAAAATCCTAATTGATGACAACCACAAATCGTGTCGCCGAATTAAACGATCTTGAATTGGATTTCACACAAATAAAAATAAAATTATTAAGGCACAAATAGGACTTGAAATAAGAAGAAAATTAATAAAAAAGTAAAAATAGAATAGAGATGGAAAATGGCACCACAATCACAAGATTGATAAGCCAAGGAACGATTGCCACAAGAGTTTTGGCCTCTTGATAAGATCAAAGAAAATTGGCTCACTCAAGAACCTAGAGTCACACGCTCTCACAAGAGTGTTCAATCTCAAATTGTATTCAAAACTTAATTAAAAGTGTGTATACAAGAGCTTATATATGCCTAATGTTTGTAAACTAATACTAAAGCAAACTCTAATGGGCTTCTTGTACCAACAAGTCTAAATTCAAATAAACTAAATAAAATAACAAGATTTTATCCTAAATAAAAACTCAAAATAAGTAATGACTAATATTAAAATAAATAAACTAAACATAATAATTAAATCCTACTAAAACTCGTTAGAGTTCAAATCCTCTAAGCATATGTAATTGACCATCTTGAGCTTTTCTAACTCCAACTTAAGTTCTCTTTCAATTAGAACAACATCAATCTTTTCTATGTCTCCATTTATTCTCTTTACCCTTGTCCTCGTTATTGGTCCTTGAAGTCCTTCTAATGTCTTCAAGTCTTTGTCTTCAATTGGTCTTCCTTGATTTTTATCACTAATCCATTAAAAATCTTTCCTTTTTTTTTTTCAAATCCCAAAAATCAAAAATTTCTTTTTAAACAAAAAAAAAATCATTCCTTTTTGCAAGCCCTAAAAGAAATTTTGACTTTTTTTACTCCAAAAACCTTTTTTTTTTTTTTTTTTTTGCAATGGTAAACCCTAAAAATTCTTCTTTTTTGCAAACCTAAAAACCTTAATTTTCTTTATACCATGGAATTTTATTTTTTTTTTCCTATAAATATAACCTTTTAATCCTAAACATCAAAATTTTTCTTAACTTAAAAATTAAACCTGTATATATCTAAAAAAGTCAAATACTTTCCTAACCCTAAAATTGTTCCTTTTTGTCAATCTTCATCAAGACATGTATATGTTTTTTTATTCACTAAACAAAAAGGTGGATTTTTTAAAATAAGAAAAATTAATATAAAAATATTTTGAATCCACACAAGGGTCAAGCATTTAAATAGAGTGGAGGATCCACCTTCAATAGAAAAATATTAAAGTTTGCAATGGAAAGGTTTTTTGGGGTAAAAATATTTGCACTTGCAAAAGCATAGTTTTAGGGTAGGAAATGTTAGATTTGTAAAAAGAGATATTTTGTTTTTAAAAAATTGAGACTTTTAGTATGAACAAAAAAGGAATAAGAAGAAACAAGAGCAAAATACACATCATAGATGAAGAATAAGATAAACAAAAAAATAAAAATAAATAAAGAGATCTTATTTGATCTAGCAAATAAGAGTTTTTGTTGGCTTTATCATTCAACTCTCTAGGTTTGTTCTCTTTGGTTGACCTCTGGTTGTGCTTAGGTTTGTTTTCTCTCTCAGACTATTGCTCCTTTCCTCTTCTTTCTGTTTGTTTTTTGGGTTCTCTCTTGAACTCTCTTTCTTTTTGTTTCATTGTGCTCTCAAAAAGGTTAGTTCTCTTTTCCATTTCATCGTCTTTAAAAAAGTGTCCCCTCTCTGAAGACCTAAGCTTCCTATTTATAAGCATTTTCTAAAATCCTAGATCTCAATTATTTATTTATTTTAATAAAGGCTCCAACTATGATCCTTATTTTTTGATTACCAGTAATCAATTTTTTTTTCTTTCTCATCTATTTTCCAAAAAATCTACAAACTACTTTGACCATTTCTAAATCTGATTTTAAATTTAAAAATTAAAAAATTGAATTTGAAATAAATAAGATTTCTTAACCTCCTACAAAATTGAATCATTATATTTAGTTTTAATTTTAAAATTTATTTTTAAAAAGGATCCGGATAAAATTGGGTATTCACAATTGCCCCTTTTTAATCATTTCTTACTAAATAATATGAATAATAATATTTTTCATATTATTATGGATTAAATGGGTAAAGAAGTGAGTAAATTTTATATGTGGTCTTGTGTAACACAAGCATTGTACACTAGTCATGTTTTGGACTTTGGGAGGAATGCAAAGGTGCTAGTCAAATTCTGGACTTTGGAAGAAATGCAAAAGTGTTAGTCAAATTTTGGACCTTTGATGAAAGTAAAAATGTCAGTCAGGTCTTGGACTTCTGATGAAAGTAAATGTGACGAAAGTAAATGTACCAGTTAGATTATGGACTTTTGTTGAAAGTAGAAGTAAAGGTGTCAGTCAAGTTTTGGACTTTGATACAAGTAAAGGTGTCAGTCAGGTTCTGGATTTTGATAAAAGTGGAGAGAGGCCAGTCAAATTCTGGATGTTGATAGGAAGTAATAAGGCCGATAAGATTTCAAGTTTTAACCAAAAAAATAAAGGTACCAATTAACTATTGGGCTTTGTAAAACAAATATATAAGCCAATTAAGTCTCAACTTTTGGTATAAGGAAAGGCATGAGAGCTTTAGAAGAGGAGTAGGAATAAAGGTCCATGAGACATGCTAAATATGTGAGCGTATGAAATAAATAAGCACAAGGCCTACAAAATGAGGCATGTATGAGACTCATAATATGAGTCAAACATGTATAGCTATAAGATGAGAATAGAACATAAGCATGTGAGATGATAGGAAGCCTCGCAAGATCCAATTAGAATAAAGGTGAAGGTTTATGAAATATAAGAGGCATGGGTGATGGAATGAGCATGTGGACCTTTAAGCAAAATTGGTACGAGTGCCTTTGCATGAGACTCATAAGATGCAACAAGCACAAGATTCTTTGATGCACAAAATGCACGAAACTTTTTATGAATAAGCATATGTGTTGGCTTAGGCATCAGGGATGTGTGAACATAGGTACTTGTAAGATGGATAGGCATTATAACCTTTAAAATGAGCTAACACAAAAGTCTATAAGGTGAAATAGACACTAGGCCTAAAATTAAAATATGCACTAAGACATTGGAGATGAAAGTGCACATAGAGACTTATAAGACTAACTTGCGTGAGGACTTAGTTGGTAGGTGAGTAAGAATAGATGTGCTAACATATGAGGTACAACAAGCTTAGGAGTTCATAAGCATAAAGGTCGAAGGAATGTAATAAGTATAGAATCTTTGTTAATATAAAATATATGAAACTAATTAATAAAAGATTTAAATCAATACCACTCAAATTTGAATATAACAGGACAAAATACAATTTTTTTTTGTAACTGAAAGGTAACTTGAGAACTTTATTAGATTTTCACAAAAATATTTTTGTTCAATCACAAGAATTTTTTTTTATTCAATTGAATCCATATTTTTTTATTCTTTTTAACAATTGACAATAATTTTTTAATTTTTTAAATATTTTATTAGGAGTTGTCATCTGCAGCAACCATAAATTATAATTGATTATAGCAATTTCTATCAATCTCATACTATAATCACCTCAAAAGTATACTTTTTACTTTATCTTTATCACTTTGTTGTTACAATGGTAACGTAAACATATTAAATATGTAACAGATGTAAAAAAGGAGAGAGAAAAACATGCAAAAGAAGAATATGAAGAACAAGAGCATAAGGAATAGAGAAAAACCACTTTTATTAATAATCGATGTAAAACAAAGAAGAAAAAATAAAGAAAAACAAGAGAACATAAGAAAAGAAGTGATCTTAATAATCAAAGTAATAGTAGAATTAAAAAGAAAAGAGAATACAGAAAAACAGGAGAACACAAGAGGAAGAGATGCATAAGAGAAAGAGAGAATAAAGGAAAAGAGAGAGAGAAAGAAAGTAGTCGGGGAAGAAAGTATCTAAGGAAAAATAATAACAACTGAGACGAGAATGAGACATAATAAGTGAGAGTGTATTTATGAATTATGATATTAGGAATTCAAATTTTGAAGGTGCAAAGTTCGGAATTGAAGTGGACCAAATTTAGTTGTCATAGAATTGAATTAGTTCATGGAATTATAATTTCAATTCCAAATTAACATCCAAAACTAATGATAATTAAAATTCTAAAGCCCAATTTCAATTACAATGGCTAATTCTATACTCAATTTTGTACATCAAATGGGTACTAAAAGTAATTGTTAGTATGTGATAATTTTTTTTAGTTGCTCCACATTGTTAACGTGAACATTTATTAACCATATTTTGACGATGCATAAGGAATTGTAAATAGTTTTTTTTTTTAATTTAAGAATATGTTATTTTTTTATTTGGTCAAATACAATCAGTTTTTCTTTATTATTTTTCCAGGGGTTCGATATTCCCTTTTGTACTGCAACATTCAGCATTTCTTGGTATCAACAAGAATCACGAGCTGATGAAAATCTCTGTAATTATGTCATCAACAAAAACCTCTTAAAAGATTAAAATGCTGAAAATATTTTGAATCTATCTAGCAAATTAACCAAATTATAGCTCTACATAATAAGAAAACTAAGTTTATATTTAGAATCTACTTATGTGTAATTATGTAGAATTATTCTTCACTTTAATATATATTTCTTCTATCTTCCTTATACATAAAGTGTGTTCATGTTTTTAATAAAAGTTATATCATTTTTCTCTTAACAGCCCAATCTTAAAATTAAGTTGATAAAACTATCAATAAGGAAAGAAAAAAAAAGAAATTATGTTTTTAAAATATTTAGCCACTCTAAACTATGCCTTCTTTAATAAATAGTTTAAACTTTAATTTTGTCCTAATTAATTTTTTAACTTTATTATTTTGCAATTAGACATCTTAAATTTTAATTTTAGTTTAATCAATCCATATTTACTAATATTGCAACTACACATCTTAAAGTTCTTTTTTAATTCCAATTTATCCATAAATCTATTCATTTTATAAATAAACAATTTAGTATATTATGTTAGAATTAAATTACTAATGATTATATTTTTAATTATTTATTTGCCTTAAAACGCAATCATTTATGATTTTTTTGTGTTATAATTCTTTAAGTCACTATATATATATATATGTATGTGTATATGTGTATATATTGTGATCAAGGAATTATTCTTTTATGTATTTTCTATTTCAAAATTATTATTATTATTATTTTCTGGTAGTTTTTTTATTTGAAATTTTTATTATGTTTTGATGTTAAGAATGAAGTATAAAAAATTAATGATTAACTAAGATTTAAGGTAAATAGATGGTTAAGTTTTTTTTCCTAAGTAATTTAACACTTATATAATTTATATAGAAGGAACTATCTGTAAAAGGTGTAGAGTTCAAGGATTAACCAAAATAAAATAAAATTTATGGTGACTATTTTGTAAAATTAGTAAAATTTAGAGTTCAAAATTGAATCAAAACTGAAGTTTAAGGTGTCCAATGGTAGAAAATATAAAGTTTACGGATCAATTAGGATAAAATTAAAGAACAAACGGATACACAAAGGGACACAATCGTAGAAATTATTGAAAGCTTAAATTTGATTGAACCTGCATGAGTCAATGTTTGGATACACGAAGGGATGCAATCCTTCCATATTGATCTTTTGTTATTCATACACGAAGGGATAATAGCAATGCATAACAAGATTGGGGTACTCAATTCGAAGGTGGTCGAATATTATCGCTCAACGGTGGTTTTGGACAGCGACACCATGTCTCAATACATTTGCAACCACACGTCGGACAACTAAATTGGCACTGTGTGTCGCTCTCACAATGCCAATGCTCGACGGGTCCCAACCTTGCTTCCGATTTCGTATGCATATCTGCATCAACAAACATGGCATATATGTGTGTAACGTGTGAGACATTTGAAGGTAAATTGATTTGAATCAATAATCACAACGTAAGAGAAGAGAGAGGATGAAAATAAAACTTTATTTCTCACCAGAAGCTATGAACAAGAAAGCAAATAAGAAGGCCAATTTCACAGCAGAGTTCCTTGAAGTGTCCATCTTGTTCGCAGAATATGTATTTGAATATCCGTTTATATAGGCAAATGGTGAGACTTTGTCGATCGACCATGTTTTTCTCCTGCGTCTCTCTAGTTGGATATTCCAAAATGAAAAATACCATACCACATTCTTTTTAACTACCAATGACTGATTTAGTATAAAATCATTTTAGTTTAATTTGTAAAATTAAATTTAAATTATAATAAATACAATTAGGCTAAATATCTAAAAACAGCTGTACCCACGGTTAGTCCCTAAAATTGCTAATTTGCAAATGGCTGATCGATTCGCCCTTTCCCGATTTGTTGTTCTAATAAACACGGGTTTATTTTAAATTTTTTTAAATTAATATTTAAAATTTACTAAGTTTATTTGTTATACAGTATAAAAATACAGTGTAAAATATAATAAATTTATATTTTATTAAAATAAAAGTATGATTATTTATAATTTCATAAAAAATAATAATATATTTTCGTTGAAACTAACAATTGTATAGTTGTATTTTTTTGTCTTTTATTTTTTATATTTATATTTTCTATTTAAAAAACAATATTTTATTAGGATAATCTTATCATATTTTATCTTTTCTAATTATATAATATTTTCATTTATGATTATTACAAATGTCTCAATCTCCTTAAAATTTAATTGCATAATAATTTTGCAACGATACAATTAACAATTAAAATATTTTATAAGTATTTTTCTTAAAAAATATCATTAAAAATTATCAAAATATTTTTCTTAAAAATTAAATAGTTTTAATTTTTTACAAGTATTCTTTTAAAATATTAAAATATTTTATAATTTGTAAACTTTTATTGCAAAGTCATAAAATGTTATCATATATATTCTTTGGTAAATGATTTATAAAATATAAAATGTTAAGAGACATTTAATTCTGACTTAATTGTGAAGCAATTATACAATTTTACGTACATTTAATTCATAATACACATTATAATTATATTTACCTTTTATATGATCTTATACTTTTAATAAAAAGAAATTATTATTATAAAATATTAAAATAAATAAAATTTATTGTTAAAATAATTATCATTATAATTATCGCTAAAATAGTTTTTTTTTTTTTTTTTTGTTATAAAACAGGACTAAACGCTTAAACCAAATCTACAGGTGAGCCCTACTATTTCAACTACCACAAACATCAAAACATAAAAATGGAAGCAATTGGGAAGGAGATACATCAAAACAATGGAAAGGTAATGAAACCTTTAATCCTATATTAGTAATTTTGTCAGCACAATAATTAGCTTCCCTAAGAAAATGAGCAAAATGAACAAACTTAATAGATCTGATTAATTTTCTAATATTACAAATCAAGTCAAACAGGGGGTGAGAGGAGTGCTAAATTTGAAGAACTAGGAATAAAGCTTCTTTGGAGTCACTTTCCACCTAAATAATGTGAATCTCCTTGAGGGAAACCATTTGAAGACTCAACAAGATCCCCCATAATTCTGCAGTCAAGGGTGAACACAAAAATCAATTTTGCTACAAAAACCAGAGACAAAATTACCATGCTCATCACGAATGAGGTCGCCACAAGCTATTTCCCTAGTTGTTGAGGAAACTGCTCCATTGACATTCAATTTAAGATGGCCATGAGGAGAGGAAATCTATCTAACTCTGCTATGGTCGTTAGCAAGGTTGGAAAGAGGCTTGATATTTCCCCTACATCAATTGAAACAAAAATTAAATTCACAACAAATCTTGTACACCATCAAATGGGGAGGAATAGAGGAGGATTGAAAAATGAAAGAATTTCTATCTTTCCATATATACCAAGCAGTAAACCCAAACGGACTAAACCAATTAGAGAATTTGCTAAAACTATTATTAGCAAAATTCAAAAACAGCCAATCTATAATTCTTAAGCTAAAAAACTTGACCCATTGATTAGGAAAAATGACATGTTCCCAAACTTCCTTTGCATAGAAACAATCTCTAAGTACATGCATGATTGGCTCAGGTGCCTCACCACACCTAGAGCAAATAAGAGAGTTAGTCATTTTCTTACTATATCTCTCCTCATTTGTCATAAGTTTATTGTAAGCTAATTATAATAATAAAATATTAAAATAAATAGAATCTATTGTTAAAATAATTATTATTATAATTATTACTAAAATAGTTTATTTTAATGATTATGAATTTACCTAACACAGATATATATTATTTCAATTTGTTATTATATATTATATTTAATAAATATAGTATTTAATGCTGCATTATTTTGCTTTAATTTTTTTATATGAAAATACTAGTCATATAAAATATTACAAATATAATCATTATATAATTTGAAAATAAAACATAGAAAAGGATAAATTAAATTTTATATTTGAGATAAAAATACCATTTTCTAATTTTATTATAAATGTAAAATTATTTTTTTAATAGAAATAAAACTTAATAATTATGATAACATTAGGTGCAATTATAGAGTCACCTTTGGAGAAGTCCTCGTTTAAAAAGAATAATTATGATAATATTTGATTTTATCAAAATTTGGCATTATATCTTATAGTTTTAAGAAAGTCTATGTCTTATTTTTATTATGCTTAAAAATATCGATATTTTTAGTAGATAATGAGAAAAATAAATTAAAAAGTAAGCTTATTAAAATAATTTATTTTAAATTATATTTTCATTATTGTAGTTCACATATTATCTATGTTTTTTTAAAATCACACATTTAATATATATATAATGTAGCATTCAAAACCACATTTATTGAAAATAATATACAATAAACTTAAATAATAAATTTAAATATGGTATCTATTTACAGGCGTGATTTAGATCATGTGGAGATATGTTAATTTCTTTGGAGGTAGAGGAGGGACATGGTGTGGGTCTATAAGCAAGATGATAGGTAGATAGATTCTAATGTCATAGAAATACTTGGCGACCGTTATTCTTTTAGTTTTTTGAAGGATAAATAGGCAGAAAATATTGCATTGGCAAATTTATACCTAAGGCTATTTTCAGCAACAACGAATAAAGAGGCATGGGTGATGGATAACATACGATTTGAGATGGGTCAATAAGTGTGGAAAATTCCTTGGAGAAGTCAACTGTTTTCGTGGAAGGAAGATTTACAATAGCAGTTGTGAAAAACTATAAAGGGTAAAAGGTCAAGAGAAAATTTGAATGACATGTTGCTGTAAAAGTGTGATGGTGACAAGAAATATAGTATGCAATCTGGTTATCACTACATGAATCATTTCTTTACTGTAGGTGGTGGTTTGGAGCTAGGTCAAGTGCATACCTTACGCAAAATTTGGAAGGTCAGTGTGCCGAGAAAGGTAATAGTATTCGTTTGGCGCCTATTACTTAATGCAGTCTTGGTACTAAAGAACTTGACCAAATGTGGATTGACGGATTCCCTCATAAGCTTATAGATTATGTGATACTAAAGATGAAGACATATTGCATCTTTTCTTGCATTGTGGTGTCTTCGTGAATCTATGATACATAGTGTTTGAATGGTTTAGTGTTAGTTTATGCTTATTTGAAAATTTGTACGAGATGTTATTAAGCATGTGCGGAATCCAATGTGGAAAAAGAAATGGAGAGAAGTTGTAATAGTATAATTTGCGGTAGTATAGATAATTTGGCTTTAGCAAAATAATATTATCTTTAATAACAGTATGTTAAATGTTAGCGAAATGTTTAATTCTATTAAGTATCGTTCTTGGAAGTGATTTGCAGTAGGGCCTTTGGGAAGATAAATTGTATATGTGAATTGGACTAATGATTCTCTTTAGAGTTGTAATGAGTTAGAATACTCCTTATACTTTAAATTTATCCTTAATAAAATGTTGATATTTAGTAAAATTTTTTTTATTAATATGATAATTCATAACTAGATTATAATATAAAAATTTTAACATGTCAATAAATTTTAATTTTTTAACTAAACGTATCTTTTAAAAATAATTTAATAAAAAAATTTATATTTTTTACAATAGATTTTATTAATTATTATAAAAAATTAATTTTATCAATATGTACATAAAAAATTACATTGAGAAAGAGAAATAAATTTTAGATATTTTCCTTAAAAAATTAAATACATTCTCTTTTTTTTCTATTTAAATACATTCTCTTTCATAATATAAGTAATTTTTTTAATTGATTGTATATTATATTGAATAAATATAATATTTAATATAATATTAATGATATAGTGTAGTGAAATTTACTTACATGTACATATAGATGGTTAGGAAATTAAATTTTGTATATAAGAGTAAAAGTTTCCTTTTTCTGTATGTATTAGTTTTATCAAATTAATCTCCATTATTTTTACTTTATTTAATAATATTGTATTATTTTTGTTAAATATTATGAACTAAATATAATCAATTCTCACTATATTTTAATTATAATTTTAACATGCTATATTTATTTTATTTGTTGCGCATTAAGCATAACTATGAATTTCAATATAAATATATATTTGTTAATTCAATTTTTTTGTAAATAAAAAATTATATTTTCAAGTTAAAATAAATAATAATAAACTAATTTTTTCTTATTCACATATATATACATAAATAAAATAATAATTTAATTAGGTGAAGTTAAAGTATATTTTTCTCTTTTAAAGTTCATCATATATATATATATATATATATATATATGAATTAAAATTAATTGAAAATTAAAATTTATATTGTTACAATAGTTGTTTTTTTAGCATATTTATATTAATTTCGTTATAAATTTTAGAGATAAAGTTATTAATTAATTTTTATTTTTATTTTATATAAATTTTTATATTTTTTATGAACGTTTGTTATTACATTTTAAAAATTTATTTAGTTTTTAAATTTGAAGTTAACTTTTTGTATTGACGGTTGACATTTAATTCAATTGTTTTTACTTTGTAAGATAAAATTTTTATTAAATAGAACAATATTATTTTTTAAACTTTATGAAATTTCGTTAAGAGACCGTTTAAAAGGATTAGAGAATGTATTTTTTTTAGTGTCCAAATATTAATAAATTATATTATAAATAATTAATTACAAATATATTATATAATTATTTTTAAACTGTTATTAATTTTAAAATAGTAAATATTGAATTAATAATAATAAATACTGTATAATATAAAAAATGAAAATAAGTTATAAATATATTAAACTTAATATAAAATTAAAAAATAATACCATAGGAAAAATCACTTAGCGCATTGAATAAATCAACTAAATTTTAAAAATACTTTCATTGAAAAATATTGTCAAAACCATTCTTGTTTAAATATTCTTTTAAAAATATCCAAGTTTACGAATTAGCCTTTATGGTTGATTTCCAAACGTTGATGACCCATACCCTTAATTTTGGTTGATATATTTGAACTGACTCGTTGAAGTAACCCAGTCTATGAATCTTTCGTTACTTTTTCGCTTTTAAAATAAAAATACAAATTATATGAATTTAGACAGTAAAGTGTAAGTATAAATTTATGAAGAAAATAAGAAAAATGTTAAAAATGAGTTTTATTAAACATTGATAAGGTAATGTTTGGACTTAATTGTACGCGACGATTGCATTACAATATCTCAGCACTCAATTTGGGGGTGCACCACTATTAACATTATCAGCGAAAGGTCGATATTCGCATACACACACGTGACTAATACAATTGCATTTTCCACAATTTGGACAAAGAAGTTTACAATCCGAGTCTCTGGAACAGCGTGCAAGGTCGACCTGTGACTTTGCTTCAGATTTCATGTTCATATCTACAATAACAAACAATAAATGCCAATAAGAACAACCTTCAATGTAACGAGCTGAAGACATGAAAGTAAATTGATATGAATGAAAAGTTACAATTTAGGAAATGCATATAAATTATGATTTCTAACCTGTTGCGACAATGAAGAAAAGTAACAAAAATGCCAATTTGAAAGAACACTTCCTTGTGCCCTCCATTAATTTTGTCATAGAACTTGATCTTCAAGGACCTATTTATACACTGGACATTCTAAACTTCAATTGCATTAGCTACTATGTTGACTGAAGCATTAATTTTAAATATAAAAAGAAATATATGCAATGGGTCCACGAAGATGACGGTGTATATAAAAATAATAGTTTTAGGGGTTCCATTAATTGTTTATGTATTAAAATATAAAAAAAATTGCATGAACTGAGTTTTTTAATAAATTAAATAAAAATTATGTAACATTCAGTCAACCTTACGTAGCACTAACAGGTGTCTTCTTTGTCCTTACGCGCCGCCGTAAAAACGTAAGAAATTACAATTTTATCTTAAAAATTAAATTATATTTATCTTTTATTATTAATTAAATAATTATTTTATTAATCAACTGAAATGTTTTCTAACTTTAATGTAATAATCTGAATTATTGATCAAATATTTAATTAATCAAATTATAAAAACATATATGTAGCTTCTTTAGCTTATGTGTCGTGCCCTGAAAATTTATTTTCAAATATTTGTTGAAAAATTCTTAAATTATTTCTGAATTATTAATTTAATTTAGACAATGGTATGATTTATAGTTGTCATTTTTTTGACATGGTTTATTGTAAGGATATGTAACCGAGTTATTTTGTATTTGTGTTTTTTTTGTTCTTATATGCGGTAAAAAAGTAAGTTCTAATTTTATTTTTATAAAAGCAAAGTATATTTATCTCTTATAATTAAAAAATATCTCTTTTATTAAGTAATTGAAACCTTTTTAACTTTATTTATGTAATAATTAGTAGTATTAATATGTAATTTATGCATTATAAAATTGTAAGAACATATAAGTAGCTATTTTAGCTTATGTCTTGTGCACTATTTTTTTCATATATTTATTAAAATTTTAAAATTATTCTCTCTATTTAATTTAATTTTTTAAAATATTTATTAAATTTTTTAAAAGTATTCTCTCTATTTATTAATTAATTTATTATTTTAGTTTAGATAGTGGTTTTAGAATGTGATTTATTGTTTTTAACTACATGTGAGTTATCTTGTATGTGTGTCTTCTTTGTTGTTGGGCATGGTATATTATGTTAGATTTTACTTTAAAATTTGTTAACTAAAACAGTGTTTAGTAAAAAAATGACTCTCTAGGATACAATTGAAAGTTAAAAGACTTTGAAAAAATAATTTTATGTTAATTGCTTTCAAAAATACAAATTCAAATTTTAAAATACAAGACAAAACATCAAATTTAATTTATAATGTTACATGTATAAATTTAAATTTAAGCATAATAATAAATTAATTTTGATTTGTAAAATAAAATTCATAAAAAAAAATTTTAAATTTTATATTAAAGTTTATATTTATACTTTAAAGAGCAGTTACATAAATTACTTTCTAATTGACATCAACTTTTAAGAGTAATACTTGTTAAAACCGCTCTTTAATATCTTTTTTACTGTAATATGTAAAAAAAAATTAAATTATAATTTTATCTTAAAAAATGAATTATATTTATCTTTTATAATTAATCAAATAACATTATTAATTAATCAAAATATTTTCTAACTTCATGTAATAATCTTTAGTACTACCATGTATTTTACTTTTACTTGTTATAAAATTGTAAAAAAAATAAAATATGTTTTTACTGTAGCTTATGTGTTGTGTAGTGTAAATCCCTTTTAAAATATTTATTAAAAAATTATTAAACTATTTATTAATTATTAATTTAATTTCTTTTAATTTAGACAATATTTTTAGAATGTGATTTATAGTTTTCATCTACTTTCGACGTGTCTATTGTAAGGGTCCACGATTGAATTATCTTCTATTATGTGTAATGTGATTCTAAAATTTTTCTTTCAATATTTTTTAATAAATTTTACAAATTATTTTTCCATTTTTTAAATATTAATTAAGATTTATTCTAAATAATATTTTCATTTTTATAATAATAAATGATAAAAATTATTGTCTTTAAGTTAAATAAATATTTATAAAATTATAATAAATTTAGAAGATAAACTTGTAATAACATTTTAAAATGGGATTGTAAACCACTAATATTTTTCTTATACTTAAATAACTTGTAAATTATAGACAAATTTTACAGATAGATTTGCAAACAGATAAATAAAAAATATATATACCTCTCATTATTATTTATAATTAATACAATCTGTACTGGATAAGGTATTCCTTGGTCTTATCCAATCCTCAGATTTACTTGTAGGAAAAGGCAACCAAGTACCCCTTTGGCTTAACATAGATAGATACCCATGTCAAGATTAAAATGTAATTAATTCAATCAGCAGTAATTAATAGATCATCATCTACCTTAATTAAAGGGCCAAAAACAAGGCTGACTCAACAAACCTATTAGCCCATAACAATACCTATAAAAGGAAGATAGGAAGTACAGGTAAAAGGTTGACTTTTCATTATTAAATAGCATTTATTGTTCAGAACCGAATCCTGACTTCAGCATCGGAGTACCTTTTGCAGGTACCTTTCCCACGTTAAGTAACATCAGCAAGATACGGAAGGACGTCACCCTATCCAAGCAAAGACTTGAAGACTAGTGTTTCTTGAACAGAAACATTTTGGCGCCCACTGTGGGGCCCGAATAGGCTTGCTTTTTCAGTCATCATGATACTAACAAGAAGACAACAGGAGGGACATAATTATCAAGGCCGAACTTCTCGTCAACAGGAAGAGGTCACACCCAATCAACCGATCCCTGAACTTTTGGCCGAAAGAGGGGAAGATGCAAGCCTCTTTTCTGTAGTAAGACAACTCTATGCCGAGATGAGAGAAATGCAACAGGTCAGAGAGAGAGAGATGCTCTTGAGATGTTGGCCTTAAGGAGGGAGAACGCTAACTTGAGGGAGGAAATTAAAACCCATATACCCTCTCAGACTACCCCGTTCGCTCAAGAGCAGGGAGAGTCCTCGGCATTGCAAGAAAAGCCTAAGGAAACTCCACAAGTTGGAATCCCTATTAAACGAGACAATATCTCGGATCGAAGTCCTTTTATTCAGCCTATCCTGGAGGCCAAGTTACCTGATAACTAGAGAGGTTTAACGTTAGAAAAGTATGATGGAACGAATGATCCAGGAGAATACTTGGATATTTTCATAACCCAAGTCGGTCTATATACAAAAAACGAGGCCTTATGGTGTATAATTTTCCCCACTTCCCTTCGAGGACCAGTCCTCAGTTGGTTCACCAGGCTATCCCCTTCATCCATTGACTCTTTTGCAACTCTCACAAGACGGTTCAATTTACAGTTTGCCACAAGCCGACCACACTCGCTGACATCCTTCGCACTAATCAACATTCGTCAAGAAAAGGGAGAATCACTGAGAGCATTCATGGAACGCTTTGGCAAAGTGACCCTTTCAATTCATAACCTGGAACCAGCCGTGGCTATGCACCACCTCACAATGGCCCTTAAGCCAGGGCCTTTCGTTAATAGCATATGTAAAAAATCACCCATGGACTTGGATGAGCTTCGGAGTCGGGCTGCCAAGTACATGCAAATGGAGGAACTAGCTGAATATCAGAATCAAGTCCGAATAGACCAAGGGTTTAATTTTAAAGAAGCAGACAAGAGAGAGTCTTTCAAGCCTCGACAAGAGACTAAATCCAGGAGAAATGATGTTGAGAGGCCCCCTAGAGGTCCAAAATATCCTACATATACTACTCTCAACACCAACCGATCTAGAGTACTTGACTAAGCTCTAGCAACTGAAATATTGGTATGCCCAGGCGTGCTAATACCCCCTCGGGCAGACAAAAGCAAATCTTGCCGATATCACCGCAATAGGGGCCATACCACAGAAGAATGCACGGCTTTGAAAGATAAAATCGAAGATTTGATTAAGGAAGGACATCATCGAGGATTTGTACAAACAAATCCCACTGGTCGTGCCGAAAGAAATAGAGACGATACTCCCAATCCTCAAGAAGGTATGCGGATAAGCAGCCTGGGCGACAGTGGAACCGGTCAAGAGAGTCTCCTGTGAAACGATATGATGAGTGAGAGAAATATCCGAAGAGGGTTATTAACACCATAGCCGGTGGGTTTGCAGGCGGAGGACCCACTCATTCAGCTAGAAAGAGACATCTCAGGCAAGTTCGCGCTGTTAACAACGTTTCATTGGGTAGCAGAATCCGAATCCCACCCATCATGTTCACAGACGATGACTTTCAAGGAGTGGATCCGGTATAAGATGATCCCATGGTTATGAGTGTGAACATTCTCAATTGTACTGTCAGGAAAACACTCATCGACCAAGGGAGTTCGGCTAATATCCTCTATTGGAGTACATTCAAACAATTGGGTATACCAGAAGAGGAGCTTAGAGAATATCATGAACCACTGGTCGGCTTTTCTGGGGAGCGGGTAGAAACTCGTGGATGTATTGATCTATACACGTCATTCGGGTCTGAACATAAAACGCATTAAGGTTACATACTTGGTAGTACGTACAAATACCTCTTACAATATACTGCTCGGCAGGCCATCTCTCCATAGATTAAAAGCTATAGTGTCTACTCCTTACTTGGCCATGAAATTTCCCTCTGAATGGGGCCGAATCGTCACAGTTCATGCTGACCAGAAGATAGCTAGAGAATGCTACTTCGCAAGCCTGCATCTCAAGCCACTCCATGAATACAGACGGGATGTTAATATTGTAGCTCCTCGGTCTGCAGAGGACTGGAAAATTGAACTGGATCCTAGAGTTGATGAAGGGTGTCGGGTAGAACCCAATGAAAATAAGCAACCTTTCCAGCTTAGTAGGAAACTTGAGCATGTCACTTATTTGAGAGTTAGTCTATCTGCACAAGACAGGCAAGACCTTCAGAAAATATTGCAACGTAACGCCAATCTATTTGCCTGGTCGGCTTCTAATATGCCAGGAATTGACCATGTGTTTCTCTGCCATCACCTATCGGTTTATAAAGGGGCCAGGCTGATAGCATAGAAGAAAAGAAAGATTAGAGGTGACAGAGCAAAGGCAGTAAAGGAGGAAACTGATAAACTGTTACAGGCTGGCTTCATCCAAGACGTTAGATATTCCACTTGGTTGGCCAACGTAGTTATGGTTAAAAAGGCGAATAAAAAATGGCGGATGTGTACAGACTTCACTGACCTTAACAAGGCGTGTCCAAAAGACGCGTACCCCCTTCCAAACATCGATACCTTGGTGGATGGTGCAGCCGGTCATAAGGTACTTAGTTTTTTGGATGCATACTCGGGGTATAATCAGATCCAAATGTATCATCCAGATGAAGAAAAAATGACATTTATCACAAACTCGGCAAATTTCTGTTATCGGGTAATGCCCTTCAGTCTTAAAAATGCAGGGGCAACATATCAGAGGCTTATGAATAAAATTTTTGACAAACAAGTCAGGAAATGCATGGAGATATACGTCGATGACATGGTAGTCAAATCCGTGGCATTAGAACAACATCTTGCTCATTTTAAAGAAGTATTCGATGAAGCTCGACGACATGGGATGCAGTTTAATCCAGAAAAATGCACATTTGGAGTAGCCAGCGGCAAATTTTTAAGCTTCATGCTATCGGAGAGGGGGATCCAGGCGAACCCTGATAAGTGTCAAGCTATCATCGACATGACAAGTCCTCGGAACGTCAAAGAGGTCCAGAGACTTGCCGGGCGGATTGCAGCCCTTGCCTTATTTTTGTCTATAATGGCATAAAGGTCTCAGCCCTTCATTGATCCACTTAAAAAATCTCAAAAATTTGCTTGGTTTGAAGAATGTGAGGCAACCTTCCTCTAGTATAAAAATACGTTAGCAACACCGCCTATGTTGACAAAACCAAAACCCAATAAAGATATGATTATCTATTTAGCCGTGTCGAATAGTGCCATTAGTTCGGTCTTATTGCAAGAGATACCTGAACTGCCCCCTAGTGTACTTCATCAGCCGAACACTCCAAGGTCCCGAAACGCGCTATCAGCGGATGGAAAAAGTGGTGTTAGCTCTACTTCAAATAGCTTGGCAGTTAAGACATTACTTCTAAAGCCATCGAGTGGTGGTGCGAACCGATTGCCCAATGGCCGAAGTTTTGAGGAAGACGGAGTTAGCTGGTCGGCTAGTAGCATGGACAATTGAGCTATCCCAATATGATATCCACTTTAAAAATCGACGCCCTCTCAAAGCCCAACTACTTGCAGAGGCCAGAAACAGGCCACAGCCGACATGTGGAACCTACATGTGGACGGATCCTCCAACCGAAAGGGTAGCGAGCCAGGAATCATATTAGAGGGACCAAACACTATAATTGTTGAACAATCCATTCGGTTTGGATTCAAGGCATCTAATAATCAAGCTGAGTACGAAGCACTCCTCGTCGGTCTCAGATTGGCAAAAGAAATAGGAGTAAATCGCATCATTTGCTGGAGTGATTCAAAGATAGTGGCTGAATAGGTTAATGAGACATATCAGGTGAAGGACTTAGTCATGCTCAAGTATTATCAAGAATTCAAGAACATGGAGAATGATTTTGACGAGGTACAGGTTCGGCACACACCGAGAACAATGAATGAAGAAGCTGATAAGATTGCTAGATTGGCTAGTCAAAGGAAGCCGGGGCAACTAGAAAGTGTCATTCATCAAGAGATTCCTAAACCCAGCATCTATAAGCAAGAGTGCATGGACATAGAGAATATGCCTCAAAATTGGATGACCCCAATTATCCAATACCTCACCTACAGCCTACAAAAAGATCCAGCCTCAGCCAAGAAAGTAAGAGTACAGGCAGCAAAGTACATCCTCCTCGACAACAAGCTTTATAAGAGAGGAATTTCAACACCTACGTTGAAATGTCTTGATGAGAATCAGGCCAGCTATGTCATGAGGGAAATTCACCAAGGTATCTGTGGTACCCATTCGGGCGGACGAACTATGGCAACTAAGATTCTTAGAGCCAATCCCAAGACTGTCATATATTTGTAAAGAAGTGCATCCCTTGTCAACAGCACGGTCCTCAGTTACACCAACATGCTGACACCCTTCACCCCATTAGTTCTCCTTGACCCTTTGCCATTTGGGGAATGGACCTCCTTGGTCCTTTTCCCTTGGCAAAAAGGCAGTGCAAATTCTTGATCGTTGCAGTAGATTACTTTACTAAGTGGATTGAAGCCGAGCCACTCGCCACCATAACTGCCAACAACGTACAGAAGTTCACTTGGAAAAATATCATCACACGTTTCGGTCTCCCTAATGCCTTAATTACAAATAACGGGCTGCAGTTCACGGATCACCGGTTTAATGAATTTTTAGAAGGGTTTCACATCAAACATAGGGTTATATCCGTTGAACATCCTCAGACTAATAGTCAGGCCGAGGCTGCCAACAAGGTCATCTTACATGAACTTAGAAGAAGATTGGGATCGGCAAAATGAGAATGGGTTGAAAAGTTGCTCGAGATCTTATGGGCTTATCAGTGTACACCACAAACAGCTACAAAGCAGACACCCTTTCGGTTGACATACGATACTGATCCTATGGTGCTAGTTGAGAATGGTGAGCCATCATTTCGAAAACAAAACTTCCAGGAATCGACCAATGACGAATCCCTAGCCGTCAACCTTGATTTACTGGAGGAAGTACGTGGTCAGGCAGCAATAGTGGTCGAGGCTACTAAAAGAATAATGTCGAGGAAGTTCAATTCTAAAATTAAACCAAGACAATTCTATGTGAATGACTTGGTGTTGCGAGTAACAGGGGAAGCACGCCGAGATCGACGGGAAGGCAAGTTGGCTGCAAATTGGGAAGGACCCTTTCGGGTAACGGCTCACTAGGCAATGGGGCATACAAGCTAGAGACACTCGAAGGGAAGACAATACCGAGAACATGGAATTGTACACATTTAAAGCATTATTTCAGTTAAATACATGTAATATGTAATCGGTGCACTATTTTCCTTACCCAAGTTTTGTCATCTTAAAAGAAAGTGAAAAGGGGTTTTCCTGAAAAGGTTTTTAGCGAGGCACATTATCAATAAAACACATATTTTGCAGCTATTCGATTTCTCTAGATTATAAATTTAATTCCCTCCCGAGTACCCCTACTCGGTCAAGGATGACTTATTAAAAGTTCCCTCCCAAGTACTCCTACTTAGCCAAGGTTGAATTAATTCCCTCCCGAGTACCCCCTACTCGATCAAGGATGACTTATTAAAAATTTCCTCCCAAGTACTCCTACTTGGCCAAGGTTGAATTAATTCCCTCTCGAGTACCCCTACTCGGTCAAAGATGACTTGTTAAAAATTCCCTCCCAAGTACTCTTACTTGGCCAAGGTTGAATTAATTCCCTCCCGAGTACCCCTACTCGCCAAGGATGACTTACTAAATTCCCTCTTGAGTACCCATACTCGGCCAAGGATGACTCATAAAATTCCCTCCCGAGTACCCCTACTCGCTAAGGATGACTTATTAAAATTCCCTTCCGAGTACCCCTACTCGGTCAAAGATAACTCATTAAATTCCCTCCTACTTGGCCAAGGATTAATTTAATTCTCTTTTGAGTACCCTTACTAGGTCAAGGGCGATGCACTTATTGAAAATGAAGTTATAAAGATGTTAGTAGTAATCGGCTAATAACGAGACAAAGCATAACAGGAAGAATTTAGTATTCATTTGTCAATGGATTACAAAATTTAGGCACTATTGGCCTATGACCTACAAGAAAGAAAAGAAAACAACTAATCTTTATTTGGACCATGCCCTGAAGGGACTTCATCACCAGCAACATCTTGAGCTTGGTTGGGCGCTTCGGCGTTGGGCTCCACTTCTTCATCCACCTCCTCATATGGCAGAAATTTCCCATCAAAGAAATCTCTAGACATGTCAAAATTGAAGTGAGCAGGGACATGGCAAAACTGAAAAGCTTGGTGAACGACATGTCTAAAGCCGACATCATGCTCTTCCACGAGTTTTAAATTACACTCGTCGATTAGAGCCTTTATCTCAGCTTAAAGCTTTTGCTTCTCCTGATCTAACGCCATACTTTTGGTTTCCAACTCTGCACACTTTGCCCTCAGCGCCTCCTCAGCCGCTTGCATCCGACTCTCTAATATATGGAAGTGCTCCTTTATGTCGGCAACTTCCCCCTTTAGCAGCTTGTTGGTCTCAGACAAATTTGACCAAATCTCTTCACTCTCTGCGAGGGTCAGTTCGATGGTAGAGAGTCGGCCTTAAACCCTTTCCAGCTCTTGCAGAGGTTCTAAAGCAAAGCTGCAGGCCATCACCATGGGCCGAGCCTGAAATTCACAATACCACTACCACCGGGTCCGGTGATCTTGATTATTTACAAGTGCTCATCCCGACTCTGATAAATGGTCAGGACAGATCACTCAGTTGACCTGAAAGCCCTCGACAAAAAAGGACTCGGTCACGGAGGTTGTCGAAACTATTGTTTGAGCTGACGAATCTCCCGAATGGCTTGAACTTACGTGTTTGTGCCTTTTTCCCTTCTCAAGCTCTTTCTCCTTGCCCTTGTCCTTCCTTTTCTTGGGTCGGCCCTCGGTAGGGCAAACATCTTGAGGAGGGGGGCGGGTTTCGGTTATAGTTGAAATTTGATCTATAACCGGGTGTCGGTGCTCAGCAGCAGAGGTGCCCTCAGGAGCTTTTAGCTTAAGACCTTTCCGGTAGCCTAAGCCAGACCCTCTTTGCGCTATTATACCTACAATGGAAACAAGAAGTCAAATCAATATAAAGCAATATTCAAAGTACAGGAAAAAATGTGAAATATACCATCCATATCCAACCGAGGTTGGGGAGACTTCAATAACATAATAAAAAATCAAACAGGGAACTCCTTAGGAAGTGTCTTGATATACTCCAAAGCTGACAACTATTCCGCCGATAACATCTCCTCGGGGAAAATATTGTACCGACGAGGTACTCGGGTCCAATGGAAAGGGAAAAGCGAATTATTTTCGCTATCAAAAAAGTATTTTCTACCTACAGCGTGGACGGTTACCTTGAAGTAACCGGTCTTGAAACCCTTGAAAGATGAAGTGTAGGGTTTGAATAATGGCAAGTCAGGCTGCCTTATTAACGACACCCACCTTGCCTTGTCTGAGGGATGAGTACAAAAGAAATGAAGAAATAAACCTACACTAGGCTTAATGTAATGAAATTTACATAAAATCCTAAAGGCCTGCATCGCCGCCCACCCATTTGGATGGAGTTGTGTCAGCGCTACGTTTAAAACCCTCAACACTCTCATTTGGAAATCGTCAAAGGGAAGCCTTATACCTAATTCTCTAAACATATATTCATATACAAAAAAAGTATTAACCATCCCAACACCTTCTCCTAAAAACACCAAGTCAAGGTTGCCAGAGTCTTTGCCTCGGCAGGGGTTGATAGTTATCGGATATGGATCTGAAGCCTCCCATAACGATATATCATAGTGATCGACAAAAGATTGGAGGCTACTATTTCTTTGAAAGCGTGAGAAGTAGGCGGCCACTTCACTGTGAACCCACTCATATCCAGGAATTGGGCAAGGAGGGAATATCGACCTTTCCCTAGGAGAGCTAGCGTTTGGCAACGATTGAGTAGAATTAGAACTATCGATAGCACCAGACGGCTCAGCTCTCTCATTGCACTCCCTTACTATATCACCATTTGTCCTACTCAGTCTCGAAGAAACCTCCCCTTTTTCGGTTCCTCTAACATTTTCAACCCCAACAATAATAGTCGGCATCGACGAATCTGACAGAGAATCCTCCCATTCTATGGATTCGACCATTATAAAGAACTAAGGAAAAGATTAAAAGGGATGACTAAGCGTACCTTACAGTTGTCGGAAGAAGGCAAGCAAGCTTCTAAGAAGAACGAATACCCCTCAGTCTAGAGCAACAGTATATACCCCTCAGTTTAGAGCGAACAAGCATGAAAAAAAGGCCTGGTCCACCATATATTTATAGAACTTGTGGCTTCGGGCATGCGAAGGGTCGCAACCCTCCTAGATCGACAGATCTTCTCCAGATCTACGGTGGAGATTAAGCACCCTTTCGTTTCGTACACACACTTCGAGGAAACCCTAAAAAAAATTAGAAACCCTAAAGTGATCTTTACTAATTAATTATTATTTTTGTGGTTTTGAAATCTGCACCCCCTCGGTTTAAATCACTCCTTTACTAAACCGAGTACCCTGGGGTGTGGGCTCTTTGATACGCCAAGTACCTATTCGGTTTAGATATTATACTTTAACCGAATACCCTACCTAGTTTGATTATGTTATTAAAACTGAGTACCTCCTCGCCTACATATTCTTGATGTGTATTATTATTAAGCCCTTGCCTCGTACCTCTTTGGGCTTGGGGGGCTAGTGTACTGGATAGGGTACTCCTTGGTCCTATCCACCCCCCAGATCTACTTGTAGGAAAAGGTAACCGAGTACCCCTTTGGCTTAACATAGCCAGATACCCCATGTCAGGATTAAAATGTGATTAATTCAATCAGCAGTAATTAACAGATCATCATCTACCTTAATTAAAGGGCCAAAAACCAGGTTGACTCAGCAAGCCCATTAGCCCATAACAATACCTATAAAAAGAAGGTAGGAAGTACAGGTAAAGGGTTGGATTTTCATTATTAAATAGCATTTATTGCTCAGAATCGAATCCTGACTTCAGCATCGGAGTGCCTTTTGCAGGTACCCTCCCCACGTCAAGTAACGTCAGCAAGATACGGAAGGACCTCACCCTATCCAAGCAGAGACTTGAAGACTAGTGTTTCTCGAACAGGAACACAATCTAACACAATTTATGATAAAAATCTAATTTGAAATCCTTAACCAATATGAAGACACTTGTTACCGATAACTTTGAACTTATTTGTTGTATTATTTTTTGGACAAAATTTAAGTACAATGCTATAAGTATTATTAGTGTTGTTTCTTTAATTAAGGTTAAATTTTTATTTCAATAATATTTATAGACCTTTAATGCTAATGTGCTGAAGTTTAATAATACAAACATTTATTATGCATATTTCTTATATGAAACTCCTACTTTGATTGGAGAACAATACCGACAATACTTATAATATTATATCTAAGTTTTATGCTTTATTGTGTATTTGTTCTTTGAAATTGAAACACCAATTTGTCATTCCTTGCTAGCTAATTGACTATGTGATGATATGCCAAATATATTTCGACTTTTCTCTCTTCTTTGAATTGTCATTTGGAAGCAGCCCTGCGTACTGTGATTTGTGAGAAGTGCTCCATGTTATGATTCTGCAACCTGAATAAACATTTCGTCATGACCTTTGAATTACATTCATGTATAGTTGAAAAAGATGGATTTTGTGGTAACAAAGTGTAGTTGAACTTTTAGAAGTAGTTAGTAAGAGTAATTAAGATGCATAAAATTGTAATAACGTCATTTGGGACAAAATGACTACCAAAGTTAGTAAAGTTATTAAGAAAATTTTAGATTAATTTAGAGGTCTTGATTTTCAAAAGAAAAAGAATCATGATATTGGAAAGAAAGTGTGCAAAAGAATATTAGAAATAAGTTGATGCGTTTTAAAATTTTGCATATAACAACAATGTCAAAAATTGAGCAAGGTGTTGAAGTGCAAGAAATGAGACAAGAAAAGTAGTAACTAAAGCATGTTTCAAGACAATTTAAGAGTTCAATCAAGATCTTGGAACAAAGTATAGTGAAAGAAAGATCTACAAGTTTGTCAAAAGTAAAAAATGAATATCTAGAAATTTAGATAAGTTAGATGTATTAAGGATGAAGAAGGAAAATATTTTATAAAATTAGAAGTGCAGACAAATAATCTAAATTTAACATATTGTTGTAAGATTCAAGTTGAAGATGTAAAAGAAACTCTTAAAAGATGGATAATAATAAAATAGTTAGTTCCAATTATATCCTATTGAAATTTGAAAAAATTTCAAAAAATAAGGACTTGAGTAATTCACTAAGCTCTTTAATGCTATTTTAAAATTAAAACAATGTCAGATGAATAGAGAGAAAAAAATACTTTGAACGTCATATATAAAAATAAGAGTGATATCTGAAATTGTCGAAACTATAAAGAGATTAAACTTATAAGACATAATATAAAGTTATGAAAAAAATGATTAAATATAAACTACAAGATGAAATTGAGATTGCAAAAAAACAAAAACAATTTAGCTTTATGTAAAGAAGATCTACAATAAAAGTTATATATCTTTTATGAAAGATAATAAAAAAATATCACTACAAAAAAAAAGACTTACATATGATTTTTATCAGCTTGAAAAAAGCATATGACCATGTATTGAGAGAAATATTATGGAATGTTCTAAAAAAGAAAATTGGTTCATATAATTTATATTTAAGCTATACTAATACAAGATACATATGAGAAGATAACTATGTGTGTGAGAACTTTTGGAAGTCTATCTAAAGACTTTCCAATAGAGTTAAGTTTACATTAAAGTTTTATTTTGAGTTTTTACTTATTTAATATAGTCTAAGATGTGTTTATAAGTAATATGCAAAAAATTATTTCTAATTATTTGCTCTTTACAGAAAATTAGTGTTAGTTAAGAATTCAACAAACAATTTTAATATTAAATTGAAGTTATGGAGAGGGAGACTTAAAAATTTATAGATTGTTGTTTGAGTAAAAGTAAGATTAAATAAATATATATATATATATATATATATATATATATATTGTAATTTAAAAAAATATAAAATAAAAATTATATGTCAAAAGTTAAAATTAAAGATAATATTACATGAATAATAAATTTTTAGTAGAATAATAAACATTTTTGCTTGTGTGTGAAGTAAGAATAAAATGTTTTATTTTCTTAAACAAATTTACCATGGGTGCGGAACCTTTCATGTTTTATTTTAACATATTTAGGTCATACGAACCGTTCACGTGTTTTCTAGACAAATTGATGGCGGAAAAATTAATGATAATATGCTGCAGGTTTAAACTTAACAGAATTAAAAAAAAACAAAAAACGTGTATGAAAATATCTACAGATGCAAAATTTATGCTTTGAGTTGAAAGGGGCTGGAGTGGCGTAGATTCACTTTGGCCATCAGTATTGGCAGAGAGGTATCGAAAAGGAATAAGAATGGCAAAAGGAGGAGGAAATAATTTGAAAAAGACTAAGGGGCTGTTTTTCCCCTTCTTAAAAAGAGTTTTCAGTTTTTAAAATTTAAAAACTACAAAACTTGTTTGTTAATTTAAATTTTAAAAATTATTTTTAAAAATAAATTTTTATTTTCAATTTTTAAAACTAAAATACAGAATAGCTTCTAAGGTGTTTTTATTTTTAAATTTTGATTTTTTTTTTTCTAAATTTTGCAAGATATGAAAAACTCATTTCTTATTAATGGTATTCTTGTAAATAAATTAATTAAATAAAAAATATAAATAGAGTGGGTTAGGGTTTCACAACATTCTCACATGTCTCCGTGGTACACCAGTAACCTTTCAACATCCTCACGTCTTCATGACTCACACGAACAACCTTATAACTTTGTTTTAATAATTTTTCAATTCAATATTTTCTTTTAAATATAAAAAATATATTTAATTAAATAAAAATATTAAAATTAAATATCAAATATATATATAATTTAAAATACTAAATAAAAAAGTAAATAAAATCAAACACATTTTCTTTTTTTAGTTTTAAAAATAAATTTATCAAACAAATTTTTTTATTTTTTCATCTTAAAAATATTTTTTAAAATTAAATTACCAGACAAATTTTATTTTCATTCTCTTCTTAAAAACAATTTTATAAAATTTTTTTAAAATATATTTTTTTAAAATTGAAAAGCAAAACTAAATCAAACAAGTCCTTAATATTTATTTTAGCTTTTTAAAAATATAAAAATTAATAATATCAAATAGAAAATTAATTAATTATATAATTCATGTTATTTCTCATATAAATAATTTTTTATTATCATTTTAATTAATATACTTTCATCTTTTACTCATTCTGTTATTTCTTTTTTTAAAACCATGTTTTCTAACATAAATTTTGGTTATAAACATTATTTTAATTCCTACTTTTATAAAGCGTTTATTTTTACTTTATTATTTAAAATTTACATATTCTAATTCCTATTTACATTATTTTTATATCATTTTATATAAAAAAAAGTTAAAATATATGTTATTTTAAAAATTTAAGGATTAGTTTGATTTTTTAAAATTAATAATGAAAATTCAACATTAGTTTGAATAATTTGAAATAAGAAAAAAATTAATAAAAAAATTGCCTGTTTTGTTGATTTAATTTCATTGTATAATCATATTTAAAATATTTTTTTAATATAGATTAAATTATTAATTAAATTTTATTTAAAATACATAAATATATATTTAGGAAAGTGAACTAATATTTAAACAAGTTGGCTAAAATTGGTATAAAATCTCTTTCTTTTTTAGTTAATTTTGTTGAGGTTCTTCATAATTTAATTTCTTTCTTGTGCTCTGGTGTGGTAACCAGACTCTTAAGTCCTAAATCCACTTCTTGGGTTTGTTCGTTACTTGAGCTCTGAGCTCCCATTAATAGTTAAAAAAATAAAATAAAGCAAGACACATATATTTTTACAGTTTTTAAATAACTTTTAATTAATAATTAAAATACATATATTAAAAAGTATATTGATAACATATCTCTCAAAGTATATTGAAAAAATATCATGCATGCATAAAATAGGTGGCAAACTGTGACGAGCCCTCATATCCGTGACGACACGTGTCAGCCACGTGTCAAAGAAGGAAAAGCCCTCACATGCATGACAACACATGTCAGCCACGTGTCGAAGACCTCACATGCATGACGACATGTGCCAGCCGCGTGTCAAAGCCCTCACATGCGTGACGACATGTGTCAGTCGCGTGTCAAAGCCCTCACATGCATGATGACACGTGTCAGCCACATGTCGAAGACCTCACATGCGTGAGACGACACATGTTAGCCCTGTGTCGAAGAAGGAGAAGCCCTTACATGCGTGACACACGTGCAGCTATATGTTGAAAGATTGGCAAAACCAAAATTTATTCTTTCTTTCTCACTGTGTAAGCTCTCTCTCACACACACTCTCTCTCAGTTCTCTCTTCTCTCCCCCATTTCTCTTCAGGTTTCGGTGACCTTTGGGCTGTAAACCGCCACCCTTCACAGCCAAAGCCTTAAACACTTCCCTCTTCATGCATAAGCCAAGGTTCTTGCACCTCCGCCATAAAAAAAGCTTGAAATCTCCCTCATTCATCCACTGTGTGAGACATTTTTGACCTAAACTTGTTTTTCTGCATCCAATAACTACATATTTGAATTGTGCTATGAAAAATCTTTCAAACGCAAGTGGTTTCACTCAAAACGGACATCAGATTCACAAGTTGTGGTAAAAATAGTGAGACATCTTCCTTGCTCTGTGTTTTAGTATTTTAGCAGCAAAGGAGGCCATTTTTCTTGCTTCTCTGGTCTCCAAACTTGACATGCAAGTATCCTTCTGTATTCCTTGCAGAAATACCTTTCCAACAGTATATTGTGGGCTTAAATCCGACATCGTTTGCCCCTTCAATCACCTAGAGTACATGAGTACCTTCATTCTGACGTTTTTATGCAAAAACAGTGTAAAGAATCAATTTTCATGCCCTCTGTACTAATCTCTTTCAATCTGAAATTTTGATTTTCATAAACTACATAAAGATAGCTTTCTGATGCACTATCTCAAGCTTGATTTGGAGTTCATTTCACCACTCAACGACTTAATTCCATAAGTAAGATCCAAGCTGAATTTTGCTAGTCCAACAGCCACTGTTCTTTGAGAAAAATTCATGCAGAGAAACTGATATGTAAACCTTCCATCTTGTTCCTTGTTGTCTTATCTTTCCAACACACTTTGCGGCTCGTCGATCGGACTCCAATTGATCAAGATATTCACAAAATGGTGAGACATATACAAAGTTCAAAGCTTCATAGAGAAAGTTTGCGTTTTTCACCTTGCATGCAATCTGTTCCACATATTTTACTTGCTAAACCTCCTTGTTTTTAATTTGACCTTATTCCTTCACATAGTACACTTCATTAGCTTTCCATAGCGACTTTCGGAGTAATATTTGGAGCAAATATCAAGGAGAAAAACTATTTTTACCATGATATATCCGATTTTGAAAAATTTATGAAAATAGTGAAAAGAATATGTTTTTAAATCCCTCTTCATCCAGCTTTATGAACATTCATAAACACTTATGAAATCCTTGTAATTAGATCTTTCCAACAAGCTATCTTAAGCCCATTTTCGATCTCATTTGCTAAGTCAAAATGTAGGGACAACCGGAGGTCTCATTTTGAAAATCAGCAGACACATTCTGCATTAATGTGAGTGCTGCAACCAATCTGTATTTTTATAGACGTCAATGTCTTAGCTTTCAAACAAAATTGGTTGGACCTGATTTGGATCACAAATTAATGAAATATGCAATTTTTAATGAAGCTATCTCAAAATTATGTTTTCTCTGCTAACAACAGCAAAAGTCTTCTTTTTGAACCACTTTCATGTGATTTTATTGACATGCATTCATGTACTTGTGTTCATTATGTCATAAGCTTTTCATCAAGCCATCTTGTGCTCAATTTGAAGTCCATTTGATCTTTCAACGACATGCACGAACTAAGTATCTCAAATCTGCCAAAACAATCCATGACAACCGAAACACATCTCTGTAAAATCGTTATTCTGTACCACCTACGTGCATGGAAAATTATTTTAAGAACATCTCCGTAATCTTTAGGATGTTAGCTTCCAAACCTTTTCTGCGGAACTCAATTTGGAGGTCATTTCCCTTGCTTTTGGTCTAAAACTCTTAAGCTGCCCAATGCGGAATTTTGCAGAAAATGTTTTTATGAAATTGCATGCAGCAGCAACTTTCTCTCAATTTCTGGAAAACTATGTATGCATATGGAAAACATTTCCTAACCATGTTCCTATATTCTAGGTTATATAAGCTTTCTAACAAGCTATCCCAAGTTTGAATTGGATTCCATTTGCTTCCCCAAAGAACGAGGATAAGTCAGCAACTCACTCTCTAAATCGTGACAGTTTTACCTTTCCAAAGAACTATCTTGAGCATAATTTGGACACTATATCACTCAATTACACTCCATTTGGTAAGTGTACCAAAACTTGAAATTTTAGTTGTTCAGAACTAAGCACTATGTTGTACTGATACTGTGTTTAGTTAACTAAAATTATTTGACTCAGTTAAAAACCTCCTCTAATGAGCTTTGTGCATGTATTCTTGAATGAGAAATGCATCGGTACCCCCACGTACTTCATTCAAATACTAAACGCCTAAGTTATGGGCTTAATAGTAAGAACCGCTTGAAAAGGACAATTATCTATCCTGTTGAGAAAAACGCAATTACAACCCAAATCAGGCTAGAAATGGAGTGTCTTTTCTCACGAAGCTAAGTTACTCTCTAAAGTGAGTGGGGGAAACTTTCATATGACTTGAGTTAGAAGTTGAGGGAATGAATAAGAATACACTTGATGAAATTATAAATGTTGTGTGTGGTTGAAAGCTTTTGAGAATTCCTCACTCTCTTGAGTTTATAGACATGTATTTGATATTGAGATTGATATGTCTGCTTATATTACTGTGGTGCACATGTATGTGTGAAATTATGCGATTGAATGCTAAGTTAAGAAAATTTTCAGGGTAAGGTTTAGACTCTTAAAATTGATGAATATCATGAAGAATGGAAATTATCCTTTACAGCAACTAAGTACACCATAGCTAGTTGAACGAACTAAGCTATAATTTGACACATATATTCTATCACCTATTAAAGTCAAACCAAACTATGCTGGATAGAAACACCTAAGCACTTGATTCTTGATAATTTAGAAAATGATATGACCCTTTAAGCATATTATTGCTTAGAAAATCCAATAAATTGGCAAGTCCTATAACTTTAAGTCATGATACGTTTAATCACCCGAATCTATAATTTTAGTTTAAACAAGCAAATTGATAACAAGCAAGAAATTGGACAAGTTTAACAGATATTCTAATAATGGGTGAAAAAGGAAAGAGAAAATGAAGTCTCGATTTAGGTATCTGACCCTTTAGGAAATTTAATTGAATGTGGTGTAGAATAGGAACAAAATGACTTGGGTTATATGTTTAATAAAATACTAGTCACGTTAACTATACTTGTGGATTTAGAAAATAATAATAATAATAAAATCTAAATCCTTGTATATATTAAAGTGTCTGATGAAAAAATTGAACAAACTTGTCAGAAGGAAACTTAGACAAACCTAATGTAGGACGCCTACGAGAATAAAATCCACTTTTAATTGTGATGATTAAGGAATTATGGTTTTGAATATGCTATTATTTCTATATGCATAAGTCTTGCACACATTGTGACATTTGAAAATGAATATGATGATTGCATGATTTTAAAGTTTGGTTTGGCACATGTAAATTGATGACCCATAACTAGTTGAAAGCATGTAGAGATGCATAGGCAGGTGGATTGAGGCCCCCATTGTGACTATGAGACCCTGAAGGGGTGTGTATGCGCTAATGAGAATGCTTAGAGAGAATTGACATGTAAGTATGACCACACTATTGAGTCTAGCCACTTGCTTGTCTTGGACTTAGAATTCGTAATAGAACCTTAATGATTGAATTAAGGAAAACAAATGTTTGTGAAAATCTAACATCTTTTCAATCATGAGTAGTAAACTAACTAGGTGGATAAAATTGGGAATTCAAAAAAAGAGACAAGGCTAGTGAGCTAGGGACCCTTAGTGGATGTGCTTGAAAGCTTTGGTATAAGTATATGTCAATCTCTTGTGAAAATTGTCTGAATAGTTGAACATGGAATGTTGATCCTAGATTTAAACCAATGCCTGAGTGCGTGATGTGAAACAATATGGGATATTAATCTTGATTTGAATTGGCGCCTGTGTGTGTGATATGGAGATTGAGCTCTAAAGAGAAATGAACTATTCAGATGGCAATGGGTGTGGATACATCTCCCTTGTGAAGGAAGTCATGAGGTTATTTTATAAATGTTGTTGGTAAAAGATAGAAGGGACCTCAACGTCTAGGGGATTTAATGGAGTTGGGTGACTTACCAATAGCCCTATGAGTGTTCTAGGCCCCGGAACTCTGGCTGGGAGTCTCCACGCGATGCTTCTTTATCCTGACCTTCCCCTAAGGCTTATCATTTTAGTCGAGCTAGATCAGTCGATGGAGGTTCGAGTCCCCACCAAACATGCGAAATGTTGGCTGGCTAGTGAAACTCCCAACAACTTCCGATGATAGGAATGGATCCAAGAGTCACATGAGCATAACAAATTATTTTAAGCCAAACCAAATGTCAGCATATGCATAATTCCTATGCATCATGGTCTAGCATTGAATTGGAAATGTATGAGGTGCCTGCTTATGAATGAATGAAGTTATTTATATTATATTGGTTAAGTTGATTTTTGAAAATCAATGTTTTATATAAGTTTATACTTTCTCTTCTTTATTTCTTTCCTTCCTTTCAAGTCCTAATTGCTTTTATGAGTATTTGAAAAGTCTCACCCCTCTCTTTTATTCTTGTTTTGCAAATCTTCGATGTTGTGTCCAAGGACATAAGTATACCCGAGGATTATAAGAAGATTCTATTAGCAAGATTGCTACAACCATAAACACAGTTGTGTCAGTCGGATCATGGTCGCATAACGGAAAGTCTGACAAGTTGCTTGTAATTGAAAGTGTGTTTGCTTGATTAGAATATACATGTGACAGACTGTATAAGAATGATTCACTAAGAATAAGAATCAATTTAAAGGGTAAAAAAAAAAAATTGTCGTTAGAAAAAGGTCGTTGCATTAGATAGCATACTGGTGGCGAATGAAACCATTGATTATGTGCAGAGATGTAACATGAGATGTTTTGTTCTAAAGATTGATTATGAGAAGGCTTATGACTCAGTAGAATGGGGTTATTTATTATTTATGTTACATAACTTTGGATTCTCTGAAAAATGGGTAGGTTGGATGGAAGCATGTGTTTGTGGTAGAAATTTGTAGGCTCTGATTAATGGCAGCCACACAATGGAGGTTCTAATTTAGTGTGGTCTAAAGCAAGGGGACCCCTTAGCCTCTTTTCTATTTCTTGTGGCAGCTGAGGGTTAAGAATTCTTAAGCACAAAGTCGTGCGTAATGGTTTGTTTTTAGGACACCACGCCCCAAAATTTCGTAATATTATTTGATTAGTATATATGCAAATATATGTGAATTGTTATATGTTATTATGTTTGATTTAAATGGTAATGATGTGAATACATGTGTAGATATATATATATATGGATAAGTCCATGAGTATAAGTGTATATTTTGGTTTGTGGTTGAAATGAGATTGTTGAGTACGATTGGAGCTAGATTGAAAATAGGCTAAGTGTGAATTGCAGAGGCATTTTTGCTGTAGCAAGAGTGTCCGGGACGAAAGAGGCGTGTCTGTTGAGTTCTCGCTGTAGCAAGAAGGCAACAAAGAGGAGTGCATTCTGTACTGCAGTCTCACTGTAGCGAGAGGGCCTCACTGTGGCAAGATTCTGCAGAAACTAGAGTGCAGTTTCCTATGTGATTTTCGCTGCAGTAAGAGGGTGTATCGCTACAGCGAGGGGACCTCGCTACCATGACTGATAGGATGATCAAGCAAGGCAATCCATAGACAGTTCCGCTTCTCCTCTTAGTTAGAGAGGAGTAGAGACCACTCGATCTTATCTTATCTTGTTGGTTCTTCTTCTTTTTTGTCGAATCTTAACCATGAAAGTCAGTCAATGTTGGCTTCCTCTCAAGAGTGTCGCGACCGAAGGGTATTTGAGGGGTTTAGAGTTTGGAAAACATATTCCCACTCTTTTCTCTTCCTCTCTCTTCCGATTCTCTCTATTCTCATCCCTATTTTACCAATTGAACATCCTCCAAATTCATTTTTGAGCAAGATTGAAGGTTGAGGTGGTGTTTGAGATGTTTGGAGGTAAGTTTTGTGAGCTAGGGTTTTGGTTTTGTGTCCCTTTATTTGTTTTCTTGAGTTCTCATGAAGATTTCCCATGTTTTAGGGACGAAGCACCGTGTAGGGAACATTTTTTGCTATTATTTTGTGTTGGGTCTTTATTTCGAGGTAAGGGGAGACTCTACCCTATCTCGTTGTACTTAGAATTCGTTTATTGTACTAGGTATTACAATATAATTAGGATAGAATGCATGATGATGTGTATTTGATGAGAATGGTTTGATTATGATTGAATTTTGGTGGAAATTTGGTGTTTGATATGATGTGATTGTTATTAAGAAATGTGTGCAATGAAATGACTTTGTTTGCGATAAGATGGTGGTGGAATTTATCTACTTGAGGGTAATGTTATTGAATGTGTGAAAGTGAGTATGATGATGTGGCTGAGAATGTGGGTGAATGTGTTTGTTGACATGCCATGGATTAATGATAGATACTATTGAATGGTGGAAGTGTGTGGAAATGGCATGTTGAAGTTGAATATGATTGTGTTTGAATGTGTTGGAAAATTATGAATGGTTCAATAATACACTGGGGTGTGGAAGATAGGGGCGATAGAAATATCTTAGGAAAGAAAGGGTGGTGGTGACACTAACAGTGAGTGTGGTTACACCACAGGCCACACACTCTTTTCCCGAGTCAGCCTCTGACTAACACCCTTGCCAAAGGGTCCGTGACCACACACATTGTATCCATAAGGTGGGAGTTATTCGGCGACCATCTATGGTATGGAACTGAGTAAGTTCATAAGGTTGAGGGCATAAGAAAAACTATGATCACAGTGCCACAATAAGTGTGGCTACGTGTAGTGAGCGCACCTGTTTGTGAATTGAAATGGAATATTTGAAAAGTGTTACTTGTGTTTATTGATGCTTGTTTTAAGTTATGGTAGAAAATATGTGGACTGTGCAAGGTGAGTCTTATGCTTGTGTGTGTTGGATAGTGTAGAGTACTCACCCTTACATTTATTTTTTAGGTGAGTAAGAAGATCAGCATTGGGCTCAGTGAAAGAATGGATGACACTGCTATAGGACTTAGAATATTTATTTTGAAATTATGATGTATTTGAATTGGTCATGTAGCAGTTATTTGATATAAACTTGTAATTCATTCTAATTTTGAAATACTTGATAAAACCATGTGTTAGGAATTATTTAAATGAAAATTTTTGTCATTCCCATTTTTGCAAAATTTATTTATTTTAGAAATTAAATTTAAGGTGTTACAATTTTGGTATCAGAGTAGTTCATCCAAACCGAACTGGGGTATTGGGCTGAAGCGTCCAAGCTGAGAGTTGATATGTTTTGATTACCTGAATTATAAATGTTGATTTCTAATCTGACAAGTTAAAGTGTGGTTTGTTATATTGTTTGCTAACTTAGATTAGAAATGGTCGATAGAGGTAGAGGAGTTAGAGTCACCAATGACCTCCTAGAGAGAATGACCCAAGTTTTGGAGGCCTTGGTGCATAACAAAGACGCAGAGTCGGCTGAGTACCGTGGGTTGTCTGCCTTTACTAGGCAAAATCCTCCTAACTTTGAGGAAAAGTTCAACCCCGAAGGAGCCCAGAGGTGGTTAGCTGACATGGAGAAGATCTTCCATACAATAGGGAGGGGTGCAGGGAAGAGCATAAGGTGAACTATGTCACCTACATGTTATGTGGGGAGGCGAAAGACTGGTGGAGGTTTGCCAATCAAACTTTTCCATAAGAGGGTGGCTACATTAAGTGGGAGGCGTTTAAGGCAAGTTTTCTAGGGACCCTACTTTCCTCGGGACTTGAAGAAGTAGAAGGCTAAAGAGTTCCTTAAGCTGAAGTAAGGGAGCATAACTATGGGAGAATATGCTGCAAAATTTCAAGAGTTAATGAAGTATTGGCCTCATTAATAACATTAGGATGGAGAGGAGGACTTGTGTGCTCAGTTTAAGCATAGACTAAGGCCAGATATCTGAGCTGCAGTCAACATGTTCCAGCTGACCAACTTGCCCACTTTGGTGAGCAAGTGCATAATCTTTAAGACAGTGGACACTAGGGGGAATAGCCCGATGAGACAAGATCGAAGACCCCTTAGATTCTTGAAGGGGCCGTATTCGAGCTCAAGTAATTCTAAGTCTAGAGGAAGTTTATCTCAAGAGAGAAGCAGTGAGAGTGGCTCAGGATTAGGCTCTTTCAAAAGGCCGATCAAATGCTTCAAGTGTGAAGGACCACATATAGTGAGGGACTGCCCACAACCATGGACAAACTATAGTAACTGTGGAAAGTCGGAGCACATTGCTAATGTGTGCTGGGCTGCTAAGAAGAGTGGTAGTACGAGCATAGCCCAAAGGCCAAAATCGAGAAGAAGCACGGGGCTAAAGCTGAGTATTCCTGGAAGAGTCTTTGCCATAAGTGGGGCAGAGGCTTCACAATCTAAAGAACTGATCCGAGGTAAATGTCTAATTAAAGTCAGATTGCTTGATGTGTTGTATGACTGGAGTGCTACGCACTCCTTTGTCTCTGTAGAATGTGTGAAGAGTCTTGGTTTGTATGTAACAGAATTTTTGTGCAATGTCGTGGTGACTACCCCTACAGGTAAATCGGTTGTAATATCATGGGTGTGTTTGGGATACTCTATAATGGTGCATGGTAAGGAATTTGAGGTAGACTTAATTTGTTTGCCTCTTTCTCAACTAGATGTAATTATGGGATGGATTGGCTAGCTGTCAACCATGTATGTTGGATTACAGAGAGAAGACGTTGATCTTTGGTGCATCGATGTTGAAAATTATGAGACTTTTGAGTCAAGGTGCTTGGGAGAATACGGTGAACGCTAAGGCCTTTATGGTCATGTTCTCAATGGAGGCTGAGAGTGTGGTGGAGCCGGAGTATGCCCCGGTGGTGAGAGACTTCGTAGAAGTCTTTCCTGAAAATGTTTATGAATTGCCACCTGAGAGGGAAATCGAGTTTGCTATCGACCTCATTTTAGGAGCAAGCCCGATTTCTGTGGTGCCATATAAAATGTCACCGGTAGTGTTGGCAGAGGTCAAGAGCCAATGGATGATTTATTATAGAAATAGTTCGTGAGACCGAGTGTATCACCATGGGGTGTGTCAGTGCTCTTGGTGAAAAAGAAATATAGGAGTATGAGGATGTGTGTGAATTATCAATAGCTGAACAAGGTGACGATTAAGAACAAATATCTTCTCTCGAGAATCGACGATTTAATGGACCGGTTGAGGGGAGTAGTAGTATTTTTAAAGATTGACTTGAGGTCGAGATACCATCAAATAAAGGTGAAGGAGGAAGATGTACCCAAGACAACATTTAGGACACGTTATGGTCACTATGAGTACTTAGTGATGCTATTTGGAGTGACCAATGCGCTTGCAATATTCATGGACTACATGAACAAAATCTTTCATGAGTTTTTGGATAAGTTTGTGGTTGTGTTTATTGACAACATCCTGATTTTTTCAAAGACTCAAGAAGAGCATGGCAAGCACTTGAGAATTATTCTACAAATTCTGAGGGAGAGACAGTTATATGCTAAATTCTCTAAGTGTGAGTTCTGGCTATCTCAGATTCAGTTTCTAGGGCAAGTAGTATCAAAAGAAGAAATCATGGTGGATCCTACAAAGGTGGAAGCAGTAGCTGGATGGCCAAGGCCGAAGAATGTGATAGGGATTTGTAGTTTTCTGGGACTAACGAGCTATTATAGGAAGTTCATTGAAGGATTTTCTAAGATAACTTTACCTTTAACGAAGCTGACCCACAAGGGAAAGGAATTTAAATGGACCAAAGGGTGTGAAGCTAGTTTCCTAGAGTTGAAAATAAAGTTGACCTCAGTATCTGTATTAGTTCTGCCAGACCTGGAGCGAAGGTTTGATGTGTATTTTGATGCGTTTGGGCATAGACTTAGGTGTGTTCTGATGCAAGATGGGCGAATGGTTGCCTATGTCTCAAGGCAATTGCGTCCTTATAAAGTCAATTATCTTATGCATGACTTGGAGTTACCCGCAATGGTTTTGGCCCTTAAGGTGTGAAGGCACTATCTCTATAGGAAGAGGTTTGAAGTGTTCAGTGACCACAAGAGTTTAAAGTATCTATTTGATCATAAAGAGTTAAACATGTGGCAAAGGAGATGGATGGAATTCCTCAAAGACTACGATTTCACATTGTCTTACCATTCTGGTAAGGAAAATGTGGTGGCCAACGCTTTGAGCCAGAAATCATTACATATGGTAGCAATGATGGTGAAAGAAATAGAGTTGATTGAGGAGTTTCGAGATATGAATCTGGCTATAGAGGTAAAGCCGAGAAGTTTATATCTCGAAGCGACGACGATTCATAATGACTTCTTGGTGTATGTTTGAGATGCTCAACAGACATATGTTTTCCTCTAAGATATGATGAGGCAGAAGAATGAGGAGAAGGATTTAGAGTTCCACTGCGATGAGAATGAGATGATCAAGTTTCAGAATAGAGTGTGCATTCCCTAAGTGGATGAGTTGAAACATATGATACTTGAGGAAACGCATAAGAGTAAAATGAGTTTCCTCGAGTGTTCATCTCCCAAAATTTTTTAGTGGAATGGAATAAAGAGGGATGTTGCAAAATATGTGGGCTAGGTGCCTAACTTGTTAGAAGGCGAAGGTGGAGCACCAGTGTTCATCTGGATTGTTGCAACTGTTGGAGATCCTCGAGTGGAAGTGGGATAGCATTTCCATGAATTTTGTTTTTGGTTTGCCAAGGACCAGGAACAACCATGATGCTATTTGGGTGATCGTGGACTGATTGACCAAGGCTGCACATTTTCACCCGATCAATATGAAGTATAAGTTGGAGAGACTCGCAGACTTGTATGTGAGGAAGATAGTCAGACTGCATGGAGTTTTGACTAGTGTGGTATCTGACAAAGATCTGAAGTTTACCTCAAAGTTTTGGAAGAGCCTGCAAAAGGCGTTGGTCACTAGATTGAAGCTTAGTTCGGCTTATCATTCACAGACCAACGGTTAGACGGAGAGGACCATTTAGTCCCTGGAGGACTTGTTAAGAGCTTGTGTGCTCGAGCAGCAAGGAACTTCGGAAGAATGCATGCCACTAGTGGAGTTCAAGTACAATAACAGCTTTCACGCCAGCATTAGGATGGCACCGTTCGAGGCTTTGTATGGGCAGCGATGCAGAACTCCATTGTGTTGGTATGAAACTGGAGAGGCGACCTTGTGTGCACCAGATATGATCCAGAAGCATAATGAGAAGATCAAAATGATCAGGGAGAAGATTAAGGTTACATAAGATCGACAGAAGAGCTACTATGGAAGAGGAGGAAGCCGTTAGAGTTCCAGGTGGGTGACCATGTGTTTCTAAAGGTCTCACCTGTGACCAGGGTTAGGAGAGCTCTGAAATCTCGAAAGTTATCTCCTAAGTTTATTGGACCATTCGAAGTACTGAGTAGAATCAGTCCTACAGTGTACCGAATAGCGTTACTTCCAAATCTCCCGAACATACATCTGATGTTCCATGTGTCACTACTCAAGAAGTATTTATCAGATCCCTCTCACGTAATTGATCTCGACCCGGTTTAAGTGAGAGAGGACTTGCCTATGATGTGTATCCGGTGAGGATTGGATATCACCGTGTTAAGTAGTTAAGGGGCAAGGAGATTTTATTGGTGAAGGTGATATGGAGCTAAAGTGATGAGAGAGATGCCACGTAAGAAACAGAGAATAGAATGTGAGAATTGTATCCGGAGTTGTTTATGTAGTATGGTTGAATTTTGGGAACGAAATTCCCTAAAGGAGGGGAGAGTTGTAATGCCTAGAAATTTTGTAATGTTATTTGATTATTATATATATAAATATATGTGAATTGTTATATGTTATTATGTTTGATTTATATGGTAATGATGTGAATACGTGTGTAGATATATATATGGATAAGTCCATGAGTATAAGTGTATATGTTGGTTTGTGGTTGAACTGAGATTGTTGAGTACAATTTAAGCTGGATTGAAAATAGGCTAAGTATGAACTGCAGCAGCATTCTCACTGTAGCGAGAATGTCCTGGACAAAGGAGGTGCATCTGTTGCGTTCTTGCTATAGCAAGAAAGCAACAAAGAGTAGTGCATTCTGGGCTATAGTCTCGTTGTAGCGAGATTCTGCAGAAATCAGAGTGCAGTTTCCTCTGAGATTCTCACTGCAACAAGAGAGGGTGTTGCTTCTCTCGCTACAGTGAGAGTGCACGACCAGAAGGGTATTTAAGGGGTTTAGAGTTTGGGAAACATATTTCCACTCTTTTCTCTTCATCTCTCTTTTGATTCTCTCTATTCCCAGTCATTTGTGAGCAAGATTGAAGGTTGAGGTGATGTTTGAGACGTTTGGAGGTAAGTTTTGTGAGCTAGGGTTTTGGTTTTGCATCCCTTTCTTTGTTTTCTTGAGTTCTCATGGAGATTTCCTATGTTTTAGGGACAAAGCAATGTGTGGGGAACATTTTTTGCTGTTATTTTGTGTTGGGTCTTCATTCCGAGATAAGGGAAGACTCTACCCTATCTCGTTGTACTTTGAATTCATTTATTGTGCTAGGTATTAGAATGTAATTAGGATAGAACGTAGGATGATATGTATTTGATGAGAATAGTTCGATTGTGATTGGATTTTGGTGGAAATTTGGTGATTGATATAATGTGATTGATATTGAGAAATGTGTGTGATGAAATGACTTTGTTTGCCATAAGATGGTGATGGAATTTATGTGCTTGAGGGTAATGTGATTGAATGTGTAAAAGTGAATAATATGATGTTGTGATTGAGAATGTGGGTGAATGTGTTTGTTGACATGCCATGGATTAATGATAGATACTATTGAATGGTGGAAGGGTGTGGAAATGGCATGTTGACGTTGTATATGATTGTGTTTGAATATGTTGGAAAACTATGAATAATTCAACAATACACTGGGAGTATGAAAGATGGGGGCGATAGAAATACCTTGGGAAAGAAAGGGTGGTGATGATACTAACAGTGAGCGTGTGTGCACCACAGGTCACACACTCTCCTTCTGACTCGGCCTCTGACTAACACCCTTGCTAAGGGGCCCGTAATTGCACACGTTGTATCCGTGAAGTGGGGGTTATCTAGCGACCATCCATGGTATAGAACTGAGTAAGTCCCTGAGATTGAGTTATCTAGAGACCATCCAAGGTGTGGAACTGAGTAAGTCCCTGAGATTGAGGACATTAGGAAAACTGTGATCACAGTGCCACAGTGAGCGTGGCTACGTGCAATGAGTACACGTGTGTGTGGAATGTTTGTTGGTGCAGTGAGCGCAACTGTTTGTGAATTGAAATAGAATATTTAAAAAGTGTTACTTGTGTTTGTTGATGCTTGATTTAAGTTATGCTAGAAAATATATGGAGTGTGCAAGGTGAGTCTCTATACTTGTGTGTGTTAAATAGTGTAGAGTACTCATCTTTACATTTATTTTTCAGGTGACCAAGACAATCAACACCAGTCTCAGTGAAGGGATGAATGACATTGCTATAGGACTTAAAATATTTATTTTGAAATTATGATATATTTGAATTGATCCTCTAGCAGTTATTTGATATAAACTTGTAATTCATTCTTATTTTGAAATAGTTGATAAAACCATGTGTTCAGAATTATTTAAATGAAAATTTTTGTCATTCCTATTTTTGTAAAATTTATTTATTTTAGAAATTAAATTTAAGGTGTTATAGGAAGAGGCCAAAATTTTTTTGCTACAATTTGCGAATGACACTCTGATAATGGGTGAAGCGACAGTGCATGATTTGTGGACCTTGAAAGCAATCCTTCACAGTTTTGAGTTAGCATCTGGTATGAAAATTAACTTCCATAAAAGTTGCGTATTGGGGGCGAATACGGGTGCTGAGTTTGAAAGCTTGGCTGTTGAGTTTTAAAATTGTAAGATTAGGAGATTTCTGTTGAAGTATCTTGGACTACAGTTATGTGTCAACCCAAGGAAGCCTAGTTCATGGAAAGGTGTGATTGAAGCTCTTAAAAACTGGCTAGCCCCATGGAAGCATAGATATTTATTTATTGGTGGGAGGGTCACTTTGATTAATGTTGTCTTTAATACAATGCCATTGTACTCCTTGTCTTTTTACAAAGTGCCAAAGTCAGTGAGTAGGGAGTTTGTGTCCATTCAGTGTAACTTTTTGTGAAGGGGTGTAAAGGATGGGTCTAAAATCCCATGGGTGAAATGGGATCTTCTATGTTGTCCGTGGAAGGATGGCGGCTTGGGCATTCGCAATGTGGAGTGGTTTAAGTAGGCCCTTCTTGAGAAATGGATATGGCGTGGTGTTAATAGTACTAGAAGCAAGGTATGGTAGGTTGGCCTCTTCTATTCATATACCTATTGTGAATAATAAGAGTTCTATGTGGTGTCGGGATTTAATGGTGGTAATTCAACAAGATAACTCTTGGATGGATGAGAAGCTAGATAGGTGTGTGGGGGCTAGTGTGAATACTTTATTTTGGTGGGATAAGTGGGTTGGGAGGTACGTTTGTGTGAGGCGTTTTCACATTTATTTGTAGTGGCAAGGAATGTAGATTCCAATGTTCTAGAAAATGATTTCCATAATGGAACTAGGTGGGTATGGGAAGTGAGTTGGAGGAGGAATTTGTTTCAACATAAGCTCTCTACTAATAATCTCATGTTAGAGTTTAAAGACGGTGTTTATGTGAAGGGTTTGGAAGAAGATAAATGGGTTTGGAGAGTTAATTCTTCAGGGTACTATTCATTTCAGTCTGCTTATTTATTGTTATATGAATAGATGAGCTGTCCAAATAATGTTGCACTTATTACGGTGGACGCTCTGAGAAAGTTGTGGAAAGGGAAGGTTCCTCTCAAGTGTATTGTTTTTGCCTGACAATTACTATTGAATGCACTCCTATGTAGAGGATTGCTAGTTAGTCCCAGTGTCCATTTAGCTGATACTTCCTCCTGTTCTATTCTTATTTGGAAGAAATTCCAAGTCAATTATTTTTACTGTGTCCAGTTTCATCTAGGATCTGGTACTTTACTGCTCATTGGCTTGAATTTGTGGTGGTTTTGTCGGCAGATATTTCTTCTCATCTTTTGGCGTGGATTGGTGCTATAGTAGCAAAAGTGAACGTCATAGTCTGCTTATTGTTTGTGTTAGTATTGTGTGATCTTTATGGCTACATAGGAATAATATTATATTTTCTGCTGAAGTGTTGGATGAAAGAGAGTCGTTAAATTATATTATTTTAAGATCTTGAAAGTGGATCTCACTGTGTAACAAGATAGATCCAATTACCTTTACTAATTAGTACTTAAACCCACATCTCTGCTTATTTAAAAGCATAAGATAACTATGCTTATGCTTCTTTATATTTTTCTTACTTTTTTTAAAAAAATGTCAGATTATTTTATTTATTTGTGTAAGAGTTTTGAATATATTTTGTATTCATTTTAATAATATTTATTTGCCTATAAAAAAACATATCTCTCAAAGTATACGTGTAGTTCAGATGTTTTCTCGTGACTTGGTCAATGCCGTGTTGATATTGTCGTATTATATATTTTTTTTTCTAAGGTTAGTTACGAAGTCGTGTATACATGTTGACAATCAAACCAAGTGTTTTTATTTCCAATCTCTGTATTTGTTAATCCAATAAAGCAAACTCATCTATGTCAAAACAAAAGAACGTACGAGGAAGCAAATATCAAGAACCACTGAACTAGTAACTTGCAATTGTTCTTTAAATCCAGAAAATTGAAGTGTATAAAAAAAGAATTCTAATTTCTTTTACTCACCTAATTTGTTAGAAATTAAATCCTAATTAATTTTTTTAATAATTAATTTCAAACACAATAATTTTTATGAAATAAAAATGTTTATTTAAATTTATATTTTAAAATACTTTTGAATATTCTGTGTTGATTAAGATAAGGATCTTCCTAGAACTTTCAAAGTGGGTTAACTTATTTCACTCGAGTTGACTTACCAAGAGTTAGGCTCAAAAAAAGCTAACCTAATCCAACTCTCCTTTGTAATAAGCATATAAAATTATAACCCATGTTAATCCACTAACTGATGGATTAGTTCATGGGTAACCCACTAAATTAAAAAACTAAAAATATTTAGAAAATATATAATTAGTGAATAAGTAATTTTTAAATTATCAAATATTATAATATTTATATTATTTGTATATTTACTTTTTATCATCATTTATTTTTTTTAAGTAATTAATATTAACCAACTAATTCTCAAATGATCAAATTACTTTAAAAATATCAAAATAAATTTAAAACATTGTTTAATTAGAGTAACGAATCATATTCAGATATGTATGTGAATGAAAAATGTAAAGAGATTGATTTGAAGGATTAAAAATCGATTTAAGTGTAATTGTAAATTACTTTTAAATTTAAGTTATTAATTATAAAAAATTAAAAATATGTAAGTTAACTTGACTCATTGAAAGTTGAGTCATGTTTGCTAGTGAGTTGAGGTAGTGAAAGTCAAAAATTTAGATATACAAGTCAAGTTTTTAATAACTCATCTTGTCAAAAATTTAGGATAGGCTAGGTTAAAACTAACTTTAACAATTAACCAACTAACCACACTTCACAAATCATAGTTAACGTTGAGAGCTAAATTTTTATTTGCTTCATGTTTTAGGAACTAAATTATAATTTTTTTTTAAGAATTTTCACTAAATTGACAATTTTAATAGAGATAAAAAAATGTACTTAAGCCTGTATAAAAATCTTTTATTTTTCAAATTTAAAACAAATATAGACCTTCAATCATAAGAATCCTAACATGATTACTAACATGTACTATAATTTATGTGATTAGTGCTTGTCTATCATATGGAAAGCTGCATGGACCTTTGAAGAGAAAGAACGCGAGAAGAGTATTGAAGAAGCATGTGAGGTTCTGCAGATTCTTGAGAATGAGCTCAAGGACAAGTTCTTTGGTGGAGAGACCCTTGGGTTGGTGGACATTGTTGGTACCTTCTTTGCTTTTTGGCTCCCTGTTATTCAACAAGTTGTGGGGTTGGAGTTGTTGACCAGTGAGAATTATCCAAAGCTCTACAATTGGAGCCATGAAGTGCTCAACCTTCCTGTTGTTAAAGAGACTTTGCCACCTAAAGAAACACTTTTTGCTGCCTTCAAAGCTCGCCTTGAAAGCCATACTACTTCAAAATAGACGTATTCCTTGTCTGAAATTGAGCTTTTTATTGTTAAAATTTCAATTGAAAATGATATATATATATATATATATATATATATATATATATATGATGTATCCTAAGAGTTTTTTGTCATACTAATAATTCCTAGGCTCTTGTGGCTATTATGTTGTTTCACTTTTATCAAGAATAGTTTTAAAAGTCAAACTTTAGCCAAATATATGATAAATTTGTGTGTTTATCCTTATTAAAATCCTAAAATGTTTAGTTCTATTATGGGGCATTAGAATAGCGGTGATACTATTTCTTGCGATAAAGAGTATTCCAGCAAAAGAAACCTCACACTCAATATAAGAGATTTTGGCAAAGTTTTATGATGTTAGAATTACAATCCTTTCTACTTTGGCACAAGTCCCTGGTTAATAAAGCGTGGTTGAAATTTCCATTCTCTCGCAGTGCTACTTTATTGTAAATAGAATAGGCAAAAGATTTTATAAGAATGTACGTACTACGATATAAATGATAGATGTGATCCCCTTGCATAAATATAGTTAACGTGTTCATAAAAATTAATATGATTCATAGGATACGTGAAATGCAATTTATTAATTACATTTTTAACAATCTTTTATTTTAATACATGTATTATTTTGAAATGATTTTTGAATTTAAGAAATTTTAAAAAGTTATGAATAAAAATTTAAATAAGTTACAAATTAGTTAAATAAATATTTATTAGTATTTTTACTTATATTGCACACCAGAACTTTTTGGAAATTTAATTTTTATATTTTTTATAGTTTCTTCTTTAAAATTATTTTTACAGTTATACTTATAAAATTAGTGACTTTGCATTGTGCAAATAAGTGTAAGAATTATGTATAAGATAAAACTTTCACAATTTGGAAAAAAGAAAGAGTAATTTAAAGCAGAAAACTTATATTTTTCACATAAGATATGGTCAGAATAATAACTATTCATCCAAATTTAATTGATATTATTTGACATTGTAAATATTTTTATAATATATTGCTCTATTATTTAAACATTAATTCTCCCATCAATAAAAGTTATTATTTTTTGTAAAATTTAATTTAAAAGTTATATTAATCTAAATTTTATAAATACATTAAAATTAAACTCTTTATTGATATAATATATGTGCATTAAAACTTTTAAAAGGCTAAGTGTCTGTATGGTGTACCAAATTGAGTATGGAATTAAATGTTGGAATTAGGCTTAAAAAATTTTAATTATCATGCATGAATGTCTATTTGAAATTAGGATTATAATTTCATGAATCAATTCCATAGAATTCTATGATAACTAAATTTGTCTCACTTTATTTCCTAACTTGCACTCTAGTAATTTGAATTCCTAATATTATAGTTCACAAATACATTCTCATTTACTTTACTTCCTACTCTTTTAATTATGGTTCGTCTTTGTTATTCTTATGCTTCAGTAGATACTTTTTTTTTCTAAGTACTTTCTTCTTCTCTCTCTTCCTTTGTTTTCTCTTTTCGCTATACATATTTCTTTCTTTTCTTATGTTCTCTTCTTGTTTTTCTGTATTTTATTCTCTTTTTAACTCTACTTTTATATTGACCATTAATATCACTTCTTTTTTTATGTTTTCTTATTTTTTTTCTATTTTCTTCTTGTTCATTTTACATTAATTAATAATAAAAATGATTTTTTGCTATTCCTCATCATGTTATTCTTCTTATTCTTCTTTTACATCTTTTTTTACATTTGTTTCGTATTCTTCTTTTATGTCTCTTTCTTTCTTCCTTTTTTAACATTTGTTACATGTTTAATATGTTTACGTTAGTGTATTCTATTGTTCTTCTTCATTGCAAACTATGTTATATTGCTATTATGCTTTTTTTACACATGCTGCAAATTATATTATTTATGTTAATTGTATAATAAATTGTTTAATACTTTTTTTGAATTGTTAGATGTTAGAGCAAATATTAGAAATTAATTCAAGAACTATTGAGAGTACAAGAGAAATAAAAAAGAGAAAATTAGTGATAGATACAACAAAGTAATGAGATATAGTACATAATATACTTTTGAGGCAATTATAACATTAGACATGAAAATTGCTAGAATCAATTACATTTTACTAAACAAGCTTTTTTGAGCTTTGTAACATTTTACGTGGTGAAGAAGAAGGAAGACTACATGATACTTATCATGTAGGTGTAGAAGAATCTGTTACAATATTTCTATTTATTTTATCTCATAATTTAAAAAAATAAGAGTTCTCATAAACACTTATATTCAATTTATATTCTCAATTGTAAGAATTAAATTATATTTATGAGCATTTGTATATTTTCATCTAATTTATGAGAAAGATAGTTCATAACATAATATTAAATTTTAATAATAAATTACACATAAATAATAAATTTATTGTGTCATAATTTTTGAAAAAGAAGTATTAAGTTACTATTTTTAACAATTTATTCAATAATTATTTTATTTTTAATTAATACATTATTTTTAAAAAAGTTATTAAATAAAATTTTAATACAAAATTAAATTATTTTTTAAAAATTTAAATCTTACATTACACTATAGAATTTAATTTCAACTTAGAACTCTAATTCTAGATTCTAATTCCTTCCGTTTGTCAAACGTAGAATTATAATTATAAACCAATTTTAATTCTAAATAGAATTGAATTTAAAATCTGAATGTCAATTCTTATTCCTTACAAACGAATCCTAAATATTTAAATAAAATAGATAGACATCTACACTATACAAGAATTAAACTTTACATAAAATAATGTAATATATAAACTATAAAAATAAATAACATTTAAAAATAAAATATCAATCTATTTAAATCCTGAGTTAATATTTTCACGAAACAAGAAAAATTTATTATTTGAAATCTTATTGCTTAATATATATAAATTATAAAACTGAATTTAAACACATTTAGTGGTGGAAAAAAATTCTATATAAATTTTTTTAATTTACATGAATAAATAAATGTATTATACAAATATAACATAATTAATAGTAAATTAAAATTTAAATATATATATATATATATATATATTATGAAAAATACAAATCTAACAAAAAAAGAAATATAAGTCAATGATGTTCATGTCTTAAACAAGAAAATTATTAGTAATACTATAAATTTACAATATAAGAATAATAAATTTATATAAAAATATTAATAATTAAGTTATATAAAATTATTTATATTACAAATAATATTGTTTAAAATTAAATGTTTAATCTAAAATGATAATAAAATTTATACATTATATGAATTATATTTAAATATATTTGTTTATCATATTTTAATTACATACATAAATATCTAACCCGTGCATGACACTGGTAAAAAATTAGTGTGAAAACAAAAATTATTCGAAGTTAAAAGTAGGTTCCAGAAAACTCTTTTTACGTAGTAATGTCAAAAGTTTGAACTTTCCTCTGAGCTGTAATTTAAACCGACCTATGCGCATATGACAGTGGCTCTTCCATCTTCAGAAAAGTGCATTGCAAGTGGATGCCAGAGAGAGCATAAGCTGCGTACAACTGGAACCAAATCATATAAGGAAACTTATTCCCTACCACTCCATAACAATTTCAATTTTCAATTTGTGCTTCGTTTCGGATTTCTAACTTTTTATTCAAGTTATGCTTCTCTTTCTTTTCTTTCTTTCATTATTCTTGAAAATGGCAATGCCGTGCAAACTCCGAAACTTATCAACAAAATGTGTCAGAATATAGAAATTACTTGGGGGATTTATAGTCAAAGTTTGTTTAGATAAGTAATTTAATAAGTGTTTATTTTATAAAATTTCACATATGAAAGTGAAACAAATTTAATTACAAAATTCATTAAAATAAGTAAAATAAAACTCGTCTTAGTAAACTAAATTTATTTTAAAAAATATTCATCGCGTTTCTCTAATTTTAATATAATAAGTTTTTTTTAAGAAGAATGTATTGTTTTTAAATATTTAAATTATTTCAAAAAATTAGATTAATAAAATTATTTATTAAAATAAATTTACAGTCATAAGCTACTAATTAGAGGGAAAATTATTTTACGCTACGATGGAAGAAATGCCTTTTGGATATAACATCCATTGAATGGGTCGTCCTGAGCATATGATCCAAGGGCAAAATGCTCACGAAAACCTATTAAGATCCCATAAATTCTGCAATTACAACAGAATTTTGAAGGCCTGTGGCCTTGTATGGCACTCAAATTACATTATTCCTTCAATAAAGTCAAGGATTGAAAGCTAATAACATACATCATTTATAACTCAAATCTCAACCTCAACACCAGAATACATAGAAAACTGACTGTGACCCAACTAGATCAGGTACAATGCAATAAACAGATCAATTGAAATTTAGATGCTCTGCCAAACTGATTCATCTTTATTCTTTACTTGCTGCTGCTAGAATCCTTGACGATAGTCACAGGGCAAGAGGCATGGGTCATCACAAAGTTGCTGACACTTCCCAATATTATCCTGTTTTGTAATTTTTTGGAGTCACCGGCAAACATCAGTGAAACCCATATTTAAACAAATGCAGATAACAGTGTTCTATCACAACCAATATATAATAAATAAATCAGGACTGAATGTGACTTTAAGGATTAGCGAAAAGACACTAATTTTGTCAAATATGTAATCATTCAAATGAGGACCTCACTTGTAACCCAAAAACAAAAAATCAGAGTTTTAACTGCAAAATCAAATTACAAAGTTTTACACAACCCACCAAAAAATAAAGTCTTAATTGTCTAATTCCATAAATGTCACCTCGATGCGAATAATTCTCATGAAATTATTGGAGTCTAATTCCATAAAACAATAAATTAGGTGATTAAAAAACTAGGCACCTTTGGATCGTGCTGAGACCCCTGCTTCCCATAACCAGAGAATCCAGTTTCAGATCTTCAATTGCATCCAAAAGTTTCTCTCTGGCATCCCCCCAGTATAATTTCGTAACAATGTGCACCTGAACAGACAACAATAAGCGTAACAACAATAATAAAAACACATAGGCACTCCTAAACAGCCGTTGTCTAAATTGAATTCCATTTTGTCGAAACTCAGCAGAGAAAGAGAAAAACAGAGAAAAGGGAAAATGATTAAAAAAAAAACACACACACACCTCTTTTTGTCTGGAAGCAGTGTCAAGCATATCAAGAACTTCAATATCAATTTGAACCCCGTACTTGTTCATAATCTCAGGCTCTCTGAACTCTTGCAAAGGAATAAGAGCTTAAAAAGAAAATTGGGTTCAGATCAAATCAGATCAAAAGGAAAGAAATAGAAGAAAACACAATTAAAATTTACCCAAACAAAATTGACACAAAAATAGTACTCACGAGAACCAGATTTGGCCCATAGCTGGTTGCGGGACTCATCTAGAGAGTTTTGGTTGATGTGGATGATGTAAATGGTATCACCTTTGTCAGCTAAGTTATCAAGTGTCCATTTCAGAGCATTTTTGCTGCTCTTGGAGAAGTCCATAGCCACACCAATAGTCCTATCCTTTGCCATGTTTTCTTCTCAATTGTTTGTGTGAAAGTGGAGAGAGAGAGCTGAGCAACCATAGAACAAGACAAATGGTTTAAAACTTCAGGGTTTAGACAAAGTATTCCTAGGCTTGGTCATTGATAACGCATGTATATATTTTTAATAATGACACTCAGTCCATCTCATCCATTAACTTTATTTTTTATTTTTTGGTCTTATTGTAAATTTTACCATGGATGGCCTAGATTTATTATATGAGAGTCTTAAAGAAAAATGAATGTCGGTGTTACCCAAGTCATACATAGGAAAATTCTTATTACATGTGTCACTTTTTCAGCATTTATCTCACCATAACAAGATTCTTAATAGTAATAACAATTAATGTATAATGCGAAAAGGTAAATATTTGATTAAAAATAATAACTTAACAATTATGAAAAATATTCGTCATGAACTTTAAGTTAGTATTTAATATTAATGGTGAGAGTATCTGTGAAACATGTATTAGTTATGGTCCAAAGAATCTACATTTCTATATTAAATTTGAGATATTATTTTAACTTTTTTTTTTCTAAAATTACTATATTATTTCTTCTCATTAAATTACGCTTATTTCTTATATTTGGATAAATGTCATAAGCTATCACATTAAAATTAATTGATATTTATTTATTAACTAATTATTTAACTAAAATATATTTTTTATTTTCCAAAATTTCATTAATCCGTGTTTAGATGATTATATATAAAAAGATATACTATTAGTATATTTTAATTAAACTTTTTATAAGTTAACAAAAATTGCATCACTCAATTTTATTTAATATATAATGTATATTTTAAAGTATATATTAATGTCATTCTAATCAGATAATTACGATTTACGAGAGGTAACAAATTAGAAGTATACTAACGACAAACTTTGGTTCTCATATTGTCATTAAGGTAATATTAAATAATAGATTCAATTACAATTTTGTTCTAGTACTTTAAATTACACGTGAAATCTTTTTTTAGTTTTAACTTTTTTATATTTAATTCTCTTAATTTTTGAATTATGTAAATTAAATTTTATATGTTAATTTTTTAATAATTTACAAAAACATAAAAAATATGACATATTATTAATTTATATAAATTCAAAAAATATAGCAAGAGTTATTTTTTATTTTATTATTTATATATTTATTCTTTGTGGATTTGGATGAATTATTGATATGTTACGAAATCTTAAATACGATTAAACAATTTAATTGTTAGAGGGAGAAGATGAAACAGGTAAGAGAATCTAATTAATAATGGGACAAAGGGATAATTCTATCGTGCAGATGTGAGGATTTTATTCGAAGTGTTTGTAACTTTCACAGATAACCAAATGTCAACATCATCATCGCTCACGAGATATTTACTTAAATCACGGCCTTTGATAATGTACGTGTGGACCCCAGGGGATGATTTTTTGCTTAACACCGATAAACTACTTCGCGTGCTGCAGTTAAAGACCGAAACCATGGTATGTTTGATGGTTCATGGGGCAACAACGTGTGATTCGTTCCACGATTTGCACGAAACATGGGTTCCACCCTGGCAATCACGTTGGTGAATCCGTGCAGTGCCATCCGAACCATGTGAAGTTGTGAACTCAGATGGTTGTTTTTTTTGTTTTGGTTTGTTTTTTTAAAGAAATTATAAATTATTCATAGCAACTTTATTCCTTCAAGAAATTGGAGTTAGGTTAAGTAACCAAAATATTTTTATTTTGGGGATGAGTAACGTGGGTGAGCTAGTGTCTTATATTATTTATGGACAAGTTAGTTGAATGATTTAGTATAAAAAGTTTTAAAATATAGTATATATATTTTAATTTTTTAAATATTTGTAACTAAAAAATATTAAAATATTAGATATTTAGAATATATTTTTTAAAATATTTTTAAAGAAAATTAAAAAAAACTTAATTATAATATTTTAGTTGAATTTTTTTATGCTCAAATGAAACTTAACTATATTCTTTTAAAAATACTACTTTTTATCATTATTTCTAAAATTAGTTCGAGTCGTTCTTTTTTATTGTTGAAGTTAGTTTGATACATTTACTAATCATGGTTGAAATTAAAGTTAAAAAGTTAAAAATAATACTCAAGTTAAGAAATCAAATGCAATTAGATAATCAGTTTTTAGAATAACATCATAGAGACTTTGTTCAATTTCTCCTTATTTTTCTCAGCATACAAACTTGTTTTCTAACTCCAACAATTTAAATAATTACACTTTCTTTATATTGTCATATTTTAAATTGTGATATTTATAAATATAATTAATTAAATTTAAAAATATTATATATTTATTTTAATTTTTTTTAACAATAACAATTTAGTTAAATCAGAATATAATAATTAAAGAGATGTGGTTGAAATCTAAAAAGTGTAAAAAAAATTATTATCAAAAAAATTTGTTTAAGCTATTCTTTTTCATTTAAGCTAAAAATGCACGAATCCTTTGTTTAAAAAGTTTGCTTAAGATAGATTAATTTTGTTTAAACTAATATAATCTGTCTAAATCAATGTAACATCCTTATTTATTTATATAATCTAAGGAAATAATTTTGAAATTAGGAAGAGGAAAGTAAATAAAAATTTGCTCATATTTAAGTTGTGAAGTGCAAAAATATAAAATTTTTATTTAATTTATTCATACTTATAAAATTTTCAGTGATAAAGTAATAAGAAATAAATAAATGTAAATAAAAAGCTGAAATAACATTAATGTATATTGTTCTCATTAAATTACAAGAATTTAATATTTATAAAATATAATTTCAAAATATATTAGGAATCATTTGCATTATTTTTAAAATACAAAACACAATGAGTAGTTTTTTATTTTTTAAATTTTAGTTAATGTGCCTATAAATATCCAAGCTTTTTTTTATTTTAAAAGTATTTTTTAATTTTTAAAAGTAAAGAAAAATAAAATTTATTTGTTAACATAATATTTTTTTTTCTTCTTAAATTTTTTTAAAATATAATTTTAAAACTTAAAATCCAAAATAGAAACAAACAAGGGTATTTTACTCAATAATTATAAATTTTCTTGTGCACAGCATATGTATCATTTAATTAAAATAAAAAATTTAAATTAAATAATTAAAAATATATTATATGATTATTTTACAAATTCATAAATTTTATATAATACTATAATTATTATCAATAAATAATCTCTCATATTAATAAAATTTAGAATAAATTATAAATAATTCAAAATTTAAATTATTAAATTAAAAATAAATGCATAATATTGAAAAACAGTTTGGCATGATGGAAAAGGAATTATTCTCTAATAACACTTTGGTTTAAAATACTCTTAAAAGTACTACTATTTAAGAAATAATACGTATAAAGGATGATTTCATATATTCAGAATTATAGGTTTATATACTCAACTGTGTCTTTATTTTCAAAATTTTATCAAAATTTGATTGCATTGTTTTCTTTTTTCAGCCCACAATTGCATTTTATTTTATTTTTGGGATCGCATTGTTACATGTAGTCTTTGCCCATCTTCAGACCAACTATATTTCTTGTTTTTGGGTCAATCAGACCAACTATATATTTAAAAACAATATGAGGCCATTAGCTGGGCGAGGCCCTTAGCCTACAGATGAGCTAGAAATTAAGCACTATGCTAGTTAGTTTCTTCTATTTATTTTTCCCATGAGAATGACATGGTTCTAGGCCAGTTGGTTGTCTTATAATGTTCCTTTTAAGATGAAATATTGTGTGACAGCAGAAACAAAATAAACAAATGTCCAATAATATTTATAAATTTCTTCCTTTTGTAATTATGATCTAAAAAACTATCGTTTATAATCGTAGTTCATAACTGTAAAGCGTTTTTCTTCTTGGTGGATTGTTTACCATATTCGGAAACCTCATATATCAATTACTTTGACTATAGTTGTTTTTTTTTTTTTTTTTTTTTTTGGTTACTCTTACTCACACCTGCGAATTGCTTTAACCATAGTTTATTATCCAAGAAAATAATTAATAATTTATTTTAAAATATAAAACTGATGATCAAAACAAAGTTAGGACACAGACAAGAGAATGATTAAAAGAAAATTTGAGAGAAATATTGAATAAAAAATAAATTGAATTAGATTAATTACATTAAAAAATAAATAAAAAATAAATATTTTAAAAAAATCTTTCGGCCAAGCAAATTTCTTGCCTAAGGTAAGAATTTTCTTGTAAATTTATTAATCCCATCATGCATAGATTGTCCCACACGAGTTTAAAATGTAGCTTAATCAAAGTGAACAATAGTACAATGCATGCCTAATCAAATGGCTTTAACTGGTATGTTTGTTCATGTTTCCACTTTCTCTACGGTATTGAAAAATATATGACTTACATGATCAATAGCAGAAATTTGTTGCTTGAACAATTTGTGAAAATTTAGTCAAATATATCATCAGGCTTAAGAGAATTACTATAAATTGCATTTTCAATTCTGGTATTTGATAACATATTCTAGGAAATTGTTATTTATCATGGAAAATTATGAATTTTAAGACCAACCTTTTCTATGTACACATAACCATTGACATGCCTTTTTATAAGATATTTTTTTTATTAAAAATGATAATAACACATGAATTATTCAAAAACATAATTGTTTTGTGTTATGCACTTTAGTTTTGCTTGTGCATCATTCCTTTGCTCAATATATCATTTTTCTATATTTTATAAAATTTGTATTGTTCACTTTTCATGTATTTTAAAGTTGATTTCCAACATTTAAATATCATGAGAGGGTGCAACTACGCTAGTCAAAGAGTCCCTTTGGTGCAAAAGTAGTAGACAAATAGATTTTTATAGTTATGATTTACCTACATAAGTGAAAAATAATCTTACTAAGCATTAAGTGGGAATATGAATATGACTGAACTAATCTTTTTCTATTACTTATTTGAAAATTTTGGTATACTCAAAATTAATTTAATTTTCAAGAAAAGACATTTAATGTTTAGGGTTAAATATATTTGTGATCCCTTAAAATACAATAAAATTTAATCTTAATTTTATAATTTTTTATTTTATTTTAGTCTCTATATTTTATTATTGTCTCTATTCACTAATAAATAATGATTGACTAATTTATGTTGCCACATGTCAATATTGATACAATCTCAAGGACTAAAAAATATATTTTAAACCTAATACTTATGTAGCTGTGCACTGTAACATCTTTATTTTATTGATACAATTTGTGCAATAGTCTTATATTAAAAAAAGGAAATATAACCAACTTACTTATATTCATAAAGTAAAATTAAATAAATTTAGAACTTCATCTTTATTAGTCAGGCTTAGAAAATATTCAAGTAGTAAAGCAATAAAAAATAAATAAATTTAGACTAAAACTGAAATAAAATACATGTATACCAGTTTCATTAATATACAAGAGTTTAATAATTGCAAATCATAATTCTAAAATACATTAGGACTCATATACATCATTTACAAAAATCAAAATAACTTAGTTCTAATGAGCAGTTATCTGCACACCAAAATACTGAGAACGATCCTAATCGTCATCCCTATGCCAACCTTCTATATCAGTTAACTCCTCTAGGGACAAATCTTCATCCTCACCAAGATCACTTGTATCAGTTACCACCTCAGTACCAGTCACTTGCTCGAAGGTGAATTGGGTAAGTCTCCCCATATGATCATGATCAAGGAAAGTGTACAAGTAATTTGCTGCGTTTGGCATCTGGACCATTCCTCGATATATGTACAAACTTAATGTGTGTCAAATCCTACCACAAATCAGGTACTCAAAATGAATACTATATTCTATATCCATTTCTAATGTAAATACATTACCTGATTCATCATTATTATTTATACTAAACTTGCAATAATAGAACTACGATCACTTTTTAAATGCAAAATGTAACCTACTAAACATAAATCCTCCCTCCACTCTAATGTTTTCTAGAGAGTGGTCATCTTTCTTCCCTAAAATATTTAGTAAGATGAGTCCCTTTTCTCATTACTAAACATGATTAACAATAATATCAAGTCACACATAATGAATAATACACCAAACATTCAAAAATGATAAGTACATTTCACATCAATTTCACATACATTTAATATTCATTAATATCATAATTTCATTCTATTGTCACTCATAACATTCTTAAATTCCTTATCTCAGTCATTCATTGTCCCTAGGATCACTTAAAGTCTTCCTTAGTATAGATAGTTGTTGGATAGTTACAGTAACATGGATACAACATATGCCGAACCGGCCCCTTTTAACAAAAATATGGTCATAAGTCTAGGTCAATAAACGAGTATGAGGCTTATGGTGCTTTTTATCCTGATCAGTTATACGCAAATCAAAGAAAAACATCAACCACCCTCATTTCTCCAAGATTTTCAAAATCGTCTCCATCTTTCACACCCTCAGTGTATCTTTGAACTATCCATACTCATCTTTATCACTTTTCATTTCTCATTATGACCATACTCTTTTTTATTTCTTATCGTAATCTAAACTTGTCACTTTCATGATAACATATTTTTTATCCTTTTCTCGTTATATTTTAAGTCATTAAGAACAAAGAAATCATATTTCATCAAAATAACTAATTTCATTTAATACATATCTACAAATAAGAAACATACACAATAGCATTCTTATCAACACAAAATACATCATGTTCTCAGTAATGGAATAGAACTCTCCATACCTCAAAGGAATAGTTTTGTGAAGAAGTAAGTGGAAGAGATCGTTCAAAAGACCAAGGTCTTCATATGTAACACCTTAATTTAATTGCAAAATAATAAATTTCGTAAAATTGGAATAATTAAAATTTCATTTAAATGTAATTTCCCAATACAGAGTTTCATCAAGATTTTTCAAAACAATAAAGGATTACAAGTATATATCATTAACTACTATAGGACCAATCCAATTACATTGTAATTCCAAAATAAAATCTAAGCCCTATAGTAGTTTCATCCACCCCTTTACTAAGTCTGGTGCTGATCGTCTTGGTCACCTGAAAAATAAATATAAGGATGAGTACTCTACACTATCCAAAACACAATCAAATATAAAGTCTCACCTTGCACACGCGTCACATCATTTCTAATACAATTTACACAGGTATAATCACAAGCAACAATGTTAAGTAATTCATTTTATTTCACAACCAGTGCGCTCACTGCATCAACGACAATATCTCATGCATAAGTGCGCTCACTGCACTTACCCCCGTATCACGGATGCCACATGTGTAGTCACGAGTCGCTCAATAAAGGTAGTGGTCAGAGGTCTAGTTAGGAGAAACGTGTGTGGCCTGTGGTGCACCCACGCTCACTGTTAGTATTACCACCATTCTCTCTTCCCCAAGATATGTCTACCGTCCCCATCTTCTACACCTCCAGTGTATCGTTGAACCATTCATAGCATAATTACAATGGCATTTAGCATGCCCTATTCACACACATTTCAATTATACACAATATTCATATTTGCACACAGCACTCAGACTCACATTCATTCACATTACACGGTACTTGTAATGCCCCAAAAATGTAATATTGTTTGAGTATATATATATATATATATATATATATATATATATATATATATATACTATTTTGTGGTATGATGATTGACTTGATGGTGATATGAATGTATGGATTTGCCTTAGTTTAATGGGAATGTGTGTGTGAATACATATATATGTAAATATATGTATACGTGTATGTGATTGGAATTTGGATTGAAGGAAATAGGTTAAGTCCTGGTGCAGGGCATTCTCGCTATAGCGAGAGGTCCCTGAGAGGAAGGCATGCGACTGTTGCCTTCTCGCTGTAGCGAGAGACGTCTCAATGTAGCGACAGAGTGACAGTTTAGGGTGCATTTCTGGGTGCAATCTCGCTGTAGCGAGATTTTGCAGAAACCAGAGTGCAGATTTGTCTGAGTTTTTTTGCTGTAGCGACAGAGGGCGTTGCTATAGTGAGAGGAGTCGTTGTAGCGAGAGTGTCGTGACCAGAGGGGTATTTGAAGGGTTAGGGTTCGAGGGGAGGGTTATTTTTCACAATTTCCCTCTCCTCCTTCACGATTCTCTTTACCCAAACCCATTCCTACCGATTAAAAGCCCTCCAAGGACGTTTGAGAGCTTGATTGAAGGTTGAAAATACGTTTGGAGTCTTTGGAGGTAAGTTTTATAGTTAAGGTTTTGGTTTTCGTCCCTCTCCTTCATTTTTTAAAGTTCCCCCTAAGTTTCCTCGGGATTTTTGTGTGCTTTAGGGACGAAATCCGTGTGGGGAGGTGATGAACAGAATATTTTCTCATTTGCAAAAACATTTGTCATTAACCTTCATCAAAATTTGCAGAAAAATTTATGTAATCTAGGGTGCAAACCTAGGTTGTCTCCAAAAACTTTAGTTTGTAACATACATTGAACATGTTGTGAACATTTACTATGAAAGCAATTAAAACAACGGGGTTTTGTGTGATTCCAATTTTAATGTAAAGGCAAGTGATGAAATTAGGGTAACTCAAAAAGCATGAATTAACCTTAGATTCCCATACGAATTAAGCAATTTATATGGGCTCCAATCTCTCATCCCCACGCTACCTTAGAAATTAACTTAGGATTAAGCAAAATAAGTTACAAATTTCATTAAAATGAATTAGGGTTAATTAAGCAATGTCCCCCTCATTCAAACATTAATTCAATTCAAAGAGTTGGGTAAAATAAATTCATGAAGGAAAGAGAATTATATTGACATTCATACCCAGGAATTCAAGAATACATGAACTCACTAAGGATTACAAGAAAGTTTAGCCCTCCACGAGGATGAGTCTTACAAAATTAAGATGAAAGATAAAGGAATTCAATGACATCAATGTAGGAATTAAAGGAAATTTAAGAGGAAATTGTAAATCAAACCCTAAGATTGCCCTTGGCTGTCACCCAAGGATCCCAAGCTCTACAAAATGCTCCCAAAAGTGGCAAAGAATCTAAAATTATGCAAAAGATCCCTACCCTAATTTCTAAAAATTTATATATACTAAGTCTGACATGGCCTCATAGTGATCACTCTGTAAACAAGAGTGTTTACGCGCAGCAACTTTAGATTTTTCCCTTTCTGGAGTGATTACTCTCACTTCTAAGAGTAAACACGTGCAGGCACTTTGAGTCGGGGCATCTCTGGAGTGATTACTCTCACTTCTGAGAGTAAACACGTGCAGGGCACTTCCTTTTAGGCGTCTCTGGAGTGATTTCTCTCATTTCTGAGAGTGTTTACGCGCAGGGACTTGGGGTCTGGGGCTTCTAGAGTGATCACTCTGATATCTGAAAGTGGTTACTCTGGTCTATCCCTTGAAACCAGCTCCTTGGAGTGATTACTCTGGTATCTGAGAGTGGTTACTCTCAGTTCATAATTTTCCAAAGAGCAAAAAATTCATGAAGTTTATCTAGAATTTTCTACACAATTATTCAAATGATCAAAATTGCAAAATATATTCACAAAAATTAATGGAAATAAGACAAAAATTAAGAAAGCTATTGTTTTTTACCTAAATGAGATTTTAATGTTATTTACAATCTCTAAGTCTATTTTTTCCTATTAAAACTTTATAAAAACCAAACAAATACCTATAAAGTGTGGATTCATCACAACCCCAAACTTAAACTTTTACTTGTCCTCAAGCAAACCAAAACTTAAGAAAATTGAAGGTAAAGGGTTGGATTTATCCAAAAAAATTTTCTCAAAGATTTCCATTCCAATCTTAGACTCCAATTAGCACTTCCAATATTTCCAAAATCATGGATTTATTCAACAAAGCAATCACACTCATATCATCTATTTTCATGCAAAGTCCCACTAAACCGAAACAAAAATCCAGCAAGGTTTCATGCAGTCCACTGATAACCACGTCGCAATGGTATCAAACAAGCTAGATTTTCTCAAAAATTGTGCAATACAAGAAGCAAACCTAGGTCATCTCTCAAGGACATAAAATGCATTTTATTTTTAGTTCCATCATGCAATTTCAAATTAGATTGGGGGAGGATTTGTTTTGAATTTAAACGACAAAATAACAAAAACGAAAATTAAGGATTATGAAATTCAACCAATTCAAGATCTCAATCCCTACAATGCAATTCTCGTCGTTCACACAAATATAATCCCAACGAATTTCCAATCACACTAATTCAATGCGCATCAACAACCCTAAAATCTAAATCTAGATTATGAATTCCATCAAAACAAGAACCGCAATCGCAAACCCAATGCTTTAACAAAATTTAGAACAATTGATTGATTAAATTAGGTGAATCCAATTAATTCAAATCTGAAATTAACCTATTCTTTCTATTTTGGATGCAACGAAAATTCCATATCATAAAAAACGTAATTAACCTAATTAGAAAAGAGGAAGGAAAGGAGGAATTCGATAAAACCTATTTTGAAACTCGAATGCAATGTAGTTTTTGAAACCTTGAACCGGTTGATGAATTAGCCTTGCTTCATAATCATGTTGCTCGACCAATTAGAGAAGGGGATGAAGTTTCCGAAAATAAAAGAGAGGGAGACGAGAGGAATCCTTACGAAAGCTTTTTATTTAAAAATTCTGAAAATTAAGGCAAAAAAAAAGAGGGAAGAAGATCCCCACGCAAAATCATAAACCCTATTTAAAGACAAAATAATTGGGCTTAATTAAGGCCTAGCTTCCTAACGAGGTTCCTAAAACCCTAATTAAGTAATGTCAACAATAAAACCAAATTCTGAAAAATTCATTGCAGGACCGCAACATTGTGACGCAGTTTTGGGCCTGAAGATGTTCGAACTGGGCTTTTCTCGCAACAGAGAAGTTGTATATCTCTCTCTTATCTCTCCAGGGACACCAATTTTATCCAATTCCGAGTAGTGTAGCTTCAGATATGGTCTTTTCAAGAAACTGTGTCAAAACAAGAATTTATGGCGGGAATTAAGAAAGATTTAAATTTAAATCCTAAATGACTTACCAACACAAATCTAAACTAACACATCAAAATAATATACTAAAAAGACTCAATTAAATCGAAAACATAGAGAGAAAGATGTATTAAAATATGACTATCATCCACACAATGCAAAGAAATCATCCAGCTCACAGTATAGTGTTTCACTCTCACTCATTAATGTTGCCGGCTCAGTGTTTCTCTCAATTCATGCATTTTGCCTTACCCTACCATATGCTTGCCCATATTCTCAATCTCCTTTGCCTACATACAATGAACCACCTATCATAAGGGCTTTGTTGGTCACAAATGTGGTTAGATTAGGTTTAATTTTTTGATCAAGGAATGACAAAAGCTCAAGTGGGTTTTTAAGAAAGGGAAATTCTTGAGTGAACGAGTACAACAACTAGAATGGAATGCACTAAAGGATGCAATTTATGAGGTTCAGGCATTCTTTTATCATGTTTTTCATTATTTTGCCTTATGTGGAACTTCTTTTTCTATCAAAATGACTTGCTGTATTTTTCTTTTTCTTTTCCTTTTACTTCCATTCATTCATTTTATTTTATTTTTTATTTTTTTTTTCGATTCATTGGACTTTGGCAATCATTATTTTCTTCAAATTCAAGCATTTTTTTTTACATGTAATATGGACATGTATAATACTCACCATCCCAAACTTAAGATCTTGCTTGTCCTTAAGCAACTACAGTCACAATTAGCACCCCAAACTTAGTTTCTTGCAATCATTCTTGACGCAACTCAAAAGAAATACCTCTCTTAAGGGAAGAAAACTATATTTGCAGGCTAAGTTTAGCAAAAGAAAGGAGTGTAGAGAAAGCGAAATTTGGTGGAAGGGTGTTCTAGGGTGGGTATGTGCAAAGAAGGCCTCAATCATCTAGATGAAAAATTGTACAATGCATATTCAATTAAAAAACAGGGCAAGTTCTAAAAGATGAATGCAAAAGTACATGTAATGTGCACACAGAAAAGAATTTTAAGGCCCAATTTTCTACCATGGTAAAAGATGATAATTACGTAGCAACATGTGAATACAGTTCACCTTACAGGAAACTATGTTCAGTATGGTAGGAACGATAATTATTTACAAAACAGAGAATGATTGAGTTGAATGAGAAGTGCGATCAGAATATAAAATCAAAATTAGAAAACTAAATTTCATAAAAAATAAAGAAACAAAGAAGTTGTTTTTGTATTTTATCTATGAACTATGCAGGAAAAACAGACTAAACAATGTGAAACAGAGGCAAAGAGATCACCCTCCTTTTAGAGTCACACTCAGAGATCAATTTCATGCTCCTCTTGATGTTACTAAGGGCATTCTCTGCACAGAGACACACAGTGGATTCATCACAGATTATAAGAATGGAAATTAAACTACAAATAGTATATATAAAGGCGTCAAAGAGTGTTCAAGGGGTGATGCAAGAAAATAGAGGAGAAAATAGTACTAAAGATGATAATTACAGGGAAAGTAATATTTACTAAATACAGGGAAATGAACTAGAAATTGCAGAAATGAAAATGACAGAAAGAAAAGCGGAGATAAATAAGATCTTCATTTGAGCTAGAGGATGGAAGATTGTCATCGTTCTCATCATCATCCTCTTCCTCCTTTGAAGAACTGGAGCTGTTATCCTTCTCAGCTGCAGGTGCATGGGTGGTGGTGAATGGAGGTACATCCTTGTTAACTGCTGCTTTAAGAAAAGGGGTAGTGAAGGTAGGGATGTCATAAATCTGTTCTGATGTCATGCCCAGCTTCTTTCCTATGTTGAGGGACATAGTTTCCAGGAGGGTCAGCATGGATTTCTGGTCAGCATGGATGCATCCTGCCTCAGTGCTATTTGCTTGACCTATTCTTTAAGATTCAACTGGCTTCTCTTCCTATATTCAGTAGGTAGGGAGAGACCTGGGTCAACAGACTTCTTTTTAGCATTGAAAAGATCTTTCACCATGCCAGTAGTGATGGGAGGGGAAACTTTGACTCTCTGCTGATATTCACCCATGTCTACTCCAACATCCTGGCAGAGCATGGTGATGATGGAAGGAAAAGCAAGGGAGTCCCTCTTGGTGCTTAAGATGCTCATGATGAAGTTACTGATAATGTCTCCCACATGGATTGGCATACCAATGAGGATGGCATATATATAAGCTCAGCTCTTTTGACAGCCAATGTAGAGGAATGGCGTACTGGCATGAAGGAGCTCAGCAGGAAGATGCTCCACACCTTGGCTGGCGGTGGTCAGATTCTTTGGCATGAGCTGCATGTCAAACTCCCAATTTTCTCCTGGTTTACAGATGGCCTGGAGTATGGGCTTGTAGTCCTTCCCTTCTAGATAGCTAAATGTGGTAAAATCAAGCTGTCCAGCTCTCCTCTCCACTGGAGGTATGTTCAGAACCCTCTGAATGTTGGATGGGGAAAAATCAATTTCCACACCTCGCACCATGGTGTGTCTGAGGGCCAACTGGTCTCCTTTCACCCTCATTGCATTAGCATAAAATTCTTGGGTGATCTCCTTCCACCCATTTCCAGCACAAGTGGTAAACAGATCCCAGCTCCTTCTCTGAATTTCCTCCTGAAATTGAGTGTATGTGCCCTCCTAGATCTCAAAATTACGATCTTGCACTATCTGCCTTCGCAGGATGTTGGTTTTGAAATATTCTTCATTAGCTAATGATCGAAACCTCGGGTCATGTGCAGGAGGGGGTCTGGATGATGAAGCTCCAGCAGTTCTGGCTCTCTTGGTTCTAGGGGTGGTCTTCCTGGGTGTATTGGCCATGTTGAGTTTAAGTGATGTCAGAGTGTGCACTATGAGGTGTTGTGCTGCCAAAGTGTTCACTATGCAGAATGACAGTAACTTTTCTAGATACAAGGCAGCAACAATTTATGCAGAAAGGTTAAAGCATATCAATTCAAAAAGGCAAACTTAACAAGAAATAATGTGTAGAACAACTGCTGCATGTGTGGTGGCAGATATGCTATACATATGCAGTAAAGAACATGGCAAAATGATTATCATGGCACACAGTAATCACTCTAGAACCTAGTCCTGACAAGTATTATGCAGCAGATTTCAAAAATAACTAGGCTAAGCATGTGCATGAAGGTTCAAAGTGAGTATTCATGCTTCAGAAATTGTACACACAGTCAGTGAATGCATTTGAGCATAAGAGTGAACAGATAGTGTTATGCAATTGCAAAATGAGGATTATGTATCTAAATGCCCAATATGAGAAATGATAGACGGTAGTTACTTTGAGATTTAACTCCGGTAAGTGTTACTCAGCAGCAATCCAACAGAGTGTGACAATATGGAAAATGACAAGAGTGAATGAAAATGCAGAAAAATGTGCTTATTATAGGTTGAATTAGTGCAACAGGTAACAAAAACAATGAGTTCAAGCAGATAGAATGCAATATCTAATAACTACTCTAGCTCAGGGCATATGTGTGGACATGAGAGTAGCCATTCTCAATGTGCAGAGCATTAAAAATAAGGTGTATGCTGTGTATGATCATGCAACAAGGGTGATTGAATGTGTATAATAAAAGTGCAGCAATGATAACAATTTATCACATTCAAGACAGCAAAGAATCCCAAAATATCACATTGTAGTAGGGGAAATATTTCCAGCAACATGATCATGGAAATTATCACTATAGGGCTTATTTGCTGCCAAAATAACTAGGATAACACAAGGGAACTGTGTAATTAGTAGTGAATTCAGGAAATGCATCAAAAATTAAAAATTACACATTCTAGTTGAACTATGTAAACATCAGCACAGCAGAACACTCAAAGTGAAAACTCTTGCAAATGGGAGTGGCTACTCCTAAGGCAGCACTTCTCAATTTAGCAAAACAATCAAATGAAGTGCCCCATTCATCTTTCAATCACATAAACATCCAAGTAATAACTTCTGCAATTTAACAATTTCAATCCAAAAGTTCCAAATTTAGAACATCCAAAGTGAGTACTCTGGGCGCATAGGGCAACTACCTTAGGGTTTAAAATGTCTAAAGTGTAGCAATTAAACGTAATTAACTGGTTCGATTAAGTCTCAAATGCAGAAACACTTATGGAATTACAAATTAAAACACACAATTGCAGTCCAGGAGATTGCGAAATTGAAATCCCTAATTTCACAGCAAGAACCCTAATTTCAGGAAATAAAAGTTAAGAATTACCTGAATTGGATGTACAGGTTACGAAAAAGATGTGAGCAAACTGAACCTTTGGGGTGAGAAACCAAATACGAATGAGGGAAGGAGAGGAATTTGAGAATGGCAGTGAGAAATGTTCAGAATTAGGGTGAAAGTGTGTGTGAGAGTGAGCACTATATATATATATATATGTGTGTGTGTGGCCAGAGTAATTACTCTCAAAAATTAATAGTGAACACGCGCACAAGATTTTGGTGCATATGAGCTGTGCATGTTCACTATACTTTTTAAGAGTGAACACTCCAGAGGCATCTAAGTGCAAAAATAGGAACGTGTTTGCGCGTGTTTACTGCCAACTTTACAAGAGTAAACACTCCAGAGGCACCCAAGATCAAAGTGAGTAACAAGCTCTGCGCGTGTTTACTATCAACTTTTCAAGAGTAAACACTCCAGAAGCTTCAGGGTCAAAGTGAATAACAAGCTCTGCGCATGTTTACTGTCAACTTTTCAAGAGTAAACACTCCAGAAGCTTCACCCTGGGCGTTGTGCTAAAATGCTTGGGCATGTTCACTATGACTTTTAAAGAGTAAACACGCGCATCACCTTGGGCTTACATGCAATGAAAGTAATCACTATTAAATGTGAGAGTGCTCACTACAGAGAGTGAATATGCAAATTAGAATTGACAGTGATTACTTTTGTTTAGGAAAGTGCTTACTTTCAGGATGATCTTTTTTTTTTTTTTTTTTTTTACCAAGGGGATTGCCTTAAGCCTGAAAAATATTTACCATCCTATTGCATCCAAACTTCCTTGATTTTGTGCAGCATTTAGCTCCCCACAATCACAATCTCACTCTGCAAAAATGGGAATTATGCAGAAAAAACCATGTTAGTTGATGCAACAAGGTACCAAGATAAGGAAGTATCAAAATAGAGAGGCTCAAATGTAAGACCAACATTTATTGTAGAAAAATAACTAAAATTCCTAAGATGTTTGTGAGTTGCTGCTTACATAACGCTTCTTTAACGTCACTAGCTTGACGCATGAAGTAGATTACTCAGACCATAGGTTGTAGGAGAGATTTGTTCATAGTGAGTGCAGTTCAATCTCCTCAACTTCTTCCAAGGTAACTGAATTTTGTAAGAATGGCTTCAACCGATGTCCATTCACCGTAAAGCTTTTGCTAGTGGAGTCACTTATGATTTCCACTGCACCATGGGAGAATACCTTTGTAACAGTGAAGGGTCCAAGCCACCTTGATTTGAGCCTTCCAAGCATGAGTTTAAGACGAGAATTAAACAAAAGAACCTTTTGACCAACGTAGAACTCTTTGCTTGAAATCTTCTTGTCATGGTATTGTTTGGTCTTTTCCTTGTAAATTCTGGAGTTCTCATAGGCCTCCAGACGTAGTTCCTCCAACTCTTGCAGCAATAATTTCCTCTGCTCTCCAGCTGAGTCATAATGGACATTGCAAGTCTTTACTGCCCAATAAGCTTTGTGTTCCACTTCAACTGGCAAATGGCAGGCTTTTCCATAGACCACCTTGTATGGTGACATTCCCAAGGGTGTCTTAAATGTTGTTCTATGTGCCCACAAGGCATCATCAAGCCTGCGGCTCCAATCTTTTCTATGGGGCTGCACTACTCTCTCAAGTATTTTCTTGATTTCCGTATTGGAGAGCTCAACCTGCCCATTTGTCTGTGGGTGGTAGGCAGTAGAAACTTTGTGCACAACTCCATATTTCTTTAACAAGACTTCCATAGTCCTATTGCAGAAGTGACTTCCTTGATCACTAATGATGGCTCTAGGGATTCCAAACCTACAAAACAAGTTGCTACAGACAAAATCTGCAACAACTTTAGCATCATTAGTCCTGGTGGCTTTAGCTTCCACCCATTTTGAGACATAATCAACAGCAAGAAGTATATACAGAAAACCAAAAGAGGAAGGAAATGGTCCCATAAAATCAATACTCCAGACATCAAAGATGTCACAGTATAGGATGGGTTGCTAGGGCATCTCCTGTCTCCAGGTAATTACTTCGCCTGCTCTTTGGCATCTTTCACAGGTGGAATATGCTTGCCATGAATCCTTGAAAATGGAGGGCCAATATAGTCCTGCATCCGATACTTTTCTTGTAGTCCTCTGGGGTCCTTGATGACCTCCTACAGCTAAGGCATGACAGAACTGCTGTATGGATGAGATCTCTTCATCAGGCACACATCTTTTAATGACTTGGTCACTGCAGAATTTTCATAAATAAGGGCCATCCCAAACATAGTGTTTGGCATCACTCCTTATCTTATCCTTTTTAGCTTTTGGTGCACCTGCTGGAAAAACTCCTGCAGCAAGAAAATTAACAATGTCAGCGTACCAAGGTGCCTGTGAAGCATACAACTCTAAGAGTTGTTCATCAGGAAAGTCATCTAAGATTGGAATAGGGTTAGGAACTCCCTCTATCCGGCTCAGGTGGTCAGCTACCAGATTTTGTGTTCCGCTCCTATCCTTGATCTCTAGATCAAACTCTTGAAGTAGAAACATCCATCTTATAAGCCGAGGCTTAGAATCTGTCTTTTTCAGTAAGTACTTCAAAGCAGAATGATCAGTAAAAACCACAACTTTTGACCCTAACAGATATGATCTAAACTTGTCTAGTGCAAAAACGATGGCCAACAATTCTTTTTCAGTTGTGGTGTAATTAGATTGTGTTGGATCTAAAGTTCTAGAAGCATAATAAATGATGTGAGAAAACTTACCAACCTGCTGTGTCAATGCAGCCCCCACTGCAAAATTGGATGCATCACACATTAATTCAAATGGTGTGGTCCAATCTGGAGGTTGGATGATGGGTGTGGTCGCCAGGGCTTCCTTAACCATATTAAATGCTTCTTTGCACTTTTCATCAAAATTGAACTCAGCCTCCTTTTGCAAAAGCTTAGACAGGGGAATGACAATTTTGGAGAAGTTCTTAATGAATCTCCTGTAGAACCCTGCATGGCCAAGAAAAGCACGAACCTCTCGAACACAAGAGGGGTAAGGCAATTGTGCAATAACATCAAGTTTTGCGGGATCTACTTCAATTCCCTTTTCAGAAATGATATGGCCTAATACTACTACACCTTGCTCTACCATGAAATGACATTTTTCAAAATTTAGTACAAGGTTAGTATCAATACGTCTTTTCAAAACTTTTTCTAAATTATCCAAACATGCAAAAAAAGATGGGCCATATACAGTAAAATCATCCATAAAGACTTCTATGCAATGCTCCACTAAATCAGAAAAAATACTGAGCATGCATCTTTGAAATGTGCCTGGAGCATTGCACAAGCCAAACGACATTCTCCTATAGGCAAAAGTGCCAAAAGGACATGTAAAAGTGGTTTTTTCCTAGTCTTCAGGTGCTATACAAATTTGAAAATAACCGGAAAAACCATCAAGGAAACAATAGTGAGACTTACCAGCCAACCTTTCCAACATCTGATCAATGAAAGGCAATGGGAAGTGATCCTTCCGGGTCGCTTGGTTATGCCTCCTGTAATCTATACAGACTCTCCAACTATTTTGGACTCTGGTGAGTATCAACTCATCTTTTTCATTCTTCACCACAGTGAGTCCAGATTTCTTGGGAACCACTTGGACCGGACTGATCCAAGTGCTATCGGATATAAGGTAGATAATCCCAGCTTGCAGCAACTTGGTGACTTTCTTCTTCACCACGTCTAAAATGATGGGATTTACCCTCCTCTGAGGCTACCTCACTGGTTTAGCACCCTCCTCCAATAATATTCTGTGCATGCAAAAAGAGGGGTTGATTCCAGGAATATCAACAAGAGTCCAGCCTATAGCCTTCTTGTGCCTCCTTATCACTTCTAGGAGCTCCTCCTCTTGATCAATATTCAGTTTGGTGGAGATTATCACTGGGAGCTTCTCATTTTCCTCTAAATAGGCATATTTCAGATGCTCTGGCAATGGTTTAAGCTCTAGTGTAGGAGACTGCTCCACAGAGGGAAGTGACTTGGCACTTTCAATAGAAGAAGTTTCTGTAACATTCAAGTTAAAGGGGCTAAATTCAATTGTACTTGCTGAACTCAAAACATCACATTCTTCCCTTATTAATTTTCCAATTTCCTCAATAACAGAAGTTGCAGAATTTATATTCAAGAAATCTGAAATACAATTATCACATACAGAAGAATTATTACATTATTCACAAATGGAATTGTCTATAAAATCAGAAAAATTAAGAGCAAAATCTTCTTCTAAAAATTTAGAAAATTGATCATCTATCAAATCATCCAACAAGTTAATTTGGAAAATAGAGTGTTCTTCCAATGGATGCTTCATGGCGTCCAAAATGTTAAAGCGCACAATGCTGTTTCCAAACTCCATAGTGAGCGTCCCAGCGTGCACATCAATTTTCGTTCTTGCAGTCTTCAAGAACGGTCTTCTCAAAATGATTGGTGCAGCACCCTTAACTGATTCTCCTCTTGCATGTCCAAAATGTAAAAGTCGGCTAGGAAGATGAGATCATTCACTTTGACTGATACATCTTCAACAATCCCAGCTGGGTTTGTTATGCTTCTGTTGGCTAACTGAATAACCACACCTGTAGGTTGCAGAGGGCCAAGAGACAGTGAAGTAAAAATGGATAATGGCATGACATTTATAGATGCTCCTAAATCTAGCATGGCATTCTTAATCCTATTATTACCAATAATGCATGGGATAGTGAATGTTCCAGGGTCCTTACATTTCTCAGGCATTGTGGACCTTTGTTTTTCAAAGAGTGCAGAAACATTCCTACCCATATTTACCTTCTCATTACCTTTAAGACACCTTCTGTGGGTACATAAGTCTTTCAAGAACTTGGCATCCTTAGGTATTTGCTTGATTGCATCTAGTAGAGGTATGTTCACCTCTACCTTTCGGAAGGTCTCAAAAATCTCTTTCTCAGCCTCTTCAATCTTCTTGCTTGGTGATCGCAAGTGTCGTGCTCGGATAAATTAATAAAAACTGAATTACATAAAAATTATGTAGTAAGAGGTGCAATCTGAGTCGTCTCCCAACGATGATAACATTATACGATTATAAAATTAAAGGGGGTTTGATTTATAGAATAACACTAATTAGAATAAAAAGTTAACAAGAATTAAAACTCTAATCCAAGAATTTAGAAGAACTACGACCACTCTACCACCGGATTCCAAGGAGATGCATCAACAAACAAATTAATGATTAATATTAAATTCAAATGAAATCTCAATTCAAATTAAGCATTCACACGAGAACCCTCATGCATTCGATTAACACACAATTCGCTCAAAGTTCAGAAACCTCTAGAACCTAATCGATTTGTGTTAATTTAATTCACCAATGCCATTAATCTTAGATCTCAAACCTGAAAATCTAATTCACACTCCTTCAAGAAATAATTACATACATCAACCGAATAATATGTAATCAAACAAATGCACAATTATCAATCCAAATGAAGAACTTCAATTTGAAATCATAATTAACAAGAGGAGAAAGAAGGAAGAGATGAAATCGAATTTGTTATTGAATAAATTGCGAAACCAATCCTCAAGAGTGTCACGTCCCTTTTAATCCTTGAATTAGATGGAAATCTAAGCCTCCATGGATGGAGGGAAACAATTCTTAAAGGGGAGAGAGAGCGAGAGAGAGAAGAGAAGAGAAGAGCCAAAAAATTAAATTCAAAATTCAAAATTCCATTTGTCACTTTGTTCCATTTTTTCGGCTATGAAAACGGCATCTTTTTGGTTCGTGGCCTGAAGGACAATTGTAACCTTGGATGTCAGCTTCAAAACGCCACTGGAATGAGCTTAATTGGATGTCTGTGGGCTGAGATATGGACCAAATACTGCACCTTGCTCAGGATCCGCGACTGCAGCGTTCCAACTTTTTCCAGGCCCAGTTTCAGCTTCTTATCATCAGAATTGGTTTCTGACCTCTGCATAGGAATTGTGCACCTTTCTCTTAGCTTTCCTACAAATCAAGAATCACAATGAAAGGAGTTCTATAACTCAAGATATGGTCCAGAAACCAAAATAGTATCAGAATTTGCCAAATACTGAAAAAATTAAATAAAGCCCAAATAAAATTTAAACATCATAAAATGATCCAATTCAACCAATTAGGCACAAAAGAGGATTAATGAGCTGGGAATTAGAGGAAATAATGTTATAAAAATCCAATTGATCACTTGGCTGGATAACACTCTGAGGAAATGGTAGAGGAATTGGCCTATCAACATTTTCTGCCACCTTTGGTTGGGCAGATGTAGGTTCTGGTTGTTCTTGAACCTTTTCCTCTCCATTTAGATCAACTGTAGATGAAGCACATTTTGGGTCTTCTTTCTCTCTGGACACTATGGGCTCTTGCATCACCTTTCTAGACCTCATAGTGATTGCACTCACATTTTTAGGATTTGCTACAGTTTGTGCAGGGAGGTTTCTTGAACCTTGAGATTGCATCTGGTTCAGAGATGAGGCTAGCTGTCCCATTTGGTTCTCTAAAGTCTTTATACTAGCCTCAGTTCTTTGTTGGAAAGTGATGTTGTTCATGGTCAATTGCTTCATGAGCTCCTCCAGTGATGGTTCATTTTTCTAGGGTGCATTTGGTTGTGAGGAAGATGGTTGGTGATGTTGCTGGGCTTGTTGTGGTTGATGTTGAGATGGATGGAATCTATTTGGGCCAGCATGATGTGCTTGATATTGAGTGCCGTGCTGCTGGTTCTGCTTTTGAGAATTGTTTCCCCATCTCAAATTTGGATGGTTCCTTCAGCCTGGGTTGTATCTATTGGAAGATAGATTCCAATTGGGCTGCTGCTTTGAATTTGGAAAAGGAAATTTATTAGTGTAAATATTTGCAGCATAGGCCTGAGGATTACCTTCTAGAGTATCAAACTCTTGCAGTGTAGGACAGCTATTAGTGTAATGGTCTATAGCTGAGCAAATGCCACACAGCATGGCTGGAATGGGTGGTGGAGCAGGTAAAGATGCAACAACACTCTTTTGCATAGAAGCCAATTGCTTCACCATGGATGCCAACTCATCAAGCTTGTGTTCTATCTTACTAGACTCAGCAACTTGAACTTCACTCACATTTCTGGTAACACAAGAATTTTGCCTTGTTGCAAATTGTTGTGAGTTGGCAGCCATATTCTCTATCAAATTCTGGGCTGCAACTGGAGTTTTGTCAACCAATGCCCCTCCACTTGCGGCGTCTATCATGTTTCGGTCCATAGGGTGCAGTCCCTCATAAAAGTATTGTATCAACAATTGATCACTAATTTGGTGGTGAGGGCAGCTAGCACACAACCTCTTGAATCTTTCCCAATATTCGTAGAGGGTCTTTCTTTCAAGTTACCTTATCCCACATATTTCCTTTCTTATGGACGCAGCTCTTGATGCTGGGAAAAATTTCTTTAGGAAAAGTCTCTTCAAGTTATCCCAACTAGCAATAGATCCTGGAGGGAGATAGTCAGGCACACCTTGTGGCCTCATGGTTGAACAAACAATATGGAACTCCTTGAGGTGCTTGTGCGGATCTTCACCTGCAAGGCCATGAAATCTTGGCAACAAGTGTATTAGTCCAGTTTTTAGAACAAAAGGAGATACTATATGCATAAAGTTTGATATGTTACATCCGGTGCAGCCAGTTCCTTTAATGTTCTTTCATTGTCAGCCATTTTTTCAAATTCAGATTCTAAAGAATTAGGTGATGAATAAATAGATGAAGGAGATGAAAGTTCCTCAAAATGTTCAGAACTATTCCTATGTGTTCTAATGCTACTATGAAATGTCCTATCAATTTCTGGGTCAAGTGGATACAAGTCTCCAGGATTCAATCTGGTCATGCACTAGAAACTGACTATAAGGAATGAAAAGAAGTAAACTAGATGAAATAGAAAAAATGCAGAAAAATTTAGATGACAATTATGCAGAAAACTAATGTCTATATGCAGTAAAATAAAGCATAAACACTAAATAGCAAAACAGAAAGAAGTTGCAAACATATGGCATGAAAAACGTAACATACTCTTACTAATTCTACAGAATTATGCAGCAAAAACAGAGTAATAATGCAGAAAAATTGAAAACAAAGCACTAAAACAGAGCAACTAACAAGTTCAATGCAAAATTAACCCCAAAGTCCCCGGCAACGGCGCCAATTTGATGAACAGAATATTTTCTCATTTGCAAAAAGATTTGTCGTTAACCTTCATCAAAATTTGTAGAAAAATTTATGTAATCTAGGGTGAAAACCTAGGTTGCCTCCAAAAACTTTAGTTTGTAACATACATTGAACATGTTGTGAACATTTACTATGAAAGCAATTAAAACAAGAGAGTTTTGTGTGATTCCAATTTTAATGTAAAGGCAAGTGATGAAAATAATGAATCCAATCAATGAAATATGCAATCCTTAGTTTGTTCATGCAATTCTATCTTTATCCCTCTCAAGATTCAATACTTTTCCTCTTCCTTTGAATTAGGGTAACTCAAAAAGCATGAATTAACCTTAGATTCCCATACGAATTAAGCAATTTATATGGGCTCCAATCTCTCATCACCAAGATAACGTTACCTTAGAAATTAACTTAGGATTAAGCAAACTAAGTTACGAATTTCATTAAAAAAAATTAGGGTTAATTAAGCAATGTCCCCCTCATTCAAACATTAATTTAATTCAAAGAGTTGGGGAAAATAAATTCATGAAGGAAAGAGAATTATATTGACATTCATACCCAGGAATTCAAGAATACATGAACTCACTAAGGATTACAAGAAAGTTTAGCCCTCCATGAGGATGGGTCTTACAAAATTAAGATGAAAGATAAAGGAATTCAATGACATCAATGCAAGAATTAAAGGAAATTTAAGAGGAAATTGTAAATCAAACCCTAAGATTGCCCTTGGCTGTCACCCAAGGATCCCAAGCTCTGCAAAATGCTCCCAAAAGTGGCAAAGAATCTAAAATTATGCAAAAGATCCCTACCCTAATTTCTAAAAATCTATATATAATAAGTCTGACATGGCCCCATAGTGATCACTCTGTAAACAAGAGTGTTTACGCGCAACAACTTTAGATTTTTCCCTTTCTGGAGTGATTACTCTCACTTCTGAGAGTAAACACGCGTAGGCACTTTGAGTCTGGGCATCTCTGGAGTGATTACTCTCACTTCTGAGAGTAAACACGCGTAGGGCACTTCCTTCTGGGCGTCTCTGGAGTGATTACTCTCATTTCTGAGAGTGTTTACGCGCAGGGACTTGGGGTCTAGGGCTTCTGGAGTGATCACTCTGATATCTGAAAGTGGTTACTCTGCTCTATCCCTTGAAACCAGCTCCCTGGAGTGAATACTCTGGTATCTGAGAGTGGTTACTCTCAGTTCATATTTTTCCAAAGAGCCAAAAATTCATGAAGTTTGTCTAGAATTTCCTCCACAATTATTCAAATGATCAAAATTACAAAATATATTCACAAATATTAATGGAAATAAGACAAAAATTAAGAAAGCTATTGTTTTTTTTCCTAAATGAGATTTTAATGTTATTTACAATCTCTAAGTCTATTTTTTTTCTATTAAAACTTTATAAAAACCAAATAAAATATCTATAAAGTGTGGATTCATCAGGAGGCGATTCCATCAACGTTTCATAGTGGGCCTTCGTTTTGAGGTAAGGGGAGGATTTTACTCTAGTTACCTTTGTTCGTAATAAGTTTATTTGAATGAATATGGTAATGTGATGGAAATAGGAGGTGAGCTTATGTATCTTGATGGACTATATGAGTTGGGCTGAGTCCGGAGGTGTCCGACCTCCGACACATTGTGTGAATTGTGTGATAAGTTGAGTGTGGTAGGCATTGTATGAGAAACCCATGTTGCATGTGACAGAAATGAGAATGTGATTAATGTTGAGTAAAATGTGATTGTACATTTGTGTTGGCATGTTATGGGTGAATGATTGAATAACTCGAATGATTGAAAATGAGTGTGATGGTATGTTTAGATGTGATTGCGACGTGTTTGGATGTGGAAACTATGAATGGTTCAGAGATACACTAGGGGTGTGGAAGATGGAGGCGGTACTAATAACTTGGGGAAAAGAGGGTGGTGGTGACACCAACAGTGAGCATGGGTGCACCACAGGCCACACACTCTCCTCCTGACTCGGCCTCTGACTAACACTTTTGCCTGGGAGGCTCAATACCGTACATGTTGTATCCGTGGAGCGGGACCTATTCGGGCGACCATCCATAGTATAACTGAGTAAGTCCCTAAGGTCGAGAGCATTAGGAATCTGTGATCATAGTGCCACAATGAGCGTGGCTACATGCAGTGAGCGCACGTGTGTTTGTGTAAATGTGTGGATTTGTAATTAGTGCAGTGAGCACATCTATGGTGATTGAGAATTTGGATGCATGATGGTCGTTGACGTATGCTCCTAATATGATTAGAATTTATGTATAATGAGTCAGGTGAGTCTAATGCTTGTCTGTGTGTTTATACTAGTGTAAAGGACTTACCCTTACGTTTATTTTTCAGGTAACCAAGACGATTAGCACCGGGGGCCTTGAAGGAAGGAAGGATGAAACTGCTATAGGACTTAGAAATTTATTTTGAAAATCTGATGTATACTTAAGTCCTATAGCAAGTAATGATGCAAATTGTACTATTATTTCTTATTTGAAACATTTTATGAAATTGTACTTGAACAATTATCTGAATGAAAAATTTTTACTACTCTGAACTTTACAAAAACATATTTATTCAAAAATTTAAAATTAAGGTGTTACAGTGCTCAGGCCCATACTCATGCACAGCACATGACACATATGCCCACACTCAATCACATCATTAAATTACCAATCAATGGCATTTCCCATTACATAATCACCCACAATGGGTTTAACTATTTCATCACACATCACATTGTATTCAATCACACAATAATTTCCATCATCACACATTTCCTATGCTCTATCTCAGCCACATTGTAATATTTAGCAAAATAAATAGTAAATCACACACAATAAGATAGGGTAGAGTCCCCCTCTTACCTCAAATCGAAGACCCAACACAAAAAGATGGTAGCAAATGGTCCCCACTCAAATTTTGTCCCTAAAACACATAGAAAACTCTATAAGAACCTAAAGGGAACCCAAAAAACAGAGAAAAGGGACAAAAATTGAAACTCTAACAATTAAAACTCACCTCTAAGCGTCCCCAAACACAAATACAACCTTCAATCAAGCTCACAAATGACTTTGGAGGCAATTTAATCGGTGGAATAGGGCTTGGGATTGAGAGGATCAAAGAAATTTTGAAGGGAGGTATGAGAAATGAAACTCCCCAAACCCTAAACCCTTTTAAATCCTTTTCTGGTTGCGACACTCTTGCTACAGCAAGAACCTCCCTGTAGTGACACCTTCTCTCGCTATAGTGAAAATCTCAGAGGAAATTGCATTCTAGTTTATGCAGAATCTCGCCATAGCAAGACTGCACCTAGAATTGCACCCAAACTGTCGCTCTCTCGCTACAACGAGAAAGCAATAGTTTCACCCCTCTCTCCTAGTGCCTTCTTACTACAGCGAGAACGACACAGTTTCATGCCTTACTTCCAGGGCCTTTTCGCTACAGCGAGAATGCCCTACAACATCCATATTCAACCTGTATATATATATATATATATATGTTGTTGGAATTCTCTAAACACTAGCAAGTGCACTAGGAATTGCAACAAGTAATGAGTAATTTTTAAGATCAGAATATCGTCTCCACAGGGAATTAGGAAATCAATTATCACTTCACAGAACAATCACCATTTGAGCCATACAAATTTTGAAGATTTGTAACATTCAGAAGTCAAGAATAAGCATAGTTAAAAGGTAAGAAATTTGCAGTAAAAACAGAGTATGAAAGTTGTGATGAAATGAGATAGGAATGAAGAATAGTTAGGAATTTACTTCACAAGAATGTCAATATTGATTCAATTATGTCTCTGAACTTTCAAGAACTTGGTTAATTGACAATCAGTTTCACATAATAATAGCCAAAGGTTAATCCCTTAACTAATTGACCCTAACAAGCAACTAAACCACCCTAATCCCTTAGGTGAAGTTCAGTTTCAAGTTGCATTAAGACTTAGAACCTTAGGATTGCAGAATTAGGTCTCCTTATCCCTAAGAAATCCCCCAATTCTAATTGCTAAGTCAGATCAGAGAAGTAAATCCAACTTTCATTGGTAAATGTTCCTCTTTGATTAACCATACAAATTTCCATTCATAGATTGCAATAACAGCAGAATTAACAATTCAATTAATCCAAGAACTCAAAATTCAGAAGCAACAGTCAAATCAATACATCATTTCAAGTTCTATAAACTCCTAACTATGGAGAATTAAGCAAACATTGTAACAGAAAAAGAGAAAGAAGGAGAAGAAGAGAAGAATTGCAGAGAAACCATCTCCATGAGCTCCAATCCAATGCCTCTTCTTGGAGCTTCGAAATTTGACCCCAATCCTCTCTCTCACACTCTCTCAAAGAGATTCTAACAGAAAAAATGGAAAATAAGCAAAAGACCCTGAGTTCTGAGCTTAAAACATGTATTTATAGAAATCCCGATTTTGGGCGTTATCACTCTTGCTGATAAAAGTGGCCACGCAGAAGCTCATGTGGTTTCCGGGAACTGGAACTATCACTTTCGTTGGCAAGAGTTGCAACGCAGGAGGTCAAGTGGTTGCGCGTGATCACTTTTGAGAGCAAGAGTGACCACGCGCAACTTGCCTTGATTCACTCCTCTCTGGAACATCCACTTTCGCTGGCAAGAGTGGTAATGCAGAGCTGTCTAAAATTTTGCCTTCTCTGGAACACTTACTTTCGCCAACAAGAGTGTTAACGCAGAGCTCGCTAAAATTCTGACTCTCTGGAACACTCACTTTCGCCAGCAAGAGTGTTAACGCAGAGCTTGTTCTTCTGAATAACTCTCTGGAACACTCATTTTCGCTGGTAAGAGTGACTACGCCCAGACTTCACTTCTCCTTTAAGCTCTGGAGTGATCACTTTCACTTACAATAGTGATCACGCCCAACTTGCATTCCATAATTCTTGTGTTTTGATCTTCCATTTCCGTGAACCTTGCTCAGATTATTCCTATAAAAACAAGATTAAATTTTTAATTTCTAAGCAGAAATCTCACAAATGCTAAAATAACTAAGTATTCAAAGAAAACCTTCAACCATTCTATTTTTCTGAGTTTTTCTACTTTTCTAACATATTTTCCTTATCAAATGGGTTAGAATTACACTAAAATATTAGTAAAAAAATATGAATTCATCACTACCCTAAACTTGAATTTTTGCTTGTCCTTAAGCAAATCAAACTAAACCAAGGGTAACTCCTCTATTGTTCAAAATCAATTCACAACTGCTTATCTTAGAATTTTTCCAATTTCTAATTCTGTGATTATGCAAATTTTCAATCAAGTGGTTCATCCAATTACACATCATGATAGTCACACTGTATTAATTAATTCTGGGCAAGAATTTTGCTATCTAAGTATATATATTAGCAAAGTTCATTTGAGTACAATTTATAAACATGATCACAACTCACTTGGAAGTATTTCTCTCATTATTCAACAGTGTTTGGGTACTATTTTCTCTCTAAATCATCAATTTCACTACACTCTACCATATGCTTGCCCATATTCTCAATCTCCTTTGCTTAATACATGTAATCACACATGCAGAGGACTTTTTCAGGTTATAACAAGGCTAAGGCTAAGGTAGGTATTGAAGAAAATGGAAAATAATACATGCAATTTCAAAAGATTAGAGGCATTTTAAGCGAATGATTTTAAAACTAGCTTGGAACTGCATTATTTCTCATTGATTCTCTCACTTATGCAGCAAACAAAATTATTTTCGTGCAGCAAAATTTTCATTTTCTTTCTCTTGAACTCACATTTTGCTCTTTTCACAACTTTGCTGCATTTTTTTCCATTTTTCTGCAACATAGCTTTGCTGCATATTTTCTTCATTTTTCTGCAGCACTTTTGTTCTTTCTTTATGACATTTTGAACTTAAAACTTAGATAGCTTGCTATTTTCCACCCTAAACTTAGAACATTGCTTGTCCTCAAGCAATTAAAATGTGGATGTCACCCCAAACTTAGTTTTAAAACTCATTCTTGATTAAACTCACTATGCCTCTTTTCATTTGAATGGTAAAATTGGTTTTTCAGCAAGGCTTATAATGAGGTAATTTCAAGAAAAGGGAATTTAAGCTCAAAGGGGTGAACTAAGACATTCAATCACAAAGGAAGACATTTAGGCTGACTAGGCATAATCAAACATGGCCTCCATCATATATGTGATAACTGTAAATTGCATATTTAATCAAGAAACAAGGCAAGTTCTAGAAGGTGCAGCAAAATTATGATTAATCACACATGCAATAAAAATATGCAGCTCAAGTCTCACTAGAGGTTTATAAATGAACATGTAAATCAATGAACTCACAATTCACTTTTCAAAATTATATGCACCTAGTGACAAGACTGCCTTATTTTGAAAATACAAGCGTGCTCTCATTTTGAGAATGGAAAAAACAACTTAAAAAGAACAAAATCAAACAGAATTCACAGAATTATCAATTAGCTTCATTTGATTCACAACCAGCAGTTTAATATCTATTCTAGTATTTTGGTGTTTTTAGAAACAATTTAGTGTAATGTGAAGCTAACACATGAACAAGAGGTAGAGAATGAAACCCCCCTTTCATGGCAGCTTGTGCAAGTGTCATCATCCATTATGTGTGAGTGATGTGTGATTGTGACCTTTTCTGCACACAACACAAAAAATTCCATCAATCATCAGAAAATAAGGTAACTGAAATTTCAGAATTATAAAACTAAAGAAACTAAACCTCATTACAACTGAAAAGTGTTAAAATTGTTCTGGACAACTACTGCATTTACAGGAACAAAAATCCTAATTGTTAAAATTTACATAAACTAAAATTAAAAACAAGCAGAATTAAAAATCCTAAATCTAGTCTTCTGCTGCATCCTCATCCTCTGAAGTTTCTTCTTCTTCTTCTTCATTATCTTTCTCTTCCTCCTCCACTACTTCTTCAACTGGCTGTAGAAAATGGGTTTTGTAGATTGGTAAATCTTTGAAAACAGAAGAGCGAAGGCATTAGGTATTTTCTGTCAATTCAAGAGAGTGGTACATGTCCTCTTTGGTCATTCCCATTTTCTGACCAATATTCAACATGATACACTCCAATAGCATAACTCCAGCTTTGACATTGCTGTGGAGTTCAGTTTGCCGCTCAGCCAGCTAGTTTTGCCTTTCAGCCATTAGTTTCAAAGAGTCCTTCATCATGATAGGCTTTTCCTTTTTGTATTGAGAAGGAATGGAGGCTGCAGAGGTGCAGGAAGTGGTGGCATAAATTTCTTTCACCATAGAGACAGAAATGGGAGGCACAAACCTAATCCTTTCTTGGTATTCTCCAATGTCCACACCTGCATCTTTATAGAGCAGTGTGATTATTGAGGGAAAAGCCAGTGAATCCCTCTTTGTCTTCAAGATATTCAGGATGCACTCGCTGATAATTTCCCCCACATCTATGTACATGTTTGTGACTATGGCAAAAAGAAACTCAGCCCTCTTCATTGCCAATGTTGAGCTGTGTTTTACTGGCATGAAGGAATTCAGTATAAACATGCTTCACACCTTGGCAAAAGGCAACAATTTTTTAGTGATTATGCACTTGGGCTTCTTAGCCTGGTTCAGCTTCTAGGTTGTTCCTGGCCTTCCAATCTTTTTCAGAATTTGCACATAGTCAATGTCAGGGCTATTCTTGAATGCACTGAATTCCAGCTGTGCAGGCTGTGGTGCAAAATTTATGTTCAACACTGTTTATGTTTGCAGGAGTGAAGTCCACTCTGATCCCTTTCACCATTGTGTTGAACTTAGGAAATTTGTCTCCTTTAAACCTCACAGCATTGGTATAAAACTCCTGGTTTATTTTCCTCTAACCCATTCCAGCTAAAGAACAGAAGGATTCCCAATCCCTCTTCTGAATTTCTTCCTTGTATTCTGGGTACTTGTCTCCAGCTATTCCAAAAGCTCTGTCTGGGACAATCTTCCTCCTTAGAATATTTGCCTTGAAGAAGTTTTTATGGGCAATACTTCTGAACCTTGGATCACAGACTTCAATTGGCGATGAAGCTGATGCACCATCTGTTCTGGCTTTCTTTGATTTAGGAGTATTTCTGGAGGTTCCAGCTTGAATGTTCCTTTTGGATCTCCTTTTTGGAGTGTTGCTGGAAGATCCAGCTTGATTCTTCCTAGAGGAGCCAACTGGTGTGTTCAAAGAAGTTTTGGCCATCTTTCAGTTTCTGACAAAAAGGATGTAGAAATATGGGAAAAAAGCTTGTTGCTGCTTGGTTGATGTATGCAAGGATTGAAATCGCAGAGAACGTTCAAAGAGAAGAGGAATTTTTAGGTGTAAAGGTGTGTACGTGTTCACTTTGGTTTATATTTATAGTCATGCGTGGGCGCGTGACAACTTTAAGCAAGAAAAGTGAACGTTATAGTATTTAAGACACTCAGCGTGGTTACTTTATCTAATTAGAGTGAACGTTCCAGAGAGTTAAGTTTTCTGGGTGAGGGGCGCGTTATCACTATTGCTGGGCAAAGTGATAATGTGCAAGCAGTGTTACAACTTTTTTCACAAAAAGGAGTAACGCACATAAGAGAAATCAAACTTACCTGTGCATAACCACTTTTGCCAGGGAAAGTGAGTGTTCCAGAGAGTATATTTTCTCATCTGCCTTTGGTGATCACTCTCATCAGTGAGAGTGAGTGTTCCAGAGGAGCATGTTTACCTTGATGCCTCTGCGTGATCACTTTTATCAGTAAAAGTGATTGTTCCATTAGAGATCCTTAAAATGCATTCTTTGCGTGGCTTCTTTCCTGCAAAATAGTGACTCCTTTCATTAATCAAATGCTTCTAAAACCTCAATTAACTCACTTCTCACAACCTCAAATCTCTGATCAATTATGATATTCTCTTCAAAAAATTAGATGCAACAGCATATTTGCAGAATTTGCATAGAATTGTAAAACATGAATATGCAAAATTCTAAACCTTCAAATACACATTCACAACATCAACTCTCTAATCAATTATAATATCCACTTCAGAAAATCAGATGCAGCAGAACTTGCAGAAAATTATAAGACATGAATATGCAGAATTCTAAATTGCAGAAATTACAGAATATGTAAATATGAATTGCAAACTTCTAAAACAATACAAAAAGCTTAAAATGAGTTAGAAATGTGAGTTTCCTCTCACAAAGCGCTTCTTTAACGTCACTAGCTTGACGTTAAATGTTCCTCACTCAAGAGGAACCAATTTCATGCATGAGATATTCCTTGTAAACTCCTTTCCATGATAAATTTTCAATCTCTGACCATTAACCTTGAATTCTCTTCCTGTCTTTTGATCCTCAATCATAATTGCTCCAAAGGGAGATGTTTCTTTGATCATAAAAGGTCCAGACCATCTTGATCTCAGTTTTCCTTGAAATAGTTTCAGCCTAGAATTGAACAACAACACTTGCTGTCCAAGTCTGAATTCTCTCTGCAGAATGAACTTGTCATGAATTCTCTTGGTTCTTTCTTTGTACAACTTTGCATTCTCATAAGCTTGTTGTTTGAATTCCTCCAATTCATGTAATTGCAAAATTCTCTTCCTTCCAGCACTTGGTAAATCAAAGTTCAGCCACTTTGTAGTCCAATAAGCTCTATGCTCCAACTCTAAAGGTAAATGACATGCTTTTCCAAAGACTACTTGATATGGTGACATACCAATTGGAGTTTTAAAAGCAGTCCTGTATGCCCAGAGGGAGTCATCTAGCTTCTTTGACCAGTCTTTTCTTGAACTACTCACTACTTTCTCCAAAATCTGCTTGATTTCTCTATTTGACACTTCCACTTGTCCACTTGTTTGTGGATGATATGGAGTAGCAACCTTGTGCTTGACACCATACTTCATTAATACTGCTTCAAGGTATTTGTTGCAAAACTGAGCACCTCCATCACTATCAGAAATTTGGGTACTCCAAATCTTAAAAAAATGTTCTTTCTTATAAAAGATATCACTACCTTGGCATCATTTGATCTTGTAGGAATGGCTTCCACCCATTTGGAAACATAATCCACTGCCACTAAGATGTATTCATACGAAAATGATGGGAGAAAAGGTCCCATGAAGTCAATTCCCCATACATCAAATAGCTCCACTTCTAAAATGTTTGTCAATGGTAGCTCATGCCTTCTAGAGATGTTGCCTGTTCTTTGACATTTATCACAACTTTCAACATACTTCTTAATATCCTTGAAGAGTGTAGGCCAAAAGAAACCTGCTTGCAAGACTTTTACAGCAGTCCTCGAACTTGCATGGTGGCCTCCACATTCTGAATTGTGACAATGCTATAGAATCTCAGCTTGCTCACTTTGTGGAATGCACCTCCTAATTATACCATCTACCCCAATCTTGAACAAATAAGGGTCTTGCCACACATAGAATTTGCTGTGATGTAAGAACTTCTTTTTTTGCTGCCAAGTGAACCTCTTTGGGATGAATTGAGTAGCCTTAAAATTTGCCATATCAGCAAACCAGGGCATGTCTTCCACTGCAAAAAGCCTTTCATCTGGAAACTCTTCATTAATTTCTAATGAGTTAGGGGTCAGACTTTCCAATGGAAGTCTGGACAAGTGGTCAGCTACCCCATTTTCCTTTCCTTTCTTATCTCTAATTTCCAGCTCAAACTCTTGCAGCAGCAAAATCCATCTCAACAATCTTGGCTTGACATCCTGTTTTGACAACAAGTATTTAAGTGCAGAATGGTCAGTATATACAATTACTTTTGAACCCATCAAGTATGATCTGAATTTATCAAAAGCAAACACAAAAACAAGGAGTTCTTTTTCTGTGGTTGTGTAATTTACTTGTGCAGGATTTAAAACTTTACTAGAATAATAAATGACATGCAATTTCCTATCCTTTTTCTGTCCTAAAACAGCACCCACTGCACTATCACTTGCATCACATATTAGTTCAAAAGGCAAATTCCAATCTGGTTTTGCAAGAATAGGTGCAGAAATTAGTTTTTCTTTCAAAATAGAAAATGCATGCAAACAAGCATCATCAAATATAAAATCAGCATCTTTCATAAGTAGATCACTAAGACGTTTTGCAATTTTTGAAAAGTCCTTAATAAACCTCCTATAAAAACTAGCATGTCCTAAAAAACTCCTAATTCCCTTAACATTGATTGTTGGAGGCAGTTTACTAATGACTTCTACTTTTGCTTGGTCCACCTCCATTCCTTTTTTTGAAATCTTATGGCCAAGAACAATGCCTTCTTGGACCATGAAATGACATTTCTTCCAATTTAACACAAGGTTAGTATCTTGACATCTCTGTAAAACAATGGATAATTAGCTAAACAATCATCAAATGAATCACCAAAAACAGTAAAATCATCCATAAACACTTCAATGATGTTTTTTACCAAATCAGAAAAAATGGAAAGCATACACCTTTGAAAGGTGGCAGGAGCATTGCATAATATAAAAGGCATTCTTCTATATGCAAAGACTCCAAATGGACATGTAAAAGCAGTCTTTTCTTGGTCCAAAGGATCCACTGCTATTTGGTTGTATCCTGAATATCCATCAACGAAACAATAGAATGTATGTCCAGCAAGTCTTTCCAACATTTAATCAGCTAATGGTAATGGAAAACGGTCCTTTCTAGTTGCATCATTTAACTTCCTATAGTCAATACACATGCGTCATCCAGTGATAGTCCTAGTAGGTATGAGTTCATTCTTCTCATTAGGTACAACTGTCATCCCTCCTTTCTTAGGGACAACTTGGACTGGACTCACCCATTGGCTGTCAGAAATTGGATAAATGATCCCTACATCTAGAAACTTCATAACCTCTTTCTTGACTACTTCTTTCATGGCTAGGTTTAATCTTCTTTGTGGCTGCACAACTGGCTTAAACTTCTCTTCAAATAAAATTCTGTGTTTACAAAAAGAAGGATTTATACCTTTCAGATCTGAAATACTCCAGCCAATTGCAGATTTGTGTTTTCTCACAATTCTCAGTAGCTTTTCCTCTTCTTCCTCCTTGAGTTCATTGTTGATGATAACTGAATTTTCGTGATTCTCATCCAAGAAAACATATCTCAAGTTAGAAGGTAGGTTCTTGAGCTCTAACTTTTGATTTTGATCTTCTTTGATTTCCTTTGTCAGCTCTTCTTTAACTGATTTTTTTTGCAGAATTCAGAATTGGTAGGGCTTCTAGTTGCTGCTCAATTTCCATTATTTGTTCTGTTTTACAAATCTCAGACTTTGTATTTACTACAGCTATGGTTTCTCTCAACACAGAATTTTCATCAAATTCATTAATAGGATAGTGTGTAATAATAGACTCCAGAATATCTACTCTCATACATGAATTATCTTCAACTGGATATTTTAATGCTTCAAACACATTAAACACTACCTTCTCATCTTGAACTCGAAGCATAAGTTCTCCCTTCTACACATCTATTAAAGCTCTCCTATTGCAATGAATGGCCTTCCTAGGATCAAAGGAATATTAGCATCCACCTCCATGTCCAGAATTACAAAATCTGCAGGAAAAATGAACTTATCAACTTTAACCAATAAATCTTCAACGACTCCATATGGATAAATGTATGATCTATCAGGTAGCTGCAGTGTGATGTTGGTGGGTTTCACTTCTTCTATGCCTAGTTTCTTCATGATAGCTAAAGGCATCAAGTTTATGCTTGCTCCCAAGTCACACAATGCTCTTCCCACAGTGCACTGTCCTATTTCACATGGAATGCTGAATGATCCTGGATCTTTGAGTTTTTGAGGAAGCTTTCTTTTGAGAATGACACTGCTTTCCTCTGTCAAAGGTACTGTTTTGTCATTCTCTAGCTTCCTTTTTTTGGAAAGTAGTTCTTTCATAAATTTTACATATGAAGCCATCTGCTCCAAGGCTTCTGCAAAAAGTATGTTAATCTGTAATTTCTTAAAAAATTAAGAAATCTTTAAATTGTTCTTCCTATTTAGGATTTTGAACCCTTTAAGGATAAGGCAGCCTCTTGTATTTTTGTGGATCTATTGGCTTGCAAGCATCTTCAAAGAGTTGTTTCTTTGTCTTCCTTTCAGAATTTGTAGCAGCTTCCACTTTTTCTTCTAATTGCTTTTTCTTTAATAGCTTAAAATTTTCTTGTTGCAGATCTTGTTCGATTCTTCTTTCTTCTGCTGCATCATTGATTTTATTTTCTGCAGCTTTTGGACTTGTAATTACAACTCTACTCCTTGTAGTTATGGCTTGACATTGCTTCTTAGGATTGATCACTGTATTGCTTAAAAATCTGCCCTCATCTCTGCTAGACAACTGTTCAGCTAACTGTCCAATTTGGGTTTCTAGTTTCTTCATAGAAGCTTCTTGGTTCTTGAAGCTTGTTTGGGTCACCTTTATAAACTGCAGCATGGTTTCCTCCATCTCAATTAACCTTTCATTCATAGGTTTGGAAAATTTCTGAGTTCCTTGAGGTTAAGTGGATGGATTTCTCTGAAAATAAGATTGTTGTGCTGTTGTACCTGCATTAGAAAAAGGTAAATTGGAGTTAGAATTCTTGGCAGTAGAATATTAATTATTCCAATTAGAATATTGTTGACTTCTATTATTCAAAAATTGAAATCCAGGAGGATATGAGGACTGTTGTCTCTAAAAATTGTTCATATAATTCACTTGTTCCTGTGGTTCACTTGTAGATGCCTCACATGCACCATTTGCATGGTTTCCTCAACAGAAATCACAGCTTAGCTGACTGGTAGGCATACTCCCTGCTTGAAGTTTGTTGATTTGTTGAGTTAGGGCAGCTATTTGTTCTAAAAACATCTGATTTTGTAGCTGAGTTTGTGCAAGAAAGGTTTCTAAAATCTTAGCTTCATGACCAAAGTTTCTTCCTTGATTTCTTGAGTTTGAATTTTGGTACATTGAAGATGCCATCATCTCAATAATCCTCTGAGCTTCTTCTAAAGATTTTGTATTTAAGGAACCTCCAACAGTAGCATCAACCATTGTTCTTGTTGATGTGCTCATTCCATTGTAAAAAGTTTCCAATTGCATCCAATCTGGAATGCAATGGTGTGGGCACCTCCTCAGCAACTCCTTATATCTTTCCCATGCTTCACACAAAGATTCTCCTTCCTGTTGCACAAAGGATGTAATTTCTCCTCTCAACTTAGCAGCTTTGGATGGAGGGAAATATTTAGTTAGAAACGTATTCACAAGTTCTGTCCAAGTTATTATGCTTCCTTATGGTTGAGCTTGCAACCAGCATTTGGCTCTATCTCTCAAGGAAAAAGGAAATAATTTCAGTCTGATGGCTTCTTCAATAACTCCATTCATTCTTATGGTATCACATAGTTGCAAAAAGTTTGAAATATGTAAGTTAGGGTCATCAGAATTTCCACCAGAAAACTGATCCTGTTGGACAAAGTGTAATAAGGCATGTTTAATCTCAAAATGGTTGGCTTGGATAGTTGGCCTAATTATAGAAGAATTAAAACCTTGCATGTTAGGAATTGCATAATCTCCTAAAGTTCTAATTCTATTTTTCTCTGCCATCTCTATTTCTGGATTTGGTTGTGTCAAAGGTATAGGTGTTCATTTTACTCTAGGATTGTTCTGAATTTCTGGAGAATAGACAACTTCTAAGTCACTATCACTTCCTATGAATTTTTCTGTTTTAGCTTCTTTTCTCAATCTTCTTAAGGTTATGTCTATGTCAGGATCAAAGACTAGAATTGATTTATTCTTGTTTTTACCACGCATATACAAATGAAAATGAAACAAAATTAGACTACAAATTAGTATTTAGAAATTCACAATAGAAATTATGCAGAAAAATATCAGTAAAAACATATAAAACTCAAGTCTAGCAGCTGCAGAATTATGCAGAATTGCATAATCATGCAGAAATTATCTACTATTATTCTATACTTATCTAACTAAAGGCAAAACAGAGTATTTCTATGTAATACAAAATTTAAGAGAAAATTTCAGAAATCAAGAACTCAATTTAGCAATTTTTCTGTTACCAATGATATTGAAATACAAAATTCTCCGACAACAGTGCCAAAAACTTGTTGGAATTCTCTAAATACTAGCAGGTGTACTAGGAATTGCAGCAAGTAATGAGTAATTTTTAAGATTAGAATACTGTCTCCACAGGGAAATAGGAAATCAATTATCACTTCACAGAACAATCACCATTTGAGCCATACAAATTTTGAAGATTTGTAACATTCAGAAGTCAAGAATAAGCATAGTTAAAAGGTAAGAAACTTGCAGTAAAAACAGAGTATGAAAGTTGTGATGAAATGAGATAGGAATGAAGAATAGTTAGCAATTTACTTCACAAGAATGTCAATATTGATTCAATTATGCCTCTGAACATTCAAGAACTTGGTTAATTGACAATCAGTTTCACATAATAATAGCCAAAGGTTAATCCCTTAACTAATTGACCCTAACAAGCAACTAAACCACCCTAATCCCTTAGGTGAAGTTCAATTTCAGGTTGCATTAAGACTTAGAACCTTAGGATTGCAGAATTAGGTCTCCTTATCCCTAAGAAATCCCCCAATTCTTATTGCTAACTTAGATCAAAGAAGCAAATCCAACTTCCACTAGTAAATGTTTCTCTTTGATTAACCATACAAATTTCCATTCATATATTGCAATAACAGCAGAATTAACAATTCAATTAATCCAAGAACTCAAAATTTAGAAGCAACAGTCAAATCAATACATCAATTCGAGTTCCATAAACTCCTAACTATGGAAAATTAAGCAAACATTGTAACAGAAAAAGAGAAAGAAGGAGAAGAAGAGAAGAATTGCAGAGAAACCATCTCCACGAGCTCCAATCCAATGCCTCTTCTTGGAGCTTCGAAATTCGACCCCAATCCTCTCTCTCACATTCTCTTAACGAGATTCTAATAGAAAAAACGGAAAATGAGCGAAAGACCCTGAGTTCTGAGCTTAAAACATGTATTTATAGAAATCCCGATTTTGGGCGTTATCACTCTTGCTGATAAGAGTGGCCACGCAGAAGCTCATGTGGTTTCTGGAAACTGGAACTATCACTTTCGCTGGCTAGAGTTGCAACGCAGGAGGTCAAGTGGTTGCGCGTGATCACTTTCGAGAGCAAGAGTGACCACGCGCAGCTTGCCTTGATTCACTCCTCTCTGGAACATCCACTTTCGCTAGCAAGAGTGGTAACGCAGAGCTGTCTGAAATTTTGCTTTCTCTGGAATACTCACTTTCACTAGCAAGAGTGTTAACGCAGAGCTTGCTAAAATTCTGACTCTTTGGAACACTCACTTTCGCCAGCAAGAGTGTTAACATAGAGCTTATTCTTCTGAATAACTCTCTGGAACACTCACTTTCGCTGGTAAGAGTGACCACGTCCAGACTTTACTTCTCCTTTAAGCTCTGGAGTGATCACTTTCACTAACAATAGTGATCATGCCCAGCTTGCATTCCATAATTCTTGTATTTTGAGTTCAAAATTGCTACTTTTCCTCTTTCTTTCCATTGATCTTGCATTTCCATGAACCTTGCTCAGATTATTCCTACAAAAACAAGATTAATTTTTTAGTTTCTAAGTAGAAATCTCACAAATGCTAAAATAACTAAGTATTCAAAGAAAACCTTCAACCATTCTATTTTTCTGAGTTTTTCTGCTTTTCTAACATATTTTCCTTATCAAATGGGTTAGAATTACACTAAAATATTAGTAAAAAATATGAATTCATCAATATATATCTATATATATATATATATACACACACACACATATATATATTCAATTAACTCCAACCAGGCACAACCCACATTATATTTCACTCATTCATGCATGTTCACCTCATACACATATATACACATCATTATATACGTAAATCAAATGTACAACCACATGAAAATACATATATACCCTTATATTAACATATTAAAATATTATTAAAAAAATCTGGGGTATTACAACTCTCCTCTCCTTTAGGGAATTTCGTCCCCGAAATTCAATCAAACATATAAAAACTATACAAAAACTATACAAACAATCCCGGATAAAGTTCTCTCATTCTACTCTCTGTTCCTCATGTGGCATCTTCCTCATCACCTTCACAAAAGAGATTTCCTTGCCCCTCAACGGCTTAATATGGTGATCTGCAATCCTCACCGGATACACTTCATAGGATAGGTCTTCTCTTACTTGAACCGGGTTGAGATCAATCACACGGGAAGGATCCGACACATATTGCCTGATTTGTGACACATGGAATACCGGATGTAGATTTGAGAGATTCAGAGGCAACACTATCTAGTAGTCTACAAGACCAATTCTATTCAGTATTTTGAATGGCCTGATGAACTTAGGAGACAGCTTCTGAGATTGCAGAGCTCTCCCAATCCCGGTCACAGGTGAGACTTTCAAAAACACATGGTCACCCACCTGGAACTCCAACGGCTTCCTCCTCTTATCATAGTAGCTCTTCTGTCAATATTGGGCAGCATTCATCTATTCTCTGATCATTTTGATTTGTTCATTCTGCTTTGAATCATATCTGGTGCACACAGAGTAGCTTCTTTATCCTCATACCAGCACAAAGGAGTCCTACACCTCCACCCATACAACACCTCAAATGGTGTCATTCCAATGCTAGCGTGATAACTGTTATTGTATGTGAACTCCACCAGCGGCAAACATTCTTCCCAAGTTCCCTGCTACTCGAGCACACAAGCTCTTAACAAGTCTTCTAGGGACTAGATAGTTCTCTCAGTTTGACCATCGGTCTGTGGATGATATGTCGAACTAAGCTTCAACTTAGTGTCCAACGCCCTCTCTAGGCTTTCCCAAAACCTTGAGGTAAACCTCAGGTCTCTATCGGATACCAGACTAGTCAGCACTCCATGTAGCCAGACGATCTCTCTCACATACAAATCTACAAGCCTCTCCAACTTATACTTCATGTTAATCAGGAGAAAGTGTGCAGTCTTAGTCAATCGGTGTACAATCACCCAAATGGCATCATGATTATTCTTGGTACTTGGCAAACCAGAAAAAAAGTCCATGGAAATGTTGTCCCACTTCCACTTAGGGATCTTCAACGGTTGCAATAACCCAGGTGGACGCTGGTGCTCTACCTTCGCCTTCTGGCAGGTTAGGCATCTAGCCACATCACTTTTTATTCCATTCCACTAAAAGCTTTTCTGGAGATTCTAATACATCTTAGTCGCACCGGGGTGAAAACTCATCCTGCTCTTATGCGCTTCCTCAAGTATACAAAAATTCAGGGTGTTACATCCTACATATTACAAAGAAGAGTACTTTCTGAAAAGAGAGAAAATAAAGGAAAATAATAACAAGATTAAAGAGTCAAGCTATGAGAAACTTACTAGTGATTCAGTAGAACAAAGGTTTAAGCTCGGATTTGGGATAGGTTTAGAGCTCAGGAGTTTTCTCTGAGAGGAAGGAAGAAAGAGTTTAGAAAGAAAAGTTAGAGAAGGTTTCTTGGATTGTAATGCAAGTTTTCTGAGTTAAAATCCCTTAAATAACTCTCAAGTTCACGCGCTCTCGCTTGAGCGAGATCATTCTCGCCTAAACGAGAAAACCAGATAGAGGAATTTTCTCAATTTTTTTGATTTTGTCACCTGAGTGCTCGCCTGAGCGAGAAGAGGTCCAGAGAGCTACTCATTTTTCCTAAGATTCATCGCCTGAGTGAGCTCCATCTCGCCTAGACAAAAGGACAGTTGGGACAACTTTATCCTATCTCGCCGAAGCAAGATTCATCTTCCTTGAGCAAGAATGCTCTAAAATCACCTGGTCCAGAATGTTCAATATTTCTTGAGTGAGATTCCCTGCTACTATCACTATTGAAACTCTTTTAATTCCAAATAACATGCATAATCAATCAATATAAACTGCAATAATAACAAAAGCAAAAATTAAAGGTGTTACATGCACTATGTTAAAAGCTTGCTTTAAAAGGTAACAAACTAATAATTATTGATAATAAAGTGCTACAAAAATTTTGTAAAATGTCTTCCCTAAAATTGGATGAAGTATATTTAAAAAATATCTTAATGGCCTTCTTGAATGAGCCACTAGAAGAAGAGGTTTATGTGTGCCAATCACTAGGTTCTGAAGTAAATGGACTAGAAGACAAGGTGTACAAACTCAAAAAGGCATTGTAGGGTCTTAGATAGGCACGTGGAGTTTATATAATTTTCATGTTATAGTCTTACTTTGTCAAATGATTACATCAGGTTAAGAACCAATACAAAATTGATAAGAAAGTGTACAAATGTAGATGATTTGTTGGTAATAGAAGTTGTAGATAAATGAGTTCAAGCAAAGGATGAAGCAATAATTTAATATGTTTGATCATAGAGAATTGTTTGACAGATCATTTGTTAACAACTTACTTTTTTGTTAATAATTTTAAAGCTTTAATAAACTTGACCTTGATATGACATGTAATAAACTCTCACGAAATTTTATTTTAGAATTCTTATACCTTGATAATTTAGGTCCTCAAAGGAAGTCATGATAAGAGCTGTAGATGATATACCAACTATGCTAACACAGTCTGACATTGAGCCTTCTTTGATGGTTGAAGCCTTCTTAGAAAAGAGGAGGAAGCCTTGGAAGCCATGGTAATGGTTTCAAGGTTAAAGAGAGAATAAGGAAACTAAAGCTTTAATAGAAGAAAAGGGTATAGGTAAAGGTTAAGTGTTTTTACGAAGTCATTTTTAGGACCATCAATGGAAGCTACTCCCTTATTTTTGCAAATCCTACAATGCTCAAATGCACCCTTTTAGTTATACAAAAATGGAGCCAAACCACTCCTTTCTCGTTAATGGTGATGGTGTCCAGATAATCATGGGCATTGATATCCCTAAAAAAAAAGGAATTGTGACAAATTATGTATTAATAAACAAAAAGACATGTCATGTCAGCCACATTTCCTTCCAAATTTTAATGGATAATGATAACTTAAAAATACAAGTATTTTTATATTCATCTACAAGACTTAAATTTTTGGGGGCATTTATTAAGGGTCATTAAAATTTAACCAAAATATTGGTTAAGATGGCAGTTTAATCATAAGACATCTAAAGCATGTTGGCCTCTTAAAACCACAATAATGATTATGTATACATAACACATTAAGGTTAAGTACATGACCAAAGCAACATTAGTGCTACTTTATCAAATCACAAATTAAAATAAATGTACGATTGACACAAGTCATAACTCAGGGTGTATAATTGACCAAATCCTTGATGTCACCAGTAAAGACCTTTATAGTTCTACATTGTTAATTAATCATTTTGATGCTTAGGGCATTCGTCGAGTTACACCCCAAGAAGTATGGTCAACCAAATCCTCAATGTTATCAGTAAATACTTTTATAGCTCTGACTCACCATTGATGTTGAACTTCTCAAGTTGTTAAGGTCACCAACAAAGACCTTTACAACCCAACCACACTGTTGATGTTGAACTTCTCAAGTTATAAGATTACTAACAAAAACTTTTATAGTTTCAACCACACTGTTGGTCCTAAACTTTCATATGAAAAATAAGGATACACATAAATAAAATGGTTTATAAGTGATTTTACTATGAAGATAGCTTCATATTCTTTGTTGAATTAGCTAAGTCCAATTATGTGTTTATATGGCTGATACCAACTTGTGATCTTTCTGTAAAGATAGTTTTATATTCTCTATTGAATCACCTAAGTCTAGTGTTCTTTTGAGTTTTGACCATATAGGTTTTGACCTTCTCAACTGAACTCTTTCAACCAAAGAAAGCTTATTAATCTAGTCAAGCATATCAATAACAATTACTTCCTATTAACAAATAGTTACTTCATAAAGTAGTTGACAACAGTTACCACCATGTTCATTACCTAAAATGTGAGTTTAATAGATTTTAGTCATGTTTTAACAATGTAGGTTTAACTCATATGTAATGCATATCATACCTGTGTATTGATATAGACATTATTTTTTTAAAATTGTGTTGTATATACTTAGATTATCTGGACTTCCACTTGTTGGCTGTATGAATTATGTGAGCTGTATAGTTAATGAATAAAGAGCTGCGCATTGTAGTGTTGTTGTGTGGCTTCTTTGGTTAGTGTAACTAAGCAATTGGGGAGGCTTGTGGTTGATCATTTGGTGCTTTATGTGTATACTAGTATAGGCACTATAGCAAAATACTTACATTGCCTTCATTCTGGGATAAAATAGGAGTTATGAATGCAGGGTGTCTTGCTGTACCTCGCTCAGGTGAGACTGAGTTGTGCTGAATTGAGCATTATAAAATGATCTCGCTTAAGTGAGACAAGATAAGACTGCCTTAATTGTCCTTTCGCCTAGGCAAGAATGCAGATTGATCAAGCGAGATGTCTCCCACTCAAGCGAGAAAAGAAAAAATTTGAGTGGTTCCACTATTTGGTTTTCTCACCCAAATAAGAATAAGCTCGCCTAGGCGAAGGTAGAGCTCGCTCAAGCAAGAGTTGGCTCGTTTGAGCGAGAAAGCGCAGACTTGAAGGGGTAGACAACTTTCCCCTCTCATTTTCTCTCTGTTCTCTCACCTTCTTCCCTCAAAGAAAACCTTCTCGACAAAGCTAAACCTCTTCTCGATCCAAGTGGGAATATCTATTAAGTGCGGATCTAGGAGAGTTTTTGGAACTTAGTTTTCCAACTCTACTCCCTATTCTTGGATTTCTCTTCTCAAGGGTTTTTATTTTGTAATGATAAGGAGATCTGAGCCCCTGAGCATTGTTTCTCTCTTTGGAACTCACAAGGAGTGAGATCTAAAAAAGCCTATTCCTAGGTAAAGGGGAGCTTACCCTAGATAGCATTTATTATCCACTCGAGTGTTGTGATATTTGTTTAAAATCTTGTTTTAGCTAAGAATGAGTTGATGCATGAAGAAACCTTAGGGTAGAACCCAAAGTATGTATAGCTGAGTGGATTTTCTATTGTTTGGTGAATGGTATAAAACTGGTTGGGTGCGAAAGAAATGCTGAAAATGTTTGAAATGTTGTGATGTGATATGTTGAGACTAAATGAAAATACATATGACTGTACTGCAGAGATTGAATTGAATTATAAATATGGTTGTGTTGCATTATGTTGACTTGCATCATTCTAGAGTTGAGTTACGTGTTTAGGTGGTTAGACATGTAACGATAGGATGCTGAGCTGTGCTCTGGTTGGATCCAAATACTGGGATGGGTGGCTCCTATACTGGAAATAGTTCCTTCTAGATTAAAATATGATTATGTATAAGTGTATATTCAAAATTTTGGTTATGCCCTTGGAGCTTTATCCACCATTGAAGTGTTAAATTTTATTATGCATTAATGGTCCTGAATCTAGTACTTGATATTTCTTCAAATGTTAAAAATTCATATAAATATTAATTGCGCAGTATGTCATAGATCCTTTCAAAAAAGGGGTTGTGACAATGTACATTCAACGATTATCTTTTGTAGTTACCTGTATAGTTCATGAATAGGATTTTAGAGCATTGTTCAAAGGGGGACAACTTTTGAGAGTTTTTTCTAACTTTGTTTTATTGCAAATATTTCATTAAAGATTCTTATGTAAATTCTAAGAAAAGGACCATAGAAATATGAAATTAAAATACGAGATTCGAGTTAGAAACTACATTGCTCACGCATACCTTCACAACACACCTCTCATCTTGACGTATCATGATTGCGTTCCACAAAATTACAACAAATGTAAACTATATATAGTTTCCACTTTGTAATTCAAGCTTACGCTTCATGTACTTTGTTATTTATATGTTATTCAATCAATATAACATTATCTCTAGTCATTTCTACTTTGCAATTACAACCTTTTGATCCTAATTTACTTCTTTCGATTCTTCTTAATCTCATTAATTATATCAAATTGACACAAATATCCCTTTAACTGTATGAGATGTAACACCCTGAATTTTGGTAATAATAATAATAATAATAATAATAATAATAATAATAATAATAATATTATTATTATTATTATTATTATATACATATGTGTGTTGATTTATTCGATAACGATGTTTATGTGTATTAAGTACATGGATATATGTATTTATGTGTATGCATGACTGGATAGAGCTGAGATGGGCTAAGTGCCTAAGTGCAGGGCGTGATACTGGTCTGTTCTCGCTACAGCGAGAGGATTCTCGCTGTAGCGAGAGGGCCCTAGGAGGAAGGAGTAGAACTGTCACCTTCTCGTTGTAGCGAGAGACGTCTCGCTGTAGCGACAGAACGACAGTTTGGGGTGCATTTCTGAGTGCAATCTTGCTGTAGCGAGATTCTGCAGAAATTAGGGTGCAGTTTCGTCTAATATTTTCCCTGCAGCGTGAGGGCGTGTCGCTGCACGAGCTCGTTGTAATGAGAGTGTCGCGACCAGAAAAGGATTTAAAGGAGTTTTAGGGTTTGAGAAGTTATTTCTCAAAAATCCCTTCGAATCCCTTGACCCAGAACCCTTTTCCACCGATTAAATTGCCTCCAAAGCCGTTCGGGAGCTTGATTGAAGGTTAAATCCGTGTGAGGAACGCTTGGAGGTGAGTTTTAATGGTTAAGGTTCCGTTTCTCATCCTCTTTTCTCTGTTTCTCAATTTCTTGGAGTTCTCATAGAGTTCTTCCATGTGTTTTAGGCTGAAATCTGTGTAGGGAGCACGTCTGTGGTCGAATCTGAGTGTGGATCTTCAATCCAAGGTAAGGGGGACTCTATTCTACTCTTTTGTGCATGAATTGTTGATATTCTGCTGAATATTATGTTGTGGTTGAGTTAGTAGGTAGGAAATTGCTGAGAAATGTAATGTGGGTCATGTGCCTTGATATGTGAACATTATGTGCGTTGATCCGAAATTGATGGATTTGGATTATATGTAAATGTTGAGTGATAGAATGAGTATAGGAACTTGTGCCATATATTTGAATGAATGTTGTGAAAATGTGGGCCCAAGGGCCGTGTAATATGAACGATAAATATAGGCTGTGTGCCATGTGCAAGCATGAATATTGCATGCGTGAATGAAATGTATGTGAATGGGGCGTGTAGCACCATTGTAATGTGCTGTGAATGGTTCAGCGATACACTGGGGGTGTGGAAGATGAGGACGGTAGAAATACCTTGGGGAGGAGAGAGTGGTGGTGACACCGACTGTGGAACGGGTGCACCACGGGCCACACACTCTCTTCCTGACTAGACCTCTGACCATTACCTTTGCTGAGCAACCCGTGACTGCCCACGTGGTATCCGTGAGGCGAGGGTAACCGACGATCATTCATGGTGTAAATTTGTGATCGCAGTGCCACAGTGAGTGTGGCTGGCGTGCGTATGCATGAGTTTATGAATTGTACTTATGAATGTAAAGTGTTGCCAATGCCGTGAGTGCATTGGTGTTAAATTGACATGAGTTGTGTGATAATGCTTCCTGTGATTGTATTTGCTTAATGTATTGGTAATGTGCTGAAGATTAGACTCTATGCTGACTGTGTGCTTTTGGGTAGTGTAGAGTACTCACCCTTACATTCATTTTCAGGTAATCAAGACGATTAGCACTGGACTCAGTGAAGGGGTGGATGGAACTGCTATAGAACTTAGGATATTATCTTGGAAAACTGTTGTATTTTTAATAAGTTCTGTAGCACCTGTTTGATATAATTTGTAACCCCTTTCTTTATTTGAAATGGTTGATGAAACTTGAATTAAAAATAGAAATTTTATTATTTCAAAAATTTGCAAAATTTCTTATTTATTGAAATTAAATTTAAGGTGTTACATGAGAGGGTATCAATTCAACTCCAAAACTATATTGGATAAATGAGTAAGCGTAAATACAAAACTTTTTAACCAAACACACACATATATAAAATAAGAAAATGCACACACAAAAGAAAAGGGAAGTGAAAGTATTATATATGACTGGGGAGATAGATTATTATCTTTTGGTTCAAATGTAAAGGCCTATTTTTTCAACTCTTGAAACACTCCATTAAGAATATTATTGTATGAGTATGTATCCCAAATCTCCCCTTAGAATTATGCAATGAGAAATTCCTTTGAAGGGTGGGAGCATTTTAGAGGATATGTTAAAAACCAATGAATACACTTTCATCTATTCTCGTGGGTGTTTTGCTCATATATGTATAGAGATTACTTTGAAAAAGTAGTTAGTTCCTTTTTTCAACATCATTGGATGGACATAAAAGGTTGAGTTTGAGAGTTTAAATGTCATTTGTTTTTATTATGGGATTTATGGGCATAAATTGGAAGATATGGAAACAAATTTATTTTTCAAAAACCTTATCCTGAAGAACTTGAGTCTCTAAAAAAGTCAAAACTAGAAGATAAAAGGAAAAGAAAAATTTTAAACCTATATACCTGTACTTATCTATTAAGGAAAGAGATAATATTGAAAAAAAGGAAGAATTGTTTGGGCCTGAGATGTTAAGCAATAAGGCTATTAGAAGAAGAAAAGATTTAAGAAAACCTTCTAATACTACAAATGAAAAGTTTGGCTTAAGATTTCAAATTCTTAATGATTTTAAAAAAAATGAGAAAATTTTGGTCAAGTCTAGTCCAATTCAATTAAAAAAGTTCATCTTAATCCTAGGGAAGTTTCTGAAAAGTTGAATTAGAAAGTTGATATTTTGAAACCAAAGAAGTTCTCAACACAAATTCTTCAGGGTGGTGTCCATCCTAAAAAAAACACATGGCATCAGTGGTTAAGGAAGATGGCATGCATCAAGAACATCACACCCAGAAGGAGTAGCTGAATCATAACTCAATCCAAGAAACAAAAAAGATGCAACAAATAGCTATCTTAAATCAAATGAGCAAATTACAATAAGAGATTTGAATAATTCACAACAATGGTAAATTCTTGAATAACATTTCTTTTACTAATCAATAGAAGTCTTAAGAATATAGTTTTTCAAAAATGTCAGTTGATAAGGATGGAGTCCAAAATATCAAACAATTTAGCATTCAAGATCATTCCCTTAAGGTAGATGAAAAGATTGGAATAGTATATCAGAATTTCTAAAACCTTCTAATCAAGTGTTATTTTTTCTTACCTTATTGCTTTTGATTAATATTCTAATTAGGAAATGTAAGGGTGTTGGGGGTTAGAAATTTCTAAATTAGTGAAGGATCTTGTTAGGTTTATAATATATCTTTTCCAGCTTTACTTAAATCTAGGATTAGTGATCTTAGAGCTTTAGAGAATAGGCTTTTCAAGTAAATTTCAATATGAAAGATAAAGGTTTTGCATGTAGTTTGGTGTTTATTATGATACCATTAATTACTTATTCAATTTATATAATAATTTATGATGAAGTAAACAAAATAAAAATGAATTTCTTATACATGTATGAAAATGTGATAAAATTAAAACTTTCTTGTAAATTAGTCAATTTACGAAAAATATAAGGTATTAGAAATAACAAAAGATAACTTGTGCCTTAATAATTAAATTTACATTAGAACAATAAAAAAAATATTTATATACTGAATTTCATTTACATGAAAAAGTTTAATATTTACATATTGTCATCAAAATATACATTAGTATTTAGTTTACATAATTACAATATCAAAATAGTCTGAGTCCTGAAAAGCAGTTAGTATCGAACAAAATACTGAAGACACAGTCCTAGTCATCATCCTCAAACTAATCCTCTATCTCTATCAATTCCTTCAATGTCAGCTCCAAGTCATAAGGATCTCCAGCATCAACAATAACCTCAATACTAAAAGTACCAACTCTTCTCATCTAATCATGATTGCAAAAAGTGTACACGTAGTTCACCACGTCTAGTGTCCGAACCATACCTCTGTATATGTGCAATCTAAGTGTATGGTGAATCCTATCACTAATAGGGTAATCAAAATCAATAGTATACCCTATTGTCATCCCAAGAGTAAATACATCACTAGATCCACTATTACTATTTACAACAAATTTACAATGACAAAGTTGTTGCTACTTCTTAAATACATCATTAAGCCTACTACTCACTAACCACTCTGACAACCTAATATGTCTATAACATCCTCAATTTCTTATAAGAAAATAAATAAATTCTTATAGCGAAGGGGGAAAATACAAGAATTTTGTTGTATTTTATATAGCCTTAAGAATTAAATAGAAGCAAAACTTACATTCCTTTTGTGAAAATTTTATAAGATTCCAAAGTATTTAAAACTTCCATAGGAATAATTTTGAAACTTTAAAGTGATAAATAAAACTTAAATTTACATTTAGCAAATTATTTGGTTCAGAATACATCTATATAATCCTGAGATATAATCAATGACATTTCAAAAATTATTAATTACAACAAAATTTAGCAAAGTATTTTAAAATTCTAAAACTGACATTTAAAGTATTTACAGAACTTTGTCAACTTAAAATGTAAATCTAATAGAACATTATAATTTTTCAAATTATTCTAAACCCTACAGAGCAATCTTCTTTCACAAGGTCATTGGGTTATGGACCTAGGACAAACCAACCACCTTTATCTCTTCACTTTCATTACCTGAAAAATATTAGTAAGGGTGAGTGTCTCCCGCCCAACTAAATCTCTTATTCGATAGAAGATAGGTATATATATATATTAGGTTAACAATAATATTGAGAGCATATAAATCATTGTTACAGTGGAGAACACACACCCAACAAAACACTCATCTTTGCAATTATTTATGACATACATTTTTAGAATAATATGTATATCATAATACATGTATTATACCACATCAATCAATATGTCATAATACATATATTCTAATCGTACATGTCGATGTATTACAACATATATATCATAATATCAACCGATATGTTATAATGCATATATTATAATCGTACAATTTTTATACTATTTTATATTCATCATACTTTGACATTCAATACACTTTCATATTCATTGCCCCTGGGATCCCTTGAGGACTTCATAGAATAGATAGTTGTTGGTTAGCCGCAGCAACACGAATACACACATGTTCTGACTTAGCCCCTTTTGGCCAAGGTGTAGTTAAGGGTGTAGGTCATGAAATGAGTGTAAGGCCTGTGGTGTCTTTTCTCTCTATTTTTGTAAATTTTGTGCAATCATGGAAAAATATCCACTACCCTCATTTCCTCCAGATCATTACAATCGCCCTTGTCTTTCACACCTGCAGTGTATCTCAGTGACTATCTATACTTATTCTCAACATTTCTTAAATCATTTTCATTCTTTTTCATATCCTTCTCATATATTAACGTGTCATATCATTTACTTTTATACATAAATCTCTTCTTTATTTGAGAACAATATAACACTCTTTATCAATAACATAATTTCACCCATTTCAACATACATCAGTCATCAACAAGCATTCATGTTTATAGTATCATATCCATCTAGCACAAAAGGTTCTCAAACAATTTCACACCACACAGATCAATATAATGTGCCAAAGGTCAGACACCTCTGAACTTAGCCCAATCGTACAATTTCAATACACACGCTTTCTCAGTATCAATACAATTATCTATCTTAAAGTATGATAACATCCAATATTCACAGTATATCTATTATTTCAAAAATATCAAATGTGTAATCTTAAATTAGCTTTGAACTAGTTTCTTGAAATAGTTTTGTTCAAAGCTTTTGATACAAATTGCATTTAGTTAGTTCTAAAAATAAGCATAGGATTTTCATGTCAAACCCTTTATTCCTACACATTATATTTTTAAGAAAACCTTAGTATCCTAGGGTTCCGATAGAAAACTTAGTATTTTTAAACCAAATACAAAGGAGTTAGGGTTTGGGATCAACTCCCCTTACCTAGAAATGTGTTCCTCAGGCCGAGTTTCCTGAAGATCCAAGGGAGAGGTACAATTGTCTCAATGGAAATATTGTTTGAAAGACTAAATTTTCCTAAGTATTTTGAAGTAGACATCGTATTATGAAGAGAAAATAGAAGAAAAAGGAATGAAACTAGAGATTTGAGATTCGAGAAACTTAAATCTGAATAGAATAGATGTTTGAGCTCGGATCTGGAAGAGATTCAAAATTTGAAAGAGTTTTCTCTTGAGAGGGGAAGGAGAGAGGATAGAGAGAAACGAAGATAGAAGACTTTCTAGTGAGAAATGAATGTTTTTAAGGCCGGAGTTCCTTAAACACCCCTCCAAACCCACGCCTTTTTGCTTGAGCGAGTAGATTCTCGCCTGAGGAAGCTCTACCCTCGCTCGGACAAGATAACCAGACAGCGAGACTCCTCTTTTTTCTGCTATTCTCGTTTGAGCGAGAATATTCTCACCTAACTGGACGAGATTGGGTCTAAAGACCTCCCTATTTTTCTGTGACTCCTCACTTGGGCGAGCTCTATCTCGCCTGAGTGCGAGAACAGTTGGGTCAACCTTATCCTTTCTCGCTTGAGCGAGAAAGCTCCATAACACCCTTTTCTAAAAAGCTCTATCTCGCTTAAGCGAGAAATCCTACACCAAAATTCCTATTTCTCCCATACAAGGGGCAAAAAAATTGAGGGTGTTACGTCAAAGGGTTTGTCATCCTTGTTCCTTAAAAATATTAGTAAGGATGAGTTCTATGAATACTCATTTTTATATTATTATTATTTTACTGCTTGAAATAAAATAAAATAAATGAAAACAAAAAAGAAAGGGAGATTCGTAAAATGAGGAGCAAGCAAGCTGCTTTTGCTACTTACAAGTATCTAATTGAAAGTGAAGTTGCAAGAAATAGGAATAACATGTATGAGTAAATGTAAAAGGAGTTGAATCATATGGCAAAAAATAAACATATAGAGACATGAAAAAAGGAGCAACAGAGGAGGGCAGAAGGAAAAAAAAAGGAAGAATAAGAGGATTCCAAAAATGGATTAAAAGATTGAAAAGAAAAATGGAAACCAAAGAAGAGAATTAGGGAGAAGGCACAGAGGATTGAAAAACACAAAGAATATGAAGACTAAAATGGAAGAAACATAAAAAAGTCATAAAGAAGGCACATAGTGACCACCATAGAACAAAAAAATTTAGTAAATTTTATCTCTAATAACCTGTGTCTGAACCTATTTACATGTTATCTCTACAATCATCTTACACATTCTAGCACACATTATGAATCAAAATTTCAAACAACAAAACCACAATCTCAAAATTGCCAAATACAGTTAAATATTCAATAATAAAAGGAGAGGTACTGAAATGAACCCAAGGTCCAAGAATCGCAACCACTATGTTTGGTCATTTCTGTCACCTTGTCTTTATAACCTCTCAAGATTTGTTGTATATTGAAGTTCCACGAGCTTTGAACCATTATCAACGACTATACTCTGCCATCACTATTCTTTTTCTTCCTCTCTCATCCTCTATCTTAGTCCTTCCCTATTTTTCTTTCTTTCACTCTCTGAATAAATATTTTCATATCAGAACCCCAAATATCAGCTGTTATGAACCACTACGTCCCTACAAGCTTGTTATTGTTGTCCTTATTTCTTTCCAAAAGCCAAGCTTCATCTTCCTAATTTGATTAGACAAAACCCTAAAGCCATTTTTGTAAAGCCATGGCTTTTATTACTAATAATGTGAAGAAGAAAGTTTGTTGGATGCCGCAAAACATTTAGAATATATGTATATTAAAAGAATCTCGATCATAACTTACTAAAAATAATCATTTGATTTATTTATTTACTTGTTGATTTATTTATTTGCTTTTATTGCTAATAATATGACTTTTCAAATTAAAATTTTATATCTTAGATTTACTTCTATTTTAGTATTTCTTATCTAACCTTTTATTTTTTTTATATATTAATTTATTTTTATTATAATATGTAAAGTAATGAGACAAAAAAAAAGGTAATTTTTGAATTTACAAAAATTTCAAATAATGCATACTTTCTTCTTTTATTTTTAGTCTAATTTTTAGCATTTTATTTCTTTGGGTTAGGATGATTATTATTATTATTGTTTTAAATTAATTTATTTTTAATAATATAATAATGATATTGAAGTGAATATAATTAATTTTGAGAATTAAATTTGTATTATATATTTTATGTTATTTTATTATTTTTATCTTAGCTATTTATTTACCTTGTCTATTTTATTGGTATTATTATCATTATGATTGTTTCATTTAATTTTATTTAAATATATATTTTATGTCATAATTAGTGAATTATATTTACTTTGAAATCATATAATATATAATAAACAAATAAGTAAATAAAATATTTACATTAACTTATAGAATGACGTATAGTTTTTTTATTGTTGTGCTTTATAAATTGATGAGACTTATATATACTTACATTATTTCAGGTCTTATTTTAAATAAATTTATTATATCAAAAATTTAATTAATCAAGTAACTACTTTATTAATTAATTAAATGTGTTTCATTAAATTTTTTTTATCAATTAGTTAAATTAAATCAAAATTATTTACGAATATGACAAGTTAATAATGTCATTGTGTAGCAACTCTACCTTTGTGCATTATAAATTATTAAGACTTGTGTATACTTACGTTATCTTAAGTCTCGCTAATATATAAATATTTTTTTTAAAAATTAAAGCATATTCCATTAATTAGATACCCACTTTATCAACTAAAATATATTATTATACAAGTTTATTTTATATTAAATCTTAAATTTATTTTTAAATTATTAAATAGTTTATATATTAACTCATTAACTAAATTAAAATCATAATAATGCAGTGATTGGCTACATTATTGAGTAAATGAATTTATATCCTAAAACATAAATTAATTCTTTTTAAAAAAGAAAATATCATTATTTTAAACCAAATTCTTTTAAAATATTCCTTTTAAAATCTTATATATTTCTAATTTATGAGGTATTACACAGATAGGTAAATAGTCGTCAGTTAGCCCATGCACACCGATACAATGTATACAATAACGGGCCTCTTAGTAAAAGGTATAGTTAGGAGTCTAGTCAGGAAACGAGTGTGAGACTATGTGACGCATTCGCTCTCAAATATATTGTCTACACACACAAATGTTCGTATACCACCATACATTTTCTCCAGATTTTCAAAATTGTCTCTGAATTATATATGCCAGTGTATCTTTGTGACTATTCACACTAATTCCTTCACCATTTCTTACTTATAATTCACTCCCTTTCATCTCATTCTCATCATTCAACTAAAAAGATCATGCTTACTCAAAACACTTCTAAACTAAGTCCTTATCACATATATTACAGAAATACAATACAATTACTCCAAACCAATCAACATATCTCATCAACTTTTTGCAATAGTTAAATAATGTTCAATAATATATTTTTAAGCAAGAAACACACAACACTATCTTAAGCACAAAAATATTTATTATGCTTTAATGATGGGATAGAGCTCTCTTTTTACCTCAAAATGAAGATTTGTGAAAGATATCATTCAAAGGACTAAGTTCTTCCTAGATATCACAAGAGAGAGCACTTTTAAGAAAATAGAAAACAAAGAGAATAGAACAGAAATTGGAGTTTTGATCTCCAAAAAACTTACTTGGATTCAATCGAACGAAAGTTCAAGTCTGGATTCGAAGAAGGGTTGGGGTTTAAGAGAGGTTTGTCTACGGAAGGAAGATGAGATATCAGAGATAAAAAATAACTTAGATTGTAATGCAAGTTTTAGAATGAAAAACCCTTATACCCTTCAAAATTTGTGAATTCTTGCTTGAGCGAGATCCATTTTTGCTTAGGCGAGACTCAGCTCACTTGGGCAAAAACATCAGACAATGGTCTTCCAAGCTTTTTCTGATATTCTCGCTCATTTACCTTATGCCTTCTCGCTTGGCTGAGCCATTTCTCATCTTGGTAAGAGGATAGTTGAGGTGACGTTATCCCTTCTCACTTGGGCGAGACTCAACTCTTATGAGTGAGAAAGCTTTGGTATGCCTGGTCCAGAAAATTTAGTCTTGCCTGAGCGTGACCCTTTGCAACAACCAACACTCAAAGTCTTTCTATTTAAAATAATAAAATTCAATAATAAATATAACAAATAAAGTAATTAAGAAAAAGAAGGCGTTACATTTGTGACAACAACATAAAGTGTCAATGAAATTTAAACTTCAGATTCACACAAGCTGGAGCATAAACTAGATGAGTTGGCTACTATGGTAAAACAGTTGGCATCCATCCAAAAGAATTCTGCTGCATATACACCTCCACCTCCATCCATTCCAGCAATGCTTTGTGGGATTTGTTCATCTACGGATCACTTCACTGATAGTTGCCCCACATTGCAGGAAACTGAATCTTCGGAAGGTAATCCTCAAGCTTATGCTACTAATATTTATGCTAATAAATTTCCTTTTCAGCAGCCGCAGCAACAACAAAGCTGGGATTTATCTTCCAATAGATATAATCCCGGTTGGAGGAACCATCCTAACTTAAGGTGGGGAGGAAATGCACAGCATCAAGGCTCTAGCCAACCAACTAACAACCATTTCCAACCGCATCAAGCTGGACAAAGCAAGCCATATTCAGCCCAGCAACATCACCATCCATCATCTTCATCTCAACAACACCATCAAGCATCTTCTTCACTAGCCGCTGCACCTCAAAAGATAAGTCATCCTTGGAAGACCTTGTGAAGCAACTCAGTATGAGTAATCTCAATTTCCAACAACAGAGTCAAGCCTTCCAGCAACAGACTCAAGCAAGTATCAAGACCTTGGAGAATCAAATGGGTCAACTTGCTTCATCCCTTAATCAACTTCAATCTCAAGGTTCAGGCAATCTCCCTGCACAAACTGTAACAAACCCAAAGAATGTGAGTGCCATTACCTTGAGATCTGGTAAGGTGATGCAAGAGCCAGAAATGCCTACTGAGAAGGATCCTAGTTTCACTTTAGCTGCAGAAGGTGAAGAAGGAGAAGTTGGAAGCCAAGAGCAGTCTGCACCTATGCCCACACCATGTCAACCAAAAGTGGTAGACAAGGAGGAGAGGTCTATTCCTATTCCCTTCCCTCAAAGAATGGTTCAGCCCAGCAAGAAGCAAGAAGAGGTTGATAAAGAAATTCTGGATACTTTCAGAAAAGTTGAAGTCAATATCCCCTTGTTAGATGCTATCAAGCAAATCCCAAAGTACGCCAAATTTCTTAAGGACTTGTGCACTCATAGAAGGCGTCTAAAGGGTAATGAAAGAGTGAACATAGGGAGGAATGTATCAACTCTTTTTGAGAGGCAGAAAACTTCCATGCCTGAGAAATGCAAAGATCCAGGGACGTTTACTATTCCCTGCATTATAGGAAACAATAGGATAGATAATGCCATGCTTGATTTAGGTGCATCTATTAATGTTATGCCTTTATCTATCTTCACATCTTTGTCTCTTGGACCATTGCAGCCCATGGGTGTCATCATCCAATTAGCAAATAGGAGCACTACTAATCCAGCCGGCCTTGTGGAGGATGTTCTAGTGAGAGTGAATGACTTGATCTTTCCTGCTAACTTCTACATCTTGCACATGCAAGAAGAAGAGCCAATAAAAGGAGTTGCACCAATCATCTTGGGAAGGCCATTCTTGAAGACGGCCAGGACCAAAATTGATGTGCATGCTGGAACTCTCACTATGGAGTTTGGAGAGAGTGTGGTTCGCTTCAACATACTAGATGCTATAAAGCACTCACCTGAGGAGCATTTAGTTTTTCACATTGATGTTCTTGATAGCTTGATAGATGATAATTTTGCTGAATTTTTAGGAGACTCTTTCGTTGATTTTTATGATTGTATAGATACCATAGATACTAAAATTTGTGAATATTGTACTAAGTCATCTTTGTGTGATATTTGTATTGTTGATTTTCTGGATTTAAATTCTGCAACTTCTGACATTAATGACATTGAAAAATCAAAAGGGTTAGAATGTGGTTCATTGAGTACATCAAGTATAATTGAATCTAACCCTTGTGGTTTAAATGTTGCAGAAATCATTTCAAATGAAAGTGCTAAAGCACTGCCTTCAGTTGAGCAGCCTCCCACCTTGGAGCTTAAACCCTTTCCTGAGCATTTAAAATACGCTTATTTGGAAACAAGTGAGAAGCTCCCTGTGATCATATCCACTGAGCTTGATGAGGACCAAGAGGAGCAATTGCTTGATGTGATTCGGAAGCATAGAAAGGCTATTGGTTGGACCTTGGCTGACATCCCTGGAATCAGCCCTTCCCTGTGCATGCACCGGATTTTGCTGGAAGAAGGATCCAAGCCAGTGAGACAGCCCCAGAGGAGGGTAAATCCGATCATATTGGAGGTGGTGAAGAAGGAGATAACCAAACTACTCCAGGCAAGCATCATCTACCCGATATCAGATAGCACATGGGTGAGCCCAGTGCAGGTGGTGCCCAAAAAGTCAGGGATTACAGTTGTGAAGACTGAGAAGGATGAGCTCCTGTCCACTAGAGTGCAGAATAGCTGGAGAGTCTGCATTGATTATCGGAGGCTCAACCAGGCGACCAGGAAAGACCACTTTCCTCTACCTTTCATAGATCAGATGCTGGAGCGCCTGGTAGGTAAATCTCACTATTGTTTCTTAGATGGATTCTCAGGTTATTTTCAAATATGCATAGCTCCTGAGGATCAGGAGAATACCACTTTTACATGCCCATTTGGTACATTTGCATATAGGAGAATGTCATTCGGGCTTTGCAATGCTCCTGGTACATTTCAAAGATGCATGTTGAGCATATTTTCTGATTTGATTGAGCATTGTATTGAAGTATTCATGGATGACTTCACTGTATATGGGTCATCATTTTCTACATGTTTAGGAAACTTGGATAGAGTTTTACAAAGATGTATAGAGACTAACCTTGTTCTGAACTTTGAGAAATGTCATTTTATGGTTAGGCAGGGGGTAGTCTTAGGTCATATAATATCTAAGAAGGGAATTGAGGTAGATCCTGCTAAGCTTAATGTCATTTCACAGCTTTCTTACCCCTCTTGTGTGCGAGAGGTGCGTGCATTTCTTGGCCATGCAGGTTTCTACAGGCGCTTTATCAAGGATTTTTCCAAGATAGCCCTTCCTTTCTCCAAGTTACTGCAGAAAGATATTGATTTCAAGTTTGGAGCCAAGTGCAAAGAGGCGTTTGATTGCCTAAAGACAGCCTTGACCACAATGCCCATCATTCAGCCACCAAACTGGACACTTCCATTTGAGCTCATGTGTGACGCATCCAATTTTGCTGTGGGTGCTGTCTTAGCACAGCGGTTTGGTAAGGACCCACATGTCATTTATTATGCATCTAGGACTTTGGATCCTGCACAGTGTAACTATACCACAACTGAAAAGGAACTATTGGCCATAGTATTTGCTTTGGATAAATTTAGATCATACTTGCTAGGGTCAAAAGTTGTGGTGTTTACTGACCATTCTGCTCTTAAGTTCCTTTTGAAAAAGACAGATTCAAAGCCAAGGCTAATAAGGTGGATGCTTCTACTTCAAGAATTTGATGTAGAGATAAAGGATAGAAGTGGAGCACAAAATTTGGTGGCGGATCATTTGAGCAGGATAGAGGGAGTCCCTGAACTCACTCCTCTAAAAGATGATTTCCCTGACGAGCAATTATTAGAGTTGTATACTTCAAAGTTGCCTTGGTTTGCCGATATTGTAAATTTTTTAGTTGCAGGAGTTTTTCCAGCAAATGCACCAAGGAGTAAAAAGGAAAACATCAAGAATGATGCCAAGCATTACCTCTGGGATGATCCCTATTTGTGAAAGTTCTGTAGTAATCAAGTGATTAGGAGATGCATTCCTGAGGAAGAAACTGCATCAGTTTTGCATTTCTGTCATGCATCCACTGTAGGAGGCCACCTTGGGCCCCAAAGGACTGCAAGGAAAGTACTGGATGCGGGTTTTTATTGGCCTACAATCTTCAAGGACTCTTGGCAAGTGTGTTCTACATGTGAGAAATGCCAAAGAACTGGAGGGGTAATCACCTTGAAGCATGAAATGCCTCAACAATCCATTTTATACTGTGATGTATTCGATGTTTGGGGTATAGACTTCATGGGTCCTTTTCCTCCTTCCTTTGGTTTCTTATATATTTTGGTTGTTGTAGACTATGTCTCTAAATGGGTAGAGGCTAAGCCTACAAGAACTAATGATTCAAGAGTGGTTGCAGATTTTGTGCGTACTCATTTGTTTTGTAGGTTTGGAGTACCTCAAGCTTTGATTAGTGACCAGGGTACCCACTTCTGCAATAGAACCATTGAGACTCTACTGAGAAAAGTATGGAGTATTGCACAAAGTATCTACACCTTATCACCCCCAAACCAATAGGCAGGCTGAGCTCTCCAATAGAGAAATTAAGAAGATTTTAGAAAGGATTGTTCAGCCAAATAGGAAGGACTGGAGCAAGCATCTTGATGATGCTCTTTGGGCTCATAGAACAGCATACAAGTCTCCTTTGGGAATGTCACCATACAGAATTGTCTATGAAAAAGCCGACCACCTTCCAGTAGAAGTAGAACATCGTGCTTATTGGGCAGTGTGAGCCTCTAATATGGACATAGACAAAGCTGGAGAACAAAGGAAATTGCACTTGCAAGAATTAGAAGAACTTCGCCTTGAATCATATGAAAACTCCAGAATTTATAAGGAGAAGACAAAGGCCTTTCATGATGGAAAAATAGCAAGAAAGGAGTTTTTCATAGGTCAAAAGGTTTTGTTGTTCAATTCCCGTTTGAAGCTCATGCCTGGAAAACTCAGATCTAGGTGGATCGGACCTTTCATTGTGACTTCCATTTCTCCCTATGGAGCAGTGGAGGTAAAAAGTGAATCTACAAACAAGGTTTTTAAAGTGAGTGGACATCGCCTAAAGCCTTTCCATGGGAATCCTACACTTGAGACCAATGTGGAGGAAGTTTTCCTAGATCAACCTCCAGCTGATCTTGATTCTTTAACTATTTTAGAGTGAAAGCTCCATTAAACGTCAAGCTAGTGACGTTAAAGAAGCGCTTTGTGAGAGGCAACTCACAGTTTTATAGCACTTTCTAGTTCTCTTTTAATTTCAATAAGCATTCTTTCATTTGAGCTGTGTTACTAGTCATGTTGCTTAGTTCATTTTGCACAAACATTTTGTTCAACACTTGACTCATTATTTGATTGACAATTTGTTCATAATTTTTGTAGGAAAAAAAAATGCTGTATTTGGACTTAATTTGTGCATATATTCATGGAAGTCCAAGTAGAGAGGGAGAAATAATCATTTCCATGGCACCAAGCATTCACTCTAGAAAGAATTTTGAAGTTTGCCATGAAGGTAATCACTTTCTCAAGCCATAGTGGTCACTTTCCACCAAGGTATGTGACTTTGCTCTCTGTAGTTCTCACTTTCAATTTTCATAGTGACCACTTTGAGGGCTTTTGAATTCATTAGTCTGCGCGTAACTACTATGAAAATTCATAGTAGCCACACGCAGTACCCTGAGAAAATACACATGAAGGGCGCCGCTGTGGTGATTACTTTGAATATTCATAGTAACCACTACAGAAACTAATTTTTGAACATTTGATGCGCGTAGTTACTATGAATATTCATAGTAACCACGCGCAACCTCTTTTAAAACAACTGAGAAAGGCACCTCTGGAGTGATTACTATGAAAATTCATAGTAACCACGCGCACTCCATTTTTGCTGAAACCCTTGCGCGTGGCTACTATGATTATTGAGAGTAACTACGTCCAACATTTTTATATAAATAGGACCTACATTTCTGAGAAATTTTTCAATCTTCTTCTAATTTCCTGAGCACCCACTCCCTCGAATTAAATTCCTTGCATCTAAACGTCAACTCCCTACACTTTTGCATTGCATTTGAACTCCAATCCAGCTAATTTCCTCTTCCTCACTCTCTGCGTTAGGGTTCTTCATTTTTCAATTGAGGATTTTTAATTAGAACCAATTTGAGTTGAAATTACTGGTTAGAATTAGTTTCTGCAAGGATAAATACATGATTTAAAGTTAGTAGGGTGATTAATTTGATCCTGTGTGTGCAAATTGTCATGTTTGAACCCTAGGGTAGCTACTTTCATAATTCGTAGTGATTACTATGTAGGTAATGCTGAAATTCTGCTTCCCCTAGGTTTGTTTTAGTCTAGAATGTGATTTCTATGCATTAAAAATTCAAATTCTCATGGTTAGAAATCAAATTGCATTTTCCCTTTCTGAATTTGAAGTGTTTTTGCTCTGGAGTAGTTACTATCAACATTCATAGTAACTACTCTCTGTGAATATATAGTGTCTGCTCATTTCATACACTCATTCCTGATCTGATTCAGTTGCACTACCATGTAATTACATTTTCACTTACTACTTGCTCTGAATTCTGGAAATTTGATTTGAAATTAGACCCATCTTGCTGCACATGCTTTTTAGCTTAGCTGATCTAGTGGAATTCATCCTCTGCATTTTATATATGTTCTCTGCATTTTCTTATGCTCTCTGCATTTTCACAGCCTGATTCAGAAGTTGAGAATTCATTTGATTGGATCCAAATGCACACTGTGTTTAAATTTTCCAAACCATCAAATGAACCTCTTTTGCAGACCATGATTCACTATATGACATATGTTGTTCTACATTTTAAACACATGGATTATGGACTTCATTTTGGAACTGTTATTGTTGTCATAGTAGCTACCTGTAACACATAGTGGTCACTTTACTGAACCTAATTTGTTGCTTGAATTTGCAAGTGTATGTGTCTATATGTTATTTTCTTGCTGCTGAACTTCACTAAAAGTGTCCACTTTCATAGTGGTCACTTTTATCATTTCACTATTGAAAAAACTGACATAATTCACACATGGGGATCACTCTGTATGTGTTTAACTGTCTTATCTTTCACTGTTAAAGTAGTTACTACCAACTAGCATAGTAGTTACTTTTGCATGCAGAACTACTCTGATTTGTCTTAATTTTCTCTGATTTCTGCACATTTGCTGTGAAATTATATCCACATAATACCTCTGCATTCTGTCATGCTTTACTGCCAAAGTAACTGCTTTCATTCATCATAGTAGCTTTTTTCTGCTGCAACAATGCTGTAAATTGCCTGCATTTTCTCTCCTTTATTTCCAAATGGTGTGAAATTCTTGGTACAGGGTTAATTATGCACTATCACTCATTTATTCCTTTTTCTAGGTGCAGATTAATGGCAAACACTTCCAGAAAGAACGCACCCAGGGCCAAGAGAGCCAAGACAGCTGCTGCCTCTTCATCTAGGCCTCAGCCTGCACATGATCCCAGATTTCGGTCCCTGGCTCATGAGAATTTCTTCAAAGCAAATATTCTCAGGTGACACATTGTGCAGGACAGGAATTTTGACTTGCAAAAAGGGACCTACCCCCAATTTGAGCAGGAAATCCAGAAAAGGGGGTGGGATTTGTTCACCACATGTGCTGGGCATGGGTGGAAGGACATCACCCAAGAGTTCTATACAAATGCCTTCAGGGTTAAGGGAGATGATTTCCCCTATAGGCATTTCATGGTCAGAGGCAAGGTGATAGACTTCAACCCTGTCAACATCCAGAGGATCCTCAACATCCCTCTTCCTGAAAAGAGGCCTGGACAGCTGGACTACACTACTTTCAGCTACTTGGAGGAGAAGGACTACAAGCCAATCCTTCAAGCAATATGCAAGGCTGGAGAGAACTGGGAGTTTGACATAAAGCTCCAGCCCAAGAACCTAACTACAAAGCACCTCCTTCCACCTGCCAAAGTCTGGAGCATCTTCATCCTTAGCTCCTTCATGCCAGTCATGCACTCATCTACCTTGGCAGTGAAGAGGGCAAAGCTAGTTTATGCCATCATGACAGGGATGCCCATCCATGTTGGCGATGTTATCAGCAATGCCATCATAGAGATCCTAGCTAGGAAGAAGGACTCCATGGGTTTTCCCTCCATCATTACTATGCTCTGCCAGGATGCTGGAGTTGACTTTGGGGAGTATCAGCAGAAAATCAGAGCAGCTCCCTGCATCACCACAGCTATGGTGAAGGAACTGTTTAAAGCTAAGAAGAGCTCAGCCCCAGAGATACCTCCCCAAGCTGCAGGGAAGAAAGGCCTTCCTTCTAAAATGAAAGACCAGCTGAAGGAAATAGCTCTGCGACAAGATGCTATACATGCTGGTCAAAAGGCTGCTCTGACCCTTATAGAGACCATGTTACTCAACATGGGGAAGAAAATGGGGATGACTACTGACCAGATCTACTATGCCCCCACCTTCCCAGCCCCTTATCTTCGAGCAGCAGTTCAGAATGATCTTCCACCTTTCACACCTACAGCAGAAGAGGAGGAGGAGGAAGAGGAAGATAACAGCTCTGAGGGTGAGCCAGTACCAGACCTAGTAGCAGCAACAGAGGGGCAGGATGATGAGGACACCAACACTGATGCAGCTGATGATGATGACCTCTCCTCCAGCTCTGATGAGGATGCAATATAGTTTTAAATTTTTATTTCTGTTCTTTATTTACCTTTTTCTTTCATTGTACATATTTTTTCTGCCAATTTCCCTATAATTAGTACATTTTTCTTTTTATTTTCCCTGCCTTTAACTTCCTTTTACTGCTTCTACTCTGAACAACAACTTAACTCTTTCATGCTATATATATATATATTATCTGAGTTTGGGTTATTTTGTTCTGTTGGTGCTGAATTTATTGTCTCTTTGTGCAGAGAATGCCCTCAGTTCCATCAAGAGGAGCATCATTTTTTTTGCCCATGAGTTGAGGCACTATCATTCATGAAAGGGGGTGAAGTTCTTTGCCTCTATTTCATATACTCTTAACCTCATTTTTCCTGCACAATTATACATTAAAATACAAAAATATATCTTTATTCTTTTTCTTTTTCATTGAACCCAATTTTGTAATTCCAATCTTAGACTCTTATTGCAATTTTCATTCAATTCATGAACACACTCTACTTTTGTAAATAATTTTCTCTCCATGCCATGCTGAATATCTTTTCTTGCAAGGTGATTTATCCTCACATGATGTTAAGTAATTATCACCATTTTTACCATGGTAGAGAATTGAGCCCCTAATTATCTTTCTGTGTGTATATTCCATGTCATTTTGCATCTATTCTCCAGAACTTGCCCTGTTTCTTAATTGAATATGCATTATGCAATTTTATCTAGATGATTGAGGCCTCCTTTACACACACATCCACTCACCATTGTCCACCTTTGCACCTTATTGCATTACATCCTCTTCTTTTGCCAAAACTTAGTTTGCCAAAATATTTTTTCCTTCCATCAAGAACATATTTCTTTTGAGTAACATCAAGAGTGAATGCAAATACCAAGTTTGGAGTGTTAATTTTGATGGTAGTTGCTTGAGGACAAGCAACCTCTCAAGTTTGGGGTGGTAGACATCATACATGTTATTAATACATGTCAAAAAAAAATTAATTAAAATTTAAAGAAAAAGAGTGGTTGCCAAAGTCCAAGAAATCATAAAAGAAAGAATGAAAAAGAAAAAGAAAATAAAATGAAGCAAGGTCCAAGAGATTGAAGAGATCTTCACATAATGCAAAATGATGAAAAACAAGGTGAAAGAATGCTTAAACCTCTTAGGCTACCTCATTTGATGCATTTCATTCTAATTGATGTATTCACTCACTCAAAAGGATTCCCTTATCTTGAAAAGTCACTTGAGCTTTTGACCCTCCTTGATCAAACTAAACCTTACCTATCCCTATTTGTGGCCAACCAAGTCCTTTCGATAGGTAAATCATTGTATTAAGGCAAAGGAGATTGAGAATATGGGCAAGCATGTGGTAAGGTAGAGCAATTTGCATGTGTTGAGGGAAAATACCTAGCTTGAAACACTGACGAGTGAAGAGTGAAACACCACCTTGTGAGCTAGATAATTTTTTTGCATTGTGTGAAGTATGATGAACCTTGTTGAATTTTTGTTTCACTTGTATGGGACTTTGCATAAAATTGATTGATATGAGTGTGCTTTCTTTGTTGAATGACTCCATGATTTTGAAATGGAGGAAATGCATATTAGAGTTGAAAGATTGGAACAGAAAAATTTTGAAAAAAAAATTTGGATAAGTCTAACCCTTTTTACTTAAGTCCTTGAATTTTGGTTTGCTTAAGGACAAGCAAAAGTTTAAGTTTGGGGTTGTGATGAATCCACATTTTACTAAATTTTTATACATCATTTATTACTCTTTGGTTAATTTACATTGATTTAGATAGTGAAAATAAGATGAATATTCCAATTAGGCTAAATAATATAGGTTTCTTAGTTTTTGGTTAATTTACATTGATTTAGATAGTTTATTTTACATGTTTTGATCATTTGAATAATGTGGCAAGAATCCCCATGCTTATTTTGAAGAATTATTGGATTTTGAGGAATTTGAGGTGAAAGTAACTACTTTCAAAATTGATAGTGACAACTACAGTAAGCCATTTCCAGCAAAGGGACCAAAGTGGTCACTTTCAAAGCTTAAAGTGACAACTACAGCAACCCAGAATACACTAAACCTGCGCGTGGTTACTATGAATATTCATAGTAGTCACTCCAGAGCATGCAGAATTGAAGGTGCTGCGCGTAGTTACTATCAAAATTCATAGTGACAACTCCAGAGAGTCCAAAATGTCCCAGTGCTGCGCGTGATTACTATGAATATTCATAGTAATCACTCCAGAGAGGCAAAACCTAACTGATGTTGCGCGTGTTTACTATGAAAGAATGAGAGTAACTACTTTGGAGGGTGCCAGCTTTAGTGTAAATAGATTTTTACCAAATTAGGGTAGGGGGTTCTTACACTTTTTGAACCTTTTCTCTTCTTTACTCAATTTAGGATATTTTCCAGAGTTTAGGGCAACCTTGGGTGACAGCCAAGGGTCCAACCTAGGGTTTGGTTTCTCATTTCTCTTGCTTTTACATTAATTTTAATGAGTTTTCTGCATTTCCCAACTACGTTTTTGACCCCCATTTCCATGGAGGGCTAAATTTTGTGTAATCCTTAGTAAGTTCGCATAGATTCTTGAGTTCCTTGAATTTAATGATAATATAATTCCTTTCTTTTCATGAATTACTTCTTCCTTGTCTCTTGAATTGAATTAATGGTGAATGAGGGGAGTATTGCTCAATTAACCCTAATTTTGTTTTAAGGAGATTCTAAACTAGGGATTGCTTAATCCTAGGTTTAATTCTAAGGTTACATAATTTTGGAATGAGAGATTAGAGCCTAACAAATTGCGTAATTTCGTTTGGACCATAAGGTTGATTTTCGCTTGTTAAATTAACCTAATTCATGGAAGAGAGGATGAATGTTAAATCTTGAGTGGAATGAGGATAGAATCTTTGTGGATGAACTAAGGATTGCTGCTTTCTATTGTTTGAACTAATTAAACTCGTTTATTTGTTACTCTTTATTTTGATTTGAAACCACAAACCCCCCCCCCCCATTTTAATTGCTTGTTCAATTAATGCCTTCAACATGTTTAATGAAGATTAATAGCCAATGTTCACGGGAGACAATCTAGGGTAACCCTAGTACTACATTAAATTGTTTAAATTTTGATGAGGATTTGCGACAAATCTTTTAAACACCTCAAAATAAACCATCATCAGTTACTATACTTTTAAATAATATAGGTGTTGAATGGTGAAAAAGTGGAATATGCTAAACTTTAGGCTAGAAGACTTTATTAAGACTGAGAGAATGTGAGCTTCGGCAATATATTCTGGATTGCCCGATTTGGACTAAGTCTGAGGGTGTCTGACCCTCGGCTTATCATATTGATTTGTATGATAATATGTTTTTATTTTAGGATTATGTGCTGAAATGAAGAACTTGACTTTGTATGAGATTGACGAAAATCATTTAGCTATTTGAATAAAGAAGTGTGTTTCATTATAAATATGTGAATTGGACTAAGTTTGGATATAAAAAACATTAGATATGTTTTACTTAATAAAATGATGAGAAAGAGATGATGAAAAATGTGATAGTGAATAGAAATGTATGAGGTTGGTGTGAATATATGAAAGTTGCTAGTAAATGAAATTGACAAAAATATATGTAAGTGTTGAGAAAATGCAAGTAAAAGGGAGTAACTAATATATGTGTCACAAAAATACCGATTGGTACGATTATGATATATGCGTTGTAATACACTGACGGGTGAGATTGTAACACATATGTTATAGTACATTGATTAGTGTGATTGTAACATATGTATTAGAACAATATGATTTAATGTGCCACTGTTAAGATGCTATATAGATAGTTCAGGGATACATTGAAGGTATAGGGTCTAGAGTTTATTATGAAAATATGGGAGAAATAAGAGTGGTGAATGCAGTTCACTGATGTGTACACGATATAAAAGTGGAATGCATTTACAGGCCTCACACTTATTTCTTAACCGTAACTCCTAACTATAACTTTGCTTGAAAGGTTATGAATGCACACATTGTATCCGTGTGTAGTTTAGCTGACCATCGACCATCCATGCTACGTAAGTCCTTTGTAACTAGGGAGAGTATGTTGACAGTGCTTTAGGAGCCCGAGAGTACCTAGAGTACTATTAATTGATAAGATGTTCAGACTTGAAATAGATAAAGTGGCACGAAGTTATGGATTGGATAATGATATTGGATTAAGCGTAGAATAATATGTATGGATGACCTTTGTTTGATTAGATAAGAAATAGAAAGTGTATGATTAAACGATGAATGATAAATATGAATAATTTGGTTTGATTAAACTTGTTAAGAATGGAATATTTCTATTTGTTACATGTTGTATTGGAAACTATTTATGTATTATTTTTATAAAATAAGAATTTTAGTGGGGTGAGGGATACTCACCCTTACAAATATTTTCACGTAAAAAAGAAATAACGAATATTGATCTTTTCTAGGATCATACTTGCAAGAAATGGTAAGAAAGGGACTACTCTGTTAGGACCAATTATTTTGAAGAATGTAATTATATTGAATGAGTTTCTAATTAAAACTTGAAGTAATTTTAACAAACATATTGTAAAAGATAATTTAAGGTTTATATGTGTCTGTGTGTGTATTTTACATAAATCTCAGTCTTTATTTCAATTATAAATTCAAGTTATAAAAATGTATCTTTACTTCATTATGAATGAGACTTTTACACCAGCAAAGTTTTAAAATTTGTTGACCTTTATCAATTTATATTCATGCATATGTGCAATTTTCCAAAACTGTTCAAATCTTTATGAATTTTTATCAAGTTTATCTTAAGATAAAAATGTAATATTAAGAGAAATTATTTGAATTATAATAAGGATGGTACAATGCTAACTCTAATGAAAGGTTTAGAAATATAATAATTCTTTTATAGAATCTTGATGTATGGTGGATGATTTTAACTCAATCTTGTATTCTCATGAAAAGCATAAGAGTAGTATTCTAAGACAGTACTATGATACATTTTTTCCATTTTCTTAAGAGTTGTAAGGTCCCATTCTATGTTCTAAAAGACCAAAATTCACTTGCTATAACGTTTAGGGAAATGATGGATAGGTTTGTGGCTAATAAAGCTTGGCTCTCATAAATTGAACGGTTTTCAATGACTAATACTCATTTTGCATCCTTAGATTATTGTGGTTTATGGCTTCAATTGGGTTTTGAAAAGTTAATTTTTAATCAATTTAAAATTTTGTCCCTATGGTTAACTCACCCTAATTTTAATCAAGTAATTAAAATTATGTGGATTAAAGGTAATTGATAAATTTATATTTTGGATTGTTTTTATAGCTTATTTTCATATTGTTGGTCCTTATTTGATAGGGATATGACACTAATTTTATTATGAATTGTCTTGAGAAAATCACTAGCAAACTGATGGAGCATTTTGATCCCATTTGAAGAAAATTTAACGAAAAGCAAAGTCACACTTAGCATGGAGTATGGCCTTGCTTAAAAGTTAGTCTGGGGGTGTTTCGCGATTAAGCACAATCGTGCTTGAGGGTATGCATAATCATGCTTCTTATTTGATAATTCAAATTAAGAGATATTTTAATATTTTGATAACCCTGTTTAAAATAACTTAAAGTGCCTGAGAGGGAAACTTTTTGCCTAGCTAACTTTTAATTAATAAAATTTAGGTTCAGCTAACTTTTCTAACATTTGATCAATAAATGGAAGAGGAAAGTGGTCTTTCTAAGTAACTTCATTGAGCTTTCTATAGTCTATGCATATGTACCACCCAATTACCTACCTGACGACAATGAGTTATTTTTCTTCATTTTGCATAATCGCAATTCTTCCTTTCTTTAGCACAACTTGTACAAGACTTACCTAGGGGCTATCAGAAATAGAAAAAATAATATATGGCTCTAATAGTTTAATTACCTTTTTCTTTACTACTTCTTTGAAGTTAGGGTTGAGCCTCCTTTGAGGTTGCACCTTTAGTTTGAACTCTTCTTCCAAGTGAATCTTATAAGTAAATGTAGAAAGACTTCTTTAGGATTCCATTAATGATTTCTACATAATAACTCTGATTTTAAATTTATTGTGAATAAGATTAAAAGTAATATTTCATATGAAAAAAAAAAATCTTTATCCTTTAACTTCTAGAATTATCTTTACTCAATTATTTTTTATATCATCTCTACGTATTTTATATAAATTATTCTCTTGCCTACAGGTGTATGTGATGAAATAGAAAGAATTTACATAAATTTTATTTGGGGTTTAACATCAAAAAATAGAAAGGTTCATTTGATTGCTTAAAAATTTTGTCAACCTTAGCAAGCTCGGGGTCTCAACTTTAGAAGTACCGGGGAGATTAATAATGCCTATATCATAAAATTTGGCTGGTAACTTATTAAAATTCTTGCTATAATTTGCATTCAAATTCTAAAAGCCAGATATAATTGTTAAGATAAGTTGTAATAACATAAAAGATAAATCTTATGATTCTTTGACTTGGAAAGCCATGCAAAAATTGTCATTTAATATCATTCAGCATTTGATGGATATTGAGTAATGGTCATAAAATTTTGGTTGGATCTTTTATTCCAGAAGTAGGCCCTTTTATTGATAGAAATTAATTTTGTTCCTTTTTGACAAGTTAATTTTTGGTAGTCTTTTTTTGTAAGTAATGATTGAAATTTTATTATGAATCTTTAACCGAATTTCATTACTAATAGACTGAAAGCAATAAGAATCCCGGTCAACTCTTTTCCAACAAATTTGTACTTAAAAGTTTTTTCACAAATACAAGTAAAAGTTGTTTTTTATTAAATGTTGATAAGCTAAACACACAGCAGGGTTTTCAAAGCTTATAATTTTTAACATTTTTTTCTAAATAATAAATGTTTTAAAATTAAGGTTCTCTTCACGTTAACAATGAAAACTTAGAGAGAGAAAACGAAAAAATGAATATTAGATATTTATACTGCCTTATTTAAATAGTTAAGCTTTTTTTTTAAGTATCTTTAGACATCACTTTCTAAGAATAATAAAATATAAAATGTTATAAAAATATATAAATAAATTTTAATGATAAAAATAGTTATAGAATAAAAGAATCTTCAGCACTTCAACTTCTATATATTTTCAATAAAGTGAATTTCCTGATATATTTTATATTCATTCGGGTTATATAAAAAAAATTGAAAAAATTGAAAAACAAAAGCATCCAAAATGGGTTATCCATACCTAAGAAAAGAAATTTTAATGTCATTGAAAGAACTCTCAATCACAAATCTCCTAAGAAAAAGGACTCACAATCACAGTTAAACCATTTGGGGCAATTCTGTTATTTTCCTTGTAGTGCCCTCCGCTCCCGTTGTGAATTTTAGGGAAGGGATGGAAAGGAGATTTTCTTATATTATTATTTTTTAATTTGAGAATAATATTTCTGAGATCAAATTTTTATTAAAAGAATTATATAAAAATTATTATAAGAATTTGATTTTTGACCTATTATTTTTTATAAACAATTTATTTATTATTTTTATCAATTAAAAATATATCTTTATCATTCGTTTAATATTTTATGAGTCATGTTCGCACTAAATAATAAAGTTGTTGTTTTAAAACCTCGATTTTATCTGAAACCTATTCTTAATGAAGATGAGTAATTTTTTTTCTCATGAATTAACTTATTTTAACAATATTAGCTTAAAATTTTTTTCTTATGATTTATTCTTTCCGTTCTTTTTTATTTGTCTTTGTTTTAGAAAATTTTTATTTTTTTTTATCTGTCTCGTTAGAATTTTAAGAATACATTTATTAATTTTTTCTACTATATCTTTACGCTTTGCATAAAGAGAAATGGCTAATTAACTTATGCAAATTCTAAAAATTAAAGAATTTTTTAATTTCCATAGATAAATTTAATTTCCATAGCAGACTATTAATCATGAATAGCTAATTTTTTAAAATATTTATTAATACTAATAATTCTAAGTAAGTTATGGAGTAGTCAAAATTCAATTTAGAAATAATTTAATAAAAAAATATGAGTAAAACAGGAAAGTAGATGTCAAAATTTAATAATCCAAAAATATTAAATAATTTTTTAATCTATGTGTTTTAACCTTAAAAGATAGATAAAAAGGAACAGAAGGAATAATAATATATAGGATTTTGTATTATCAGTTGATACTAAATTATGATTTAATTAAAAAAAATTATAATAATTATTTAAGAAATCATACTTAATACAATTTTAAATTTATTATTATTATTATTATGAAAATTTGTTAACTTATAATGTATCAAAACTAAATTCTTATTTTGTTTTGTTTTCCTTTATATGCTGCTAGATGACCATATCTTCACAATTTACATGGTTAATGGGTCTGATTAACCTGCGGATTGAAGACACGGCGTTATCGTTCTTTACGTCAATGATGTAAGAATTAGACCAAAAATTAGACAATAGACCATACACACTCAATTCACAATCTTGTAACAATAGATGCTGAAGTTCCCACTTATACGATGGGATTTGGATATCTCATTTCTATTTTTTAAATATTATATTATTATGAAAGAGAGAGTGATTACATTTTTAGCATCCAAAGCAAAGAGTGAGTGGGTCACAAGATCCATATATAAGATAGAACTTTGACTAATAACCAATCATCAAAGTTAATTGGAAGGATCATTTCTCGAGGTATGATATCACAAAGCAATCATTGTGGCTATTGAAAAGAAGTCCTATTGCTCCCAATTTGTGATTCAACATATTCCTCTTAATATATGCTCTCTTTTGCTAAGGGACCTACGACCTTAACACACACAGAATAAAAATAACACATAAAACCTAAAGACGAAGGCAAAAGGATGGTCCATGAAGGGGAATGAGACAGAGGGGGAACTTTTTCCTTCAAATGAAAAGAGACGAGGCTAGCAAAAGCAGCAAATAGAGAATTAGTAGTTTTATTTTGTTATTTTATTTTTGAATATAATTAAAATATAATGACAGTATAAGAAGGAATTAATAATTTGAGGAAGCTTTAGAAATACCAAATTGTGGTGCAAAGCACAGTCCTGGATTCCACTCAGTCACTTGTCATGTCAGTCACCACTCAGCTTCAATTATCATTTTTCTTTTTCATAAATTCTCCATTTTTTTTCGGTTGACATGCATGTCTCCCAAATTATCAGCATCGCTGAAATCTGCTTTTCCTTTTTTTTCTTTTTATTTCTTTATTTTTACCAATTTTATATTAGGAAGGGAGATTGTATTGATCAAATCTATAATTTTCTTGAAACTATACATTGCTTCATGACAATTTTACACTGTTAATAAATTAAAGTATATCATTAATATATTTTATATTAATTATTATATAAATCAATGATTCTGACTAACATGACAATTATATAGCTAATATATTTAACTTACTTTAAAAGGAAATATGAAATTATATTATTTAGAATTATGCAAGTTTATATAAATTTAATTATTTAAAATTTATAATATCAAATAAATTCTTCAAATAATATAAAAATAATTATTTCATTAAGTTTTCATAAATAAAAATAAAAATTATATTGATGTATTTCAATTTTCAAGGATTAGATATTATAAATATTTAGAAGAAAATTAATGTTAAGTAAAATTTTGATAGACTAAATTATTAAATTTAATTTTTAAAATTTTAAACATAAAAGTCTAATTTATAAATATTTTTTCACATATAATATATTTTACATTATAATATTCACTTTTTATTTATCCAAAATAATTGAGTAGCAATATATATTACATTTATATATCCTTACAATAAGATTTAAAGTATTAATGTGAATACTTTTGTTTATATATATATAGAGAGAGAGAGAGGATATTCTATAGTTTATAGAGTTAAAAAAAAATAGACTTGTTTAATGAGCTTTTAAAAAAGTAAAAAAATTGTGAATATCTAAATTTTATTTATTTTTTTATTTTTAATTTCTGAATTTATTTTATAAAAAAGAAATAAAAATAAAATATTTTATGAAAATTAGAATTTACTTTAACAAATAAGAAAATTCAGATTTGACTATAAAGAGGAATGAAAATATTGTAAGAATTGAACAAAAAATAAGCAAAGTGTTTGAACATAAAAATGGAACTTGGATAAGGAATTTGGCATTTTACTAATTCTAAGAACGTAAAAAATAAAGAGAAAGCATCAAACGGGAGCTGAAAAAATTTTAGAGAAGAGGAGATTTTGCTGAAAAAATATAGAAAAGAGAAAGATAGTAGAAGGGAGGAAAAATAAAAGCAAGCACGCATGCAAAATTTCTAAGTAAATTTTTATTATTATATAAATTTATTTATTTATTTATTACATATTTCTTCTATTGAATAAGCGTTTCATATATCAACTCAACTCAATAATATTTTTTTTTTATTCTATTTTTTTACAAACTGCCACCCTCCGCTGTCAGCCGCCCACTGCACGTGGCCACCACCCATCATGCCTCCGCCAGAATTTGACTACCCACCACTATGAAGTATCTTTCCTCCACTATTCTTTCTCTTTTTTTCTCTTCCAAATGATACCACCTTCAACCATCCAATATTTACCCCTTTTCTCCATCCATTTTTTCTCCTCCAAACCACCACACACACCCAAGATCCACCACCTCTCCACCCATTATTTTTCCTATTCCTCCATTCATCATTATTTTCAAACACAAAACTTATCGTTGAAGTTCCTTTCCTACCCTTCCTCTCTCTCATACTAACCTCTACTACCCAAAACTATGGCCTCTATTAACCTCACCTTCATTAACCTTACCTCTACCTTTTCATAGCCCTTTTTTCTTGAAGAAAAGCACACCCCTAACCCTAAAATCTCTCCCCTCAAATCTAAAATTTCAAATTTTGAACCTTTTTATCCTTTTTTATTTTTGAGTCTGAATATTTTATTTATTTCTTTTTCCTTCTGATTTTTTTATTTATTTAGATTTTCCATTTTTATTTATTTATTTATCATTATTATTTTTAGTAATATTATTATTTATTATTATGATGATTATTAACTTGTTTAATGAATGAGTTCTTATTATTTATTTTATTTTTATTTTTTTTTATGTTAGCCTAATTTTAATTTATTTTTAAGCAATAATAATTAGAATAATTAAAATAAGAGGTTATTAGAATTAATTAAACACAATTATTTTTTATTTTACAATATTATATTTGAGTTTTTTTTTAATTTATCTCATTCTAACATTAAAAATACATTTTTCTCTATTTTTTTATATTCCATTGTTTATATCCTAATTATCATGTTGATTATTTAGGATTATTATCTTTTATTTCATTTATCATATATTTGTAAAATATTTATGTGATTTAATTTTATATTTATGATTACTTTCTCTTATATTGTGAAAAGTAAATTACTTGGTAAATTACTTCCTTTTTATATAATCAAGCAATAAATAATAATATAATTACATCAATTTATATTATTAACGTGTAGTTTTTCTGTCGTCATGTATTATAAATTGATAAGTCTAAGTATACCTACGTTACCACAACTTTATGCAATATTAATTTATCATATGTTGTCTTTAATTAATTAGTTAACTATCTTAATAATAAATCAAGATATATCTCCCTTCTAATTACTAACTTACAAATCAAACAATTTATAATGCTAACATGTAACAACTCTACTTCTATGCATTATAAATTGTCAAAAATCTATGTATACCAACGTTACCTTAGGTTTTATATAATATAAATTTATCAAATGAAGTTTTTAATCTTTTTATTAAATAAGTATCTTCTTTAATCAATTCAAATAAATTTATTTCTTTTATTAAAATAAAATTATTTTTATATTTTAAAATTTTTTAAGTCATATTTCTAATTTTGATAAATTAAATAACTAAACATTTCTTTACTTATATAAATTTTTGCAATATCAATGTGTAATTTACATTACCATCGATTATCTAATAAATTATGAGAGATTTATGTATAGCTTATGCTATCTTAAATTCTCTTTCAATATGAATTTTTAAATTCAAACTTTTTTCATTTACAAACTATAATATTTTTTAATTGTTAAATTATTTTATAACGATTTACAATATGGTTGTGTGATCTTTTTTTACTTTTTGTATTGTTTCTCGTAGGATACATTTATAACTGTGTTATCTTGTATCCTAAACATTATAATGTTAAGAAAATAATTTTAATCTTAAAATAAATATTATAATGATAGAACTATATGGCTTTGAGTTTTTCATTACATCTGGACGTACGTTGGAGCGGAACCAGACCCATCAAGTCAAAATAATTTTCTTTTTTTTAAGATATCAATTAACATTTCAATAAATAATTTATTTTCTTTTAAAATAAAAATAACAATAATTATTGTTTAGGAGTTACATAAATATTTTTTAAAATTAAAATAAATTTATACAATTAATTTAAAGTAACTATTAACGGACATTATAGGATGCTAATATCTTTCTTACACGTAAATGATTCTCTTTAAAAATATTTCATTCTTAAAATATTGCGATTATCCAGTTGTGACAAAAAAATATTATTTCACATATAATATATTTTACATTATAATATTTATTTTTTATTTATTCAAAATAATTGATTGGCAATATATATTACATTTATATATCCTTACAATAAAACTTAAATAAACCAACGTGATCTTGCAAGTATTAATGTGAATACTTTTGTTTATATATATAGAGAGAGATATATATAGAAAGAGAGAGACAGAAAGGATATTCTTTAGTTTATATGGAGTTAAAAAAAATAGAGTTGTTTAATGAGCTTTTAAAAAAATATTATTAATGTAATATTTATCTTTAATATGTATTAAAATATTTCAGAAAAAAAACATTATATATATATATATATATATATATATATATATATATAGTGAATTATCTACATAAATTTGTTTTCTACAAAGGGTAAATTTTATTTTTTGTCAACTACAAAGAGTTGGATTTAAACTATATTTTAAAGGCTCAAATTATAATAAGAATTTTAACCCTACCTACAATAGCCCACTATATGATGCGGGCTAGTCTAAATTGGACCAAGTAGTCTAAATTAATAGTTGTAAGTCGAAAATTAGAGACTTTGATTATTCGTCGACTCTACCTATCTTTATTGTTATTAATGTGATGTTTGAAAAGTATTAAGAAATGCAAAAACTCATTTTATGAGACAAGTACACTATAAAAAAAAACCCACCTCATTTGTCACTTTTTATCTCTCTACTTTTTGTTTTTTATTTATTTTTGCTTTGCAACAATGATTAGGGCCAACTTAATTCAAATTATATTAAATTTGTATTCATCAATTTCAAGAATAATATATCATACACTCTCTTTTACTGTGTTTCTACTTCTTACACTCTCAGCCAACTATGATTATTTTAAATTAACTCAACAGTGGTGAACCATCATGTATTTAGATGCTCAACAACATTATGGGAAGATAATATAATAATATCTTGAAGCAATCACATAAATCAAATTGTATAAACAATATAAAAATGTCATTGGCTAGCTAAATTAACAACAATTTTTCTTTATCTTAAGATATCTCTCATAATTCATAAAATAACATATAACAAATATTGCATTTCTTGTAGAATTTGAATTCATCCCTCTTAAATTAATTGTTTTCTTTAATTATTTTTTATCTGATCTTATTAATCAGGTATGTTTAAATATTTAAATTGTAATTATTATATAGTTAACAACACCATCGTGAGTGACGGGACTGTAATTTTGTTAGTATTAAAATATTTTTAATTTAATTACACTACACCTTTTATTTCTTTAAATAATTAATTTTAATTTTTATTGTTATTTTTTTGTTTTCTTTATTTTTTTTTCTTTTTCTTTTTATTGTGCAAGTTAATTTCGTTTTATACAAAAAATTAGAAGTCTTAAGAATATCGCATAAGTTGAATCTAAAATAAATAAATAAATAAATATATATATATATATATATATATATTAATAAAGGTTACTTATAAACAACGGATATGCTTATTTCATTTCTAAAAATAGTTTTTTTTTAAAAAAAATAAATTATAGTTTTGTAGTATATTTTATTTTTAAAAACAAAACTATTTTATGAAAAAATCAAACTTATTCAAACTTTCTCTTTTCTTTCTTCCTTTTTAAATTTTACTCTCTTAAAAAACTAAACACGGAAAAAAATAGTAAAATCCTTCATATTAGTTAAGAAAAATCATATTATCTAATTATTTTGATAACAAGATTTGACTCATTTGAGTTATAAATAACATTGAGAATATTATAACAACAATGACACTTATTAGTCTGCATGCAGAGAAGAATGTTTAGCGTTTAATTTTCCTAATTAATGATAAAAAATTTCATTAAATTACTAATGTTTCATTTTGGGTCAATGGTATTTATTTATATCTTGTAATCAGGGCTATCAAAATTTATGATAAAAGTGTAATAACTTATGGTTAAAGATCTGAATATATTTTTGTTTTTATAATTTTAATGAATTTTTAATCTTAGCTTTATTAATTCTTTTTATTTTAGTTCTTATATTTTGTAAATTTGTATATATAAGTACATTTTTTTACATGTTTCACCAAGAAACAGTCACATTAATTTTTAATTAGATCACTTAAGCAAATGTTGCCAAAAATAGAATTTATAAAAATGAAGGGGTAGAAAAATTAAAGGAACTAAAGTTAAAAAAGTAACAAAAATATATTTAATCCTATTATAAAATAATCATCTATTAAAAAACATGCATCACTCTAGTTTAAGTAATTATCTATAATGTAAAATAATATTACATTGGATAAACGTATCATCTAATAATATATGTTGCTTACGCCACTTTAATTTACAATCTAAATAATCGATTTAGCTGTCCATTCTTAACTATAGCTATTATAGAATAAAATAAAATACAAATTAAACGTTCTCTTGATTTTATATATCTATGTTGATTATTCATATTTTATAAAATTTAAAATTTATCATTTCAAACACATTCCTGCATTTGTATTTATGAGTAGTGCTAGAAATACACCATTTTAAATATATTTTTAGTTATTAACAAAAATTTAATAAAAATTACATAAATATAAAAAATTATAAAATAAAAAAATAAGATCCACCTAATTTATAAAAAATAAGATAGATTAGCAACAACAACAAAAAAGACATAAAAATAAAATAGATCAATCAATTGGACCGAAAAATTGATAATTCGACCGCCTGGCCAACCTTAATAAATGATTGGCATTGTCATTCATCATAAAATAACACAGTTGTGAAACTCTACGAAGTACATTCGTCATGTAAAAGGTACCATTACAACATAGTCGTTTCTTTATTTTAAAAAAAATTGAAAAGTCACTAACCAACTGTAGTTGTAGTGACCCTTCTGTAAATTATTTGGTAGATAAGATTTAATGAAAATGTATTATTACATTAAAAATGTATTTGTGTGGGAAGAAATAGGAATAGAGGAGTAGAGAGGATGTAAGAGACGCGACTTGGGAGAGAGAAGAGAAGGGAGTAGAATAACATGTTGCATAGTGCTGGCTTAGAAGACGACAGACAATGACTGGGCCGTTTGGTCTGTTTGTCGACGAAACCAGCGTGGCGATGTGGGCCCCACCGTAGCTGCAGGTACGTGACTGCATGTTAGAGGGTCACATGCCGAGTTTGAAACCCCACCCTCCAACCATTTCACCACCACTCACTCCATGGAACAGAAAATGAAACATCAAACATCCCCCGTTTCCCTAATTCCCAATCTCCACACTGTTTACTGCCTTTCGAAAAATATTATAAAATTTAATAGAATTTTTTTAACAATGAAATTACATATCTTCTTAAAGAATGTACAAAAAATAGTGAAAATATTATTTTAGCGTTTTTATAAATATTTCAAAATAGAAAATAAAATAAATATAAGGTAGTAATTTTATAGTTATAAATGAAAATAAAAAATATTTTTAAAACTAATATTCGTGTCTCACTTTTGATCTTATTTTATATATTATTTATCAAAATATTTAGAAGACAATTAATAACGAACAAACTTAAATTAAAATCTTAAGAGTTTGTTTAAATATTAAAAGAAAGAAAACATGGTTGATAACCTTATTTTCAAAAAAATAAAAAATACAAAATTTGCTTCTATTGTCAACTTCTAAAGCATCTTGGCCCTCGTACCACTTTCAGATTCCACACTCTTTGACATGGAATTTTCCTCGTAACTCTGAAGTCATAGAGCTGCATCCTAGAACATGAATTGGCTACAGAATGCTGGTTGAAACATGGATTCCCTTGGAGACACGAAACCAATAGACAACATATCCACCACCTAGACTTTTTGTTTCGCAAATAGATCCAAAATTGGGTCTCCATTGTCAATTTTGAGCTACAAAGGAAACAAAGATAGTTGAAATTCTTCAAGATGTTGGTGGAGGAGTGATGGGTGAGGAAAAGGGAGTGAAGAATAAGGTCTCTTAAGAGGTGAGAAGGTGGGTGGGCAAGGGACTGAAAATGTTGAAGAAAAGAAAAAATTCTCAATCGTAAGAATGTTGAAAGAGATGGGCAGGGAAGCATAAATGTTGTGAGGTAACTAAGAAAATAAGGTGGTTGTTCTACTGACATGAATTTAAACGGGGTCATTTAATACTCCTCCGAGGTGGATCAATTAAATTTATATATATTTATTAATAATTAATTTAACATGAACTTAAAGGTATTTTTTATTGTTAATTTTTTAAAAACAAAAAAAAATAATTTTTTAATGCAAAAGTATCATTTTTAATCTTCATGTAAGGTTTGTCATTTTTCTTCATCTTATTCAAAAGCAAAGTTATAGATGTCAGCACAAATTAAAATAAGATCTAATTACATAAATTTAGAATACTAATTGTGAAACAATTGTAAAGTCATTTATTTGTTATAGATATTGTACCAGATAAGATAGTATTTGGTCTTATCTACAGAAAAAGAGAACCGAGTATCCTCTCAGTCAGGTCAAGCCGAATACTCTCTCAGCCAGCATTAAAGGTAATTAACCCAATTAAAGGTAACAACCAAATCATTAATTCTCTTTAATTAAAGGGCCAAAATCAGGCTAACTTAGCAAGCTCATTAGCCAATAATACTGCCTATAAAAGGAAGGTAGAAAGTATAGGTAAAGGGTTAATTTTTCAATATTAAATAGCATTTATTGCTCAGAACCGAATCTTGACTTCAGCATTGGAGTGCCTTTTGCAGATACTCTCCCCACGTCAAGCCACATCAGCAATAGTCAGAGGGACGTCACCGTTTCAGAGTAGAGACCCGAAGACTAGTGTTTCCCTAGTAGGAACAGATATTATGAATTGTGCATAGACAGTTTACGTGAGATACGATTTCTTCATGAATAAAAAGTTAAGATCTTTTTTTGCTTAATCACGCTCTCTTAATCTTAAGTTATCAATGGGACAAACTTAAAAAGCAGTGAAATATGTTTCCATGATGGCAAAAGAAACTTAACCATTGTATTTATTTGTCAGATTAGTGTAATTATATGTATTTATTATCATGCCTATTGTTAGAGTCGTGTAGACTTGAACTATATTAATTATTTATATGTTGGAATGTCAAATATAAAGGTTGTGTGATTGCCTGATAAGGAACAGAGCAATTGTTGTGCTGTATGATGATGTTAATATATGTGAAGTGTCGTGTCAATGGAAGATGATTGTTAAATGTGTTGAGCGTTTGGATAATTTAGAAAGTACAATCAAGAATTTATAATATTTCATTCAGGAGAGAAATTTTGGAGTCTGGGTGCAGGGTATCTCGCTCAAGCGAGATTAGTCTCGCTTAAGCGAGAGCAGATAGGATTGCTTCAGTTGTAACCTCGCCCAGGCAAGAAGGGATCTTGCTCAGGCGAAGTGTGACCTCGCTCAAGTGAGAGGTGCTCGCTCCAGCAAGAGGTCACAGGAAAATTTGGTAGCTCTCCAGACCCAATCTCGTTGCTCGTCTAGGCGAGATGTATCTCGCTCAATCGACGTGTTTCTCGCACAAGCGAGAATATCAAAAATTGAGAAGCTTCATTGTCTAGTTTTCTCACCTAGGCGAGGGTTGGCTCACCCAGGTGAGGGCAGATCTCGCTCAAGCGAGAATTAGGCTCGCTTAAGTGAGAACGCAGCGCTGGAAGGGTATTTAAAGGGCTTCAGCATCCATAAACTTCATTTTCTCACCAGACAGCTTTTCTCTCTCATTTTCTCTCTGTTCTCTCTTCTATTACTCTTAGAGAAAACTTTCTCAAAGCCTAATTCCTTTATGAACAAAGTGAAATCTTCTATCTCATCGTGATCTAGGTGAATTCTCAGAGCTTAGTTTTCAGTTTTATCTTGTTTCTTCTCTCTCTTTCTCAAGGGACTTTATCGAGTTATTTTGAGTAGATCTGAACCGTTCAAGTTGTATTCCACACCCAAACGGTCGATCTCTCTCTATGGAACCCACTAGGAGCACTATCTTGGAACTCATTCCAAGTAATGAGAGCTTACCTGATTTGATCCAGTTCATTTAATTGAGATCGTGATGTCTATATAAATATTTCATTCTAGCTAAGAATAGTGGGCATATGAGTTAACTTTGGGCTAAAACCCAGAGTTTGTGTAGTTAAGTAGATTTCTCTGCTGTATGATGATTGTTTAGAAAACCATGATGGAATATAATATACTAGAATGCAATGATATATGAGACGAGAGTGTTAATATATGCTGAAATATTCAATTAATATTTTGAGCTGCTTAGTTTTATTGGGTGTTATGTACTGAAATGTTTAGTTTTGCTGTTAGAATATATATATATAGCTGAGTGGTTGATGTTGGGTGAAATAACATGTCTTGCTGAAATTGCTAAAATTGAAGATAAAAGAATTTGTTGTGTTGTTAATGCTGGATAAAAATATATAATGTTGTATCATCAAGGTTGAAAATAGATTTAATTTTGCTGTATTATGCTAATTTATCTATGCTACATCATATTCATCATTATCATCCTAGAGCTACCTAGGACATTGACCTGTGTTGTGTCTGGATCCAGATACCGGGATGGGTCGCTCCCAGACCGGAATAGTTCCTCTAGAAGACTTAGGTTGTGAAACCAAATGGAAATTGAATTGCTGCATGTGTATTAGATAGGTTGGGAATGGGCTGGACATGCTGCATTATTTTATTAAAGTTGTGCAATGTTGTGCGTTGACTGTTATGAGCTGTTTAAATGATTTTATTCGTATTCATTCATATTTCATTAATAAGGTTTTGAATTTATATAAGCTCACCCTTGTATTTTGTTGTGGTGGTATGTATGTGCTGCAATGATCGTACTATGGTACGTGAGCAGAAAGTACAGGGAATGTATCGACTTCTCAAGCTGGAAGGTCTGGCTAAGAGACATTGAAGTTAGCATTTTGGGAAAAAGCATGGAGTTAATCATTTTGCTGTTTTAGGTCTAGTCTTTTAGGTTACTAATGTGTTAACGAATATAATTATCTGTCGAACACTTGTATTTTGAATCCCCAGTTGAATATTTTGTTGTAAATATAAATTTTTGTAAATTTTTGGTATTATACAAAGGTAGTTATATATGTTGTTATTTCATCAAAGTGAATGTCAAATTACAAATTGCAATAAGTTTATACTCTTGGACTTGCGTATGTAATATCTAATAAATGAATAAAGGGAATTAAGAAGAGTAAGGCGGAATGTCACTGATTCTTTATAAAAAGAGGTCGTGACATTTTAGTGGTATCAGAGCAATGGTCTAGGTAAACCTATGGGGTGAGGTTACTAGACTTTGGTTGTGTATTCTAAGCAGAGTCTTAACTATGAATCATAAGTCAAAATTTCTAATCAACTAATTATGTGGGAGAACAAGCTTGATCACTTCAGTTTTCTAATATGGATATAAGAAATCTTTAGGCATATAAGGCTTGGGGTGAGCTATAGGCGGGTTGGGTGGTTAAATAAGATGTTGTTAGGCTGAGCTGTGAAAAAGTTTCATAGACGTTGTGCTTTGTTATTCAAATCAATTGTAAGTGATAACATGATGTTGTGCTGATGAATTCAAATATTATGATAAGTTACTTTAATACATTATTATATGTTGAGTTTATGCCTGTGCTGTGTTGACTCCTGATGATGTGTATTAAGTTGTAAATGTGTTTAATCTGGTGTATTAATTAGATAGTTGAATAATTAATTTGAGTTGGGATTTGCTGTAAATATTCTAAGTTGGTGTTGTTTTGTATTAAGATGGCAAGACCACTTAGGAGACCTGCTTCAAATCCTCCTCCACTTGATGTGAGTCGATGGCTCACGCTATGGAGGCTATAGCAGCTACCATGAGGCAGAGTTTAGAAGTGGTTCAACAGCAACAAGCTGCAAGTCAAGCAGCCGCTACAGCTCAGGCAGTAGCAACAGCTACTGCTACAATAGTAGCACATGAATATCACCGGTTGTCAGAGTTTAGAAAGAGTGAACCCCCTCAGTTCACTAGAATTGACAGACCAGATACAACTGAGCTCTAGATCTGAGAGATGGAGAAAATGTTTGTTACCATAGGGTGTGCTGAGGATAGAAAAGTTGTTTATGCCGTATATGTGTTGGGAGGAGATGCAGAGATGTGGTGGTAGGGGGCTCGTACGATGTTAGAGGCACGAGAAGAGGCCATTACATGGGAAGTATTCAAGAGTAGCTTCCTGGGGAAGTTCTTTCCAGCTCACGTCCGTGCTACGGGAGAAAGGGAGTTCTTAAGTTTAGTGCAAGGGAACTCATATATATGAATATGTTATTTAGTTTGAACGACTTTATTGATTTTATTCACATCCAACTTCTGAGGAGTAGAGATATCAAAGGTTCTTTGATGGTTTAAGAACTGATATAAAGAAAACTTTGATTCTATTAAGGATTACAGAATTTGCTGATTTGGTGGATCAGGCTACTATCATTGAGAGCCTTAACTTAGAGGATGCTGGTGGAACAGGGAAAACTCAGTCTAGCAAACAAGCCAGTAGTTATAGAGGAAATAAGGGTGCTAGGAAGGGCCCTTATAATAGACCATATCACCAGTAGCAGTTTTGACCTTCCCAGTCTAGGGGAGCAACATCATCAGCTCCTAGACCAGTAGGAACTACTACCTATGCTCTTCAGCCTAGGGGAGCAAGTGAACCATCTTTTAGGCCTAGAGCTGAGACCCGTGTATTTACTACTTCTGGGACAAAAGCTGCTCAAGATACAGATCTTGTGCAAGGGACAAAAGGGGTGGCAGGTACATCTCTTTCCGTGCTTTTTGATTTCAGAGCCATGCACTCCTTTATTATGGATGCTTGTGTGAAAGATTTGAAATTGTTTGTTAGTGATTTGAGATGCAATTTAGTGGTGACGACACCCACGTTGAATTTGGTAACAACTTCAACAATTTGTATTGGATACCCTATAGTAGTTGAGGGACAGGAGTATAGAGTTAATCTTATTAGTATCCCTATGTTGGGGCCTGGATGTTATCTTGGGCATGGATTGGCTGACTATCAATCATGTTATGATCAATTGTGTCCAGCGATGTTTAATTTCCCTGAATAGCAGGACCTACCAAAAATCATTCCCATGAGCCAAGTGGAGGTAGATCTTGAGGAGGAGCATCATGTTTTGTCCTTTTAGCTATTATGAGTGTAGAGTGGGAGCAAGAACTTCGATTCATACCGATAGTGTAAGATTTTTAGAAAATCTTTCCTAATGATGTTCCTAAAATACCTTCACCCAGGGAGATTGAGTTTGACATAGATTTAGTACTTGGAGCTAAGCCAGTATCTATAGCACCTTATCGGATGGCGCCGAAAGAGCTGATAGAGTTAAAAGGCCAAATTGCGGATTTATTGTAGAAAAAGATGATTAGGTCGAGTGTGTCGCCTTGGAGAGTACCGATCCTTCTGGTGAAAAAGAAAGACAGAAGTTCTAGACTTTGTGTAGATTAACGTTGGCTGAACAAGCTAACCATTAAGAATAAATATCCATTGTTGTAGATTGATGATCTAATGGACCAGCTAAAACGAGCTAAGGTATTTTCCAAGATTGATTTAAATTCTGGATATCATCAAATTCGAGTTAAGGATGAGGACATACCCAAGATAGCTTTCTGTACTTGGTATGGGCATTATGAGTATGTGGTGATGCCTTTTGGAGTTACTAATACCCCAGCAATATTTATGGACTACATGAATTGGATCTTTAGACCTTTTTTGGATTGGTTCATAGTGGTGTTCATTGATGATATTCTTATCTATTCTAATTTGAAAGATGAACATGCTGAACATTTGAGAATTATTTTGGAGATTTGATGAATCCACATTTTATTATATTTTTACTTGTCATTTTGATGGTTCTTAATAGAAAAAGTAAACTTAGGAACTGTAAATAACATAAAAACATTGTTTTTGTCAATTTATCATAGGTTTCTTAATTTTTGGTTAAATTACATTGATTTGCATAGATATAGTTTGCAATTTTGATCATTTGAATAATTGTGCAGGAATTTCTAGACTTTTTCCATGGATTTTTAGCAATTGAGAAAGTTTGAGATGAAAGTTATCACTTTGGACTCCATAGTGAACACTACAGCAAGCTAGATCCAGACGGGCAGACCAAAGTGATCACTATGAACTCATAGTGACAACACCAGAGAGGCCAAAAAGTACAAGACTTGCGTGTAGCCACTATGGGACCATAGTAGACACTCTGGAGCAGCCAAAGTTATCACTTTGATGCCAAAGTGACAACTCCAGAGAGACCAAAAACATAGGACCTGCACGTAAACACTATGGAGAGAAAGTGACAACTCTGGAGCATTGTGCGTTATCACTATGAAGCCAAAGTGATAACTCCAAAGAGCCCAAATCACTGGTCTTGCGCGTAAACACTATGGAGCATTACGCGTCATCACTATGAATCCATAGAAGTTACTTTGGGCGAAAATTTCTGCACTATAAATAGGATTTGAGAAATTAGGGTACAGAGCTTTTTGACATAACTTTAGATTCTTTTGCCACTTTTGGAGCATTTTGCAGAGCTTAGGATCCTTGGGTGACAGCCAAGGCTAATCTTAGGGTTTGATTTATAATTTCTCTTCATTTTCCTTTAATTCTTGCATTATGATGTTGATTTCCCTTTGTTTCCATCTTGAATTTGTAAGACTTCTCCCTATGGAGGGCTAAACTTTCTTGTAATCCTTAGTGAGTTCATGGATTCTTGAATCCCTGGATATGAATGTCAATATAATTCCCTTTTCTTCATGAATTTACATTTCCTAACTCTTTGAATTGAATTAATGGTTGAATGAGGGGAATATTGCTTAAGTAACCCTAATTCGTTTTATTGAAATTCTTAACTTAGTTTGCTTAATCCTAAGTTAATTTCTAAGGTTGCGTAATCTTGGGGATGAGAGATTAGAGCCCATGTAAATTGCTTAATTTGTATGGGATATTAAGGTTAATTGTTACTTTTTGAGTTACCCTAATTTAGAGGAAGAGAAAAAGTATTGAATCTTGAGAGGGATAGGAATAGAATTACATGAACAAACTAAGGATTGCATATTTCATTGATTGGATTCATTAATTTCATCACTTGCCTTTACATTAAAATTGGAATCACACAAAACTCCCTTGTTTTAATTGCTTTTATAGTAAATGTTCACAACATGTTCAATGTATGTTACAAACCAAAGTCGTTGGAGACAACCTAGGCTTGGACCCTAGATACTACAAACATTTTGCATATTTTGATGAAGGTTGACAACAAATCTTTTTGCAAAACGAAATGAAAACTTATCGTTCATCAAGATTCTGAAAGAGAAACAATGTACACTAAATTGTCCAAGTGTGAATTTTGGCTTGAGGAAGTGAAATTTCTTGGTCACGTGATCTCAGCTGAAGGAATTGCAGTTGACCCTTCAAAAGTAGAATCGGTGTTGAATTGGGAAAGGCTGAAGATAGCCACAGAAATTTGTAGCATTATGGGGTTGACAGGTTATTACCAGAGATTTACGGAAGGGTTTGCAAAGATTGCTTCACCTTTAACACGATTAACTCACTGAGATCAACCCTTCATTTGGACAGAGGACTCTGAAAGAAGTTTTAACGAGCTGAAGCAAAGATTGACATCCTCTCTAGTGTTGATCCTTCCTGATACTGGCCAACCTTTTGAGGTATATTGTGACACATCGCATCAAAAGCTGGGATGCGTATTGATGCAAGACTGATGAATCCACTATTTATTATATTTTTACTTGCCTTTTTGGTGCTCCTTGATAGAAAAAAAATGGACTTAGATAATGCAAATAATACATAAATCACATTTTGAGTAAATATCATAGGTTTATTAATTTTTGGTTAATTTGCATTTAATTACATAGATATAGATTGCAATTTTAATTATCTTGATAATTTTGCAGAGTCCCCAAGTTAATTTTGAGAAATCTTGGCCTTTGGATGAAAGTTGCCCCCAAAGAAGCCACTTTCAGGAGCAAAAGTAGCAACTACAGCAAGTCTGGGCATTAAAGGTTCCAAAGTAGCTACTTTCAACCTTCATAGTAGCAACTCCAGAAAGCTCCAGGACGCCACTTTTGGAAGCAATTTGCGCGTGGTCACTATTGCCTTTCATAGTGGCTACGCGCATCCAAAGTAGCTACTTCCAGCATGAAAAGTGGCAACTCCAGAGAATTGGCAAGCTTACGTAAATATGCGCGTGGACACTTTCAAGGGCCAAAGTGAACACTTTGTTGACATGTCCTCCACTATAAATAGATTTTAGGAATTAGGGTACGGGGACTTGAACATTTATTTTTCTTTGATTCTCTTTGCCAAATTAGGACATTTTCTTTCCAGAGCTTTGGAGTCTTGGGTGACAGCCAAGGGTCCATTATAGGTTTTGATTTCCAATTTCCCTTTGATTCTCATTGAGTTTACATTAATGTTGCTTACGTTTCTGCATTTCTTTCTTTTATTTGTGAAGCCCATACATATGGAGGGCTAAATTCTCTTGTAATTCCTAGTCAACTCATATGGTTCTTGAATTCTTGGGTTTAATGGCAATATTACTCTTTCTTTCCTTGGATTTATTAACCCCAATCTCTGAATGAAATGAAATTTACATTAGGGGAACATTGCTTAATGAACCCTAAATTACCTAAACGAAATTCTAATCCAAAATTGCTTAATTTTGATTAATCTTTGAGATTGCTTAATCTTAGGGATAGAGATTGGAGCCCATTAAGATGCTTAATTTTAATTGGGATGCTAAAGTTAATTTATGCTTGATAGATTAACTTAATTCAAGGGAAAAATAGGGAATTATTGAATCATTTGAAAGAATAAGGATAGAACTCATTGATTGACTAGGGATTACTCTCCTTAATTGATTGAATTTCACTAGTTTACATTTTGCTCTTGATTAAAATATGGAAATTGACAAACCTCCCCCCAATTTACTTGCTTTAAAATCTATGTTTACACTTGTTCGATGTATGTTCCCAACCAAAAATTCCTTGGAGACGACCTAGGACAACACCCTAGTACTGCATTCATTTCTTTGCATATTTGATGAGGATTAACGACAATCTTTGTGCATAACGAGTAGTGAAATTTGTTTCATCAAAGACAAGAGAATGGTAGCATATGTATTGCGCCAGTTAAGAACTCATGAGCGGAATTACCTTACACATGACCTGGAGTTAGCTACAGTGGTTTTTGCTCTAAAGATTTGGCAACACTATCTTTATGGAGTGCAATTTGATGTATATAGTGATCATAAAAGCCTTAAATACTTGTTCGATCAGTGGGAGTTGAATATGAGGCAGAGGCGCTGGATGGAATTTCTTAAAAATTATGAGTTTTAACTTCAATACCATCCAGGCAAAGCTAATATAGTAGCAGATGCTTTGAGCAGAAGTGTGGTTCAGACTTTCTCACTAAGAGTTAGTGAGTCTCTTTTAGTAGAGCAATTTAGAAATCCGAACTTACACATGGAGCTAGTACCTGGAAAGATCAGTTGTAGCAAGCTGGTGGTGACTAATGAATTCCTACAAGAGGTTAAGGATAAACAGCTGTGGGATCCTAGATTATGTCAGATTATATTTCTTTTAGGCACAGATCCTGCAGTTGGTTTTAATCAAGGTGCTGATGGTATTCTTCGATACCATGACCGAGTTTGTATCTCTAGAGGACCCAAGTTGAGGAGGAAAATTTTAGAGGAAGGACATACAAGCAGTCTAAATCTCCATCCTGAAGTAACAAAGATATATCAAGATCTACAGAAGATGTTTTGGTGGCCGAGAATGAGAGGTGAGATAGCCAGATTTGTCAAGGCCTGTTTGACTTGTCAAAAAGAAAAAACAGAGCATTGTTGTCCTGGAGAATTACAAATCATGGAGATCCCTGAATGGAAATGGGATGGTGTAACTATGAATTTTGTGTCCCATTTGTCGAAGACTATTAAGAATCATGATGTTGTATAGGTCATAGTTGATCAATTGACTAAGTGTGCTCACTTTCTGCCAGTTAATATGACCTATTCCATAGAGAGACTTGCTAAGTTGTATATCAGAGAGATTGTTAGGTTACATGAAGTACCTTCTAGCATTATTTCTTATAGGGACCCTCGCTTCACTTCTCAATTCGGGCAAAGTTTCCAAGAAACTTTGGGTACCCAGCTGAGACTGAGTTCAGCGTATCACCCTCAAACTGATGGTCAGTCAGAGCGAACCATTCAAACATTAGAAGATTTGTTATGTGCTTGTATGATTGATCAGAAGGGTGATTGGGAGTACATGCTTCCTCTTGTAGAATTTACCTACAATAATAGTTATCATTCAAGCATCGGCATGGCACCTTTTGAAGCCTTGTATGGCAGAAGATGTTGAACTCCAGTCTATTGGTTTCAAGACGAAGTGCATTTAATGGTTGGGCCAGAAATGCTTCAGAAAACTATAGAACAAGTTGAGCTTATTCGAAATAAACTAAAAGCAACTCAGAGTGGTCAAAAGTCTTATGCTGATCAGTGCCGGAGACCTTTGGAGTTTGAGGTGGATGATCATGTGTTCTTCAAAGTATCAAGAACTATGAGTGTAGGACAAGCTTTAAAAGCAAAGAAGCTGACACCTAAGTTTATTGCCGTATTAGATATTGTATCGTAGAGGACCAATAGCATATGAATTGGCACTATCGCCTCAGTTAGCAAGATTACATAATATCTTTCATGTATCTCAGCTAAGGAAATACATTCCTAATCCAACTTATGTAATTGAACCAGATGTTATAAAAATATGATATGACTTGTTGATTGAGCTTCTAGCTACACGTATTGAAGACGCTAAAGTGAAGGAACTCAGAGGCAAGTCAATTCGACTAGTGAAAGTCGTCTGGGATCCAATTACTGATGATGCTACATGGGAATTGGAGGATAGGATAAGAGAGCAATGTCCTCATCTCTTTTATGATGAGTGAATTTTCGAGGATAGAAATTTATTTTTGGGGAGAGAATTGTCAGATTGGTGTAATTATATGTATTTATTATTATGCCTATTGTTAGAGACGTGTAGACTTGAACTATATGAATTATTTATATGTTGGAATGTGGAATATAAAGGTTGTGTGGTTGCCGGATAAGGAGCAAAGCAGTTGTTGTGTTGTATGATGATGTTAATATAGGTGAAGTGTCGTGTGAATGGAAGAATGATTAGTTAAATGTGTTGAGTGTTTGGATAATTTAGAAAGTACGATTAAGAATTTATAGTATTTCATTTGGGAGAGAAATTTTGGAGTCTGGGTTTAGGGTATCTCGCTCAAGTGAGATTAGTCTTTCTTAAGAGTAGATAGAATTGCTTCAGTTGTAACCTCGCCCATGTAGTCTTTCTTACTATAATGAGAGTTTTCTCGCTACAGCGAGCTCTTCTATCGTTGCAGCAAAAAAAAAAGGTAAAATTTCCCTTTGCTATTTGTCATTCTAACTACAACGAGAGCATCCTCACTACAACGAGAGAGTTAGAATGTCTGATTTTGGACACATCTTTCTCGCTACAACAAGAGATATCTCGCTACAGTGAGATACCCTGCACCAAAAACTCATATTTTCTATACAAGGGTCACAAAATTGAGAGTGTTACACAAAGCCTTTTCCTTGTAAATACAGATAATTATACATACATACATACATACATACATACATATATACATACATACATACATATATATATATATATATATATATATATATCAATTAAGTTGTCATTGAGAAATATATTCTTTTAGTAGCAAGGATTGTGTAGATTCCCATGCTATTTCAATATCTCAAACCATTGGCATTTTGGTCTCAATCCTATTGCTTTGGGAATACAGGACTTTGTCACTCTTAAAAATCCTAGTTAGGTAGTTTTGTTTTCCTAATTTGATATATATCTTAGAGCAAGTCTACATTAATTACTAATGCAATATCTACCACAATGGTAGCAACAGTAGATGAAGACGAAGCATGCAATAGACAAGATAGGTTTAAAAAAATTGATTTGAAATTGGAAAAAATAGTTATCAGGTAATATTAACCTCCAAATTTTAAATGAAAGGATCACTTAGCAATAATTTAGAATGTTATTTTTAGAATTTGTGTAAATAAAAATTTTATAAGTCTTTAAATATAAATACAATTAGAAAAGGCTTTGTATGCTCTCTCAATTCTCAAGCAGCGTAAATTTTATCAAATAAGAATATTGATAATTAAAAATATTGGTTAATTATTTGCTATTATTGATCATGCATGTATTATATTTATATGTCGTGTGGAACATAGCGTCAATTATAAGTAACCATGTTTATTATGTGACATTATTACTAGTTAATGATTTCTAACCAATTTTGTTATATCGATGAGTGTCATATATGGTTCTATCACCATGTAAAGATAAAGATGGTGTAGATTTTTCTACTAAAGGCATGTCAACATATTGACTTTTCAACCATTCAGCTTCTTAATTTGTCAACTTTTTAGCAATAAACTTATATTCCATAATAGAACATGATATACAACTTTGTTTAGTAGATTTCCAAGAAATTGCATCTCCATTAAGAGTAAAAGCATATTTATTAGTAAAACTTACCATGTCTTTGTCAGAAATCCAATTTGCATCACAAAATCTTTTTAGTGTTGTAGAAAATTTAGAAAAATGCAAACATTAATGTATGTACCTTTAAAATATTTTAATAAACAACAAAATGAATTATAATGCTCAATACTAAAGTTATATCAAACTTAGTATAATTCATGAGATATATAACACAACCAATTTTTTTTAACATATTTTCATTAAGGAACACTTATTTCACTTGTACTCTTTTTAAGATAAACATTAGGATTATATGATCATCTTATTTGCATCACATTAGTTTCATCCAAATATTTCATGTCAAATTTGGAACATAAAATTTCTCAATTTCATTCACAACTTTCAAATTAGTTCCAAATATTAATACATCATCAACATACAAGCATATATTATAATACCATTATATTCTATAATTTTTATTAGTCTATGCACTGAGTTTTAAATTTATGAACATACCTTCTTTGCATCACAAATTTAATTTAATAAATGAGGTATTTTAAATTAAATTCTTTCTATAACAACATCATGATGTCCTTAGAATTAAAAATATAATTTTGTATGATATTAAGTAAATGACTTGATTGTGAGACTAGAGTGAGAGTGGACATCAGATCAAGTCTCATAGATTATAAATATAATCTTACAGTTAGAGGACAAACATACAATAAATCATGTGGAGAGATGTAAGTGATCTAAAGAGAATTTGTCCTTTCTATGTAACAATAGTAACATCTATAAGGACTGTTGATAGAATTATACTACGAAATATATGGTCATGCTTAATAAAATAAATACGAGATGTTTATTTGGAAAAATTTTCTTATGTGTCAAGAAAACAAAAATAGACTTTACAAGGTAACACACTTCATGTTTTGTACTCAATTAGATATATAGACAAAGGAATTAATCGTATAATTTATATATTATCATATAAATAAGTTATGTCAATTTAATGACATTTTTAATATTTAAAAATTGTAATGTATGGCTAGATGTCACTCATTATTCATGATATTAGATATAAATAATTTATATTCAAATATCATAAATTAAATATTAAAAGAGTCTATAAGATCACACACGATACAAGTTTGCTAAAAAAAACACAAATTCTAGTTGGACTAAAATTATTATCTAATTAGACTAATGTAACATCCTAAATTTTTAAATTTTAAAAGCTGTTTATTCCATTTATACAACTCAGTACACTATATAAATATTTCATATATGGAAAATATTGTAAGTATAAATAGATAAAATACCTATTTGTAATTAAGGTTGTTTACAAGGTTTGTCAATAAAGAAATTATTAAATAAATAGCAGTAAACATAAATCATAATTACCCGAAATAAATCTTTACAACATTGGTACAAAACCTGCACTAATACATGTTTCATATAATAATTTACAAACTGTTTGGTAAAATAAGTGGGACTCAAAATAATATGTACATGACCAAAATAATTACATCTCAAAGACAATTTAAGTCCTAAAGCAGCCTTAAAATATATTCCAACACTGAGAACTCAGTACTAGTCAATTGCACGCCAGCTTTCTATCTCTGTCAGGTCATTAGAATCGAGATCATCGTCTGATCCAAGATAAAGATCACCTGGATCAGCTGTGACTTTAGTACCAGTAACTCTTTCAAAAGTCTATCTGGATGGTTTTCCGAGATGGTCATGATCGTGATAAGTAAATAGATATGTAATGGCTGCCAGGGTCCTAACAATACTACTATACATACAAATACACAGGGTCTTATGTATTTTATTCCTAGGAAAATCAAACGAAATACTACAAAAGAAATTCATTTATAATGTAACAAGAGCTCTAGGTTCAGTTTTTACTAAAACAACAAATTTAAAGTAACACAGTCGTTGATATTCATTAAATACATAATTTAACCTATAATGTACTAAACTATCTACTAGCCTAACTCTTTCCTGAGGCTCTGTCATCCTGATTTCCTGAAAATATTAGTAAGGCTAAGCTTCTATTTTATCATTTAAACATAATATTAATTTAAAGACCAACATCATAGCACAATCACAATCATAGAACACAAGGCAAGGAATCATAATAACATGAATCTTAAAGCAATATATATTACATATACATATATTCTATCACAACTCATTACATTCCTCTCTTTTGGATACATACTCCCAGTGCACTGTGATCATAGATATATGATGTCTCCAGCAGTTCTTGAGGTCTTACACAACTAGGTAAATAGTCGCCCGTTAGCCCATGCATATAGATACAACGTTTACAATAACGAACCCTTTAGCAAAGGTATAGTCAGGAGTCTAGTCAGGAAACGAGTGTGAGGCCATGTGGCACATTCGCTCTTAGAAAGAATGTGTATACATGGGCGAATGTCGCTCACCACCCTACATTTCTCCCAGATTTCCTATCGTCTTCGGACTCTATACCCCTAGTGTATCTCTGTAACTATTTACACTAGATTCATTCAACTTTTTACACTTATTTCATACTTCCCTTCATATTAAACTCGTTATTCAAGTAAGAGATTGTGTTTAGTAAAGCACTTCCAGACTAAGTTCAAAACAATAGACTACTTGAACATATCATTAACACCCAAAATTAGCCAAACATATTTTTCATAACAATTCAATGTTAATCAATCATAAGAATCATACAAGAACTCATACATAAAGTACTCTCATGGTTACAAAATAATTATTATGCTTAAAATCACAAAATAGAGCCCTTCTTACCTTAAAATAAAGGTTTGAAAGAGATTTGGTGAAGGGTTTTGGTGAAAGGACCAAGATCTTCCTAGATATCACAAAAGAGAACATTTTGAGAAAGGAGAAACTTAGAAAACAACCAAAAAAAGAAAACAAAGCTCCAAGAACTTACTTGGAGTTGATTGATGTAGTTCCCAAACTTGGATTTGAAAGAAAGTTAAGGTTTTAGGGAGATTTTCTGAGAAGGGAGGGTTAGAGGTCAAGAGAACAGAGGAAGAGCTCAAAACTTGGATTATAATCTAAGTTTTCTAACTTGGAAACCCTTAAATACCCTTTGACTTGCGACATTCTTGCTACAATGAGCACTTCTCTCGCTACAGCGATAAAACCAAACATAATTGCACTTTGCTGTCTGTCATTCTAGCTACAGCGAAAGCTTCTCACTACAGCAAGAGAGCATCAGAATGTCTGATTTCTGGACACTCTTTCTCGCTACAGTGAGATATCCTGCAACTTACATTATTTAAACTCTCTAAAATTCAAATAACTTCATAAATACAACCAACATTCAATGCTATAATAATAAATATAAAAACGAGGATGTTATAACTATACTCTTAACTAATGCATTCATGGATTAAACCACACTTATTAGGATTTTTTTCTTCTATAAGAGCATAAAATATGTTAACTTTAAAAGAAAGGCTGCACTCACTCCTACACAACTATTAGCATAGTTACGATGTAGGCTTTAGTAGTTTATTTGTGTGGATACTTCTAAAAATGCGTTCATGACTGCAACACTTGTCAAAATAAAGTAATCTTGAACCAAATTTATATGTATATGCTTGTTCGTAGGCAAGTGTAACCCATCAAAAAGTAATACAGGTTTTCAAAAAGAGTTCCCAAGTTATCGTCCCACAGAGATTATTTTCAAGTACCAAGAATAGCTTGATTCGATTGTTTAAACGTAACGGGATAATAATAGACCAAAAATAGAGCTTAATGTTAACAATAAATTAAAATAACAGTAATACAATGTATGAGAGAGATCAGATGAGATGAGCCTAAGACTTATGGGTTCATCTACTACACTTCTTTATGTTCTAATTAATTTAATCATGATATTGGTATCCAAATATTTGCCAACCACTCATAATTAGTTCTATTAACACCCAATAATTATGCAATGTCAATATTCTTTTCCTTGAGCAAACACCCCCAATGATCATGCAAGATAATTGGTCAATAAAGTATGAAGACTTTATGAGTTTGTTAATTAAGTGTGACTAACCTAGCCCTTTGTCTCGTTTTATCCTATAGTTCTGTTAATTACACGTGGTATGATCGCCTACAATGCCACTAACTATGGGATGCTAACGGTGATCAAATCTTAACATACACCATACATTTCAATATAATAAAACTAAACATTAAAGAAAAATCAATACCAACATTAAAATAAAAATCACACAAAGTTTGTAGTAGGATCCACCATAGCCCTAGCTATGAGTTTAGTTACTCATAACAAAATAAATTATGAAGAACGTGATAAATAAACCCATAACCACAAAGCAAAACTCAAACAAAAGAAATCCATAAAGGTAAAAGAAGAAAAGAGTTCTCGTTCTCTAAAGAGCGCTCAATTATTTGCTTGGACTCCAAGGGGAAGCTCGTTGTCCTTGCCAATGGTCTCCAATGACTCTCAAAGATAAGTTCAGTTTGAACTAAGAAGGGGAAGAAGGTGTGTAGAGAAGTGGAAGTGTCTCAAGTGTAGAGCATAAGGCCTCTTTATATAGGTTGTGCCCTGAGTTTTCAGTCGGTTGAAATCTATCTTTTCAAATTGGTTTTATTCACAATCAGAATTGCTCTAAATCTTCATATCTAAGTTTGAATTTTAAATACAAAATTTAAACTCAACTTCACATAGCACTGCTAAGGACTAAAAATATTTAATTTTTATCTAGAATATCTCCATAATCTACTAATAACAACTTCCAGCTAAACTGCAACAATTAATAACATAATTGATGTAAATATCTATGAAATAGGGTTTAAGTGTATAACTTTTAGGTTACCTTCTACAAATTTTCTCTTGTAAATCTCCTTTTAAAAAAAGTAACTTCCACATCCATTTGTGGTAAAATAATATCATGCATGGCTGCTAAATCAATTAAAGCATAAATAGTACTATTTCATTACTTGTGAATAAGTATAGATAAAATATATTTATAAATCCATATTTTACTAGTATTTTACCTTAGTTTTTAATACATTTGATATAGAAAACATGATGGAGAAAGCTGAAAAACTCATAAAAATAATAAAATGTTCAAGTCTTTTCTAAATAGTTAGTTGTTTAGATTTTGTGAATTTTCTGTATAAAAATTACTAATTAGAACATATTTTGTAGGAAATTCTGAGCTAAGTTCATAAGGCTGGAAGATCAAGAGATAGGTAGAAGAAAAGTAGCAATTTTGGAGACAAAGAACAAGGATTAATGAAGCTAATTGTTGGAAGTGATCACTATTTTAAAGAAAAGTGATCATTCTAGAGCCTAAATTCAAGGCTTGACTCGTGCATTATCACTTTTTCTTACAATAGTAACCACGCCCATGAAGAGAGATCATGCGTTATCACTATTTCTGATAATAGTGATTGTTCCAAAGCTAGGGTAAGAAGAACAACTTAAGCATGATCACTATTTTGTACAAAAGTGAACATTCGCAAGTCTGATTTAAAGTAATAGGCTATGCGTGATCACTATCACTATTTCGGAGTAAAGTAATCACGCGCATGTTTCAAAGGCAAAACTAGCTACGCATTACCACTTTTTCAGAAAATAGTGATTGTTTCAGATAGCTTTTCAACAGAACTAGCTGCGCATTACTACTTTTTCAAAAAATAGTGATTGTTCCAGAGAGCACTTTAATAGAATAGAATGCGTATGACTCCTATTTTATACAAAAGTGAACACGTGCATGCCACTAGGAGCAATTAATTTCTGCATTGCTACTTTTATAAAAAATAGTGATTATTCCAGTCATGAAGGGTACCAGAAAGGCTTCTGCGTGGTTACTTTATTGAAAAATAGTGATCACGTCAGGAAGGCAAAATTTTTTATAAATATGAGTTAGCTCAGACTTTTTGTATCTTTCATTCATTTTTCATTTTTATTTCATTTTCTTGTCTTAAGAGAGTCTGAGAGAGAGATTGGAGATGAACACCAAACTTCATACCTTGAGGAACCGAATTGAAGATGATTCTTCGTTCATCTCCTTCTTTTCTTTCTTTCTCTTTTTATTTTGTAATGGTTGTTTAAACTCTTTGTAGTTAGGGATTTATGGATCCAAAATGGAAGTGTTTAATTGATTTTGGATTTGAACTTTGAGTATTTGATTGGATTGAGTAGTTAATTTTGTTAATCAAGTAGTTGTTGGATGGAAATTCAATTTACTAAATACAGAGAAGGTTTTATCAATGAAAGTTGAAATTGTTTCTCAGATCTGAATTAACTACCAAGATTATTAATTTCTTAGGGATAAGTCATCTTAATCTTGCAATCTTATGGTTTCTAATACTTAATGCAACATTTAATTGAATCAGATCTAAGGAATTACAATAGTTGAATTGAATGTTAGAGTCATTGAGTTAAGGAATTAACCTTTGAGTAATAAATTGTGAAACTGATTGTCAACTAATTCAAATGCTTGAAAGTTCAGAACTTGATTGAATTAAAATTGAAGTTTTGGTGAAGTAAACCCTTAACTGTGTTTCATACATCTGTTTCAATACAACATTTTGCAGTTTTTGCTCTGTTACGTTTTCTGAACTCTGTACTTGTTAATTTACTTTCAAATATTACAAACTCCAATTGAATTGCGTTAGGCTCAACTAATTGTTGAATTGTAAAGTGATACTTGAGAAAACTATTCCTTGAGGACGATATTTGGGACTCAAACATGATTCCAAGATTTTATAACTTGCTACAACAATACTAGTACACTTGCTAGTCAATTTCACTTTTAGTGCAACTGTTGAGAAAGTAACACATATGCCTTTCTTTTGGATGTAGCATTTTCTAACTAGTCAAGCTTTAAAACTTTTCTATTGTTCCATCTATTCTTTTTTTATTTTCATTTTAAAAGTTCACTTACTATCTATAGATATAGAAACAATAGACTTGCTAGAATGGTATGCATTATTGTAATGATACACAATATTCTCCAAAGGCCCATGCAATATCCACATCTTAGAATTACCTTGCTTTATGCAAACATAGTAATCACAATTACATTTCTCTATGTATTTACACAAATAATCCACTAGAGTTCTTCATTGTTACTATCCTAATAGTTGTTAATAGAGTGAATATGGCTACATATAATTATGGTTATGCATATTCTTTATAAGAGGAAAAACCTTAATAACCATGGTTCAATTTTTAAACTCATACACTATAAGTTTGTCTTAATTAGATAATAATTCTAGTTTCACTATAATTTGACTTCTCTAATGGCTTGTTCTTGTGTAAGACCTTATACGTTATTTTAAATATAGTTAATAATGTTTAAATAATTTATATTTAATATCATAAATAGTTAGGCTTAATTATATTTTTGGTCCCTATAAATATAGGCCTTTTTGTGATTAGTCCCTACAAATATTTTTGTTAGGAAGTGCTCCTTCTAAAGTTGGTAATTAGGAATTGGTCCCTCCCGTTAATCTCTTTTCTGTTAAGTGCTGAGTTGGCTAACGGAGAGCTAGCTCAGCACTCCACGTGGCGCCATGTGGCCATTTTGAAGCCCAATCACAGCTTACATGGCATGCCACATCATTTTTTATTTTTATTTAAAATTAAAATTTGCAAATAAACCCCTAAACAATTTTATATATTTAAAAATAAACTCTTCTTCTTCCTCAACCAACTCCTCTCCTGCAGCCCTACCTACCCCACCCCACCCCACCCCTAACCTCTGCCACTGCTCTCACCCCCACTCACTATGGAACCCAATACTCCATAAAAACAAAGAGGATATTGATCGTGGCTCAATGCTTCGGAGTAGCTTAGAACTAACAAAGCAATGCAAATCCATGAGCCAACTCCAGCAAGTGCTTGGCCACACAATCATCAGTGATGGTGTCTTACCCCTTTACACCCTCCCAATCTTAAACAACAACTTACGCACTCTCGCTTTTCCATTCCATCCCAAACCCTTACATTCACCTTCAACACCCTCATCAAAATCCACACTCTCCTTTATCTCCCCATCCATGCTCTTCACCTCTTCTCTCTCCGTCGCCTCTCTCTCCCCATTGACTTCCACACCATCCCCTTTGTTCTCAAAGTCTCTGCCCAACTCCCTTCCCTAAACAAAACCAAAATAAGAAAACCTATTTTCTTTAACATTTAGCGGTTGATATTGTCACAAAAACACAACACAAAAGAACAACGTTAAAAGGTGTATTTCAAGCAATGAGTATATAGGTATACTGTGTGTTTATTTGTACAATATAGAATTGGTTGTCTTTGAGTATTAAAGGTGTACTTCTCTCATTTTTGTTAATGCAATAGTAAGAGTGATATATATATATATATATATATATATATATATATATATGTATAATATTTAATAAAATTACAACCTTCAAAGCACAAGAAACAATTTTGAAATATTCAATGTTCTTTCTTTTACAATGTTATATTCAATTGAAATAACTTGCACATGAATATGAAGTCACCAAGATACTCATTTTAATAATAAAAATCATATGGAGTTTTGCAACAAAAATCCTCAAAAACATAGTAATAAGATACAATATATAATCTCACATTCATATTATTAGGTTCACAATTCCAACTTGAATAACTTTTTAAAAATTTTTTCCATTTTTAATGTGTAGTATGTAGCTGAGAAGGTTACCAAGTTCGCTAAAGATATTAGCTTCCTAAATCAATTACTACTCAATGACAAACCCCAAAAGCTTGCATGTGAAACCCAAGTCAGTTCAACTTATTCTTAACATTAACTTTGACTCTACCAAAGGATTTTGAGTTCACTCAAAGGAACTGTGTTAATGAGAAAATTCTTGAAAAGTTATGTCAAGGCAACAACTATACTTGCAAAGAAGAGTATCCACATAAGAGCAATGAAAATGTTTTGGATTTTGCAAAACCAATGGGAAGAAAATTATTCTCCCCAATAAAAATGAAACCATCCATGGACCTTTTGTTCCAAATGTGAATATAAAATAGTACTTTATTCATTTTTTTAATTGTTGCAATTTTCTTACTTTCCTAACATGCTTTGTGTAGTGGCTATCATTAATGTTTGGTTCAACAAATACAAAGGATTTAACTTTTACTGATATAGTTGTCGCATCATATATTTTTAGACATGTATAAATAAACATGATGGGTTTGACACATCATTTATCTTTAGTATATTACTTCCTTTAAATTTATAGTCTCTAGTATTAATTTATTTTCTCGATTATTGAAATGCAAAAACGAGTCCTTCGTAAAGTCAGATATAAGATGTTGTGAAGGTACCATGAAGGCACTCCAAACTTTGAAGCCTAAAGATATGCTTCTTTTCTTTAAGATGTACCCTACATGGACTTTAGTTCATAAATATATTTCTTTTATTTTTTTAAAAATTATTGCTAATATAAAATTTTCATCTAAGTTCTTGATTTGATTGCTTTAATGTTGACACACAAAGAAAGGTTGATCACTATTGCCTAAACCCAATTTTCTGGTTCCTGCCAATCTTGTTTATTGTATGTTCAAATATTTTATATCTATATTATGTCATCCCATTTCAAATATAGTAAGCCTAATGGCTTTATAAATATATTGTTTTATCTCATTTCAAATATTTTATCGTAGCAATATGTGCTCACATGGTCTGCATCCCTTGATCAAATTAGAAGTCATTATGTGGTGTCATACATGGAAAAAATTGAAACACTTTCAAAGATAAAATAGGTTTTAATAATGAGGATAAAATTTAATCTTCAAATTTGTTACCTAATTGTTTTTTTTTTTCAAAAATGTGTTAAAAATTAGATATATGTACTTTTAATGATGAGAACAAGTACTCGTTCTTGCTTGTGGTGGACTTGTTGTCTAAAGAAATTATTTACCTAGACTCTTGCCTTGACCCTTCAAAGATGTATTTAAGGATGGAGAGTGTAGAGATTTTAGTAAAAAATTAAACATTTTGTTTTGGCTCATTTATACTAGTTTTTTTAAAAATTGCTAACTTGTTATAGAGACTATTCAAGTTATGCTATATTTATTTCTGCAGACTATCTATATGCAACAACTATTTATGCACAAGTCATTTTATGACTCTGACATGACACCAAGATCAACTATATCAAAGTTTAGAAATATAATGCCACATAGATTAAATGTGCAAAAAGATGGCTCGTATGTTATAGATAAAACAATTTTTGTACATTTTTTTCTTTTAAATAATTTTTAGTAATGTATTTGTTATTTCTAACATTTAGGAATGATGGTGGAATTTAAGTTGCAAGTTGGATGAAGAAAATGAAAAGAGATGGATATAACATAGAGGTAATATAAGATGTTCTGGTACTTAATTGAGTTTAACACAATCTTTAATGTTTCCTTTATTTTTATCATGGTTTTTCTAATTTAGGTCGACAAAGGCACAAGGCTGAGGCTAGCAAGAGCTAGTCTGAAATCAATGGAACAACTTGCACGATAACATTTTGCAGAACTCATTTTATTTCATTGTGGAATGCAAGAAAGCTAATAAGTAGAAAGACACTCTTATATTTGTAGCTACTCATTTGGTTCATATGTTTAACTTTAACTTAGGGTAAACAATTATCAATTATGGTGTTAATGTGTATAGTTGCCAAAGTATTTTGGTATACTTTATTTTTTTGACAAAATGGATTGGCCAATACTTTGTTCTTTAACAACCTTTGTTGAACTTTAATATTTTGACTTATCATTTGGCTCTTGTATACTAAGGTCATGTCTTATTGTGAAACTTATATTCTTAATTATGTGTTTGGACTTATATTTTTTATTGACTTTGTCATTTTCGAGTAGATATTCTTCTTAAGCTTCACCTTTTCCTTCTATTTTATTGGTAGGCTATTGATTATTTGAGTGGACCTTTTGTTTAAACTCTAAACATATGAGAAGTTGTTTTGTTATCATCAATGTTTGTGAATAATTAGCATATTAGAGATTTGTTTTCAATTAAGTCATAGAGCAATTATGAGAAATAAAGAGAAAGAATAGTTTAGTGAGATCCTATTTGAGTAATGGTAACATCCATGTGTCTTGTATAAATACAAACGATAATATTGCTAATCCTCTACAAAAAATTATGAATAGAGAAAGAAAATTGTGAAATTATCTATTAAGATAAGATTAAAGCCTAAAGAATAAACACTGCCCATGCCTATGAAGATACTTAACCTAGTGATTACATATCTTGAAACTTAGGTCCAAAGGAAAGAATAAATGATGGAGTATTTTGTAAAAAGATGCATTAAAATCAAATTTTAATAAATAATGATTCATATAAATGGCATGCATATTTTCTGTAGCAAAGAAATTTGAGTTCTTGCAAAACTCTTATTAAAAATTTTTTGCTCAATAAGAATTGGATGTCTAAAGTTGCAGAAACATAATTAACATATTTCACTTGTGTGAGTACTGAAGTGGGACCAGAAGAAATATTAGGCTTATTCTCTTCAAATACATATCTATCTAGGATGTGGAACAAAGGCCAAAATGTGCAAAGCTTAAGAGATCAAGGTTGACACCATATTATAATGTGCATTATACAATAATTGTATCCTTTCAAGAAGTCATAGTTCAAGGCGGTATAACCAATACTGCATCCAAAAAAAGTTTTGTACAATTGCTAAATGATCAAAGCAATGTAATTTTCAGGATGCATAATAATATTTGTCAGTAATGAGTTTACGAATAAGAAATTTTGCCAATGTTAAAAAATATTTTGATTCTTTATATACGTCTAATAACTACGTAAAAGAAAGCTAATGTGAGTGTTTATTATCATTTTTTTAATTTCAAATACTTTCAAAATAAATAACTTTGGGTAGTAAAAAGGTGTTGGGTACAAGAACTTTATCTCTATTTCTGCTACACAGTTTAGTTAGATGGTTTCTTTCTTACTTTATGAAGTATTCCTTCTCTCATTAGGTTTGATATATTATTGATGAGATAGATTTGTCTTTTTTTATTATTATTTTTCACCTATTATTACAAAATCAATCAAATTTTCATATTCAAAAATTTAAAATAAATAGAATAACTGAATAATTACATTTTTAATAATAGTTAGATTTAATTATAATTTTCTTAGAATTTGTACAATATGGAATCACAAGATGCAAAAGTGGTTTTATTTGCAAATAAAATAAAATAAAATAAAATCATGCTGATTTTTATGTTTATTAAAAAAATTATTATTAATAATATTTTTACCCTAAAACTTAATGTGTCAATAATATTGACTCAAAAGAAAAAAAAAGTTTTCTACATGAAAAAAAAATCACTAAAATTATGAAATTAAAATATTTAATTAACAGAAATATTAATATTATAAATTATTTCACATGCTCTTATTATTATATGAACTACTTTAGTTTTCTTTTAACTAAATTACAAAATTCTCTAAAAAAATAAATCTAATATGTATGTTTTTATGTAGGGATAGAAATAGGTCAGGTCAGGTCAGACTTTATTTTAAACAGGTCTGACCTATAATATAATTATTAGGTCTGAATCTTACCTGTTACCTGTTAAACGCTTTATTTTCAGCCTAACCTGACATATTTAGGTGGCCTGACCTGATCTGAAGCCTGCTAACAAAGTCTGTTACAAAAAATATATATCTTAATATTAATAAAAATATAAATATTATCAAATTAGTTTACATATTTTTCTAATTTTCATCTGTGTTATTGAAAATTATTAAATAACTGTAATAATTTTTATATAAATTTATAAATAAATTTTAAAATATTATTTGAGCATTAATTATAAATATTTCATATTAAATAAATTTTTATTTTTATTTATCTTGATTTACTTTTAAAAATTAGTAAAGTATTAAAAAATTTAGTTTTTTTTTAAGATCATATTTTGTTTGTTTAAAGATATCTTATATTTAATAAATAAAGTCATAGTAAACACATAAATTTAATCACAAAAAATAAGAGTCACACAATTTGTTAAATCAGCTGAAAGAAAATTATTATATTTTAAAAATAAATAAATTTAAATTAAATGTAATATATATATATATATATAATGACAATAATAATAACTATTAAATTAAAAAAATGAAATAATTATAAAATATTTATTTTTATTTATTTTATTCATTTCTTATTTTAAATTAACAAATACACATAAAATTAACAACACTATAACATTAATGTAATACAGAAAAATATTAATGATACAATAAATTAAAATATATACTTCTATATAAAATATAAATTAATTTAATTTTTTATTTATGTCAATATTTGTAAATTATTGAATTTTAAATGTATGTTAATAACTATAATTAAAGTATTAAAGATTTTAACTATTTTTTTTATGATAATTATATTTTGTTTGTGTAAAGACATATTATATTAAATAAATAAAATCACAATAAACATATAAAATTTATAACAAAAAATAACACTCATTAAATTTGTTGAATCAAGTAAAAAAAAATTTATATTTAAAAAAATTAAATAGATTGTCATTGTAAAAATTATAGATAAAAAATATTTATATTATAAAATTTAAAGATGCAGAAAAATAACATATGTATATAGTAAGAATTAATAAAATTTATATTTAAATTTAAATAACTTATATTTCTAAACTTTTATCTTAATCAAAAAATATATAATAAAACTTAATATATATATATATATATATATAATGATAATAATAATAATTTAAATTAAAAAAATAATTACAAAATATTTAATTTTATGTATTTTATTAATTTTTTATTTTAAATTAACAAATATACGTAAAATTAACTACACTATAACATTAATATAATATAAAAAATATTACTAATACAATACATTAAAACATATATATATATATATAATCTAAATTGATAAATTAATTAATAATTTAATTTTTTATTTTTACTTTTTTTTAAAATATTTATTAATTATTGAATTTTAAATTTATATTAACAACTATATTTTTTAAGAAAAATCCATTTACATCTATGTCAAATTCGTAAAAAATAATTATTTAAAATTTGACATATTTATGTTTAGATGTGTTGTGTGTTGTGAATCTGGTATGTAAAAAAAATTTATATGTACTTTGCTTAAAAAATTTATACTAATAAAAATAAAACACATATTAAGTTACAAAAAGTATATATTAGTATATATAATTTATTTAAAATTATGTTATTTATATTATTTACTATATGGTCCTATTATATATATATATATATATATATATATATATATATAGAATTTTTTATTTTATTTTTCTATTATTTTTTTATAAAATTTTAGTTTCAAACAAAATATAATTCATATTTAAAGAATTTCTATTTATTATAAAGAAAAATAATTAAACATAATATATTAATATAATAATTAAATAGTAATAATAATAAAATTAAGAATATAAAAAATATATTAATATAATATTATTCTTTCATTTTTAAATTTTATTTTGTTTAGTTTTAATTGCATCTTGTTTTTGTTCAATGATTTAACCACTCTTTAACTTATTTAAATGTAACAAATATGATAATTTATTATTAAATAAATTTATTATTTAAAAAATGTAATCATGTATAAATATTTTTAATTTTAATAGAATATAATTTCTATTTAATAGAATTATAAATAAAAAAATTATAACATAATATATTATTTTAATATAATAGAATTAAAAATATATTATTAAATAACTTTATTATTTAAAGATATATTATTAAGTAACTTTATTATTTAAATATATATAGGCCGACCTGTCAGGCTTAACAGGCTTTGTAAACAGCTTAGACCTGACTTGTTTACTTAAACAGGCTTTGAAAAAAGCTTAAGTCTTATTTGTTTATTAAAAAAGTCAAGCCTAAACCAGGTAAGGCTGTAGGCCCCTGTCAGGCAGTCTGGCCTGTTTCCATCCCTATTCTTATGTTACAATCTAATCTCAACAAAATGCCATTTACTTGCTTTGTTGACCATGATATACGGTAGAATGCGAGTTCAATATTACAAACCAATTAATGTAAATAAATTAAATACCTTATTTTAGCCATTAATATAAAGTTCTCCTAAATCAAATATCTTATTTGAGCATTCTTTGTGCTCAATATTTCAACTTTTTTTTTTCTTTTTTTTCTTACTGTAAACACTGATACGAGGCTTCGTTCACATTTTTTTTAATATACACATTTTTAGTGAAGGTTTTCTCATTTCTTCTTAATTTATGTTCGATACCTATCAGATTTCCTGTTCAACTTGAAACTTGCACTCTTTGTCGCCACTCTCAGTCTTTAGCTGCTACACCACAACCTCCTTGATGTTGGGAAGAGTTCCTCTATACACATATCCAAACTCAATCTATAGGATTGTTCATGGCTCACTTAAGCTCAAAAAATCAAACTAAACTCCAATGAATTAAAAATTAATTTGGTTAAACTTAACCAAATTGGTTATTTTTCAACACCAAAATAAAAAAAACTAGTTTTTTTGGTTTGGTGCAGTCATTTTAAATTTTTGAATTGAACCTGTTTTCTTAAGGATTTGAATTGGTTTTATTTAGAACCAAACCAGTTTTAAATGCATGAACTGAATCAGTTCTGAACTAGTTTAAATTTAGTTTTAACACAAGTTTAAAACCAACTCAATAACTAATTCCTTGGTCCCAAATTGGTTTAAAACCAATCTCTAAATGGTTATGTGGTTAAAATTGGTTTAAAACCAATTACTTGAGAAAAAGCAAGCAACCAAACTAAAACTTGTTTCCAAACACCAAACTAGTTAAACGTACTTTAACACAACAACACAATGTATACATGCATCTATCCAACTAATAATTTATTAAAATATATTTTTATAAGTAATTAAAGCATGCTTACTTCGTTGTTGTAATATGATAAAACATCTTATAACAAACGAACAATTTTTAATTATAAGAAACAACCTTTTTTTTTCAAAATATAACAGAAAATGTACTTTCTATCTTTGTTGCTTATTGATTTAGTACAATAGCTTATAAATTACATACAACTTATTATAATTCAAACAATACACAAGAAAACTAAAATTAAAAACTACGAAAGTCCTACATCAGTAGAGGATGGCTATTATTCATCATGAAATCTAACCAACTCCATGACAATGTATCAAAATTTGCACATAAGTTTGGCATGGTTTAACAAGGTAACACGTAAAACAAAATCACAAACAAGATATAGTCAACAAAGCATTATGTCAGGTATCCAATACATTTACATCATCAACCCAAAAAAAACTAAGAACTGCTATCAAAACCAGCCTTTTTCTTCCTCTTTTCCTTGTTTCATAATGAATTCTTCCTCATTAATCTAAATAAACAAAAATTACCATTTAATAACATATAAATCATAATAAACACCAAACAAAGTAAGGGGTACAGGGGCAAAGGTGCTTATTATGCATGGCCGATTAGGGTTTTGGAGAAATAGCTTTTGAAGGTAATGATGGATAACCCGCTAGTGATCTTCTCTACCCCAGCCACTGAGCTAGGGCCGCAATTCCACCACTTCAACTCGATATCTTGATCGAATGAATTGATTTTCATCATGGCGAGTCCTGAGACCCTTACCTTTGGTGATTCATCCCATGTGCTTCTCCTCGTCGTCGTCCTCCTCTATTGAGATCAATGTCCTAAACATTAGCGACTGCACGACCTCAGAGGAGGAAGAGTGGCTGGTGAACAAGCTAAAAAGCAACGAGGGCTTCAAGCAAGAGCAAGGCACGATCGACTTGAGGAGCCATGCAAAGCAGTGATAAATATTATATGTTAGGAAGAGTTTTGAAGTGATAGAACTGTAAGGCTCTCGCTATAACGAGAATGAGGCAATGAAAATGAAACATTCTGAAGTACTGTCGTTGTAGCAAGGATGTCTCGCTATAGCGAGGATTCCTCACTGTAACGAAAAATGTAAAAAACAGGATGCAATTTTGTCTTATATTTTCGTTGTGGCAAGAGAGAGTCTCGTTGTAGTGACAGTCTCTCGTTGTAGCGAGAAATAACTAACTATAGCGAGAAGTATTACAAGTAATCTCTCGCTGTAGTGAGAATATCGCGATTCTTAGGGTATTTAAGGGTTTTCATACATGAAACTTCATTTATTCACCTTCTCTCACGTCCCACCCTCGTTTTCTCTAAACTCTCTCTACATTTTCTCAGATAAAACATCTCCAAACATCAATTGTTCTCCAAATACATTTGTTCTAAGTGATTCTAAGTAAGTTTTATTAACTTTAATCGTATTTTTACCATTCGTTTTCTTTAAATCTTGTTCTTAAGGAATAAATTCATGTTATCTAGGTGAAAGTGTTATTTTAGGATGTTCTTCATCATCAATCTTCATTTAGATCTTCATTATAAGGTAAGGGAAACTCTATTCTATCATTATATGATGTAAGTTATATGTTGAGTTCATAAAAGCATGTTTATGTAGCAATTTTGATGAGATGTGTATAAATAATGAGTATTAATGAAGAAAGATTGCTAATATGCATATGTTTGATGGTTGGTTAACTGATTATACTTTGTAAATATGAAATATATGATGAAAAAGTATAATATTATATTTAAACAAGTTTGATGAATGTACTGGATGTGATATGAGCTTATTGCTAAGATATGCCTGAAAATGATGAGTTAGTCATCGAGGATTTATTGAATGATGTGATTATTGAGATAGTAAGTAAGTGATCGATTAGCAATATGGAATTAGTTGGAAATCCTATTAAGCATGATCTTATAAATGGATTTGGTGTAAATAGTTATAGAGATGCACTGGTATAGAGCATGGAAACGATAAAGAAATTTTGAAAAAATATAGGATGGTGAGCAACATTCGCGATTGTACACATATTATTATTGAGTGTGAATGCGCCACATGGCCTCACACTCATTTCCTGACTAGACATGATTATGCCTTTGCTAAGGGGCTCGTGATTGCATATGTTATATCTGTATTGCTTGAGCTAACCAGCGACTATTTACATGATTGAATAAGACTTCGAGAACTACTAGAGACATCGAATGACTGTGATCACAGTGACTGAAAGTGCGTATTTGAAAATAGAATGATAAGAATATATTAAAACTATGTGAATTTGTATATTAGGAAGAGAATAATTGATAGTGATATAAAGTGATGATTATTGCATATTTACAATTATGGTAATAAGTGATATGATGCAATTGCATTATGTTTGAAAGGTAGAATAGTTGCTCACCCTTACACCATTCTGCAGGTAGCAAAGATGACAACACATCCCATGCGGATTGATATAGTAGATTTTTATGCTAGTAGTAGATTAAATTATGTATTTAAGAAATATAGACGTGTTGTACATTTACATGTTAAAGTATATTTTGGAAGTGATGGGGAGTACACATTAGAAGTAGTCTATAATTATATAGTTCCTTTTAATTTCTTGACCAGTGGTCAAATTCATCAGTCTCTCAGTTTTTATCTATACCAGGGAATAAAAAGGGCTTCTCGGATCATAAATAATGTATTTACTTATCATGATCACGATTTGTTAGGAAGACCTAATAGTTATACATTTGAGAGATTCCCTAGAATAGAAATGGTGGTAGATTATGGTGACACCTATCTTAGAGAGGATGATAAATTAATTGTTGAGGACTTAGCAGAAATTGAGGGTTGACATGATATAGACAAATAGTTTTAGGCCCTCGGTATAAGGGAATAAGCATGAACTGCTTTAAATTTTAATATGTTATGAATAATGATATGTATATATTAATTTGTAATATATTTCATGCAGTTATTTCCTTAAATTTGTTTGTATACGAATTAACTGTTATGAAAAGTTTTATCTCTGAAAATTTTGATTAATTATTATAAGAAAAAGTTGGTTATTCTTTCTAAAATTTTATAAAATCAATATATTTAAGATGGAGAAATGTAGGGTGTTATACTAGCCACACGTTCTCTTTGTGTTGCTGTTGTGGCATCATGATACAACATTGTTCAGGTCAACAAGGTAACATCGTAATACTTTACATATATTAAAAATCTTAAATTTTAAACACACAATAAGACTAGTTAAAAAATAATATAAATAATATAATTTTAAATAAATTATATGTAATAATATATATTTCTTAGAACTTGCCATGTGTTTCTTTTTTATTAGTATAATTTTTCGAATATGATACTATAAAACAATTGAAATACCACAACACACACCTCCATTTTATCCTCTTAACATGTGTATACGATAAATCACAATGTATGTCAAAATGTTAGAAAGAATAAATGAATAAACAGTAAAAAAAAAAAAAAAAATTTTAACTTCCTAAGGTTTATACTTGACATACATTAATCATTTAAATTTTAAAAGATTAGATGCAATTTCACTAATCTCAAACTCTGAGAATTTATCACTGTGTCATGCAGGTCCTTGAACAATTTCGTTTGTTCTCTAAACACAAAAAGAAAAAATGCATGATTAATATACATTATATGAATTATTATGAGCGCAGACTATGAACACAAATCATGTTAATTTATTTATTTGTTAACTTATATGAATGAAATAGTGACAATAAAATACACAAATAAAACATGCCAAAAAACTAACAGCTTAGATAAATCACAAAATTAAATCTTCTTTAAAGAAATAAATGAGATGCAATTTCTTGATAGTTAATAGGGTACTTATATTTTGAATCTTCAACACACTATAATAATTTTATCCATTTTTTTTCCCCATGTGACAAGAAAGCACAAATTTGTTATTGTGTAATGGGTCAGGGGAAGAAATAGCTTTATTAGCTACGAAAGCAAATGAATAGTCAATCAATTATTAGCATAAGTTCTGCTATACAATAACAAAACATTAAAACAGAATTATACATTTGGAAAATAAGTTAAAAAATTATTAAACAGTTTTGTTAAATGGTCATCATGTAGATGTATTCATTTTGTATATGTAACTTGTAGTAGAAATAATTGAACGCATATAGAAGAAGGGAGAACCAAGAATGAGCTATTATAGTGTTAGTATTAATATTGACTTCAAATAAGTATTTTTCTGCACACATTCAGCAATTAAACCCATTGTTCTACTATACAATAACACTATTAAAATAGGATTATATATTCAAAAGTAAATATAAAAAATCATTAAACATTTCTATTAAATGAGTAATGTGTGGTGTATTCATTTTGTATACTCAACTTATAGTAAAAATAGTATAATAAATTTTACTGCATATATTAAGAAATAGAACAAAAACATTTGTACCAGAATAATAACATTCAATCATTAAATAAGAGAAAAAAAGCATTCATTACATAAGAAAAAAAGAAAATAATATGCAATAAGTCAAGACAAAATATGATGTGAAGAAAAAATTAAGTAAAAAGAGTAAAAGAAAATGTTCATACTGAGTAGAGGAACAAAATCATGCGTACAGTGCAAATATTGTTATAGGGAGAAAAAAAACAGAAAAATTCGTCTGATGTAGTTTTTATTTAGTGAAAAAAAAAAGCCAATTAGCCAAATAAAATACAAAGAGAAGAAGAATAAGGAAAAAAAAGTAGTAGCTAAAAACAAAAAAAAAACAAAAAATAAGGAAAAAACTGTTATAGTCATGCCTGAGTGAAAGAATTGAACGATGCATTTTCGGTACCTACTTTGACGTTTTTGGTACCTTTTTGTGTATTACATTTCTCTCATTAACAATGATCATGGCATCAAAGACATAGTTGTGCATAAAAAAATATAGCAATTGATCTTGTCACACCTTTTTTTATTATTATTTCATCGCGTGCAAGTGAATGTTTTATTCACTACACTTCGATTAAAACAATTTAAATTTGAAATTTATCAATTCACATAAAAATTATAGTAAATATCATTATAGATCAAAATCTGAATCAAACAAAAAAAAAAAAGTTATCACGTGCGGTGAAGTGAAAAATGAAAGGTAAAATTAAGATTGAAGGATTGAAATAAAGAAAGAGTAATATATTCATGACGAATTGACGATGTTTCAATTACAACCCTTATGTCATATCTAGATTCACCTCTTGCCATAGTTATTGCTTTAACTTGCAACTAAGACTTAATACAAAAGAGGACCTTGGATTAAATTGTGTTAAGAGAAGATGAAAAAAAAAAAGAATATATATATATATTATTACCAGAGAATTTATGTCAGCTGGCAACTACATAAGTTTAACTTAGTTACAAACTAATTATAGTTTGGTTAGTTAGTTAGTATTTAGTTAATTTGTTACTGATAAAAACTCCAATTTCTCTTATATAAATACTAGGTTTCTGTTCATTAAATAATGAGAATCATTTTTCTATCATATTATGTTATAGTATTAGTAGACTCTTCTGCGTGTGTCTGATTCTCTCTCTCGTTCTTAGTCCTCTTTCTCTGATTCTTCTGTCATGGACGCGTATACGGTGGAGAATGTTCAAGATCTGTCCAGCGTCTATTACCTGTATCCTAGTGAGAATATATCTCTAATTCTTGTTTCTACTCCTCTAAATGGTTTGAACTACCATAGCTGGGCTCGTGCTATGAAGACGAGCCTCATGTCCAAAAACAAACTTAGGTTCATGGACTGAACGATTCTTGTACCTATTTCTACCAATCCTCTGTTTCCTACCTGGGAGTGGTGTAACACCATGGTTCTCTCATGGCTTACAGTTCCTTGGAGCCTTCAATTGCTCAGAGCATCCTCTGGATGGACAAGGCTTATGAAGTTTGGGATGAACTCCGTGAGTGTTTCTCTCAAGGCAATTTTTTTTGCATTGCAGATCTTCAAGACGAGATCTCATTTCTTAAACAAGGTGATCTCAATGTGACAAAGTACTTCACTGAGCCGAAGACTCTGTAGGATGAATTGGAAATCTTTTGCCCTCCACCTGTTTGTCATTGTCTTTTCATGTGATTGCAGTGCTATCAGCGATGTGGCATCTCAACACCATGTTGATCTAGTGATTAAGTTTCTTAAAGGTTTAAATGACCAATTTGCTGATGTTCATTCTCAAATCATCTAGTTAGATCCACTTCCCCCTCAGAACAAGGTGTTTTCCCTTGTGATTCAACAAGAACGGCAATTTCTTACCGATGGCGGCTTAGAAACGTGCTCTCTCATCAATGCAGTTGAAAGCTCTTCTCAGCGTTCTGTTGGACCTGGACCTCCTCGTCCTCGATCTGGATCTAGATTCGGTAACAAGCATCTTTGCTCTCATTGTGATAGCATAGGCCATACTATGGATACGTGTTATAAGAAATACGGTTACAAGCCAAGAAACACTTAGAGGAGTGCTAATGTTAGGTTACCGATTTTGGCGGTATTCCTGCTGGTAATGATATTTAGAATTCAAGTTTTATTTTCACTAAAGAGCAATATTGAAGCCTGCTTGCTTTCCTCCCTCAACATGCATGCTCCTAGGGATGGAAACAGGCCAAGTCCCCCTAACAGGGGCATTTAGCTTGGCCTGGTTTAAGCCTGGCCTTTTTAATAAATAAACAAGATTTTTTTTAAGACCTGTTTAAGTAAACAAATCAGGCTTGAACTATTTATAATGCCTGTTAAATCTGATAGGCCGGCATATATATATATAAATAGAGCTATCAAAACATGTTTAAATAATAAAGTTATTTAATAATATATTTTTAATTCTATTATATTAAATTAATATATTATGTTATAATTCTTTTATTTATAATTATAATAAATAGATATTATATACTATTAAAAATTAAAAATATTTATACACGATTACATTTTTTAAATAATAAATTTATTTAATAATAAATTATTATATTTGTTACATTTAAATAAGTTAAAGAGTGGTTAAATCTTTAAACAGGAACAAGACGCAATCAAAACTGAACGAAATAAAATTTAAAAATGAAAGAATAATATTATATTAATATATTTTTTATATTCTTAATTTTATCATTATTACTATTTAATTATTATATTAATATATTATGTTTAATTATTTTTCTTTATAATAAATAGAAAATAATTTAAATATGAATTATATTTTATTTCAAACTAAAATTTTATTAAAAAAATGATAGAAAGATAAAATAAAAAATTCCATATAATATATATATATATATATATAATAGGACTATATATTAAATAATATAATTTTAAATAAATTATATATAATAATATACACTTTTTGTAACTTAATATTTATTTTATTTTTATTAGTATAAATTTTTTCAGTAAAGTACCTATAAAATATTTTTACATACCAGATTCACAGCACACAACACACAGCAACACACCTAAATATAAATATGTCAAATTTTAAATAATTATTTTTCACGAATTTGACATAGATGTAAATAGATTTTTCTTAAAAAATATAGTTGTTAATATACATTCAAAATTTAATAATTATTAAATATTTTAAAAAAATATAAATAAAAAATTAATTTATTAATTAATTTATCAATTTATATAATATATATATATATATATATTTTTAATGTATTGTATTAGTAATATTTTTTATATTATATTAATATTATAGTGTAGTTAATTTTACGTATATTTTTTAATTTAAAATAAAAAATTAATAAAATAAATAAAATTAAATATTTTGTAATTATTTTTTTAATTTAATAGTTATTATTATTTTTATTTTATATATATATATATTAAGTTTTATTACATATTTTTTATTAAGATAAAAATTTAGAAATATATGTTATTTTAATTTAAATAAATTTTATTAATTCTTAGTGTGTTCATATGTTATTTTTCTGCATCTTTGAATTTTATAATATAAATGTTTTTTTATTAATAATTTTTATAATGACTATTTATTTATTTTTTAAAATTTAATAATTTTCTTTTACTTGATTCAACAAATTTTGTGATTGTTATTTTTTGTTATCAATTTAATGTGTTTATTGTGATTTTATTTTTTAAATATAAAATATCTTTGCACAAATAAAATATAATTATCATAAAAAAATAGTTAAAATCTTTAATACTTTAATTATAATTATTAAAATACATTTAAAATTCAACAATTCACAAATATTTACATAAATAAAAAATTAAATTATTAGATAATTTATCAATTTATATTTTATATATAAGTATATATTTTAATTTATTGTATTAGTAGTATTTTTCTGTATTACATTAATATTATAGTGTTGTTAATTTTACGTGTACTTGTTAATTTAAAATAACAAATTAATAAAATAAATATTTTTTAATTATTTTATTTTTTAATTTAATAGTTATTATTATTGTTATCATATATATATATATATATATATATATATTACATTAAATTTAAATTTATTTATTTTTTAAAATATAATAATTTTTTTCAGCTGATTCAACAAATTCTATGAATGTTATTTTTTGTGATCAAATTTATTTATTTACTATAACTTTATTTATTAAATATAAGATATCTTTAAACAAACAAAATATGATCCTAAAAAAAATTAAAATCTTTAATACTTTAATAATTTTTAAAAGTAAATCAAGATAAATAAAAATAAAAATTTATTTAATATGAAATATTTATAATTAATGCTCAAATAATATTTTAAAATTTATTTATAAAATTATATAAAAATTATTACATTTATTTAATAATTATCAATAACACATATGAAAAGTAGAAAAATATATAAACTAATTGATAATAAAATATTTATATTTTTATTAATATTAAGATATTTTTTTTTATAACAGGCTTCAGGTCAGGTCAGGCCACCTAAATAAGTCAGGTCAGGCTGAAAATAAAGTCTTTAACAAGTAACAGGTCAGGTCTATTTAAAGTAAAATCTGACCTGACCTGACCTGTTTTCATCCCTACATGCTCCTATGATAAAAACTCCAATTTTTTTTTCTATAAATATTAGGTTCATGTTCATGAATAATGAGAATCATTTTCATAAAATTATTAAATTAGAGAGCATTTAGAACTACTCTAAAATCTTGCGCTATCTGATCGCTCTCCAAAGTATAAATGTAGACCGCGAATCTGAAATTTGAAATTGGTTTCTTTTTGAGTTTTTTGCTGCAAAATAAAATTAATTTATTATCACGTTTAAATCAAAATTTGGAATTGATTTCTTTGTGAGTTTTCTTTATTTTTATCACAAATCAAAATTGAATCTTGAGTTTATACGTTTTGTGTTAACCAAACAATCTACATCTGCATGAACCAAACAGAAAAAAAAAAAAAACAAATTAGTAGAATGATTTTTAACGTTAATAGAGAGAAGAAAGAAAGAGAGAATGAATAAGTACCTACAGATGTGGAAAAAAATCAATTTGTTAGCGTAAAAAAAAATATAAAGAGAGCACGCTAACAAAGAATGAAGATGTACCTACAGATATGAAAGAAAAACAAATTGTTTGCTTAGAAAAGATGAAGAAAGCAAGCTAACAAAGAATGAAGAGGTACCTACAGATGCGAAAAAAAATTAATTTGTTAGTAAGAGAAGACGAAGAGAACAGGCTACAGAAGAAGATGAAAAGAACATAAGAAAGTAGAGAAGACGAACAGAAGAAGATGAAAAGAACATAAGAGAGCAGAGAAGACGAACAAAACTTACAGTAAAAGAGACTAACTTTGTTAGCTAAAAAGAAGAAATGTGTTGAGCGTGTTTTCATTTATAAACAACTTTAAAGACTTTAGAGAGCGGTTCTTTATTAATCACTAAATCCAACAAGCGACGTCTATCTTCAGATAGGCCCTGGAGACCGCTAACGGGGCAACCGTGACTCTTGGACAAATTCTTACCTAATGCCAGCCACGAGGATCATATATCTAATTCGAATGTGAATGCGTCTGCAGCCGTTGCAGCTAAAGAAACGGAGGAAGGAGGACGACAGACCACTCACGATATTGAGGGCTAAGAAAATGAGTGAAATCTGTTTTTGCATAGCTTGCATTCTCTTTATTCGCGAACATCTACCTTTCGTCTGTAACGTGCATTTTTTGCTTTATTTAATGGATCCTCGAACTTGAGTGAAAGCCAATGCGTTTTCCGAACCGAAAGGGGGTCTTGAAAAAAAAAAAAGCCTACCCCTTGGCAGGAGATGTTGAAGTTGCGCATGAAGTAGTCTCTATCTCCCGGTCGGAGACAAGGGATGGATGTCGCTAGGCTAGGTCAACTCTATCATTGGTTTCATTATCCCTACAACGATCACTATCAAAAGATATGTGCTACTACTATCCCGAAGCTAGGTGGTGCTATTATGGCGGGAGAAGGGTCTACTTCTGCTCCATCGAAATGCTTTTGGTGGCAGGTCTTTCTATTACCGATATGGACTTTAGAAAGCAGTTAATAGAGAACTATTCTCAGAAGTATAGTTCTGAGAGCGGTTAACAAAGAACTGTTCTCAAAAGTATAGATCTAACAGTAATAATAAAGAACTGCTCTCTAAATATATAGTTACAAAATAGTTTTTATTAAAAGGTGTCTAAATTAGTGTTCCAAAAACTCATTTTTAGCATAGTGATTATAGATATTGTTTGACGTTTAGACATGATTAAGTGCGATTCTATATTATATGTTGTCTATTTTTGTTTTGTAAATTAAACTCCATGCTTATCCCGAACCCACGTCAAGCTAAGATGGCAAAGAGATTATAGATAATAGAATAGAGAGTGATCTAGGGTTTCATGCGCCGCCCAATTCCCAAATGTGAACCTGGTTCTTGCTCATTAATCAAGCCTCTGAATAGTTTATTGCAGCGTGCGTATTGTGTTTAACTTTTCAACACTACAGTATGACAGAAAACCGCAAACCATTTCCGAAAAGTGCAGAAGCCGAACGCATGTGTGGACGATTGCGGGCTTCTTCTTCTTGTCCATATTTGTTCAAAAGTTTCGGTTTTCATACTAATATTTCGAACAACACAATTTGTTTTATGCTTTGTGGTATTTAAAGATTTTGACCACAAAAACAAAGCAATCAAAAGAAAAAAATATATATATCAAAATATGCATCGATATACATGCATAAAAAATGGGAGAGCTTGTGCTATTGGAAGAAATCTGAACATGCCTTCAAGACTCAAGAAAAAATATTTATAAAAGATTTATATTTACATATCTTAAGAAAATGAATAGAATTGTAATCTATGTTAATTAGATGCAAGATTCTGTCTTTTTTCACTCAACTAACCTCTTAAGTTTAGGATTTAAGTAATCTATATAAATGTTAAGAAAGATATTAAGAACCAAAGTAAATTGAGAGACAAGTGACGCAACAAGAAAATGAGTTTATTAAATAGTAAAATTTGTTTAACAAAAACCAGTGTAGGATGCATAGGCTACACAAGCAATTAATCATCTAGGACTTTTACTAAGCATTGACTAACTAATCCAATCATTAACTAAAAGCCTATAACTTATGCGGTAATTAGAAGTGATAAGTTATACTTTATATGTCATTTTATATTAAAAAAAATATCATTTTATATATTTTTTTAAAATTACTGTTACACTGATACTGAAGTGAAAATTACAGTTCACGGATAAGGTTGAAGAAAAAACAATAGCCGACATAAATAGAAGACTAGGGAAAAGTCACGATTTAGTGCGTGAAAATTGAATTGTGGCTCAAAAGTTTAAAAAGTTCTCAAAGTAATATATTAATATTTTAATAATTTATTAGCCATATATTTAGATCTAATTTAAATAAATTTAATTTAACAATATGTATAGCTATATTATGTCATGTTTAATGTTCTAAATGGATTGCGTAGTACTATTAAAGTATATACAGAGTTCCTATTTTCATTAGGGATAATAGCAACCAATCACCTCCAAATAGCCATTGCTAAGAAATAATATTTATTACACATAAAAATGAAAAATACATAAGGAATGTCCACAGTTAGAGAAGAATCGTGTACATTTTTATAAAGGAATGTAAACTTAATCAGTAAGTAAAATGAAAAATTATGATTTATAAAGGTTGGTTTTGAATAAAGATTAATAAAAGGGTTAGTAAGATAAAATTGCGTAACTATGCATGCGGTAAAGTATTACTCCAGAATTCAATTTTCAAATCCAAGCCTAAAACATTTTACTTTTCTCGTGTCTAATGGGAGGACTGTATGCTAAGCTTGATTTGACATGATTCTGTTTGATTGCCATATGATGACATGAGTAACTCCTTTCTTTTTTGAACACTCACGTACGAGTAATGTAGTTTAGTGTCCTAATTAATCAGTTGGCCATTTTTCAAAATTTCAGTTAGATGTTAATTATTATTTCCTTGAATTGATACGAATAATTAAAATGTTTTAGAAGAAAATCAAAATTGAGTCATGAAACCTTTGACAATGATCCCTCTAAAAGTAAAAGAGCACTATTTGTGTTACTTTTAGAAATTAAACTGTAGGTTGCCAACTGTAAATTGGCTTAATCACAGGCGCATATTATATTTGGGCAGTGGCAAATGGCAATTATGAAGAAATGAGTTGCCAAAAGAAAAACAAGATGTTACTAAATGTGAATTGGTTTTTGTTTCATTGTGTGAGAAACAAACAAAAAGCAAAAATGAAGTGAAATGGTCAGAGTCAGAGAAGGACGAGAACGACATATGTCATCACATTCTTTCGGCGCCAAAGATCCAAAAAGTGTTGTGAAAGAATATAAAACAAATCTGCATGTTTTTTACTTATCTCTGTTCAGATCATAGTTTATTTCATTCAACGTCGTTTTTATTTGGACACTCAAACTTATGGAGATATTTTGGTATATTTCGTTCTAACATCCAACCTAATAAAATTACACATATTTTCCTAATTTTGCATATATGATGCTTGAGACATTTTTTTTATATAAAAAATAACGTAAGAAATAGTAATGTAACACTTTAAATAAAAAAGTATTAGCACGTATTTAAATTAATTGAAAAAATATGTTTTTTTTTTATAATTAGTTGGTATTATAGTATATTATATATAAAATAAGTACCCTTAGTTCAAATTACATGAAAAGTTTATTTTCCTACAATAAAATTACAAAATATATATGAAATTATTTATAATAGTCATAGTTACTAAAAATGAGATTAAAAAAATAAATATAATGTAAAACTAGTCAAGAATTAATTGACGGAGAAGACAAAAGATCACTGGTCAGAAAATATGCCACTGGAGCAAATAGCCCTGAAATTTAATAAAGTAAAAAATAGGTTAAAAATTGATCAAATTGACTGAGAACTTATCAAAATCCACAAAAAATAGGAAAAATGCATGTAAAATATTAGTTTGACTTGGAAGTTTCAAATTTTTTAGTTTTTTGTGATTTTTTCTGTGAAAATATTTGGTCCCCACAAAATTGTTGTTCTTAGAATTAGTTCTTAAAAATATTTTATTAGTTAAGATTTTGCCTATAACAAATTAACCCAATAAAAATATTAGTTTCTATTTCCTGAAAAATGTCAAGAGTAAATGAGCAAAATAATTTTTAAAAAAATTATATATTGATTAAGATAAGAATATTTTGAATACGTGACATGTAACAGTATTAAATTTAAACATCATTAGTTAATTCAATATTTAACAAATTAAAAGACATCAATTAATTTGTATTTATTGAATTTGTTAAAAATAAATACTAATAAAATAGTTTTATAAATTAATTTCAAATATAGGAAATTTTTTTAGGATAAAAGTTTTATTTTAAAGCCTTCATTTAAAAATATTTTTAAATATTGTTTATTAATTATAATAAAAATAAATTACACGTTAAAAATATATGTTACGGCCGAATTAAAACCTCGTTAAGTCAATACTCGACAAATGAGTAAATTTTAACTTTCTTGATTTTTAAGAATTAAATTAAAAAATTTTAATTTATATATTAATTTCAGTTATAAATTTTATAAGGATGAAATTGTTATTTAACCTTATTTTTATTTAATAATTTATTATAAATAATTTATTTTATAAAACATATAATATAAATATTTTATGCATATAATATAAATATTTTATGTAAATTTAGAATTTTTTATGATTTACATTAATTTTTATTTAATATATTATTAATTATGATTGAATTATAAATTATAAATTAATTTCTTTATTTGTTCAATAATCCATCTAGTTTTAAAATACTTAATATATTTAAAAGAGAGAGGGGGAATGCATTAAAAACACCGTCGGTCGCCGGCAACTCGCTGAAGGAAAAAGAAATTAGAAAAGATAAGTGGAAATAATGTTTTCTTAAACGACAGCGTTCGGTGAAAGAGAGAGAAGATCTGAGCAAAGTGGATCTTTTGCGCCTCTCCCACTTGCCATCGTCCCATTACTTCCTCCGCTCACTCGCTTTCAGTTTTTCACAGCATAAATAAATATCATTGCAACCGAGTTATACGTAAACAACAAAAACTAGATAAAAGTATTATAAGTATTTTATTATTATTTATTAATTAAAATTTGATTTTAATGTTTATAATAAAAATTAATTTTAAAAATTAAAATACATTATTAAAATAAAAATTTATTTTTATTAAAAATACTTATTGTTAAAATTATATACATGTTAAAATAGAGAAATACAAGATTTCTAAACATAATTTATGTGATTATAATATCTAAAAACATATAATATACATATATTTAATTTTAAAATTATTTAATATTTAAAAATATAATAATCGTAATATTTTTTCAAGTATTCACACGAATAATATGTAAAAGATCTCTATAATTACGTAAGAATGAGATTAACCATATATATTAGGGTTACACATTTAATATCCTCTTATAAATAGAAAAAACTCTAATGAAAAAGGTTTATTTAAGCTTATTACTTATAAATTTAGTTTAATTAGATAATAATTTTTGTTTAACTACAGTTTAACTTCTTTATCAAATATGTTCTTGTGTGGAATCTTACATATTTTTTTAACTTTTAGTTTACAATATTTAAACATAAAATTTTATATTTAATGTCATAAATAATGATAACATCTAACAATTTTTTATTATTTTTAAAATATTAAAAATGGCATTAAATTTACGTAACATATTTTTATGGTAATATATAAATATGATTAATGATTTTATTCTTATGTCTAATTGAACACAAAACATAAAATATATCATCTCATAAAGTCTAATTTTATTTTTTTAAAATATTTTTAAATAAATATCTCATTTATTTTACTAAATATAGTCCTGTATTTTGTAGTTTTACTCTATCTAAAGAATATATATATATATATATATATATATATATATATATATATATATATATATTATTCCTTTCATTATATAGTACAGACAAATTTCATGTATATCACGCACATTTCTCCACATAATTTATTATATGTTTACTTTTCAACTTTATAATTATTTTGTTACAAATGATGTTTAATAGGATTAAAATATAAAATTTGTCATGTAATAATCGTAGTAACTTTAGATCAAATGATTACATATACCACTATGTGAAATATTTATAAAACTAATACAATGATTTATCCAATATTTTTATGGTGTGTCAATCTAATACATCATCATTCCTAATGTAGATATCTATAAGGCCTTGATATCTTATATTCATAATTTATAAAATTTGATCATTGATTTACTTATACACTTATCTCAACACATTATATTATTCTAATAATAATATTTGACTAGAAATATTTATAAATAAAACTAAATCTCATAATCAAATTTTTTACTTAATATCATTCAAAGTATTTACTATTCTAAATATCATCATGTTCTTGTAAAAAATATTATTTAAAATACTTTATTTGTGTGATACAAAATAGATATTTATAACATAAAAACTCATATTACATAGACTAACATTTGTATAATAAAAATAAGTTTTATCCTTATTTAAAATGTATATCCAAAATAACAATGTTAATTGTAATATTGTATTAAAAATATTATTGTTATCCATCATTAATAAGAGTATTTTTTTTCTATTTTTTATACAAAAGAAATATAGAAAATTAAAATAAGAAGACAAGTAAAATGATTAAGAAAAAAATTATTATATTTTCTTTAAAATTATAAGTATTGATTGTTTTAATTTTTTTAAATTTTTGTTTAATTCTTAACTCTATTCAAATAATTTTTTTATTTTATTTCATCCAAAATTGAAGGTAAGTTCTTTTAAAACTAGTTATTTATTGTGAAAAAAAATGCATTTGGTAAATAATATTGAATTAAAAATTTTAAAATCAAAATGCTTATTCATATTTTGAAGATAAATTAAAAGAATAAAACTTGTCAAGTTTTCCATGTACTATCATTTTTAAATTTTAAACAAATTTTATAAAAAAATAATTTTAAAAATAAGTCATTTTCATCATTAATAATAAATATTTTATTTTATTAAATAACAACAAATTTAAGCGATGAAAATTTTGAAGATAAAGAAAAAATTATCAAAATAAAATTATTTGAATAAAGACATATTATTTTTATTAATATAATTTATTTTTAAAATTAAATTTAAATTGAGATTGATTAAAATTGTAATGATCTCATCTTGAAATCAAGTTTATTATCTATATAATTATTTTAAGTTTGATATAACATATAAAATAAAATTAAAATAAATTAAATTTAAGTAATTATGTTTAAATGAAATGAAAAAGAAATTAATAAAACGTAAAATTAGGTACTTATAAAAATCATATAACTTAATAAAAATATAATAATTTTTGAAATTATTTTATATGCTAAATAACATAAAAGTAAAGATGATATTTATAATTTAAGGATAAATAATTTAATAAAATACTCAAAATATTTGTATAAATCCCTTTCAAAAACAAAATATCATCAAAAAGGTGTTTATTCACGTCTCATATTTTCCTTCTTGACTTTTTCTTTATATCTCATGATAATTTTCAATCACATCGAATATAAAGAAAAATCTCATTGGTTCCCCTAAGATCGAGCCGTTACTGAACTTGATCCATGGAATCTCACTACACACCTTCCTGAAGTCATTGTGCCAAAATTAACATAGCTATTCGTATAGTTTAAAAATAATTTTAGTGGTAATTTTTATTATTTTTAATTAAAATAATATTTTATTTTGATAAAAAAAAGTCTGTATTTAATATTGCTGCAAACTATTAAAATAATATTTTAATTTTGATTTAAAATATTATAAAAATTAAGAAATAATACTTAAATTATATCCTATAATTAAATAAATTTGGGAAATTAAAATAGAAAATATGAGAAGGAGATTGAAATAAGTTTACTTCCTTATTAAATTTTTTCAAATAGAACTTTATTGAGTAATTGTTAATTCAAAGCAATGGAAAATATAATTTGTTCAAGGGAAAGATCTTCTTTCATTAACATAGTTAAATAAGAGAAAGATTAAGATAGAACACTACAAATGATACAAGTTTAGAAGCTTTAGGATTATGTTTAATCCTTAATCAACTAGTTAAAAGTTTTACTAAAATGTATTTCATAAATGTAAAATGCATCATTTCTTAAGTACTCTTACACTGGTATCCATAAACTCTATAAATTAAAGTATTTTTCACCTAAGTCTTTTCACATTCAGGTATCACTTTTCCAAGTAGAAGAAATATAATTTTAAGATCATCAAAATATTTACATACACAAAAGCTTAATGATTAGTAAAGATTGTTAAAATCTAATTTAAGTTGTTAGTTTACTAGAAAAGCTTGTACCTTCTACATGAGTGGATGTCTATCATGTAAAATTATTGAATTTATCCTTGTGCTAGTACATTTAGGACAAAAAAATAAATTTGCTTTATAAAAAGAGTGTGTAAAACCCTTGATAAGAGATGCTAAGAGGTAACTCTCAATTCTTATTTAAAACTAAAGTTTCTTTTTAAAAGAGTTTTATTCGGATATTTATAATATATAAACTGAAATTTTAAAAGGCTTTAGTAACGATGAAGCCCACTAACAATAATTTATGTAAAAATCTTAAAATATTTTAATAACCAATTCCAAGAACAATAATAAAATATAAAACTCTGAAAACTTAATTAATAATATGGTTCAACTAATTAACTTAAAACATAATAAATCACTTAATTAAAATATACAATTTTGACCCAAAATAAGAATTGAATTAATATAAATTAAATTAAGCTTTAATCTTTAATTAAAATACAAAATCTAGACTTTGGTTTCTTCTCTTTCACCTTCTGCCTTGAACATAGTTATCATCTATGATATAGGGCTTCTCCTTTTCTTCTCTTTTTCTACCTTCAAATCCTTGTAAGAGATTCATCCCTTTATATATTTCCTTTTTTATCTTTATTTCTTGTTAGTTCTTGTCACTTTATAATTTCATAAGTCCCCATGAATGTTAATGACATTCACATATCTATTAAATATAAGTGTTTTTTTTAAATAAATTATTAAAGCAACTATTTTATATCTGTAAAAGTAACTTTTGAATTTTTTCTTTTATTTCTTTGCCAAAAAATTTCATAGTGTATAGAATAATTAGAAATGTATTTGTGTTTTTACTAAAAGATAATTTTTTGTTCTCCAAGAAAGATCTTACTCTTTAGTCAATGTTTGTGGATCATTTATAGATAAAAGCAGTCGATATCTTATTTAAATAGTTAGTTAATAGAGAAAAAATTGCAAATGCACCAAATTGTATCAAATAATAAAGTAAGAGAAGAGTATTGTTCTACAATTCGAAGCAACTATCAAAGTTAAATCATTTGACAAACTTTTTAGATAACCATTTAAAAAATATTAATACTTAGTTGAATTTTACATGATTATCGAATGATTTTGCTAAATGTTTCAATTTTAACTTAAGATATAAAAGAATTTAAGGTATTACCTGATAGAAGAAGGACTAAGCAATAAACTCATGAACTGACAATATAAACAAAACATCAATTGCTCTCACTTAGTAACAATCTATAGGAGAAGAATATTTAAGAAGCTTGATCATTAACTAAAGAAAGAGCATTAAAAAAAATCATTCTTCTTTGATAAAAAATAAAAGTACCTTTATGGTCATTTTACATGTTAAACACATTTTTGACAAAAAAAAAATTAAAAATTATTTTTATCAATGTAGAAGCACTTATTCGATAAAAAGATTATTTAAAAAAGGTATATTTTATGTTCAACAAATATCTGTATATCTTTTAGTATTCACTGTGGCATATAACTCTATAAAATGAAGATTATAACTAACATAGAATGCAAGACGCTACATGATACGTTGCCATTTGAAATTTTTTTGTAGAACTTTGTTGTTTAACTTTCTTGAAAATTTTTACACAATCTTTCAAAGTTTCATCGTTGTAATTTTCGTAAGTGTAGCTTGAAAATATAGTTAAACAATACTTGGGATTGAGTCTAAAATTAAAAGACTTGTGTAAAAATACATGAAAAGTGAAACATTTTAAGTATAAAAGTATTTCATAATAAAAATCTTATATGTTCTTAAAGACTAAACATAATTCTGAAGTTTTCGGATGAATAAGAATAAATGACATTTATTATTTTCAAAATATTTGTTTATTAGCACTAACAAAAAGATCTTAAATTGAAAGTAATTTTTTTTAAAATATCTTTTCTATTTAGTTGAATTTTTCGTTTGATACTTAAAATGATGGTTATTTAAGAAAGTTGAATTTACAAGGAATTTAGAAGGAAAGAAAACTATATTAAACTCTATTCTATCTCTCTCTCTCTCTCTCTCTCTTTTTTCACTTTCAAATTTTATTTAAATTTTAATTTTTTTTATATATCAAAATTTTGTAACGTGTATCATTTTAACTCAATTATTATTGTTGTTTTAAGTTTTTCTTTTTGCTTGTATTGCTACACGTGATTTTGTTAAAGAATTTGCCGATGTATAGTGTTATATGAGAATATTACCAAATTATATGCAAAGAAAGGGCTCTCTGCCAAACAATATTCCACCATATATAACATCCACTCTTGTTTAAATAACAGTTGTAGCCTAACAGTCCACAAACCTCCTTTGATACTGTTGACATTTACAGCATGGAATGATTTTTATTATTGTTTTTATATTTATCATTTTCATATATATTATTTACACGTATATTTAAGAAAGTATTAAATTAAATGTTTGTTCCTTAAAATTTCATAACTTTCTTATTTAATTTTTATTTTAAGCTTTTAAAAAAAATTAGTCATTCATAATAACATTTTTAAGCAAATCATCTTGCATTTTTTTTTCTCAATTGATCCTTCTAAATATTATAAAATTTTTCATCCAATCTCTCTCAATATCATGGGTTTTTTTTTTAGTGAATTTTAGTAAATACTATAAATTTTTCATTTAGTCTTCTTAAAATGATGAAGTGAATAAAACGATTATAATATATACAAAGATCGAATGAAAGAAAAAACATTAAAAACATTTTATAACCAAAAATATGTTACAATAGAATCAATAAAAAATAATAACAGAACGAAATATTTTTAAAAGACAAAAAAGTTAATTAAGCCTGTAAAAAAAAAACAAACAAACAAGAGTTAGTAAGGTAATCGAAGTGAAGCATAACATACCGGCTATTTGATTTCCGAATTTTATTTTATTTCTACTTTTTATTGCTTTGAATAATTTAAAAATATATTTTATTTTATTTTCATTTTTATTTATACGAAAAATAATAAAAGTATAAGAAATTGTATTCTTTTCTTCATTTATTGTAAATGTTTTTAAAATAAAAATGTCGTGAAATTTTGATAATTATTAATAAAAGTAAAAAACAAAAAACGTTTCTTACAGTAAAGATATCTTAACATGCTATGCATAAGCTTTAGTAAAGTGTGATACGGTATAAATGAAAAATTCAACAGTTTGCGCTCCGAAAAAAAGAAAAAAGAAAACTAATTTTGCATAAGAAAGCATATTTATTTCATGTTATTATCATAACAAGAAATAATATATCATTACCTGTACCAACTGATTTTCTCAATTAATTATAATTTAGTTATAATATTTGTTAATAATTTTTATAGAATATGATCTGATCTGATCTGATGTATTTCTAGTAAATCTAATAGCAGTAGGTCAAATAAAGTTTTAGAGAATGTTACGATTGAGCTGTACACGAAATTGAGATGATCTACGTATAAAGAAGTGACTGCTATAGGGTAATGATAAGAAATAAATCACATTCTTCATTGAGCTTAATAACTGGTTATAAGCATGGTATGGTAACATAACTTGACCGTCGAAGATTTAATGTTATTATAATAATTGGCGTGATTCATAGTTGTGATTTTCAACAGTGTGTATTATGTATCTTATCACATTTTTTTTATATTTTTTAATTTCTCTTTTTGGGTATAAAAACGATGGAAAATTAATGTATAATTGACATTTTTCTTACAATTTCCTTACCGCACATAACTTCTAATTTTGGTTTAAAATTTTTCTATTGAAAGTCTGATTATTTTTTTCCATTCTACTCCATATTTTGCTTTTAAAAAAAAAAAAATCCTTGATCTTTTTATTTTATAATTTTTTGGTGATGCACTGTTTCACAAAGCTGTTTCAGGCATCAAGGCACAAAATGAAAATGAGCAAAATCGTCAAAAGAAGAAACTCAGATAATGGGAAAACTGAAAACTTGCAAGCAAAGGATGCTTAATCGATAAGCTGAAGGGGAATAGGGAAAATAAAAAGGAACAAAAAAGAGAGGAAAAAAAAAGGAAGAAAGAAAAAAGATGCTTGAGGTAAAAAACAAACCGAAAATCATATGCAATGGAACAAGGGCGCAGTGCCAGGTGGCCATCGCATGGACAAAACAGAGTCTTAAATTTGATTTAATTTAATAAATAATATTTTAGATATTAAACAGATTTTATAATAAATAAAAAATATATAATTTTGGGTGGGCCCAGTGAACAGTGGTGTGCTTCAACCGCTAAGCAAAGGAGGGATGAGTGAGTGAGGGAGCAACTCGGTCAGTCACGTCGTGGTGCCGAGTCACTCGTTTTCAAACTTTTCTGTTGCAATGCAAATCACCTTCACACCTCACCCCAAGTGTTTAACACCTTCCAAATCTTTTTCAATCCTATCATAGGCTTCTAGCCTCTACCCAATTTCATCATTTTTCAAATAAAATACGGTCAAATCAAAATGATATATGATTATATTTTGGTTTATTTAAATTCAAAATGATTAACATATATTTAAAAATACATGTGATATGTGAAAAATTAAAATTTAAAAGCATTTAAATAAAAATACTTTAATGATAATAAAGTATTAAAATATCAAATCATGTTTATACATTTTTAAATTAAAAATTAAATACAATCAAAAAATAAAATTTTAATAATAATTTATAAATATTTTTAACTTAAATTAATTTAAAAAATCCTTTACAAAGATAAATTATAAATAATATTATTTAATTTAATATAAAAGTTTAGACACAGAATGCCGAAAATATCTTATAAAAATAAAAATAAAAGAATATTAATTAGTTGGTAAGAATTTTTTTTATTATTTAGTAACTATTAATATTTTTAGGAAATCGTGATTGGCTATTTTTTTTATACAAGAAAACTAACAAATACTTAACAATAGCAAATCTTCATGATTACTTTACTATAAAATATAAAAATATTAGGTTCCCCCAGATGGCTGAAGCAAACATTAATTAGTTTTTTTTTTTCTTTTTTTACTTTTGTTATTAATTTTTCTTTTTATTTATTGTTTCATAGATTTTCACTTTTGTTTATTTGTCATAATAAAATTTTTAGATGAAAATAATATCAAATTACATTAATGTAACTTGTACAAACTCTTACACCAATGAAAATATTTTACTTGATCTACTTCGGGATTGAAAGTTACTTAATATAGATTACATTTACAAAATTTTATAATAATTTAAAATAATTTGATGTACAATTGAAATATATCAAATTTAATATATTATTTTTTAAAAAATATTAAAATTTATTTAATTATCAATTTATCAGAGTTAAAGTTTTACTATTTGATAAATAATAATGATAATAATTAATTATAATTTAATTTTTAAAATAAAGTATATATTTTATAAAAAAACAATTAATGTTATAAGAATTGATGTAATGTAGGGTATAAGTTTAACTTCTCTTTCAAGATAATATTAATCATAATTTTTTAATTATACCTGTATCAAGAAAATGGAAGAAGTAATAACAAATAAAATGTTAAGAGTAATAAATGTAAAAATATGTTAAAAGAACTACAAATAATTTTAAGAAAACAAACATATTAATTATATTTTTTAAACTAAATAAATATATATTATAAAAAAAGTGTAATTTTAACCTTCAACTTGGTTAGAGACAGCGGCTTGACTCCAATTGTTTTTACCGAAATTATATAAATTAAATAAAAAATATTTCAACTTAAAAAAAGTGAAGTTTATAATGATAAAAGAATTTGATTTTATTTCACTATTCAGTAATCAATAATGTATTTATTCCTGGAAAATCATGATTATCCAGAATGGATCCCAATTTCGTTTACCTTTTAAAGCAAAAACTTTTAAAAAAAATAAATGAAATAATAACTATTAATTAAAAATTCATAACTAAAATTTAACAAATTTATATATTATCATATATGTCTGTAGATTTTATATCAACTTAATTTTAAATTTTACTAATTAGAATTCTTCATTTTGCCTTTTAAACAATATATACCATCGCTTTTCAACCAATACATCAATTTTTATACAACTAAAAGCAAACATTCTAAATTAGTTCTGATTACAGTTTTTGTTATTATATATTTTTGTTCCTTTTATTCATCATTGCATAATTTTTCCTTTATTTATCATATTGAAATTTTAATACGAGGAATGGTTTAACTATACAAATTCTTATGTCATTGAATAATATTTTAACAAATTTACTGTTAAAATATAAGTTATCGTTGTATAAATTATATTTACAAAAAAAAATTAATTCAAAAATATTTCATATATCACTTAAACATCACTTATATTTGTAAAAAAATATATATAAAAATAGCAATAATTAAAGTGCTAGTTTATTAGTAATGAAATTATTTCAAACTTAACGTTAATAATTAAGATATAAAATAGTTATAATCAAATAACTAGATTATAAAAAATATATTTATTTAAAATATAAGTTTTTTAAATATTAATATAAAAATAGTTTAATTTGTTTGAATACAAATTTATCTTTGTACCATTCAAGATAATGGTAATTGTGACTTTCTTAGTCATATCATTATGAAGAAATAAAAATAATAATATATGTAATGTTAAAATAATAATAATATAAAGTTAAAAATATATTAAAAATATAAATAATAAATAAATATATTGATTACAATTTTAATTTATATACTATCACATTAAATATTTTAAATTAGTTTTAATAAAATAAATTTTAACATCAGTTTGAAATATTTCAATAATTGGTGGTGACATGTCTTAGTTGTTTTTAATAAGTTAAGAAAAAATATAATTAAAAAGTAAAAATGATTAAATAATAAAAAGTAGTTGTTTGATTTCACAGATTAATAATTAATATTTTTTATTTTTTTAAATTAAATGATTTTTTAAAATTAATAAAAATAATTATATAAAATTATTAAATTAATAAATATAAATATAAATATATATATATATATATATATATATATATATATATATATTAAATGAATACATATATTTATTTACGTTAATAATAAATTATGATTTTGTGAACATAAATATTATAATAAATACATAAAAAAAGAAAATTTAAATATAATATACAGGTATTTTTAATATTGTTTTTCTTTAAAATAATATTTTATTTCAATAATTTATACTAATTTTGATTAATAAATTATTGAATAATTTTTAATATTAATTAGAGAACACTATAAAAAATATAAATGATATGATATATAAATTTTATCTTATTATTATAACTTAATAATTATATATTTAATTTTTAAAATTATTTTATAATTAAAATTAAAGAATAAATATAGTATTTTTTTTATTAAAAATTAGACTAATATTGTTTTTAAAAAATATAATTAGTGAGAATGGATCCTAATTTCATTTACCTTTTAAAAAAATATAATATGAATTTATAATTATTAGTTACAAACCCATAAATAAATGTTAACAACTTTACATACTAATATATATATATATATATATATATATATGTTATACGAACATAATTTTTAATTTCATCAATAATTATAAAAATAAGCATGCAAATTATTTTTATATTATAAATCGAAATTTCCCTATTACATGCAATAATTTTTATTATTTTATTTGTAATAATAATTTTATGGTAATTCAATAATATTTTTACATTTTAAAATATAAATTATTATGTATTTTTACTTTCTTTTATCTCAAATATGAGTTTCTCGTGTACTTTTAAATTTTAATATCTATTTATTTTCATTCTCACACGCTTAGCAGAACAGTCCAGTGTTGCCCCACAGAAAGAGAGAAACCGAAACTAAAAACGGTAAAAAAGGAAAAGACCAAAACCCCACTACGACCCATCCCCCAATGCCCCACTATTCTGCATGGTTGGCGCGTGTAGGCACTCCCACCCAATCGCGCGTAACCCCAAAAGCACCGCCTCTCCATTTCTCTAGATATACACCCTCGTTCCCTCTCTCTCCCTCCCCAACTTCCAATTAATTAAATTAAAAAAAAAAAAACTCCCGAAACCGTTTCCCTGTGTCTTGAGACAACACTCCTCGGTGTACTTAAAGGGAACGCTCTGTTCTATCCAAACCCACTCAGATCTCTCCTTCAATACATACTACTTTCCCTCTCTTTTTCACATCGCTAACTTCCCAAACTCAAATTTAAATTCATATTCGGATCACTCTTTTTCCCCCATGGCTGACAACTTGGACGACGGCGAGTTTTGGCTGCCCCCTCAGTTCCTCACCGACGACGACGCCTCGTTTGACAACATCCACAACAACAGCCTCGCTGCTTTGAACGCCAAAAACGACGACGTTTTCGACTCCGTCTCGAGAACTCTGTTCCCCTATCTCAGTTCCCCGGTGGAGTCCGTGGTTGGCTCCAGCGAGACCGAGAGTGATGAGGAAGAACAACACATGGCCGAGTTGACTCGCCGACTCGCTCACTCCACTCTCGAACTCGATCTCGTCTCTCGTAACAACAACACCTTCGCTAGTGAAAAACCCAAGGTAACTTAAAAAAGGAAATAAATAAAGAAAAAAAGAGCACTAGTCCAAGTTCATTTCACTCACTTATTGTTTTTAATTTTGAAGGGTGTGTTTGGGTCTGGTTCGCCGCAATCAACGCTGAGCGCGTTGGGGAGCAGTGGAAAGGGTTCGAGTCCAAACGGTAGCGTTTCGCAGATGAACTCGCAGAGGGCGACGTGGGATCTCCTACGTGCGGCTGCAGGGGAAGTGGAGAGGATGCGGCTAAGCGACGAGCGTTGCGGTTATGGTTTTGTCCGTAACGCGCCAAAGCCCTCTACCGTTGTGACGACTCAACCCAACCCTGGCCTTGGATTAAGATTTTACCCCCAACAACAGCAGCAACAACAGTCGTTTTCTCACCAACAATTACAAATTGCACAAGTAAGCAACAACTATAACAATAACATCTTTTGGCTTTAACTTCACTTTTTTATTTTTGGTTCTTAATTTTTTATTGTCTGTTAGTTTGAGATGTTGAGGCAACAACAGATGGCGAAGCAGCAACAGCAGAGGCAAATGGTCCCCAACAGAGGAAGGAACATCAACAGGAACAACGTTAGGAGTAACAACACGGGCTTGTCTTCTTCTGCATGGCCATCTCTGCAACAGGGGAAGCAGCAATTTGGGTCTGGCATGAGGGCTGTTTTTCTTGGGAACCCTTCGGGGAAAAGGGAAAGCACCGGAACCGGGGTGTTCTTGCCTCGTTGTGTTGACAATACTAGCGAATCTCGGAAAAAGTCAGGTAAGAATTTAAGGTGTTTTTTTAATTTGTCAATAAATAAAATCTTCTTTTGATTTTTATAAAGTATATAATTGTTTTTAAAATTGTTTATGGGTGAAGTGTGTTCAACAGTGTTGGTTCCGGATAGAGTGGCACAGGCCTTGAATCTGAATCTGGAGGGCATGGTGGGTGGTCATTTTCAACAGCACTACCCTCGTTTCAATGGGGGCTCTAGTATGGAAAAGGGTAAAATGGGCTTGGCATTTTCCTTGTGTTTTTATATTAATTTCGTTTATTATTTTATTTTTGGGACAAGTTTATTGATTTATGAATTTTTAATTTGTTGGTCATGTGCAGGATCGGCGATTCCAAGGGTTCGGAGTAATAATAATTATGGTTTTTCTCAACAGAAGCGCAGCATAAGGCCGCATCCACAAGTGAACCATGAGATTCAGTTGCCTCAGGAATGGACTTATTGATCTATAGTTACTAGTTGGTCCTTTTTTAATATATTTTTAAGGGGAAGGCGTTAGAAGGTTTAGGGGTTTTTCAGTGTTTGGTGAAATGGATGATAGTTATAAATTTTTATTATTATTCTACAGGTGAATAGCAATATAGGGTAGGAGAAAGAAACAGGGATTTTGTTTGGTTTGGGAACAAATATAGGGGTCTTTTTGTTCTTCGGGACATCGCGTAGGTGAAGGGAGAAATAATTTGGGCGAGGGGTGGTTGTCTCTGTATAAAAGCTCTGTTGATGCAGCCAGCGGTAGCAGCAGAAGATGGCAGTGATATCAGTAACTTTTGTTCTTTCTGAAGGCTTGGGAAAAGCAAAGCGGTGGATGGGTGAAATTTTTGCCCCTCTCTTTTTTTTAGGGCATTGGATTTTGGATAAAATAAAAAAAAAGCTTGAAGAAGCAAGGCTGGCCCTGATTTGCTGAGGATTACAGCCTTTCATGTTTGTTGAATCACAGTGTAATCATTCGGGGGAATTATCACTTTACCATTAAGATCTGATTACAGCCTGTCCATCCCAATTACTATAAAAGTAATAATGGAATGAATTTTTATCTAATGATGTTTCTTTTTCCATTTATGGTGTTAATTCTTTTTCAAATTTTTACGATTCGCCGTCGCGACCCTCCCTGTGTAGGTATATTTTTATTAATGTATTTATTGTTGTCTTAAATTAATAATACAACAATCAGTATTATAAATTAAATTGGATAGGAAATGTTTTTGACTTGCTGGGGACGCCCCTTGCTAGTGTATAAACTAAAGTAGCTTTTGCTTACACCAAGTAGTGGTGGCAGCTGGATCTGTTCTATATTTTGTTTAGATTTTTGCTTTAACATTACATAGTTAATTTGCTTTTTACACTTTAATTTTTCACTTAGAATTAGCGCGAGGTTGTACTCTGTAAAGTTAATCTGCTTGCACTATAGCAAGATGCGGATAAAGCATTATTATTCATCTGTTGATACATTTTAACTAATTTTGTATTCTTCTACAAGTGAAACTTTTTTCCCTTAATAATTTATAAATCAATCTTAAGGAGTGGATTAAGAAAAGCAAGTCGTGGGAACGGATATATATTTTTATTGCCAGTTGCGACCTTGCTTTCTTGAGGTTTTAGTTAGGCCTTTACTTGATAGCGAAGATTTTTGCTTTTTTTTTTCTTTGATAACCGGGTTCGAACTTGAAGGACCTGCTCCTAAGCGGGGTCAGCTTTGACACGTGTAATACGCGAAGAGTGTTTTATTTTTTTTCCTTTGGTTACATGAGTGTTTTAATATACTTTTTTAGAAAATGTTAAATAGTTTTTTTTTTTTTTAATTTTTGGTAAAATATATTTTTATTTCCTTTGTTATGTTCATTTCCAAAATAAAAGCGTAGCTGTCTCTTTCCGCGTTGGCTCTATAGTTTTTATTTAAGGGAAATAATTTATTTAAATAGTTTTAAAAAATTAATTATTTTATTGTAAACAATTAGAAGCATTACAAATATTAATTACGCTACGCTACAATTACTACATGATATGGCGAGAGCTAAGAAAAGAACTTTATTTGGGGTTGGGAAGCGAGCATGGGTGGGGGCAGGCACGCGCGTGAAGGACGATGGTTGAAGGGTTCGATGCTTTGGTGGATGTGTGGGGGGTGAACGTGCTATGCGTAACGCCATGTCACGTTGGGTTATGTGTAAAGTGTATTTGACTCGGTCATCGCTGATACTGCGTGTGTGGGTCACTCGCTCTGCCCCAAACCACTATTCCTTCCTTCCGTTGGTGTTTGTGGCCCCCATTTCCCCTTTCGCCAACTCCCTCACATATCAGCATAAGGCCTGTTTTTATTGCCTTTTCCTTTTCTCCACTTCGAATTCAAGAATGGACAAAACTTAATTATAAGCTTTTAGGTATTTTTAGTATTATTTATTAATTATAATTTCATTTCAATAAAAATAAACATTCAATCTAATAAAACGGTTAAAAATACCATTTTTATTAAAAAATGAAAAAATACACTCAGTTTCATATGTTTTATTATATTTTGATATAGTTTTTAATAAAATGTTATTATTTAATAAGATCACATGATGTTTTAAAATCAACATGCTCGACTAATTTCTGCTAATAATTCGTAGCTTTATTTGTTCGAGGGTTGATTGCCCGTTTGAAGTTTGTTTCTTTCCATTGTTTTTGCAATTAAATTTCTTTTAACGTTAATTTTACTTCTCTTTTATACGTTTCCCCATGACTTGTTCTTTATTTTGAAAAGTGCAATTTCCCCATCCATGATTTTATACATGCTTTTATATTCACTACTCGTAAATTCTTCCACTCATTTAGGAAAAGTTTTGTATAACTGAGTTATAAATTATAATAAATGATTTTTCTTTAATTCTTTTGTTTTGGTTATAATAACCACGTATAAAAAAGTAATTACCGAGAAATTTAATGTACATGAGAATTTGAACGAATTGAAATTTGATTCACCCAATTTTAATGATTTATGTTAATTTGGCATGCTGAATAAGAAAGGCATATAATTTATGCTTCAGGAGATCAATAATACCGAAAACATTCGATGAAGTTTGTGTGGCATATGATTTGATAATGATAATGATGTTTAGAGCTGTATTTCATTTCTGTAGAACATTGTGCTGATCATGAAATGAAACATTAACATCTGAATATATGTAAATTGTCTTAATTTGGGTGAAGAAAGATTGACTTAATCTGGTGGTGTGAGGAGTGTGACTTCTGACTGAATCAAAGAAAGAAGAATCCCATGAAGGAATGTTCTGCCATTTAAAATCATCATCTCGTGTTTCATGAATTTCAAGGGCTCACGCTAAACACAACACAAAATATATCGATTAATTTATGTTTTTTTTTAATTTGTCTGAAGTCACTTATATTAATTCACCGAAAAAAGTTTACTGTACTCTTTAAAAATACGAATAAATTAATCTCTGTTTTTTCTTGCTTAATTTAGTAGAGATTAATTTTTAAATATTTATTAAGAATTTATTCTAAATACAATTTTTATAGAAAAAATATTTAAATTTCTATTTTAAAATATTTTTAAACATTTTTTGTTGATTAACAAAAGAGTTTCACGCGTGTGCTTAATTGACAGAAATTAATAAGACAGACTAATTTTTTATATGCTTAATTTATTAAAACGTGTATAGGGATAATTTTTTTTTAAGAAATATTATTATTTTTACTTTAATTCTTATTTTTTAAAATTTATATATAAAACAGCGAAACTTGCGTCAAAGAAAAGTAAATAAGCATTAAATATAAATCAATAATTTTTGTAATAATAAATTTACAGTTTCTTAACTTTTTGAATCTGGATTCGTGCAAGAACTGCAACACGTATTTAGGCAAAATTTTACATTTTTAAGCAAAAATATGTTGCCTTAAGCGAAAATACAAAATAACTTAAGACGATCATGTTTACTTCTCATACCCTTTTGTTAGATAGACGATTTAAATAACTAAAAAAGAAATGTTTAGATTCTAATTAGAATCTTGAGCTTAATTAAGCCACTGTTTTGGGTAGTAAGACTTTGAATGGGTTCTGAGATTCAGATTTTCACTTAATTACAGGATCTATTTTTGGCTGTTGTTATTCTCTTTGCCGGAATATGGCAGGGTAGAAGTCAAATTTGGATGGCACAGTAAGGGCACTAGAGAGAATGTGCCACATGGGTAGCAGTAGTAGGAAGAGGGTACAGAAGAAACAACACACACAAATTACACATTGTATGGTGCATGATAGGAGCCAGATTTGCAGATTCTAAGGGGATCATTGAGTTTGAGAAACAGTGGTTTTATGCTGCAAAATATCTGATGCTGGCAATAGGGTGCCCATAGCAAAGTGAGGCATCGGATTCCATTAAAGTTTCTAGGGTGTTCTCCTACGATTTTCTTTAGGTGCTTCTATTTGCAGCCTGGTCACTAGTGCATACCCTTTCTCTTACATATATTTGGTAACTCAGTCATGTTTTCCTTTACATGCCATTTTCTTCAGTTTCCCCTCTTCCAGCTTTTCATTTATGCGCTTCGGAATTAGGACTCCCCATTAGACTCACCCTCTGTCTTATTATTATTTTTATTTATAGTATTATTTTTGTGACGATATTAATACTAAAAACATCTATTTATTTCTTAATAAACATTCTCTAAGAATAAATATATTTCTTAATTAAAATACAAACAAATATTATTATTCAAATAAATAAAAATATGAAATTTATTTTCTTCCAAAATCAAAAAATGCAAAAGCAAGCCTTTAACTTGTATTCTACTAAAATCTAATGATTCACCCTTGATATTGTATTCGGCGCGCATTCTGACTAAAATTAAAGCATTGTAACATACTGCATACCATTTCTTAAAATATACTTTTGTTATAAATTTTGAAATAATTTCATAATAATAACAATAATAATAAATTTAGTTAAAAATATATATTGAGATGCGTCGGCCAACTGTTAGAAGTTATATAATATATCATGAACTAAAACGAAAAAGAAATGTAAAAATAAATTTTAGGTGGAATAAGTTTTTAATTTATATATATAATCAAATTTTATTTTAGACTTTTAGTCTTTTTGTGTATCTTGATCTTTTAAAATTTAAAAAAAAAATTCTATTATCACTTATTAAGTCAATAATTTAGACTAGTAAGTGATTTATACAGCTTGCCATTGAAAAAAAAATTCGAATATGATTAGATAATGTCATATCATCACAAAGAAGTAAAGTGATTTAAAAATAAGATTTAAATATATTTTTAATTTTTATATTTGAGTAAATATTTAGTTTTAGTTTTTTAAATAATTTTTTTATGTTTATATTTTCACGATATTTTATTTTTACTCTATTAATAATTTATTTTACTAAAAAACTATTAAATATCAATTATGGTTAAACCACGTTGATGTAAAAGATTAAAAATAATAATTTATTAAAATACAGAGGTTAACATAATTTTTTAAAGTAATTAAAACAAAATAAATTAATAAAATACGTTTAAACTTCTCTTTTAAAATCTTTATAAATTTTAAAAAATCAATTTTGTAACTTACAAATGTAAAACAAGTTTAAAAAAATATATAAATATTTATTTTATTTAAAATATAAAATATATATTTTTAAAAAATTTATAATTAATTTCATTTAAAATACAAAATAGGATCACTATAATTAAAGAAGAAGAAAAAGAAACAAGGTTAGTTCACAATGAGACTTACAAAACGAGTAAAAATAAATGCATCAAACAAATGATTAAAATAATTATAGCAATAGTGACGTATCCTACTGCTTAAGTGATGCCTTCTAGATGAACAATGCTAGTCCCTCATGTAAATTGACCACCTATTAACAAAACTTTCAAATAGAATTATCCTAGTATGATGTTTTGGTTTCATCTTTGGCTCGATTCAACTTCATTCTCTCAAAATTACCCCAGTTTAGCATTTTTGTTCATCACATTGTCCCAGTTTGAAGCACTTTCTTGCAACTAAAGTCTTGCCTCCTTTTCTTGTGAACTGCCTCTGTAGGTTTTCAGTTCAGTGTAGAGATTATTTGACCTTAATTTTTTTCTGAGCCGCTCTTTCGAGTTTTCAACTGAGCAGGTCATTCTAACTTTTGCCTAGGTCGTCTTTTTGAGTTTTCAACCTAGCGAGCTACTTTTTTTTTTTAATTATTATTATTATTATTATTATTATTATTATTAAGCATAGTATTTTTTGACAGCATTAGAATTGATGGGGTTTGTAAGATCTTCTCCATCCATGTTTGTGAGGATCAAAGCTCCTCCCGAGAACGCCTTTCTCACCACATAGGGTCCTTCATAATTTGGAGACCATTTACTGTGATAATCTTTGTGTGTTGGTAAAATCTTTTTGAGCACCATATCTCCATCAACAAATTCTCTTGGAAAATTTTTTTTGTCAAAAGCTTTTTTCATCCTTTTTTGGTATAGCTGACCATGACATAATACATTCAACCGCTTTCCTTCAATTAAATTCAATTGATCAAAACGAGACTGAACCTATTCTGTCTCATCCAATTTAGTCTCCATTAACACTCTTAAAGAGGAAATTTCAACCTCAATAGGGAGTACTGCTTCCATTTCATATAGCAAAGAATATGGAGTTGCCCCAGTTGATGTACGAACTGAAGTTCAATATCCATGTAAGGCAAGACGTAACATTTCATGCCCATCCCTATATGGCATCACCTTCTTTTGAATGATCTTCTTAATATTTTTATTAGCTGCTTCAACTACTTTGTTCATTTTTGGGCAATAAGGGGAGAAATTATGATGTTAAATCTTGAAGTTCTCATATAATTCTTTCATCATTTTATTGTTCAGATTAGTGTCATTGTCTGTTATCAACTTGCTCGAAATGCCATAACGACATATCAAATCTCTTGTAATGAACCTCACTACCACATTTTGAGTCACACTAGCATATGAGGTAGTTTCAACCCATTTTGTAAAATAGTCAATGGCAACAAGAATGAAGCAGTGACCATTAGAAGCTTTAGGTTCAATGGGTCCAATAACATCTATCCCCCACATTGAGAATGGCCATGGTGATGACAAGAGATTTAAAGTTGCTGGGGGAACATTAATATTATTGGCATATGTTTGACATTTATGGCATGTCCTCGCATATCAAAAGCAATCAGCCTCCATTGTCAACCAGTAATACCCAGCCCTTAGAATTTTCTTTGCCATGACATGTCCATTGGCATGGGTCCTGAATGAACCTTCATGAATCTCTTCCATAATCTTTTGTGCTTCTGAGACATCCACACATCTGAGCAGTACCATGTCGTGTTTTATTTTATAGAGCACTTTTCCATTCAAGAAAAAACTCATTACTAATCTCCTCAATGTTCTTTTGTCATTATCAGTAGCATTTAATGAGTATTCTTGATTTTTCAGATAACTCTTAATATCATGGTACCATGGTTTACCATCAGATTCCCCTTCTATCACTTGACAATAAGCTAGCCGATTATGCTGTAGCATCTTTATAAGTGGCATATCCTCATTTTGACTTATTATAAACATTGACAACAAAGTGGCTAAAGCATCAGTCAGTTGATTATTCTCACGAGGAATATGTTGGAAGGTAATCTCATCAAAATATTCTATCAATTCATTGATGTGGGCTTGGTAAGGAATCAACTTTGCATCTCGAGTCTTCCATTCCCTCTTCAACTGATGGATGACCAAGGCTGAGTCACCATACACTTCAAGAATTTTAATTTTTGACTCTATAGTTGCTTGAATTCCTATAGCGTATGCCTCATATTGAGCTATATTATTTGTAGAATCAAATGATAATCTAGTTGTGATTGAGATATATTGCTTCTCAGAAGAAATAGTATAGCTCCAATCCTGTGTCTAAGCGCATTAGAAGCACCATCAAACATCATGGGCCATTCTTCTTTTCCTGAAGATTCCTTTTCTTCAAACAATGCCATTATATTTTCATCAAAAAATTCACATTGCATTCATTGATAATCATCATGGCCTTTGATTGCTTTCTGAGTAACATACACAATATCATATTCTAATAAGAGAACTTGTCATCGAACAATTCTTCTAGTAAGGGCTAATTTTTCAAAGATATACTTAATTGGGTCCATTTTTGACACCAACCAAGTCATGTAACTCAACGTATATTGCCTTAGCCTTTGAGTTATCCAAGCCAAGGCACAACAAGTAGGCTCTAGCAATGAGTATCTAACTTCATAATCAATGAATTTGTTGCTCAAGTAGTAAATGGCGTGTTCTTTCCTACCAGATTCATCATGTTGACCTAAGACACATATCATAGATCCTTCCAAGATTGTCAAATACATGATGAGCTATTTCCCTGGAACTGGCGGCACCAGAATCAGTGGATTCTGTAAATACTGCTTAATTTTCTCAAATGCCTCTTGACAATTACATCCCACACCATTGATTGGTTTTTCTACAATAGTTTGAAGATTGGTTTACAGGTAGCAGTTAATTGGGATATGAATCGGGTAATGTAATTCAATCTCCCTAAGAATACATAGGCCTCCTTTTTGGTGTGAGGAGGCGGCATTTCAATGATTGCCCTTACTTTATCAAGATCAACCTCAACTTCTTTTTGAATGACTATGATCTGGCAATCATGTCATTCATATAAACTTCAACTTCCTTGTGCATCATATCATGAAACAAAGTGACCATTGCTCTTTGATATGTTGCCCCGGCTTTTTTTAATCCAAATGGCATGACCCTATAGCAGAATGTGCCCCAAGGTGTAATGAACATGGTCTTCTCCATACCTTCTTCAGCCATTTTAATTTGATTGTAGCCTGAGTAACTGTTCATGAAAGAGAACAATAAATGTTGGGCTGTGTTATCTACCAATACATCAATGTGAGGTAATGGAAAATCATCTTTAGGACTGGCTCTATTTAGATCTTTGTAATCAACACACATTTGAACCTTCGTATCTTTCTTTGGCACATGCACAATGTTAGCGACCCATTGAGGGTATTTTGTGATAGCAAGAAAGCCCTCATCAAATTGCTTTTTGACTTCTTCTCTAATCTTCAAAGACATCTCAAACTTCATCTTTTTTAACTTTTGCTTAACTGGAGGGCATTCTGTTTTCAATGGCAGTCGATGCTTCAACTATGCCAGTGTCAAGACTTGGCATATCTTGAAATGACCATGCAAAAACATCATTAAAATCATGCAAAAGTTTAATCAACTTATTACGTTCTTGCTCCTTCATGAGGATACCAATCTTAACCTCTTTCTTATCCTTTTCAGTCCTCAGATTAATCCTCTTAGTTGGATCTTCATGAGGTTGGATAACTTTCGCTTCTTGCTCGACTAATCTTAATATTTCCAGGGATAATTCAAAACCAATGTCATTATCTTCGTTAGTTTGATTAATTGTGCGATCAAAATTATTTAATGAAATACTAGAACTGTTACTTTCAAGCATGTCACTTTCAAATCTGCAAAATTTAGGAGTTGAGACAAAAAAAGAGAAAACAAACAACAAGACTCAAAAAAGAAAGGAAGACTAGAAAGAATACTAAAAGGAAATATGTGTCCTAGTTTACAAAACATATTTGTGAACATAAATTACAAAAAGGAAGCCATTTGTCAATCTTTTCAAAAATAAAAAATAAAAATTCTAAGGCTTTGGATGGAGCAATAGGATTGGCTTCATATAATTACTTTGAATAAGCATTAAAGACCACAGGAAGCTCGATGATTTTTCAATTGCTGATTTCAGTGTTTGTTGGACAAACATGGGCTAGGTTGACAACCTCTTCTTTAGGTTCCTCTTTATCAGCAGTAGCCACTGAGTCTTGAAATTCAAACCCAACACTGTAGAAGCTTTTTAGAAGATCACAGATAGGGACCTTTTTAGTGTTTGGCTCTCTATCCTCCAACCTGGCTAGTCTTTTCTCTTTCTTCTCTTTTATAACTCTTTTCTTGTCAACTTTAGTGGGTGTGTACCCTAGTCCAAATCTATTTTTGTTCTCTTAGAGTTGTAGCCATTTTGCTAGTTTTGACATGGTTTGTCCTAACTCATATCCATACTGACAACCTCCATCAAGCATGACTTTAGCAGTCATTATGGATGTATTAGATAATTGAGACTTCATGATTGGAGCTCCCTCCCCAATGTAAGTAGCATTTGCAATCTCCAAAGCCTGAAAAGCAGTCTCTAAAGCTTCTTCAACAACTTCAATATAAGGAGTGGACGAAGGCTTGCTTACTAACATATCATCTTTACCAAAGATGATTACTAGCTTATTGTCAATAATAAACTTTAACTTTTGGTGCAACATGGATGGAACAACTCCAGCAGAATGAATCCAAGGCCTTCTCAAAAGGCAGCTATAAGCTGGTGTAATATCCATTACTTGAAACAAAATTTGAAAAGTGCAAGGACCAATTTGAATTGGAATTTCAATTTCTCCAATGACTTCCCTCCTTGTTCTATCTAAGAGGCTCTCACTATCATGGTACTGGGTTTCATATGCGACTTATCACAAGGTAATTTTGACAATGTAATTTTTGGCATCACATTTAGAGAGGACCTGTTATCAATAAACACTCTAGCAATGATATGATCTTGACACTTCAAAAAATATGCGGCGCCCTATTGTGATTCCTTCAGTAGGTACTTCATCGTCAATGAAAGTGAGATAATTATTTGAAGCAATATTACTGACAATGCCTCCAAACTTGCCAATAGTAATGTCATGATTGACATGTACTTCATTTAACACCCTCATTAATATCTTCCTGTGTGGCTTAGAATTCAGCAGCAAGGATAGAAGGGATATCTTAGCCGGAATGCGGTTTAATTGCTCCACAACTTGATATTCACTTTGCTTAATAAATTTAAAGAAATTCATAAGTTTTTTCGTCAAATAATGGCTTCTTTAGTTCAAGTGTTTTCCCTTCATCCATATCTTTCTACTCACCCAATTTGGTCTTCCACTTTGAAGATCTCTCCATATCTCTTGTCCACTCTTTTCTCAACTCTTCAGGCATATATTTATGACTGCTTCGGGTCATCTCTCCAAGACCAGCTATATTTGAGACGGCGAGGGTATTAGAGTTAACACCTTCTGTCTGGTCTCCTTTCTAATTATCAACAAAAACTCTTGTATCATACCTCTAGGGCACTGCTTTGTTATCCTTTTACGAAAATGGAGTTGGTACTTGTATAGTGATGGGTCTAGGTCCATTAGGGGTTAGAGTATTCACAATTTTGGTATAATGAATGATTTAAGGGTTTTGGGAAGCCTTGAGGTTGTCTATCAATAGTTAAAACTTCATTTTTTTCTTTAGGACGCCCAATTTGGACCAAATGTTTGTCCTTCATGGTTTGCAGAGCATGCTTGGATTCGTGACAATCCTCAATAGAGTGGTTTGCATCAAGGTGCATATCACACATACTTTCTTCATGAACAAAACCCTCGATCATGTTAGCCTTGCAAAATTCAGCGAAGATAACTTTTAAAGGAGTTGTAACCTTTTCAACTTTTCTCTATAAAATGTGGCTAGACTCTTCTTTAATGACATTTACTAATGATGCTTCATGTTTGGGCACATGATTATTCCCAATTTTAGGAGTATTCTCCTTGAAATTCAGCCATTTGGCATTGATTAACTTGTGCACTTTGAACTTCAGTGCCTAACAATTTTCCATCGAATGACTAATGGCACCGGTATTTGTTAGGGGATTTGGCAAGTGTACCAAGTTTTCGATGTAGTATAAAAGGTTGTCATGTCCATAGGGAATGTTGATACTCTAGTAATTTCAGCTATCCAAATTAAAATTACCAAACACCTAGATATTCACAAATATACAACTAAGTGATATTTTGGGTTTTTGATAGTTTGGTTTATAGAAAATAAACTACTATGATAAGATTAGGGATTGGACTTCATCTATCATCCTCTTTATATTTTGGTTTTAACACACATTGTACAAATACCAAAATTCTATAATGCACTCTCATTATATTCACTTGATAGATTCCTCTCACCTGAGATTCGAAAATATATTTATTGAGTGATAATTCCTTACCTAAACAACAAATAATCCAGCATTACTAGCAAAATTTATATAGCATACAATAGATTAAAACCTATTCCTAGAGTCCCAACCTATTGTGTGTATTTACCCCAACTAAGTTCCAAGGTAGTTTCCCAACTCACTCCAGATTCCCGAATCATAAATCAATCCCCGTAGGGTAGAAACAAACATTAATATAAAAATAAACACAACCAACTTATGGCAAATGAACAAATATATATTAAAAATACTAAAACATTCTGAATATGAAGATTACATCCAATCCCTAGAGTTCTAGCCGTTCATGGCATACAAAACAACAAGGAAATACATGGGAAAAAGAAAGAAATTAGTTCCTCAATGATTCTTGATCACTTTCTTAAGCTTCTCCATTACTCTACAATGCCAAGTTAGGTCAATGTGTACTAAGGCTTCAAAGTCGCTCCTGACTCTCTATTTTTGAGCTGAATCTTCTATTTTTGTAGGGAAATAAGTGAATTCTCGCTTAAGTGAGCCAATTTTTGCTCAAGTAAAACCTAACCCGAGAGCAAGGTCTGCTGCATGATTTCTCGCTCAAATTCTTGATCAAGCGAGCCAGTTCTCGCTCAGGTGAGATCCATTCTCACTCAATCAAGAAAATTAGCAAAAAATTTGTTCTGAATTCTGCATTTTTCGCTCAAGCGAGAACTTGCTTGAGCGAGACTTGAATTTTGGGCAACTTTAGCAAACTTGACTCATCTTCAAAAAATCATAAAAAATGGGAATCAACTCCAAATACAACAAACCATATATACATTCTGAATCCCCGGATGTGTAGAATCCAATGCAACTAGAATTAGCCAAAAATAACATCTATAGAAAAAGATATGGCCAAAAGAGTTGATAGAGGTCAGAAAGGCTCAAATTACAAAATTACAACATTCATGCAAAACAAGTCCAAATCATTTCTATCAATGAGAAATGGTAAAACTTCTCAAAACAAGGCATATGAAGGGTGTGTTGAAGACAATATAAACTATAAATGTGAACACCTCATCAAGCCTTTGCCCTTAAGAAAATTCACACTAGAAAAGTGGATAAAAAATCTTCTATTATTTAACAAAATTAAGGGTAAAGTTGCTAAATTTAAATGACATGACTTAAATGCATTAAGATATAAAGTACATGAAATCTAATTACAAACTATGTGAAAAGGAATCAAATAAGTGTCAAAATATATATTGACAAATATTAAAACACTGATCAATATGATACTCGCACTTGACATTTGAATCCTACCCTTTCAGATAGGGTGGCTCTATGGGTTTCATTGGACATGATACAACTAGTGAACTTTGAAATAGGAAAGATAATAACTCTGTGTAAGACATGGGGATTGGGTCAAACTGAACCTGCATTCTCTCTTGATTATTTTGGAGTTTTGTTTGGCTGGTGTTTGGATGTTGGTACCAATGTTAGGGTGGTCTCATGGGTGGTGCAATAGGAAAAGTAAGTGTTGAAGGTTGGTAGGGTTGTGATTGATAGGATTGGAAGTTAGGGTGGTTTGAAATGGCAGTGACATACGGGTAAGGCATTTGAGGGGCAGGGAATCCGGGTTGGAAATGGTGTGGTGTCTGGTAAGGTTTGATGAAGGGACCTCTCAAGTGAAAAGTTACAGCATTAGTCTCTCCTTCTTTCTTTTTGCCCCTTCCAAATTGTGGTTTCTTTGTGTTAGCCACTCCAACGAAACTATTAGGAATCTTTCCTGTCCTCATGCCACTTTCTACTGTCTTCTTTATAATTACAATGTCTGAAAAGTTGGATGATACGCTTCCAATCATCCTATCATAGAAGGGTGATTAGAGAGTATCAATGAACATAACTACCATTTCTTTCTCTACTAGAAAAGGCTCTACTTGAGCTACCAATTCTCGCTACCTTTGTGCATACTCTTTGAATGACTCATTTTCCTTCTTAATTATGTTTTTTAGTTGCAACCTATTAGGAGTCATATCAATATTGTATTTATATTGTTTCAAGAAAGCATAAGCTAAATCTTTCTGATAAGTTCATATATTAATATATTCTATGACTTATATTTATACATTTAAATTCTATTTATATATATTTATACTAATTATGTTATTAATTGTTGCAATTTAGCTAGAATTTGTTATTAGTGCATTATGGATAAAAATTAGATATTTTTAGTCCTTGGCAGTGCTATGTGAAGTTGAGTTTGAATTTTGAATTTAAAATTTAAACTTAAATATGAAGATTTAGAGAAATTTTGATTGTGGATAAAATTAATTTGAAAAGATAGAGCTAAACTGATTGGAAACTCAGGGCATAGCCTATATAAAGAGGCCTTATGCTCCACACTTGAGACACTTCCACTTCTCTACTCGCCTTCTTCCCCTTCTTAGTTCTATCCAAACTTATTTTTGAGAGTCATTACAGACCATTGGCAAGGATGACAAGCTTCTCCTTGGAGTCCAAGCAAATGATTGAGCGCCCTTCAGAGAACAAGAACTCTTTTCATCTTTTACCTTTCTAAGTTTCTTTTGTTTGAGTTTTCCTTTGTGGTTATGGGTTTATTTATCACGTTCTTTGTAGTTTATTTTGTTATGAGTAACTAAACCCATAGCTAGGGCTATGGCGGATCCTACTAAAAACTGTGTGATTTTTACTTTTGATGTTGGTATTGGTTTTCTGTTAATATTTAGTTTTTATTCTATTGGATTATATTGTGTACGTTAAGATTTGATCACCCTTAGCATCCTATAGTTAGTTGCATTGTAGGCGATCGTGCCACGTATAATTAACGAAACTATAGGATAAAACGAGATAAGTGGCTAGGTTAATTACACTTAATTCCTTTTTTTCAGTTGTTATTGAATTAACAAACTCATAGGATCTTCATGCTTTCTTGAGCAATTACCTTGCATGATCATTGGGGGTGTTTGCTCAAGGAAAAGAATATTGACATTGCATGATCATTGGGTATTAATAGAACTAATTATGAGTGGTTGGCAAATATTTTGATACCAATGCCAGGATTAAATTAATTAGAACATAAAGAAGTGTAGTAGGTAAACCTATAAGTCCTAGGCTCATCTCACCCAATCTCTCGCATACATTGTATTATTGTTCTTTTAATTTATTGTTAATATTAAGCTCTATTTTTGATCTGTTACAATCTTGTTACGTTTGAACAATCAAATCAAGTTATTCTTGGTACTTGAAAATAATCTTTGTGGGACAATAACTTGGAAACTCTTAAAATGAATACCCTTTTATTACTTTTTTTATAGGTATACTTGCCTACGAACAAGTTTTTGGCACCGTTGCCAGGGATTACTTTTCAATATCAAAGAAAATAGAGTATTTGATTGATTTTAACATTTTTATTTTGTTTTATGCTTACTCATTCTAAACCTATTGCAGAACTCACTTTTGATCTATAAATCGAGAAGACTGCACGTAGGCCAAGGAAGAAGTGTAGAGAAAAGAAAAAGATGGCAGAAGAACGACCAATCTTGGAGTATATGCTACCCACTGATAAGGGTGATGCCAGGAGCATTGTAGCACCTGACATAGAGGCTAATAATTTTGAATTAAAGTTGGCCTTCATCAATCTAGTTTAGAACTTACACTATTTTCAGGGCAACCTGATGAAGACCCCTACCTTCATTTGAAAAGGTTTCTTTAACTCATGGATACCATCAAATACAACGGTGTCACGAAAGATGCTATAAGGCTTCACCTCTTCTTATTCTTTGTCACGGAAAGGGTGAATGCATGGTTCTCCATACTTCTATCAAATTCAATTACAACGTGGGATGACCTAACCTAGCAGTTTTTAGGCAAATATTTCCTACCATCACTCTCTGTGAAGCTGATGACAGAGATATTTAATTTTCAACAATATGAGTCTGAATCTCTGTTTTAGACGTGGAAGCGCTTTAGAGAACTTCTAAGGAGATGTTCACATCATGGTTTCCCTGTGTGGAAGCAAATGCATATTTTCTATATTGGACTCTTATCTTCTAATAGAGCTATAGTTGATGTAGTTGTTGGAGGATCATTCATATGCAAGGGGCCAATTGCGGCTCATACATTGATAGAAAAGATAGCATCTAGTAATTTCCAATGGCATACAGACCATCATAGAAGCAAAAAGAAGGAAGACGCTCCAATCTACCAAGCAAAAAGTAGCGACTCAATAAAAAATAAGCTGGAAACTTTGTCAAAGCAAATTAAATTTTTACTAAGGGCACAAGATCTATCAGCAAAACCTCTAGAGACCGAGAAGGCTAACTTCTTGGGCAACAGTTACAATTCTGGATGGCATAGCAAGCCTATGAACTCATGGGAGAATAGACAAGGAGGTCAAAATTCAAATGTTTATTGCTGTCCCCATATGCAATCTCAAGGGGTAAGGATAGAAAGGAGAGAGCCCTCAACCTTTCAATTGGAGCAGAGGATTTCAAAGTTTGAGTCTTAGATTGAACAACAAAGCCTTCAGATAGAGCAACAAGCACAAACAATTGACAAGAAGTTTTAAAAAATAAGCTCTGATACATCCGAAATAAAATCACAACTAGGACAACTTACAAATTTGTTGACTCAAAGAGTGATGGAGATGTTGCCCTCCTAGCTTGAGCCTAACCCTAAAGAACATGTCAAGGCAATTACATTGAGAAACGGGAAGACGTTCCCTGAAAATGTGCTAAAGTCACAAAATACCGCTGTGTGTACGCCCGTGCTCCCTCATATGCACAGCCATGCTGACGTCACATAAATAGAACAAGAAAAGAAAGAAGCACCATCAACAATGTCCAGGCCTTAAGAACTTCAAATCCTTTTCTCGTAAAGGTTGAGAAGCAATCAAAAGGACCCATAGTTCAATAAATTCCTTGAAATTTTGAAGAAGTTGCACATCAACATACCCTTTGTGGAGGCCATCTCTCAAATGCCCAAATATGCTAAGTTCCTCAGGGAAATATTAAGCAATAGGTATTATTTTGAAAAAGCTACCCCGAAAACTTAAAGACCCAGGGAGTTTTATTATTCCTTGTACTATAGGTAGCTCTTATTTTGATAAAGCCCTATGTGATTTAAGGGCTAGCATAAATCTAATGCCTCACTCTATTTTTAGAAAGTTAGGTATGCAAAAACCCAAACCTACCTCTATTTCTTTGCATTTAGCAGATAGATCCATCACTTACCCAAGAGGTATAGTAGAAGACGTCTTGGTAAAGGTAGACATGAACTAGAAATAGAGGAGGATAATGAGGTTCCCATTATTCTGGGGAGACCATTCTTAGTGATTGTGAAGACCATTATAGACGTCCAGCAAGGGAAGCTTACATTGAGGGTAAACAATGAAGAAGTTGTTTTTAAAGTTTTTGATTTTCTTAAACACCCTTCTAGTTTTGATTCTTGTAATTTTATTTTTGTAAATGATCCTTTTTCCTTTTTAGACTCTGTGCAATTAATTGATAGGTTGAGGGATGATACTCTAGAGAAAATTCACACACTTGAAAAAGATGCTTTAAGATAAACAGAGGAAGTAATAGATGAAATTTTGGCTTTGGAGAGCGAGAATCGAAGTTGATGGTTGGCGCCTAGGCATTTTGAAAGCTTGGGAGCACGGGATATTTGAATTCCTAATTCATCCATTGAAGAACCCCCTGAATTAGAGCTCAAACCTATTCCCTCTAATCTTAAATATGCTTTTCCATCTTCTCCCTCTTCTCTTCCTGTAATAATTTCTTCTAAATTGACAGATATTATGGAGGAGAAATTGATGAGTCTTGAGGGAGAACAAGGAGGCCTTTGGGTGGAGCATTCATGACATTAAGGGTCTTAGCCCTTCCATTTTCACCCACCAAATTCACTTGGAGGAGGAATTCAAACCCAAGATTCAACCTCAAAGGAGATTTAACCTCAGTCTAAAAGAAGTAGTAAAAAAGGAGGTAATGAAGTTATTAGATGCTGGTATTATTTTTCCTATTTCTGACAATGGGGAATGAATGCAAAGAAAGTAAATGTGAAAGTAAGTCCCCTAAGTGAAAACATAATGCAATGCAATACAATGAACCAATCCTCAAATGGATATCATTAGCCTTCACTTTCCTCTATTTATTGCTTACATTGTAGTTCCTTTTTCTCACTTTTTTTTTATTTCCTCTATTTATTGCTTACTTTTTAGTTCCTTTTTCTCACTTTATTGCTTGATTTCCCGATTGGAGATTTTCGCTTGTCCGTTAGTTTGGGGGTGGTATGGTGTGAAAACTCTATGCATAACCCCAAACTTCCGAAGCAAGGCATCCATGGTACGATTGCAAAAGTGTGATCCTTGGTCACTAATCAAAGCTCTAGGAAATCTAAACCTGCAAAAAATATGTGATCTAACAAAATCCACAACAACACGAGCATCATCAGTACGAGTGGGCTTTGCCTCCACCCACTTGGAGACATAGTCCACTGCTAACAAAATATACACAAAGCCAAATGAAATAGGAAAGGGACCCATAAAATCAATACCCCATACATCAAACACCTCACAGAAAAGAAGTGGCAATTGAGGCATCTCATTCCTATGTGAAATATTCCCCGTCCTTTGGCACCGCTCGCAAGTCTTACAAAAAGTGTGTGCATCCCGAAATATAGTGGGCCAAAACAATCCAGAATCTAAGATTTTTTGAGCTGTACGTTGAGGTCCAAAGTGTCCACCACAAGCAAGGGTATGGCAAAATCGAAGCACAGATTGGAACTCAATTTCAGGCACACATCTTCTTAGGATCTTGTCACTACATATCTTCCATAGGTATGGATCATCCCAAATGTAATATTTGGAATCACTCTTCAACTTGGCAACTTGAGCTCTAGAAAAGTAGGAAGGAATCTCCTTGGAAACAAGATAATTCACCAAATCTACATACCAAGGATCATGCCCTCTAATGTGCAAAAGTTGCTCATCCGAAAAGGTATCACGAATGGGAAGATCCTCAAGTAGCTGCTGAATTCTGCTCAAGTGATTTGCCACTAAGTTCTCAGCCCCGCTCCTATCTCTAATCTCAATATCAAATTCCTGCAAAAGAAGCATCCAACGAATCAATCTAGGTTTAGAATCAGACTTCTTAAGCAAGTATCTCAAAGCTGCATGATCAGAGAATACAATCACTTTAGAACATAGCAAATATGAACGAAATTTATCTAAAGCAAAAACAATGGCTAAAAGCTCTTTCTCTGTGGTAGTGTAATTCGCTTGTGCTCTATCCAAGGTACGAGAAGCATAAGCTATGACATGAGGTTGCTTCTCCACTCTTTGGCCAAGCACAGCACCTACTGCAAAATTTGAGGCATCACACATGAGTTCAAATGGAATTTCCCATCTAGGTGGCTGAATGATAGGTGTGGAAGTGAGGCTTCTCTTCAACTCATCAAAGGCATCCCTACAAGCCTGCTCAAAGACAAAGTCAGAATCCTTTTGCAAAAGAGTGGATAATGGAGATGCAATCTTGCTAAAATCTCTAATAAAGCGCCTATAAAAACCTGCATGATCTAGAAAAGAGCGTAATTCCCGCACACATGTGGGGTAAGGTAAAGAAACAATCACATCAATCTTAGCTCTATCTGTCTCAATGCCCCTATGTGAAATCACATGCCCCAATACAGTCCCTTCATTCACCATAAAATGACACTTTTTATAATTCAAAACCAAGTTGGACTCAATGCACCTATCTAAAACTCTAGACAAGCTATCTAAGCAAGAATCATATGAAGACCCAAAAACAGTAAAATCATCCATAAAAACCTCAAGGGAATCCTCTAAGAAATCTGCAAAAATGCTCATCATACATTGTTGAAAAGTACCGGGTGCATTACAAAGTCCAAAAGGCATACGTCTATATGCAAAGGTGCTAAAAGGACATGTGAAAGTAGTCTTATGTTGATCTTCTGGGGCTATGTGAATCTGAAAATAATCAGAAAATCCATCTAGAAAACAGTAATGAGACTTCCCTGCTATCCGCTCCAATACTTGATCAATAAAAGGCAAAGGGAAGTGGTCTTTGCGGGTGGCCACATTTAGCTTCCTATAATCAATGCAAACACGCCACCCATTTTGAATTCTAGTGGGAATCAATTCATCTTGCTGGTTCTTCACAATGGTTATGCCAGTCTTTTTGGGTACTACATGTATAGGGCTCACCCATTCACTATCCGAAATGGGGTAAATAATGCCGGCAACCAGTAATTTGCTTACTTCTTTCTTCACCACCTCTAGAAGAGTGGGATTCAATGTCCTTTGGGGTTGTCTCACAGGCTTTGCATCATCATCTAGCAAGATCCTATGCATGCAACTAGATGGACTAATTCCTGGAATGTCCATCAGAGTCCAGCCTATTGCTTGTTTGTGGGTTGCCAAAATCTGCAACAACTTCTCTTCTTGTGCAACATCCAAATCTGCAGAAACAATCAAAGGTAATTTATCATTAGCCTCTAAAAATGCATACTTTAAATGTTTGGGCAAAGGTTTCAATTCAAGTGTAGGTGGTTGCACAATAGAAGGAAGTGTTCTAGTGGAAACATCCAAATCTGCAGCAGCACATGTGGGAGCAGTGTTAGGTGTATGTGTACTTGCTGTAATCAAGCCAAAGCTTCCTAAATCTGCTCCTGCTGCATCATCCAATGAAACATCATTATCCCCTAACAAGAATTCATCAATTTCAGCACATACTTTACATAATTCTACAGGGGTACATGTACAAGAATAATCATCAATCAATGCATCAGAATATTCATCAACTAATAAATCAAAGATGTCTACATGGTATACACTATGCAACTCTGTAGGATGTTTCATGGACTCAAAAATATTAAAATGCATAATATCATCACCAAACTCCATGGACAGAATTCCTGAATGCACATCAATCTTTGTCCTTGTTGTTTTAAGGAATGGTCTACCAAGGATCAATGTGGGAATGCTAGACTCTTCTGCCATGTCCAGAATATAAAAATCTGCAGGAAATATCAACTTATCCACTCTTACAAGGACATCTTCCACTACTCCAGCAGGGTGTGTGGTACTCCTATTTGCCAATTGAATGACTACACCAGTTGGCTTCAATGGACCAAGGTTCAAGGACCTATATATTGATGTAGGCATCACATTGATAGAGGCACCAAGATCAAGTAAAGCATTGCTGAAGGTGGAATTCCCTATGGTACACGGGACTGTAAAAGTGCCAGGATCCTTGCATTTTTGTGGAAGGTTTGGTTGAATGAGGGCTGACACATTTCTGCCCATGCTAATCCTCTCATCTCCCTTGAGTCGCCTCTTGTTGGTGCACAACTCCTTGAGGAATTTTACATATTTCGGAATCTGTTTTATGGCATCTAGAAGTGGAATGTTCACTTCTACTCTTCTAAAGGTGTCAAAAAGTTCCTTATCAAGATCTGTTATTAGCTTGGGCTTAGCCACTCTATTGGGAAAAGGGAGGGGTGGCTTATACACAACTTCAGAATCACTTTGAGAAGGTGCAGCCGCAGGTTGTTTTCCTTTGTCTTGTTGCTGCATCTCAGTCTCAACATCACATGACATCTCCTTATTTTTCTGGCCATTCAACAGCTCCTTCTCACTCCTCAACACAATAGCACTCACATTTCTAGGATTAATCTCTGGTTGAGAAGGGAGTTGTCCAAAACCTTGGGACTTAAACTGATTTACAGTGGTAGCTAGTTGACCAATCTGAGTCTGCAAGTCTTGAATGGAAGCATTCACATTTTGCTGGAACTGCAGGTTGCTCTTTGCCATTTGCTTTACCAGGTCCTCCAATGAAGGTTCAGAATTTTGCTGTTGTTGTCTCATAGGAGGTGGTCTATAAGCTCCACTTGCTTGTCCAGTGCCCTGTTGCTGTTCAAAAACACCATATCTCATGTTAGGATGATCATTAAATGCAGGGTTATGAGATTGATACTGAAACCTGTAGGGGTGCTGCTGCCTCATTTGTGGTTGCTGGAAGTTGGAAGCTCTATATTGATCTTGTCTTCCACTAAAAACTCCTTGGACAGAGGCTTGTTGATTTCCCTCTTGAAGCAAGGGACAACAATCCGAAGCATGCTCAATGGAAGAACATATTTGACAATCTCTCGGCCTTTGTGGTGCAGCTTGTTGGGCAACAGCTAGCTGCCTCACAAATGTGGTAAGCTCTTCGATTCTGCTCTCAAGTCTATTCTCTGCTGGCATATGATTGGTTTGATGGACATTGTGAACCTCTCTCATAGGTGTCATGGCTCTTGTGCTAAACTGTTGAGAGTTCTCTGCCATGTTATCAATCAAAGCCCTTGCTGCACTAGGTGTCTTATCCATCAAGGCTCCACCACTGGCTGCATCAAGCATACTCCTCTCCATTGGAGCAAGGCCTTCATAAAAGTATTGAATGAGTAACTGGTCACTAATCTGATGGTGTGGACAGGTGGCACACAACTTCTTGAACCTCTCCCAGTACTCATACAAACTCTCTTGGGAGATATGTCTGATGCCACTTATCTCCTTTCTTATAGTTGCAGCTCTGGATGCAGGGAAGAACTTCTCCAGAAACATCCTTTTCATGTCCATCCAGCATGTGACAGACCCTGGTTGCAAGTAATACAACCAATCCTTGGCTGCTCCATCTAGTGAGAAAGGAAAGGCCTTCAGCTTGATATGATCTTCAGGAACTCCCTGCGGACTCATGGTCGAGCACACTATATGAAACTCCTTAAGGTGTTTGTGAGGATCTTCACCTGCACTACCATTAAACTTAGGCAAAAGGTGGATTAGTCCAGACTTAAGCTCAAAAGGAACATCTATATCAGGATATTGAATGCCTAATGGTTGGTAGGTAACATCAGGTGCAGCTAACTCCTTAAGTGTTCTCTCGTGATTATTATATGCCATGGTATCAGAATGAGTGGACAATGTATCAGAAATAGAAGTGCCAAATTCAGAATCACTAAAATAAGAATCACTGCTCAAATCAAGTCTACAATGCTCTCTACTATGACTCCTATCACTACTACAATGATGCACACTACTTTGACCTCTCTGGAGTCTATGATATGTCCTATCTATCTCAGGATCAATGTCAAACAAATGCTCAGACCTGAACCTAGTCATACAAAATCACAAACATCAAAAACAGCAAGCACACAATGCATGAATAATGTCACTTTACAAAGCAAGTACCAAGCAGAGGTGGGAAAATTGAAATCTAACTTAATGATAAATCTATTTTTGATGTAAGATGACACCACAAAAAATTTCATATTTTTTTGAGCATGGCAACTAGGTCAACTGGATGCCTAAAATCAAGAAAAATAGGTCAATAAACACTAAAAAATAAAAAACTTTTAGAAAACATGCAATTTTTGAAAATCGGGGAAACCTCAACTGGCGAGCGGGTTGCAGTGAATGGGAAATTTTGTTCTACCCCAAAGTCGTGTGGTGGAAAAAATTCTGACACTCCTAGCAAAAGTTATGACACTTTTAAGTTGCACAAAATTTTTCTTCACCACCAAGATGTATCTCCTTGTGTACAAAAGGTTTTTCAAATCTACCAACTCTACACACTAATATACACTAAATGTAACGTGGACACAAAAATTCAGCTCAAAATTTGACCATTTACTATTTTTTTGGAATTTTTCAAAATCAGTGAATAGTGGCTGAATAGTAGATAAATAGTGCAATTCAGCAATGCAAAGTGATTTCTACTAGTCCTCTGTTTTTGTGATTTCTATTTTCAGCAACAGTAAGGGCAATGCAACATACACCACACGAATTGGACTTAATCACAATTATACAAATGAACACAGAATGCAAAATCACAGAATTACACAATCAGAAAACAGAATGCACTATCAAAACGAAACAGAATTGCACAATCACAAAGGATTACACGAATTGTCGCAAAATGCACTATCAAAATGAAACAGAAACAGAATTTCAGAACAGAATTACACAATTGCAGAAATCAAAATGACACAATGCTACAGGTATACAACATAACCCAATGCAAATGAACTAAACACAAATCACAGATATAATTCACACAAAACGAAGAACACTTGCACACATAACACAGAAACTATCAAAATCGATACCACACACAGAACAGAAATGCTACACAACTAACAACTCGAAAATGAATCAAAAGCTACAACGTGTCCCCGGCAACGGCGCCAAATTTGATATAGCTTTATCGAACACTTATCAAATGCACAAGGTTTTCACAATTATTTGTAGAATAATGTCAACCAAGGTCGAATTCTCGAGGACACGTTTGTATTTAATTCTTCTTTGCCAAATTGTTAAAATGAAACAAAAGATTGGGGAATTTTGAAAGTTTAAGAATAATATGATCAAATGCATAAAATTCTGGAATAAAAGAGAAATCAAATGAGAATTAATTGATCCACAAGTCATAGGTTCATGCAAACAACATCCTTCATTGTTTCCCTAGTTTGAATATCTAATCCATTAACTAATTCAATCGAATTTGCTAACAAACTAGATTATGAATTTGACTAATAGATCTATCAATCTAATTCAATTTCATGAATCAAACTACAATCTCAATTCAATTGAATTCCTATCCCCAAACATTATCAATATCTTGAAAACGAAAGAGAAGAGGAGAAAAGAGAATTCAAACTTGGAGCCACTCTGAATCTTCCTTGCAATTCTCTATTCTTTGTGTATCAATCCAAGAAGCCTAGCCTTCCATTGAATCCAATGCTCAGCCAAGTCAAGAAGAGAGAAGAAGAAAGAAGAAAATGAAAAGTCACACTAAGAGAAGAGAGAGAATTCGAGAGAGAATTTTAGGAGCCAAAACCAAATTTAAAAATGTGTCAAAACAAAAACAAAAAAAACCAAAAACGTTTGCAAAGTGGAGCCTCTAACATATTAATAGGCACCACTTATGATCAGATCCAACACTAAAAGGAAGGGCCACAAGTGTGATTAAACAGCCCAAATTACAAGCTAATGAAATGTTAATACAAATGAAATGAAATTACAAGAACAAAATTCGAATACAAAAATTCCTGCACAATTTTCTTAACTTCAAAAATTCATAGAAAATAGAAAACAGCTCCAATTTTGACGATCTGCATATGAATTTTATAGCCCAGAAAATGAGGAATCCAATGAAACTGGAATCAGACTGAACAGACATATGTGGAAAAAGTTACGATAAAAACAGTGAGTGCAGGTCTAAAAACAGAATTTAGACATTAATTGAAATTAAGTTCCTATCATCCAATTAACTAGGAAATGCCATAATTTGTGAAATAAGGGAACATGAAAGGTAATTTACACACTCTAAAGGATTGAAAATGTGCACAAATAATGCATGCTATCAGTGAGCCCTGTGCAAGTTGTACCAAAGAAAGGAGGACCACAATTATGGAGAATGAGCAATAAGAACTTATTGCTGTAAGGACAGTAACTGGGTGGCGAATATCCATAGACTACGTAAAGCTCAATGAGGCCACCGGGAAAGACCACTTCCCCTTTTCTTTTATTGATCAAATGTTAGAAAAATTAGCGGGTTACATGCAAATGCCTGTCACATTAGAAGACCAAGAGAAGACTACTTTTACATGCCCTTATGGTACTTTTGCATATAAATAGATGTCGTTTGTTTTATGTAATGCCCGTGCAACATGATGGTCTTATTTTCTGATTTATTAAAAAATTGTATTGCAATTTTTATGGATGATTTTTATGTTCATGGTAACACTTTTGATAATTGTTTGCATGGCCTTGATTTGGTTTTACAAAGATGTAAAAAGGCTAATTTGATTTTAAATTGGGAAAAATGTCAGTTTATGGTTGATAAATGCATTATTTTGGGGCATAAAGTTTCTAATATGGGTATAGAGGTAGACCCTGCTAAGGTAGAAGTTATTGCTAAACTTTCCTCTCTCACATGTGTTAAATCTTTTAGGAGTTTCTTAGGGCATGCGGGGTTTTATTGGAGGTTTAGTAAAGATTTTTCAAAATATCAAAACCTCTTTCTGATTTGTTGGCTAAGGGAAATTGTTTAAATTTGATGATGCTTGTTTATGTGCTTTTAATACCTTTAAGAGTAAGTTAATTGATGCCCCTGTGGTTATTTCTCCTGATTGGTTTTTACCCTTTGAGCTTATATGTGATGTTAGTGATACAGTTGGTTGAGTAGTCCTGGGCCAGAGGAAGGACAAATTTTTTTAGCCATTTATTATGCGAGTAGAACTTTGGATGGAGCACAGAGAAACTATACCATTACTGAGAAGGAGATGCTAGCTGTGATATTTGCATTTGATAAATTTTGCCTTTATTTGATTATGTGTAAAGTCATTATTTATACTGATCATTCTGCTCTTAGATATTTGATGGCTAAACAGGATGCTAAACCAAGGATTATTAAATGGATTCTCTTGCTACAAGAGTTTAATGTAGAGATCTAAGATAAAAAAGGGAGTGAAAACTCTGTTGCTGATCACTTATCCAGATTAGACCCCTCGATGAGGGAGAGTACCAAGGTAGAAATTAAAGAGACATTCCCTGATGAGAGGATTTTTGCTATTTTTGGGGCAACTTGGTATGCGGATTTGGTAAATTTCTGGTTGGTAAAATCTTTCCTCATGGACTCTCATCCTCACAAAAGAGAAAATTTTTATCTAATGTTAAATACTATTTGTGAGAAGAGCCTTATTTATTTAAAGTTTATGCGGGATAATTTGATTAGGCGATGTGTTTCTGAAAGTGAATTTACCGCAGTTCTTGAGCATTGTCACTCTAGAGAGGTGGCAGGCCACTTTGGCCCCACTAAAACTGCTCATAAAGTTTTGCAAAGCAGTTTTTATTACCCGATACTTTTTAAAGATGCTTATAGTTTTGTTAAATCATGTGGTAAATGTTAGAGGAGTGGTAATATTTCTAGAAGGCATGATATGCCCCTCAACAATATTTTAGTTTGTGAAATATTTGATGTTTGGGGTATTGAAAGACCTTAAGTCTTTTAATAATGAATACATATTGGTTGCAGTGGATTATGTCTCCAAGTGGGTGGAAACGATTGCTTTACCAACTAATTATGCTAGGGTGGTTACTAAATTTCTTAAGAAAAATAATTTTTCTTGGTTTGGAACCCCTAAGGAAATTATCAGCGATAGGGGTACTCATTTTTGTAATAAACTTTTTGATAATCTTTTGAAAAAATATGGTGACAAGGTCGCTACTCCCTACCACCACCAAACTAGTGGACAAGTTGAGGTATCTAATAGGGAGTTGAAAATTTTTTTGGAGCGAACAATTAATAGTTCTAGAAAAGATTGGTCTATAAAATTAGATAATGCGCTTTGTGCTTATCTTACTGGCTTTAAAACTCCTATTGGCATGTCTCCTTATCGTTTGATTTTTGGAAAAGCTTATCACTTACTTGTTGAATTAGAACACAAGGCCTATTGGGCCTTGAAGTTTCTTAATTTTGATTTGCAGCCTATAGGTGAGAAAAGACTATTAGAGCTGAATGAACTCGATTAGATGCGCCTTACGGCATACGAGAATGCCAAGCTGTACAAGGAGTGCACTAAGATGTGGCATGACAAGCATATCTTACATTGTGAGTTGCATGAAGGAGAAAAAGTGTTGATCTACAACTCATGACAGCGATTATTCCCTAGAAAACTAAAGTCTAGGTGGACTGGCCATTATACAGTACTCAAGGTCCTTCCTTACAGGGTCTTAGAGGTTTCTAAAGCTGTGGGAGACGTTTCAAGTCAATGGTCAGAGGGCCAAGCTATACACGGATAGAGTGACCTCCACCCAACAGGCTATGTTCTTACAATAGCCTAATAGGATGTCAGGCTCATGACGTAAAACAAGTGCTCACAGGAGGTAACCTGTGTTTTATTTTTCACTTTTATTTATTTTGTGTTCTTATTTTTCAGAATGGGGTGGCTTTTCTGTGCAATTTGTCTCACACTCAGGGAGTCCCTTTCTCTTTGTTTCTCTTGTCCTCTTCATCTCTATTTTTTTTTCCTCTAAACATTGAGGACAATGTTTTGCTTTAAGTATGAGGGGTTCCATTATTACTTGTCTCATTACTTGCTCCCAACTAATTTCTTGTGCTCCTATTATGAGGGAATTTTGAAAATTTTGTCCCAAGGAACCCAATTATTTTGAAAATAATAAGAACATGATTGAGTAATTTCTATTGAGTTTTAGAGTCACTAGAAAATAAAAAATATATAAAATTAATTGAGATCTCCAGCTTTTTGCTCTACATTAAACTTTAACCCACATATGTGAGTTTTGAGCCTTAAAGGAGATTTTTATCCTAATTTAATTATATCATTTTTCTCATTGCTTTATGTGATTGTCCCCATGAGATTTATGTTCTAGAACTTGACTTGTAACTAATTTAAAGCTACTCTGTTCGGAGGGTAAGTTTACCCATTGAGAAGTAATAAAGGGTTCTTAAATTAAGTTCCTGAAATATTGTCCCACAAGGATTGATTTCTAATTACTAAGAAATTCCTAATTTAATTGTTTAAGCTTCAAAGATACGAGATTAATTAAATCAAGAATTTATAAAATCAATTATGAAACTAAGAGCAAGAGATTCAATGCACGTCTTGATTAAACTTATCGGAGAGGAACCTAGGGCGTATGTGTTTTCTTATTTAATCCTTTATGTTCTTTTTCCATTTAACTATAAATGTGATTTCCTTGTGATTACCAATCATTCATACGAATACTATTAATGCCCAATGGTCATGCAAAATTAATATTCTTTTTTCTAAATTAACATCCCCAATGGTCATACAAGACATCAATTAAAGAAAGCATCACGCATCTATGAACTTGTTAACTTAATAACGATTAGAAGGGGAAGATTGATTTGGTCTACCTACCTAATTTAGGATTAAGAAATAGGCACAATAGGGTGAAATCTAATCACGAACGAAAATCAAGGGCTATGGACTTAGTTACTCATGTTAAAAGAAAGAGCTAAAAGAATCATAAACACATCCATAATGAAGAGAAATTGCAAACTAGAATATAAGTTGAATTCCCACTCTTCAAGTACGGTCGCTCGAAGCTCCAATTCCTGCCGAGAGTATGCCAATGATCCTGTGCAAGAGAGATGAAAATGATAGATATCTTGAAAAACTAAGATTGGATGTAAAATGGTGTCAAAAGAATGTCCCTGGCGATACCTTTGGTCCCCATTTTTATAAAGTTTTAAACTTATTTAAACTTCTCAAGATTGGGTTTCTCACAACCTAGCACGGTCGTGCAAGGTCATAAGCATGACTGTGCATGGCCTTGAAGCAGCCCCGTGCTTGTTAAAAGGGATTAGGCGTGCTTATGGCTACGGAGCTCTAATCTTCATCAATTTGGGCCCAAAAATGCACCAAAAGTCCACTTCCTGCTTCCTTATTCCAAACTGCGCAATCAATATATAAATTTGTGTAAAATCCAAATAAAATAAAGGTCAAATATGAATACATGGGCTGTAAAATAGGGCCTAATTATAGACTAATTAATTCCCCCATACTTATCTATTTGTTTACCCTTAAGCAAAGTGCTGGTTGAGAGAATATCAAAATAACTTGAAACATAATACCACATAAGGAACTCGAGACAACAGAGATAAAGAGAACAACAATAGTAATATCACTGAACATAAGCAGTCAAACGGATTCCCAATTAGAATCTTATATTTCCATGCCTTTCACTCAAATATCAAGCTAAGGTACTCTACTTTCCTCTCTCACTAAGGGACAAAATCAGATATCACTCAGTTCTCCTAAAGAAAAGTGTACTACTATAGGCTTGACTATAAATCGACTCTCCACTAAATAAATTAAATACAAGTAAAAATCATGAGGTCTTTTTTAGGTTATAATGTGGCCAAAGGGTTATAATAATTGAGGTAAGATAAATGAAAGGAAGGGGATATACAAAGCGGTAGTAATTTATAAAAATTATGAACATCCCGTAAGTCTACAAATGAAGTTCCTGGAGTAATTTTTATATTTTACATATAATCAATATCTTTACTTTTCTCTCCTTTCAATCATATATAACCCCCTTTTTTTTTTTTCTATTTTTCATTTTCTTTTTTATACTTTCTTTTTTCACATGAGAGATATAGTGGAGAATTTATCAAACAGTTCAACAACTCAATTGCTCTATTCATAAACTCAAGGTCATCAAAATATTTTATAAATTTAATGCAAGGGACCAAGAAAATTAATAAAGCTCAAAGTGAGCAACTAGTTGTATCTTAAACATGTTGAAGGCCAAGAATAAAAAATCCTATTATGCCTCGTTCACATTAAAAACATGCAATTAAAAAAAGAAGTCTAAGTCGGTTCCAAGTCAAGTTTTAGAGCACAAATCCTAGGGAGATAATCGCACAAAACAATGAAAAAAGGGGTACAATTAATTAAATTAAGATAATAGTCTCCTTTAAGGCTCAAAACTCATATGTGGGTTAAAGTTTAATGTAGAGCATAAAAGTGAAGAACTTAGCTAATTATTAGTTTCCAAATGAAAGTATAATGCCAATAATAATCACTTAACATGCTCTTCTATCTGGAGAAATTGCGTTTCATAAGGGAAAATATTTTAAATTATCTTAAACAAATAGCATAGGCACTTTACTTAAGAGCATGCAATAACAATCATATAATTAGGAACTACTCCTCCATACTTAAAGCAAAGTATGGTCCTCTATGTTTGAAATTGAAAATATAGCACAAGAAAATAAATAAATAAAGTTACAAGAAAAGGAAAAAATACTGCATGGTGAAATTGGGCGTTGATAAGGCTCACAGTGTCGACCTTCAAATAATATATGTTATGGAGAACAAGTACGCGTATAGTGGACCAACTTACGATAGAAGATAGCAAATATAAAAGAAGTTAGAGTTCACGTACATGATTAGAGCCAATGTGCATAGTAAACAAAAAAAGGGGAGATAAATATTAAACTAAAAGAAAAAACATAAAAGAAATTATGAAACTCATAAGTCACTGGGGAGGGAGAAAATGATGCTGGAACAGGCAGAGAAGCTCTGCGATCTGAGTCTACTGCTGGTTAAGGCGTTGATGAACCGATGTAGAGTACTCGGCCAACTGAGTCTCGTACCTATCCACCCTTTTATCAATATGCTGGTGCAACTGCTGTAGATTTGGGTATGCAAGAGTAGGGGGTGAGGGTGGCTCCATTGGAGCAATATGAAACTCACCATCCTCGTCAGCAGGATGAGGCTCAGGTTGTTGCTCGGGTACCGCTGGCTCTTCTGAAACTGGTGCATGGGGTGGGGCCAGTACGAATTCCCCACTACCTGCGTGAACTAAGATGCCCATTCGGTGGAAGATGTCTGCAGTCAGTGGGGTCATCTCAGCAATTCTTGTGTCTCTCTGATATACTCACTGAAGGTTAAGGGCGAAGCAAAAGATGAAGGACCAAACACAGATATAGCTAGTCTTCGAGGTGCTCAGACGTGCTCCTAGGTCCATGCACGAAAGAAAAAGAAATCACCTAGCATTGACACGACGCTGGTGAAGCGTGCAGTATAGAATGAACAGGTGATGAGAGCTAACATTACTTGTGCTCTGGCTACGTGCAAAAATAGAATGTACAAGCCACCTGTGGACCACCCTCAGAGCTGGATCTCGAATGGTTGTGCTCTGCACGAGTCAGGCCCTGTAGACGTCATGGGTGCTAGTAATCTCTTGCCAAGGTGCATCCTTGGAATAGCCTGAGGGAATCTCGACCAACGCATCCCTGTATGCCTATGTCTAGATTGACTCCTTGGTCTTGAATCAGCAGTGGACGTTGAGTTGTGCCAACGTCATGTCCTGCTGGGTGGTCACGTGGAAGCACACCCTTAAGTCGTTCGTGTATGTGACAGAGCTCAGGAATTCCAAGACTACATCCTTTTATGTTGGTGCTTGTACATTCTGAATGCCTTCCCATCCTATGGCCGCAACGTATCTAGAGACATCCTCCCAGAGACCATATTCTTGAAGAACATTCTCATCCAGATAACAATTTGGGAGGAATTCAAACCCGAGCAAGTTGTTTAGGCACTTGTGATACCCTGCCACTGTACCCTGTTCACCTCGAAACTGGATCTCATAAGCTATTGGTGCAGTGGAGGTGCCTTCACGAGCTCTTTTAGGAGGCATTGTCTGCAATAATAAAGAGCTAATGTTACTCTGGTGACCATGCACGGTCGTGCTGTTCAATAAGCACGACAACACTAGGCATGCAAGTAATAAGCACGGTCGTTGTGTGCAGTGGCACGGGCGTGTTGCTAGTATAACGAGAAACACTAGCGCCTTCCAGCATAGCTGTGCTTGGGGAAGCACGACAATGGTCAAACGCTAGTTCATAAGCACAACTGTGCTGTTTATATGCACAGTCGTGCTTTGCTCACAGAAGCAAATATTTTTAAAGACAAAACACTTGTTAAGGAAGAGGAGTTCTTGCCAATGCTAAATAATGAAATAAGAGAAAGACAAAAGAACAAACTAACGTACTTGAATTAGACTAAAGTCCCACATAGCAAAAAGAAAGAGACAAAATTGAGAGGATTTGGTAAGAGTGCTTTATAGGAGAAAGGGCGTGCACTATCTGTGCACCTCCCTCCCTTTTTTATTTTACAAATTTTGCTTAGGAGCTCGCCTGTGCATATGGGTAGCACCATCATGCTACTTTAGTTAAAGCACATCCAAATAAATATTTCTGACATGGGCATGTATAAGAGAGGCACGCCTGTGTCCCCGTTCTTCAGGTTCGTACTTAATGTAAGCGCGACTGTGCATTGTTCGTCTACTTCCTCGATGTTAAAAAAATGAAAACTTAAATAAAATTACTTAAACAAGAAAAGAGAAATAAATAAGTAAACATAACATAGGATGCCTCCTGGAAGTGCTTGTTTATCGTCGCGAGTGATGAATCCACACTTCATTAGATTTTTACTTCTCATTTTGATGTTTCTTAATAGAAAAAGTAAACTTAGGAATTGTAAATGACATAAAAACATCATTTTGGTCAAATATCATAGGTTTCTTAATTTTTGGCTAATTTACATTGATTTACATAGATATAGTTTGCAATTTTGATCATTTGAATAATTGTGCAGGAATTTCTAGACATTTTTCATGGATTTTTAGCATTTGAGAAAGTTTGAGATGAAAGTGATCACTTTGGATCCCATAGTGAACACTACAATAAGCAAAGTCCAGAAGCGCAGACTAAAGTGATCACTATGAACCTATAGTGACAACTACAGAGACCCAGTTTGAAGAAGTGCTGCGCGTGCTTACTTTGGAACCATAGTAGACACTCTGGAGCAGCCAAAGTTATCACTCTGATACCAAAGTGACAACTCCACAGAGGCCAAAAGCACAAGACTTGTGCGTGGCTACTATGGAACGATAGTAACTACTATGGAGCACTGCGCGTTATCATTCTGATACCAAAGTGACAACTGCAAAGAGGCCAAAAATACAAGACTTACGCGTGGCTACTATGGAGTGATAGTAACTACTATGGAACACTGTGCATTATCATTATGAAACCATAGTGGTTACTATAGGCAAAAATTTCTGCACTATAAATAGAATTTTAGAAATTAGGGAAGGGGGCTTTGATAAGTCTGTAATTAGGCCTTCTTTTACATCCCATATATTCATATTTGACCTTTATTTTATTTGAATTTTACATTAATTTATATATTAATTATGCAGTTTGGTATAAAGAGGCCGCAAGTGGATTTTGGGTGCATTCTGGGCCCAAATTGGTGGAAGATTAGAGCTTCGCAGTAGTCAGCACGCCCAGACCCATTCAATAAGCACGGGGTGCTTCGGTCTGCGGGAAGAGTTTTTAGGATTTTCAAATCCTATAAATGGGAAGATCTTTGGCATTGTAAAGGGACCATTTTTACATCTTGGCTTTGGCTCTAGAATACATCTGATCTCGTCTCTCTTGCACGGGATCCTTGGCACATGCTTGGCGAGACTTGGAGCTTCAAGCGATCGTACTTGAAGACCGAGAACACATCTCACACTCTAGTTTGCTATTTCTTTTGATTATGGCTTTGTTTATGATTTTTTTAGTTCTTTTCTTTAGCATGAGTAACTAAGTCCATAGCTAGGGCTATGAGAACTATTATTCATCAACTAATGGAATTTTGATATTTGAATTTAAATTTGATTTCTGTTTTGTGATTAGATTTTATCCTATTGTGCTTCTTTTTTAATCCTAATTAATTATATCGTTAGGCGACCGTATGATGAATCCACATTTTATTAGATTTTTACTTGTTATTTAGATGGTCTTTAATAGAAAAAAGTAAACTTAGGAATTGTAAATAACATAAAAACATAATTTTGGTCAATTATCATAGGTTTCTTAATTTTTGGTTAGTTTACATTGATTTACATAGATATAGTTTTGATTATTTGAATAATTGTGCAAGAGTTTCTAGACTTTTTCCATGGATTTTTAGCATTTGAGAAAGTTTGAGGTGAAAGTGATCACTTTGGAGTCCATAGTGAACACTACAGCAAGCTAGTTCCAGAAAGGTAGACTAGAGTGATCACTATGAAGCCAAAGTGACAACTCCAGAAAGGCCAAAAAGTACAAGGCTTGCGCGTAGCTACTATAGAACCATAGTAGACACTCTGGAGCAGCCAAAGTTATCACTCTAATGCCAAAGTGACAACTCCAGAGAGGGCAAAAACACAGGACTTGCGCGTAAACACTATGGAGCGAGAGTAATCACTTTGGGGCGTTGCGCGTTATCACTATGAAGCCAAAGTGACAACTCCAGAGAGGCCCAAATCACAGGTCTTGCGCGTAACCACTATGGAGGGAGCGTAAACACTATGGAACGTTGTGCGTTATCACTATGAAACCATAGTTGTCACTTTGGGCAAAAATTTTTGCACTATAAATAGGATTTGAGAAATTAGGGTACAGAGCTTTTTACATTTCCTTAGATTCTTTTGCCACTTTTGGAGCATTTTGCAGAGCTTAGGATCCTTGGGTGACAGCCAAGGCTAATTTAGGGTTTGATTTACAATTTCCTTTCATTTTCCTTTAATTCTTGCATTATGATGTTGATTTCCCTTTGTTTCCATCTTGAATTTGTAAGACCCATCCCTATGGAGGGCTAAACTTTCTTGTAATCCTTAGTGAGTTCATGGATTCTTGAATCCCTGGGTATGAATGTCAATATAGTTCCCTTTTCTTCATGAATTTACATTTCCCAACTCTTTGAATTGAATTAATGGTTGAATGAGGGGGATATTACTTAATTAACCCTAATTCGTTTTAATGAAATTCTTAACTTAGTTTGCTTAATCCTAAGTTAATTTCTAAGGCAGCGTTATCTTGGGGATGAGAGATTGGAGCCCATGTAAATTGCTTAATTTGTATGGAATATTAAGGTTAATTCTTGCTTTTTGAGTTACCCTAATTCAGAGGAAGAGGAAAAGTATTGAATCTTGAGAGGGATAAGGATAGAATTGCAGGAACAAACTAAGGATAACATATTTCATTGATTGGATTCATTAATTTCATCACTCGCCTTTACATTAAAATTAGAATTACACAAAATCCCCTTGTTTTAATTGCTTTTATAGTAAATGTTCACAACATGTTCAATGTATGTTACAAACCAAAGTCATTGGAGACAACCTCGGCTTGCACCCTAGATACTACAAACTTTTTCTGCATATTTTGATGAAGGTTGACGACAAATCTTTTTACAAAACGAAATGAAAACTTATCGTTCATCACCGTACCTCGGTTAATTAATAGATCTATAGGGTAAAACGAGACAAAGGATTAGGTGGACCAAACCAATCTTTCTCTTCTAATCGTTATTAAATTAACAAGTTTATAGGTTCCTCAAGCTTTCTCAAATTGATGTCTTGCATGACCATTGGGGATATTAATTTAGAGAAAAAAATATTAATATTGCATGACCATTGGGTATTAATAGTATTCGTATGAATGATTGGTAATCACAAGGAAATCGGATTTAGAGTTAAATAGAAAAATAACATAAAGGATTGAATGAGAAAACCCATATGCCCTAGGTTCCTCTCCGATAAGTTTAACCAAGACTTGCATTTTATTCCTTGCTCTTTGTTTTATAATTGATTTTATAAATTCTTGTTTTTAATTAATCTTGTATCTTTGAAGCTTAAACAATTGAATTAGGAAATTCTTAGTAATTGGAAATCAATTCTTGTGGGACGGTATTTCGGGAACTTAATTTAAGAACCCTTTATTACTTCTCGATGGGTACACTTGCCCTCCGAACAGGCTTTCACACACTTTTAGCTTCTTTTGCCATTTTGGGGAACACTTGCAGAGCCTAGGGTGGCCTTGGGTGACAGCCAAGGATCCAACCTAGGGTTTGATTTATATTTTCTTCTTACTTCTCTTTGATTTTTACATTGATGTTGTTGATTTCTCTTAACTTTTACTTTGTAATTGTGAGAACTATCTTCATGGAGGGCTAAATTTCTTGTAATCCCTAGTGAGTTCACTTAGATTCTTGAATTCTTGGGTTTTGAATATTAATACAAATCCTTTTCTTTCATGAATTTCTTCTTCCCAATCTCTTGAATTGAATTAATGGTTGAATGAGGGAGACATTGCTTAATTAACTCTAATTCATTTTAATGAGATTCTAATCTTGAATTGCTTAATTCTAGGTTTATTTCTAAGGTTGCGTAATCTTGGGATAAGAGATTGGAGTCCATTGAATTGTTTAATTTCGTATGGGAATCTAAGGTTGATTTTTGCTTGTTAAATTAACCTAATTCTAGGAGGAGAGGAAGAATATTAAATCTTGAGAGGAATAGGAATATTGATAGAGTATTAAATTAACCTAATTCTAAGGTTACCACTCTTTATTGATTGAAATTTATAATTTTGTTTCTTTCTCTTTGCATTGAACTTGAAATCACAAAATCCCCTTTTTTACTCGCTTTTGGAATACATTGCATACTACATGTTTGATATTTGGTTACTCATCCAATGATTCATAGGAGACGACCTAGGTTAGTACCCTAGTATTACATTAATTTCTATTTATATTTTGGTGAGGATTTGCGACAAATCTTTTCGTTCATCAAATTGGCGCCATTGCCAGGGAATCATTGGTGCTTGATTAGATATGAAACATATTTTGTGTTCTGTTTTTGTGTTTTGCATGTTAGTATGTTAATTTTGTTCTAATTTTTGCATAATAGATAGATTATAATTACTTTAGTTATGTTACTCCCAAGTTACTTCTGCATACCATTTTTGTTTTTTGCATTTTTCAGCATAGTTTCTACATTTATTTTGCTGTGTTTACTCTGTTCTTGCTGCTGCATTTTTTCTGCAGAATTCTGTAGAAGTTTTGGATGGAAACTGCTGCTTTTTTTTGCATAAACTTCTACGCTTTTCGTTTTGTTAAATTATACAATTCTGTATTTCATTTTTGTCTTTAATTTTATGCACTTCACTTGTTGCATTCTGCATTTTTCTGCATTTATTTTCTGCTCCATTTTTGTTATGTTTTCAGTTTTTTGCTGCATAATTCTGCATGATTTTCTGCTGCAACATTTTCTGCATTTTGCATCTTTTTCTGCATTATGTGTTGCTCTTGTTCTGTTTAACTCTGCTACATAATTTTCTATTTTCTGTAGATTTCTGCATTTGTTTTCTGCTCTATTTTTGTTATTTTTCTGCACTCTGCTGCATAATTTTTATGCATAAATTCCCATTCTGCATCATTTTGTTATATAGTGACTCTATTTCTGTTTCTTTTCCTACTTCTTCCTCCTATCTTTTCACTTTGATTTTGATAATATGGCTGAGAGAACTTTTCATGCTGCTGATCATAGAAGACTAGAAAACAAGCTAGATGATATAGCTTTTTTGATTAAGCAATTGACGTTATCACAGATAGATGCAATGTTATGTGAGATTTGTGCTTCACCTAAACATTCCACTGACTTCTGTCCTACATTGCATGAGCCTGCAGGTTGAATGAATCATTCGAACTTGGGATAGGGTAATTTTACGCAGCAACAATATCAACCTCCACCACAAACTGCTGGACCTTCCAAGAATGATCCTTCCTTGGAAGAGTTGATGAGGGAAATGGCAATTGACGATATGAATTTTCAGCTAAGAACAGAAGCATCCATTCAAAATTTGGAAAATCAGATTGGACAGTTGGCTTCCACTTTGAATCACTTGCAATCTCAAGGTTTTGGTAATCTATTTGCACAACCAGTTGTCAATCCAGAGAATGTTAACTTGAGATCAGGAGAAACCATTTAAGATTCGCAGGAGTAGCAACCAATCGATGAAGATCTTAATATTGCTGCTCTAGCAAGTGATTGCAGTCTAACAAGTGTAGAATTTGCTTACTCCTCATGCTACTTTTATGAATGCAGTAGAAAATATTGAGCAACCTATTCCTCTTCCATTTCATTCAGTTTTACATGATAATTTGTTGAATGATTTAGTTGATAATAATTTGGTTGAGTCTTCTAAGTTTTCAAATTGTATTGATTATCCTGGCTTAGTCACTTATCCTGATTTGTTTACTTGTGATGCATGTACTGATTCTGCAAAATGTAACTTTTGTGGTGAGATTGATACATATGTGTATGGTGATTTTGATACAGCTATTGTAGATTCTGAGAAAGTAAATCATGATGCATTCATTGCAAGTTCTAAGGAAATGAATCGTGGTGATTTTTTGAAGTACAAGCTACAGATTCAGTTCTAATTTTTACATTGCCTCCTTTTCTAAAGCTGTCTCTTGCCTTAGAGTTGAAGCTTTTTCCTAAGCAATTGAAGTATAACTATTACACAATTGTATATCCAAGAGAGCAGCAACCTAAATACAACAGAAGGACACAATATTCTGCATATCATGGTAATGAAGAGCATGAAGAGAAGCTTATTGAGTTTATGAAGCAGCTAGAAATTCCTCTGCAATTATTTCTTGCACGTTCTCAATTGAATGAAGTGCTGCAAATTTTTGAGAAAAAAAAGGAATATCTAGGAATACATCTGAAGCCGTTACCATCAAAAGTATCTCCTAGAGCTAAAGAAAATAAGGTGTCAAGCTAGTGACGTTAAAAGAGCGCTGTGTGAAAGGCAACTCACAGTTTTCTTGGAAGTTTCAAATTTATTTTCTACATTCAATAATGGTCTTGCATTTGAGTTGTGATAATTCATGAATTTGCTACACAATTTTGCTGCACAAACACTCCACTTTGCAGTAAGCTTGTTAATAACACGTGTTTCTGCATAACTTCAACTTTGCAGAGGGAAATTACAAATCTTGAACCAAATTTATGCATAAATTCAAGGAAGTCCAAGTACATAGGGGAGTGGTCACCTCCACAACACTAGGGCCTCTTCCCCTTTCATTTTTATACTGATTTTGCACTCCAATTCAGCTGTTGTGGATTGCCACTGTGCCATCACCTCAGGAGGCTCATCAGGGTGAGAGCAGCTCCAGCTCCTAAGAGGAGGAAGAAAAGGAAGAAGGAGTGGATGTAGCTGATAGGCTTTCTTCCTCCAACTCAAATGAAGACCTCATCTAGCTTTAGTTTCCTTTATGTTATTTATTTTTCAGTTATTTTTCTTTCATTTCCTTGTATATATTACCCACCATTTCCTAGTAGTTATTGCACTTTATCACTTTTCTTGTCTTGCTTTACTTTTACCTTACTGCTTTATCTTTGAATAGTTACTGGACGCTTTCATTCACTTTTATATATAATTATCTATTTAGTTTCCATACTTCCTTTTTGTGCTGAATCCATTGTGCGTCTCTCTGTAGAGTGTGCCCTCAGTCCCATCAAGAGGAGCATGAATTTCATCTTTGAATTGTGAGCCATCATCCATGAAGGGGGAGTGATCTCTTTGCCTCTCTATCCATTGTTCTTAGTCTAATTTTCTTGCACAGTGTTAAATGAAAATACAAAAATATTTTCCGTATCTCTCTTTTAATTTAGTCCAGTTTTGTAATTCCGTAGTTACATTCTGATTGCACTTCCCGTTCAACTCATAATCATTCTCTGTTTTTGAATATTATCGTTCTTACCATGCTGCGCATATTTTCTTGTAAGGTGAGCTGTGATCACATGTTGTTAAGTAATTATCACCTTTTACCATGGTAAAGAGTTAAGCCTCAAAAATTCTTTTCTCTGTGCAATTTACATGTATTGTTGCATCAATCCTCTAGAACTTGCCCTATTTCTTAATTGAATATGCATTGTGCAATTTTTCATCTAGATGATTGAGGCCATCTTTGCACACACCCACCCACCCTTCAACACCTTTGCACCTAATTTCCCTTGTTCCACATTCCTTCTTTTGCCAAACTTAGTCTGCAAAAATATTTTCCTTACCTTAAAAGAGGTATTTCTTTTGAGCTACATCAAGAGTGAATGCAATAAACTAAGTTTGGGGTGTTGATCATGATTGTAGTTGCTTGAGGACAAGCAAGCTCTTAAGTTTGGGGTGGTGAGCATTTTACATGTCAATATTACATGTCAAAAATATTTTTGCTTGAATTTAAAGAACATAATGATTGTCAAAGTCCAAAAAAAATAAAAATAAAAATAAAAAATAAAAAATGATGGTGAATGAATGAAAAAGAAAAAGAAAAAAAAAAATACAGCAAGTCTTTTTGATAGAAAAAGGATTCTCCACATAAGGCAAAGTAAATGAAAAATATGGTGAAAAAGTGCCTGAATCTCACTTGCTGCATCATTTAATGCATTTCACTCTTAGTTGTTGTACTCATTCACTCAAAGGAATTCCCTCCTCTTAAAAACCCACTTGAGCTTTTGACTCTCCTTGATCAAAATTGAACCTAACTTAATCCATTTGTGACCAACAAAGTCCTCTTGATAGGTGGTTCATTGTATCTAGGCAAAGGAGATTGAGAATATGGGCAAGCATATGGTAGGGTGAGGCAAAATGCATGAATTGAGGGAAAACACTTAGCTTGAAATATTGATGAGTGAAGAGTGAAACACCATCTTGTGAGCTAGATAATTCCTTTGCATTGTGTGGATTGCATGAAACCTTGCTGGATTTTTGTTTCAGTTTAGTGGGACTTTGCTTGAAAATAATTGATTTGGGCATGATTTCTTTGTTGAATGAATCCATGATTATGGAAACATTAGAAGTGTCAATTAGAGTCTGATCTTGGAATGAAAATTTTGAAAGAATTTTTTTGGATAAATCCAACCCTCTTACAAGTAACTTTATTGAATTTTGATTTCCTTGAGGACAAGCAAAAGTTTAAGTTTGGGGTTGTGATGAATCCACATTTTATTGGATTTTTACTTGTCATTTTGATGTTTCTTAATGGAAAAAGTAAACTTAGGAAGTGTAAATAACATAAAAATATCATTTTGGTCAAATATCATAGGTTTCTTAATTTTTGGCTAATTTACATTGATTTACATAGATATAGTTTGCAATTTTGATCATTTGAATAATTGTGCAGGAATTTCTAGACTTTTTCCATGGATTTTTAGCATTTGAGAAAGTTTGAGATGAAAGTGATCACTTTGAATCCCATAGTGAACACTGCAGCAAGCTAAGTCTAGAAGGGCAGACTAAAGTGATCACTATGAGCCCATAGTAACAACTATAGAGACCCAGTTTGAAGAAGTGCTGCGCATGCTTACTTTGGAAACATAGTAGACACTCTGGAGCAGCCAAAGTTATCACTCTGATACCAAAGTGACAACTCCAGAGAGGGCAAAAGCATAAGACTTGCGCGTGGCTACTATGGAACGATAGTAACTACTATGGAGCACTGCGCGTTATCACTATGATACCAAAGTGACAACTGCAGAGAGGCCAAAAGTACAAGACTTGTGCGTGGCTACTATGGAGCACTGCACGTTATCACTATGAAACCATAGTAGTTACTATAGGCGAAAATTTCTGCACTACAAATAGAATTTTAGAAATTAGGGTACGGGGGCTTTCACACACTTTTAGCTTATTTTTCCATTTTGGGGAACACTTGTAGAGCCTAGGGTGGCCTTGGGTGACAGCCAAGGATCCAACCTAGGGTTTGATTTACATTTTCTTCTTACTTCTCTTTGATTTTTACATTGATGTTGTTGATTTCCCTTAACTTTTACTTTGTAATTGTGAGACCCATCCTCATGGAGGGATAAATTTCTTGTAATCCCTAGTGAGTTTGCTTAGATTCTTGAATTCTTGGGTTTTGAATATTAATATAAATCTTTTTCTTTCATGAATTTCTTCTTCCTAATCTCTTGAATTGAATTAATGGTTGAATGAGGGAGACATTGCTTAATTAACCCTAATTCGTTTTAATGAGATTCTAATCTTGAATTGCTTAATTCTAGGTTTATTTCTAAGGTTGCGTAATCTTGGGATGAGAGATTGGAGTCCATTGAATTGCTTAATTTCGTATGGGAATCTAAGTTTGATTTTTGCTTATTAAATTAACCTAATTCTAGGAGGAGAGGAAGAATATTAAATCTTGAGAGGAATAGGGATAAAGTCTATATGAATGAACTAGGGGTTACCACTCTTTATTGATTGAAATTTATAATTTTGTTTCTTTCTCTTTACATTGAACTTGAAATCACAAAACCTCCTTTTTTACTTACTTTTTGAATACATTTCGTACTACATGTTTGATATTTGGTTACTCATCCGATGATTCATGGGAGACGACCTAGGTTAGTACCCTAATATTACATTATTTTCTATTTATATTTTGGTGAGGATTTGCAACAAATCTTTTCGTTCATCAGCGAGTTTGACGTTTTGCCTGAACTAGTTAAGTTTTATCGTGTGACTGGAGAGGTCACATATTTTATGTACAGTTTCACTCTCAGTGCGTTGATATGGAAGGATTCTTCTCCATGCTTGGACAGTTTAAGTACTCCATATCGGAGAACCTTGACAACATTGTAGGGACCATACCAACTAGATTTCAGTTTTCCAGGAAATAGTTGCAACCAAGAGTTATAGATCAGAACCTTGTCACCTGCTTGAAAGCTCCTATGATAAATGTGTTTATCATGCCACTTCTTAGTGTGCTCTTTGTATAATTTAGCATTTTCAAATGCCTCAAAACGTAATAACTCCTGTAATTCATTGAGTTGCAACAATCTCTTTTCACCTATGACCTGCGAATCAAAATTTAGGAACTTCAAAGCCTAGTAGGCCTTGTCTTCAAGCCCAACTGGTAAATGACATGCTTTACCGAAAACCAAACGATAAGGGGACATACCAATAGGGTTTTTGAAAGTAGTGCGATATTCCCAGAGTGCATCATCCAATTTCAGAGACCAATCTTTCCTAGAGTTGTTAACAGTGCGCTCTAAGATTATTTTCAATTCCTTATTATATATCTCAACTTGCCTACTAGTTTTGGGATGATAAGGAGTGGCCACCTTATAGGTGACACCATATTTTATTAAAAGAGCTTCAAATTGTTTATTGCAAAAATAGGTGCCACCATCACTAATAATAGCCCTAGGAGTTCCAAATCTAGTGAAAATATTTTTTCTTAAAAATTTAATCACAACTCGAGTATTATTGGTGGATAGTGTTACGGCCTCTACCATTTGGAAACATAATCAACAACTACTAATATGTACTTGTTATTCATGGATTTGGGGGAAGGCCTCATGAAGTCTATGCCCAGACATCAAACAATTCACAAATTAGGATATTACTAAGGGGCATTTCATGTTTCATGGATATGTTTTGACTTCTCTGGCACCTATCACATGACTTAACATATGAATGAGCAGCTTTAAATAAAGTAGGCTAATAAAAACTACACTGCAGGACCTTATGAGAAATTTTCGATGGGCCACAATGACCTTTCACCTCCCTAGAATGGCAATGATTAAAGATGTCGTTAACTTCACTCTCTAGAACACACCTCCTAATCATATTATCCCCACAAATCTTAAAGAGATAAGGTTCATCCCAAATATAATGCTTCACATCAAACCAAAACTTCCTAAGCCTATGCTTATCGAGTAGTTTAGAGGTTACATTACCTATTAGATAATTTACAAAATTAGCATACCATGGTGCATCAGAGATTGCGAGGAGCCTCTCATCAGGAAAAGAATCCTTGATCTCCCTCATCGTGGGGTCCCTCACTAAAACATCTAATCGGGACAAATGATCAACTACGACATTCTCACTTCCCTTTTTGTCTTTAATTTCTACATTGAACTCTTGAAGGAGAAGAATCCACCGTATAATTCTTGGTTTAGCAGCCTGTTTCAACAACAAATACTTAATTGCAGAATGATCAGTGAAGACAACAACTCTAGACATTATTAAATAAAAACAAAATTTATCAAATGCAAGGACAACAACAAGTAATTCCATCTCTGTAACGGTGTAATTACGCTGAGCGTCGTCCAAGGTTTTGCTTGCATAATAGATGGCCTAAAACACCTTATCTCGCCTTTGTCTCAGAACTGCTCCCATAGTTGCATCACTAGCATTACACATTAGCTAAAAAGGTAAAGACCAGTTAGGGGCCACAATCACAGGAGTAATCATTAATTTATCTTTTAATTTTATAAAAGCAAATAGACATGCTTCATAAAAGTTAAACTCTACATCTTTAGCCAATAAATTAGAAAGAGGTTTCGCTATTCTTGATAAATTTTTTATAAACCTCCTGTAAAACCCAGCATGTCCTAGAAAACTCCAGATGGCCTTGACACATGTAGGGGGAGGTAGTTTAGCAATAACCTCAATCTTGGCAGGGTCTACTTCAATACCTTTTCCTGATACCTTGTGTCCTAAAACAATCATTCATCAACTATGAACTGACACTTCTCTCAATTTAGAACCAAATTGGCAAAACTAAATCCAAGTTATGTGCACAACTATCAAATGTGGTACCATACACAGAAAAATCATCCATGAAGATTTCAATACAATGCTCTAACAAATTAGAAAATAAAGCCATCATACATCTTTGAAAAGTGGCGGGGGCATTACATAATCCAAAAGGCATTCATTTATATGCGAATGTTGGTTTGGGTTCTTGCATACGCAACCTTCTAAACACAGAAAATGGCATTAAATTAATGCTAGCACTTAAATCACAGAACGCTTTATCAAAAAAATAGTTTCTTATAGTGCATGGAATCATAAAACTCCCTAGATCCTTTAGCTTAGGTGGCAGCTTCTTTAGTAGAATTGCTGAGCATTCCTCATTCAATCTGACTGTCTCGAATTCTTCCAATTTTCTTTTGTTGCTTAGCATCTCCTTGAGAAACTTAGCATATTTAGGCATCTGTGAGATGGCTTCAACAAAAGGAATATTGATGTGGAGCCTTTTGAGGATCTCAAGAAACTTATTGAAATGTAGGTCTCTCTGATTACCTATCAATCGTTGTGGAAATGGAACTTTTAGCTTTGGCATAGCTGATGCAACTTCCCTTGTTTCTTTTTTCGCATCTGGGTGGTAAGCATGGCCTTGCTCATCGTTGAGCACGACCTTGCCTTCATTGTTTGCACAGCCGTGCTGTCTTAGACAACATGGGCATGTAGGGTGATGCAAAGACGTGCTCCTCTGTGAGCACAGGCGTGCATGACTTATGTGTTTACGTTCCAATTAGGTTCTTCCCACTTCTCAGGGTAATAGCCTTTGCTTGTTGCCTAGGATTTAGTTCTAGTTGGGATGGTAGTGTTCCAAATGCTCTCTGACTGAGGAGACTCGTGATTTGCTCCAACTGAGACTCAAGCTTCGAAGACCGAGTCCTCATCTCAGATTTGATTTCTGCAAACCTCTTATCTCCCCTTTCAATTTGTTGTTCCATCTGGGCCTCAAGTTTTGCTATTCTTTTGTCAGAGTTGTGTACGTATTGCATCATCTGTTCTTGAAAATTGGATTGAAATATGGAAGCTTCTTTTCTTTCTACCTTCTCCCCTTGACTTTGCACATAGGGAGGGCAATAGGGCGCATTCTGATTTCCTTGGCAATTTCCCAAAGGGGTTGTATTGCTATTACGCCATCCTGGGTTATAGTTATTACCCATGAAGTTCACCTCTTCTTGATCAAACTCTATATTATGTGCTAACTTTGTAGGTTGATCTTATGCCTTTAGTAAGCACTCCAATTGCTTTGTAAGGGCTGCCATCTGACTTATCAGAGGGTTGCTACTTTCTGCTTGATAAAATGGTGTAGCTTCCTTTCTTTTGAGGTTATACGAGTCAACTGTGTGCCACTAAAAGCTGACAGATGCCATTTCGTCTGTCAATATAAATGTGTCATCTGAGTCTTTCCTTATAAGAGATCTTCTTGCTGCGACATCAGTCGTGGCCCTGTTATTGATGGATAGGCCACTGTAAAAGATTTGCACCTGCCTCCAAGTTGGAAAATCATGATGCGGGCATCTTCTGAACAGTTCCCCAAATTGCTCCCACACCTCAAATAAGAATTCTGCTTCATTTTGTTTGAAGCAACATATCTCCGTCATAAGCTTAGAGGACCTTGATGGGGGAAAGTACTTTCTCAAGAATTGTTGAGTGAGGTCGTCCCAAGTTGTGATGGAATTAGCTGGGAGTGAGGAAAACCATGCATTCACCTTAAAGATAGAGTCAAATAGCATCGTTGGAGACTCCATTGTACTTGATGGTGTCCGTCAATCAGAGGAATTTTGTCAGATAAAGATTGGGGTCTTCGTTAGGCATGCCTTTAAATTGTATGGAGTTCTGGACCATGGTTATGAGTGTTGGTTTAAGTTCAAAATTGTTAGCCTCCACATTAGGGGCCGCGATGCTTCCAGGGGTGCCTCTAGCATTAGGTGTCATGTAATCTTGAATTGATCTTCTTCCTTCTACCATTCTTTGCTCTCTTACTTCCTTTCTTTGTCTACGAATTGTTCTTTTAATCTCTAGATCTGTAAAGCACTTGGAACGAGTGAACATAGACACTAGAAAGAGTTGTGAAATGATAAAAAAATAAAAATAAAAACAAATTATAAAAAAAAATAAACAAAACAAAATTAGAATAAAGTAAAACACAAATTGCTTAAATCAATTAAATTTGAGATTTTCTTAATATTGAAAAATTAATCTCTGACAACGACGCTAAAAACTTGTTCGGAGGGCAAGTGTACCCATCGAGAAGTAATAAAGGGTTCTTAAATTAAGTTTCCAAAATATCGTCTCACAAGGATTGATTTCCAATTACTAAGAAATTCTTAATTGAATTGTTTTAAGCTTCAAAGATATGAGATTAATTAAATCAAGAATTTATAAAATCAATTATGAAAGTAAGAGCAAGAATATGATTGAAGCATATTAGGATTACTTTTTTCTTGGGCTTCAACATGTTTGAGAAAGATATACAACTAGTTGCCCACTTTGAGCTTTATTGATTTTTTCTAGTCCTTTATATTAAAATTATGAAATATTTTGTTGACCTTGGGTTTGTAACTGGAGCAATTAAGTGAACTCACTAAGAAATTTATGAAGAAAAAGGAATTACATTAACATTCATAACCTAGGAATTCAAGAATCTAAGTGAACTCACTAAGGATTACAAAAGATCTAACCCCCCATGAGGATAGGTCTCACAAATACAAAAGAGAAATGAAAAGAATTCAAAATCAAAGGAAAGTAAAGAAAAATATGAATCAAACCCTAGGTTGAGTTCTTTGCTGTCACCTAAGGCTGACCTAAGCTTTGCAAGTGTTCCCAAAATGGCAAAAATCTAAAAGTGTAAAAAGATCCTTAATCCTAATTTCTAAAATTCTATTTATAATGCAGTGGTCGTCGCCTATAGTAGCTACTATGAAAGTCATAGTAGCTACGTGCAACCTCCATCCTGTCATCCCTTTGGAGTGTCCACTATGAAGTTTAAAGTGACTACACGCAACGCACGTAGCTACTATGGAATGGAAGTGGTTACGCGCAAGACTGGTTCAATTTGGCCTTTCTCTAGATTGTCCACTATGGAACTCAAAGAGATTACGCACATGCTGTCATCAGATTGGGGTCTCTGTAGTGTCCACTATCACTCTGAAAGTGGTCACTTTGGTCTGCTCCCTGAATTCAGCTTGCTGTAGTGTCCACTATTACTCTGAAAGTGGTCACTTTCAACTCAAATTTTCTCAAAGGCTAAAAATCCATGGAATAAGCCTAGAAATTCTTGCACAATTATTCAAATGATTAAAATTACAAATTATATGTATGTAAATCAATGAAAATTAGCCAAAAATTAAGAAACCTATGATATTTGATCAAAATGATGTTTCTATGCTATTTACACTTTCTAAGTCTACTTTTTCTATTAAAGAACACTAAAAAGATAAGTTAAAATCTCATAAAATGTGGATTCATCACAACCCCAAACTTAAACTTTTGCTTGTCCTCAATCAAATCAAAACTTAAGAAAGTTGCATGTGAAAAAGGGTTGGATTTATCCAAAAAATTTTCTTAAAAATTTCATTCCAATGTTAGACCCTAATTGGCACTCCCAACATTTCTAAAATCATGGATTCATTCAACAAAGAAATCACACTCTTATCAAATATTTTCATGCAAAGTCCCACCAAACTGAAATGAAAATCCAGCAAGGTTTCATGCAATCCACATAATGTAAGAAAATAATCTAGCTCACAGGATGATGTTTCACTCTTCACTCATCAGTGTTTTAGGCTAAGTGTTTCCCTCAATTCATGTATTTTGCCTCACCCTACCATATGCTTGCCCATATTCTCAATCTCCTTTGCTTAGATACAATGAGTCCCATACAAGGAGGGACAACAGCTCAAGTGGGTATTTCAAGAAAAGGGAATTCTTTTGAGTCAATGAATACAACAACTTAGAGTGGAATGCATTAAATGATGCAACAAATTAGATTCAAGCACTCTTTCACCATATTTTTCATTGAGTTGCCTTATGTGGAAATTCTTTTTCTATAAAAATGACTTGCTGTATTTTTTTTTCTTTTTCTTTCACCTTTATTCATTTATTTTTGTGGTTTATTGGACTTTGGCAATCATTATTTTCTTCAAATTCAAGCATTTTTTTTGACATGTAATATTGACATGTATGATGCTCTAAGGTGCAGGGGTGTTCTAGGATGGGTGGGTGGTTGTGTGCAAGGAAGGCCTCAATCATCTAGGTAAAAAATTGCACAATGCATATTCAAGTGAGAAACAGGGCAAGTTCTAGAGGATAGATGCAAAAAAATCATGTAAAGCACACACAGAAAAGAAATTTAAGGCCTAATTCTCTACCATGGCAAAAGGTGATAATTACTTAGCCATATGTGAGTACAGTTCACCTTACAAAAAAATATATTCAATATGGTAGGAATGGTAAATATGTACAACACAGAGAGTGATTGTGAGTTGAATGGGAAATGAGAAGTGCAATCAGAACATAAAATTGAAACTACAAAATTGGACTAAATTAAAAATAAAAGAACAAAGGGAAAATATATTTTTGTATGTTTTTGTCTATTACTGTGCAAGGAATTTAGATTGAACACTTTATGAAATAGAGGCAAAGAGATCATCCATTTTCATAAAAGATAAATTCATAACTCGGGGGGTTAAATTCATGCTCCTCTTGATGGGACTGAGGGCATTTTCTACACAAATATACACAGAATTCAGTATAGAGATCAAATATGAAAGCATAATACGAATGATATATATAATAGTGGAGATGTCTTAAATTGTTCAAGATAGAAGTAGGAATATGAAAGTAAAGCAGTAAAGACAAAGGCGATAATGTACGATAATTACATGGAAATGGTAGCTAATAATATATATAGGGAAATGGAAGTAAGTAAGTGAAAAGTAGATGGCATGAAAAGAAACTAAAACTAAATAGCATCTTCATTTAAGTTGGAGGATAAAGAGTCATCATCATTGTCAGCATCCTTCTTTGCTGCTGCTTCCTCCTTTTCTTCTGAAGAGCTAGGGCTGCTTTCTTCTGCATCAGCTCATCCTGGGGTAGTGGGAGTAAAAGGTGGAAGATCACTCTAGACCGCTGCTCGAAGGTAGGGAGCACTGAAGGTTGGGGCATCATAAAGCTGTGTAGTAGTCATCCCTAATTTCTTCCCTATGCTCAGCAACATAGTGTCTATCAGAGTCATCAGGGCCTTCTGACCAACATGTATGACATCCTACCTCAGGGCAATCTGTCTCATTTGCTCTCTCATCTTCAATGGGGTGCCCTTTCTGTATTCAGTTGGCAGTGATAGCTGTGAAATTAGAAAAGCTACTTTGACCTTCTGCTGGTAGTCTCCAAAGTTGACCGCCAGCATTCTGGCACAACATGGTAATGATAGATGGAAAACCAAGGGAGTCCTGGCTCTTGCTCAGGATCTCCATGATAGCACTGTTGATCAGCTCACCAACGTGGATGAGCATGCTTGTGAGGATAGCATATATGAGCTCTGCTGCTTCACAGCCCATGTGGAGGAATGGATGACCGACATGAAAGAAGTGAGGATAAAAACACTCTAAACTTTGGCTGTAGGGATCAAGTGTCTTGTTGTCAGGTTCTTGGGCTATATTCTGGTGTCAAACTCTCAGTTTTCACCCTCTTTACAGATGGCTTGAAGGATAGGCTTGTAATCCTTGTCCTCCAAGATGCTGAAGGTAGAGAAGTTCAGCTGCCCAACTGGGATGTTCAGGATTCTTTGGATGTTGGAGGTAGTGAAATTGATCTCTTTTCCCCTCACCATGCTGTGTCTAAGGGGAGAGTGTCACCTTTTATCCTCATGACGTTTGCATAGAATTCCTAGGTGATTTCTTTCCCAGCCTCTTTTCTAAATTTTCTCTTAAAACTGAGGGTAGGTGCCTTCTTGAATTTCAAAATTGCAGTCCTACACTAACTGTCTTCTCAGAATGTTGGTCTTGAAATAGTTTTCATGTTCCAAGGACCAAAATCTAGGATCGTGTGCAAGTAGAGGTTTGGATGAAGAGGCACCAACTGTCTTGGCTCTCTTGGGCCTTAGAGGATTCTTTCTTAGTGTATTGACCATGGTTGCTGCAGGGATGAAGGGAAGACTTGGTGAATTGAATGTACATTGATATTATGCAGCAGAATGAACAGAGAAAATAATGTGTAGAGTGGTAATAAATAGACAACCAGATCATATGTTGTAATAGAGTATAGTGTGATTGTAGTTACTCTATGGTTCAGGCATGACAACATTAAGGCATGAAAATTGACATAAACAGTGATGCAGGAGCAAAATGGATTAGGTGTAGAGAATGCAGACAATTGGGTAATAAAGATAGGATCCCAAATTTAGTGTAACAGGCCACTCTGTATGTCACTGAGGTTTCAAGAAAGATCACTTAAATTACAGGCAGGGTAGTCTCAATGTAGACAATTAGCAAGGATGATTACTTTCAATTTGCAAAAATTATGCAATTAGGGGGTCATGTGACAACACATAACAGAAGTACAGAGGCACAAAAAATTACATATAGCAAAAATTAAATCATCCTCTTCAATTATAGTTCAAAGTGGTTGTTGTTATGCAATTGTTATAATCCATATGCAAAGTGGTCACACCCAATAGGCAGAATTTGAGCAGTGCAAAGGGTGCATATATGGTCACAGGGTAGTGCAACAGTAGAATGAAAACAAGTGCAAAGAAGTGGAGATAAATGGAGAGCAGTTGATATAGAATACATGTCAGAAGTCGAAATAAAGTGCTTGCTGTGTCAGTTCACACTGGTCACTACAGAATATATACAAATACATTAATTGCAACAGAGTGGCATTGAATGCAGTGCAAGTACAGGAGAATAAACCATCAAGCAGAGGGTCAATTTCGGATGTCAAAACAAGCCCAGGACATGTACTATGTCGACAACAGGCATAAAGTAATTATTGTCGTAACAATGGTGACTACCCTACGGCTTGACCTTGATAAAATGCAGCAAATTAACCAAATGAAATATCCCCAATCCCTTTTAAAAATACAATCATGCTTCAAATGACAGAGTTTATCCAGTAGTTCAACATATGGGGTCCAAAATCAAAATCCCCAAACGACAGTGATCACTTTAGGGTTTAATCATCCAAAACGCAGTGAATTGAATCACAGTAACATTCCAAACCCCTTTTTAATCATGCTATCATGCCCAAAATTTGTAAATACAAACCTAGGACAGTCACTATTACGTCAGAACACGCAAAGCATGCATTATTACAAGTGGAGGTGGCCACCTTAGGGTTCGACAATGGCAAAATACAACAAATTATCCCAATTAAACACCTCTAATCGCTTTTAATCATGCAATCATACTCCAAATGTCAAAATTTACACAAAAATATCGATGCAGGAAGTCCTAAAGAAAAATCCCCAATTTGTGCAGTAATAAACCCTAACGTAAAAAGAAGAGAACTGAGAGATTACCTGAATTGGAGTTCAAAATTGATGCAAAAATACAGGAACAAATTGTTTTAACACAAAAAAGTGAAGATGAAAGGGAGAAATTGCAGGAAGATTAGGGACGAGAGTGAGAGCGCTCAGAGGTTGTGAATGAAAGTGAGGGCTAGAGTGGTCACTTTCTATATATATAGGCTTTGGGCGTGGCCACTTTCAACATCATAGTAGACACGTGCACTGGGATTTTTCCTTATAATGTTGCGCGTAGTCATTATGAGATTGAAAGTGACAACTACAGAGAGTGCAATTTTAAAAGGAGCAAGGTGGGGTTCTGCGTAGCTACTATTGAATCAAAAGTGGCTACGCGCAACATGTTTGCTCAAGAAGGGTCTCTGCCTAGCCACTATGGATTGAAAGTGGCAACTACAGAGAGCCCTTAATTCCCAATGTCTCTACGCGTGGTCATTATGAATTGAAAATGGCTATGTATAGCCTCGTTAGCCCAAAAGCCATTGAAAGTGATTACTATGGAATTGAAAGTGATAACTACAAAGAGTAGGACCACTTACCTCAGCTGAAAGTGACTACTATGAAATTGAAAGTGGTCACCTCCTATAATGACATTGAAACTTCTTCCCCAAAATGACTGTGTTGTGAGGTGGAAATGATCATTTCTCTATGCACTTGAACTTCCTTGGATTTATGCATGAATCTAGTCCAAAATTTACAATTCCCACTGTAAAAATTTGAGAATATGTAGAAAATCATGTCAATTAACAAACATAGTGCAGAAAGAAGAGCCTTAGTAGCAGAATTATGCAGGAATGCATCACATATCATAGTTCAAATATAAAATGGTTATTGAATGTAAAAGAATAGCCAAAATTCTTAATCAACTTGTGGGTTACCTCTCACACAGCGCTTCTTTAACGTCAATAGCTTGACGTATGAAGTGAGTTATGTAGGCCAAGGGTTGGGGTGGAGGTTTGTGCATGATGAGTGCAGGGCACTCTCTTCAACTTCCTCCAAAGTGGCTGAATTTTGCATGAATAACTTCAAATGGTGCCCATTCACCATAAAGCTTTTACTAGTATAGTCACTTTGGATTTCCACTACACCATTAGGGAATACCTTTGTGACTATGAAGGGTCCAATCCACCTTGATTTGAGCTTTTTGGGTGTGAGTTTGAGGCGAGAATTGAACAAAAGGACCTTTTGACCAACATAGAATTCTTTTCTTGAGATCATCTTGTCATGGTACCTCTCAGTCTTTTCTTTATAAATTCTTGAGTTCTCATAAGCCTCAAGAGGCAATTCCTCTAGCTCTTGCAGCTGCAACTTCCTCTGTTCCCTGGCTGAGTCATAATGGATATTACAGGTCTTCACTGCCTAGTATGCTTTGTGTTCCACCTCAACTGGCAAATGGCAAGCTTTTCCATAGATCACCCTATATAGTGACATGCCCAAAGGTGTCTTAAATGCATTTTTATGTGCCCACAAGGTATCATCAAGTCTTCGGCTCCAGTCCTTTCTGTGAGGCTGCAGTACTCTCTCAAGTATTTTCTTGATTTCTCTGTTAGAGAGTTCTGCTTGTGTAACGCCCCGACTTTTGTAATATAATTTGATTATTAATATAAGTGTTTACATGGACTTTCATATGTTGTGTATTTATTTTATATATATATATATATATATATATGTTGTAACGAGGATATATGTATATGTGGTGATGTAGAGTTGTATAAGTGTGTGGATGGTTGGAGTTGGACTGAAAATTTGGCTAAGTGTTTGGTGCAGGGTGCTCTCGCTACAGCGAGAGGGCCTTGGGAGGAAGGCGTGAAACTGTCGCCTTCTCGTTGTAGCGAGAGAGCGATAGTTTGGGGTGTAGTCTCACTGTAGCGATAGGGCCTCGCTGTACTGAAAGGGCCTCACTGTAGCGAGATTTTACAGAAACTAGAGTGCAATTTTCTCTGAGATTTTTACTATAGCAAGATTGTCGCGACCAGAAAGGGATTTAAAGGGGTTTAGGGTTTGAGGAACCTCATTTCTCATATCTCCCTTCAAAATTTCTTCAATTTTCTCACTCCTAAGCCCTATTTCACCGATTAAACTGCCTCCAAAGCCTTTTGTGAGCAAGATTAAAGGTCAGATTCACACTTGGGGTGTTTGAAGGTAAGTTTTTATAGGTAAGGTTTTGGTTTCTCAAACCCATTCTCTGTTGTCGTGGTCCCCTTTGAGTTCTCATAGGAATTCTCCATGTATTTAGGATGAAACATATGGGGGGATGATTCTAGTGTTGATTCACGTTGTGGGTCTTCGAATTGAGGTAATGAGGACTCTACCCTATCTCCTCGTGTTTGAATTCCATTTATTCTGATTAAATATTGCAATGTTGCTGAGATAAAGGGTACGAAATGTGTGTTTTGATGGGCATTTTTGTATATTTGAATGCCATATGATGTGTGATAAGTTAGTTGAACCATCATGGGTGATTGGGTATTATGAAAGGTCATTGATTGGTGATTTAATAAATGTAAGTGAATATGGGCCCGTGTGCCGTGTAATGTGAATGAATGTGGGCTTGAGTGCCGTATGCAAATATGAGTATTGTGCGCAATTGAAATGTGTGTGAATAAGGCATGTTAAATGCCGTTGTAATACTACTAGAAATGGTTTAGCGATACACTGGAGATGTGGAAGATGGGGACAGTAGAAATACCTTGGAGAAGAGAGAGTGGTGGTGACACCAACAGTGAGCGTGGGTGCACCATATGCCACACACTCTCCTTCTGACTAGATCTCTGACCACGACTTTTATCGAGCGACTCGTGACTGTCCATGCGGTATCCATGAGGCGGGGGTAACCGGCAACCATCCATGGTGTGAAACTATGGTCACAGTGCCATAGTGAGCATGGCTAAGTGCAGTGAGCATACTTGTGCATGAAATATTGTTGTTTGTACAGTGAGCGCATCAGTTGTGAAGTGAAATAAATTACTTGATATTGTTGCCTGTGATTATACCTGTGTCAATTGTATTCGAAATGATGTGACGCATGTGCAAGGTGAGACTTTATATTTAATTGTGTGTTGGATAGTGTAGAGTGCTCACTCTTACATTTATTTTTTAGGTGACTAAGACAATCAACACTGGACTTAGTGAAGGGATAGATGAAACTGCTATAGGACTTAGAATTTATTTTAGAATTACAATGTAATTGGATTTGGTCCTATAGTAGTTAACGATATAAACTTTTAATCCCTTATTGTTTAAAAAACCTTGATGAAACTCTGTATTGGAAAATTATATTTAAATAAAAATTTTATTATTCCCATTTTGCGAATTTATTATTTTGAAATTAAATTAAGGTGTTACAACTTCCCATTTGTTTGTGGGTGATAGACAGTGGAAACTTTGTGTAGAAGTCCATATTTCTTCAGTAAGACTTCCATTGTCCTATTGCAGACGTAACTTCCTTGATCACTAATGATGGCTCTAGGGATTCCAAACTTGCAAAACAAGTTGCTATGGATAAAGTATGCAACAACTTTAACATCATTAGTCCTGGTGGCTTTAACTTCCACCCATTTTGAGACATAATCAATAGCAAAAAGTATATAAAGAAAACCAAAAGATGAAGGGAAGGGTCCCATAAACTCAATACCTCAGACATCAAAGATGTCACAATATAGGATGGGCTATTGGAGCATCTCCTGTCTCCAAGTAATTACTTCTCCCACTCTTTGGCATCTTTCATAGGTGGAATATGTTTGCTATGAGTCTTTGAAAATTGAGGGCTAGTACAGTCCTTCATCTACACTTTCCTTGCTGTCCTCTGGGGTCCTTGGTGACCTCTTACAGCTGAGGCATGACAGCACTGTAGTATGAATGAAATCTCTTCATCAGGTATGCATCTTCTAATGACTTGGTCACTGCAGAATTTCCATAAATAAGGGTCATCCCAAACGTAATGTTTGGCATCACTCCTTATCTTTTCCTTTTTAGCTCTTAGTGCATCTGCTGGAAAGGCCTCTACAACAAGAAAGTTAACAATGTCAGCATACCAGGGTGCCTATGAAGCATATAACTCTAAGAGTTGCTTATTAGGAAAATCATCCAAAAGTGGAATAGGGTTAAGAACTCCCTCTATTATGCTCAGGTGGTCTGCTACCAGATTTTGAGTTCCACTTCTGTCCTTGATCTCTAAATCAAACTCTTGGAGTAAGAGCATCCATCTTATCAGCATAGGCTTAGAATTTGTCTTTTTCTGCAAATACTTCAAGGCAAAATGATCAGTAAAAACTACAACTTTTGACCCTAAAAGATATGACCTAAACTTGTCTAATGCAAAGATTATGGCCAACAATAATTTTTCAGTTGTGGTGTAATTACATTGTGCTAGATCTAAGGTTCTAAAAGCATTATAAATGATGTAAGGAAACTTACCAACCCGCTGTGTCAAGGCAGCTCCTAGTGCAAAATTGGATGCATCACACATCAATTCAAATGGCTTGGTCCAATCTGGGGGGTTGGATGATGGATGTGGTGGTTAGGGTTTCCTTAAGCATATTAAATGCTTCCTTGCACTTTTCATCAAAATTGAACTCAGCCTGCTTTTGCAAAAGCTTTGAAAGGGGAATGATAATTTTGAAGAAGTTTTTGATGAATCTCTTATAGAACCCTGCATGACCAAGGAAAGCACGAACCTCTCGGACATAAGAAGGGTAAGACAATTGTGCAATAACATCTAATTTTGCAGGATCTACCTCAATGCCTTTCTCAGATATAATATGACCTAACATTACCCCTTGTTCTACCATGAAATTGCATTTCTCAAAATTTAGCACAAGGTTAGTGTCAATGTATCTTTGCAAAACTTTTTCTAAATTAACTAAGCATGCAGAAAAAATGGGCCATATACAATGAAATCATCCATAAAAACTTCTATACAATGCTCTACTAAGTCAGAAAAAATGCTTAAAATACATCTTTGAAATGTGCCAGAAGCATTGCATAAGCCAAAAGACATTTCCTATAGGCAAAAGTGCCAAAAAGACATGTAAAAGTGGTTTTTTCCTGGTCTTTAGGTGCTATGCAAATTTGAAAATAACCGAAAAAAACATCAAGGAAACAGTAATGAGACTTACCAGCCAACCTCTCCAGCATCTGGTCAATGAAGCGCAATGGAAAATGATCCTTTCGAGTTGCTTGGTTTATTCTCCGGTAAACTATACAGACTCTCTAACTGTTTTGAACTCTGGTGGGTATTATTTCATCTTTCTTATTTCTCACCACAGTGAGTCCAATTTTCTTTAGAACTACTTGGACCGGGCTGACCCAAGTGTTTTCTGAGATAGGGTAGATGATCCCAGCCTGAAGTAACTTGGTGACTTCCTTCTTCACCACGTCCAAAATGATGGGATTCACCCTCCTCTAAGGTTGCCTCACTGGTTTAGCACCCTCCTCCAATAGTATTATGTGCATGTATAGAGAGGGGCTGATTCTAGGAATATCAGTGAGGGTCCAGCCTATAGCTTTCTTGTGCCTCTTTATCACTTTAAGGAGTTTCTCCTCTTGATCAATATTCAACTTGGTGGAGATTATCACTGAGAGCTTTTCGTTTGCCTTTAGATAGACATATTTCAGATGTTCTGGCAAGGGTTTGAGCTCCAGTGTGGGAGGTTGCTTCACAGAGGCAAGTGATTTGGCACTCTCAATAGAAGAAATTTCTGCAGCATTCAAATCAAAAGGGTTAGATTCAATTGTAGCTGCTGAACTCAATAAATCACGTTTTACCCCTACTAATTTTTCAATTTCTTCAATATCAGAATTTGCAAAATTCACATTCAAAAAGTCAGAAATACAAGTGTCACACATAGAGGAATTATTACAATATTTACAAATGGAAGTGTCTATAAATTTAAAGAAAAAAGGAAGGCTTTGAATTTAACTTGCTCTTTAGGTACACCTTGTGGCCTTATGGTCAAACAAATTGTGTGGAATTCCTTGAGGTGTTTGTGTAGATCTTCACCTGCAAGGCCCTGAAATCTAGGCAACAAGTGTATTAGTCCTATCTTAAGAACAAAGGGTGCATCAATGTCAGGATACTGTATGCATAAAGTTTGATAAGTTACGTCAGATGCAGCCAGTTCCTTTAATCTTCCTTCATTGTCAGCCATTTGTTTCTTTTAGAATTGAAAGAATATGGTGATGAGTAAATAGATGAAGGAGATGAAGGTTCCTCAATATGTTCAGAAGGTATGCCTACGTGTTCTAATGTTACTGTGAAATGTCTTATCAATCTCTGGATCAAGTGGATAAAAGTCTCAAGGATTTGATCTGGTCATGCACTATAAACTAACTATGAGAAATGGAAAGAAGTAAACTAAATGAAATAACAAAAATACAAGAAAATGTAGATAACAATTATGAAGAAAAGTAAAGTCTAAGTGCAGTAAAATGTTGCAATAACACTAAGCAACAAGAAGCAGAAAGAAACTGCAAATTATTGCAAAAAAAAACGTAACACACAATCACAAATTCTTCAGAATTATGTGGCGGAAATAGAACAAAATGAAAAAAAATTAAAAATAGAACACTAAAATAGAGTAATTAACAAGTTCAATGTAAAATTAACACCAAAGTCCGTGGCAACGATGCCAATTTGATGATCGCTTGGATTGCATAAAGATTTGTCGTTAATCCTCATCAAAGTATGCAGAAAATTTTGTGTAGTCTAGGATGCAAGCCTAGGTTGTCTCCGATGACTTTGGTTGAAAATGTCCATCAAACATGTTACATACATTCACTAGGAAAGCAAGTAAAAAGGGGTTTGTTTGATTTCTAGATTCAATGTAAAAAGCAAATAACAATATTTAACACTCTTCCTCTTTCTCTGAATTAGATTAATTCAACAAGCGAGAATCAATCTCAAAACCCCGTACGAATTTAAACAAATTCAAAGGACTCCAACCCTTTTTCCCAAGATTATTCAACCTTAGAAATTAACTTAGAATTAAGCAACCCAAGTTAAGAATCTCATTAAAATAAATTAAGATTAATTAAGCAATGTCCTCCTCATTCAACCATTAGTTCAATTCAAAGGATTGGGAAAAAGAAATTCATGAAGGAAAAGGAATTATATTAATATTCATAACCTGGGAATTCAAGAACCCAAGTGAACTCACTAAGGATTACAAAAGATCTAACCCTCCATAAGGATGGGTCTCACAAATACAAAAGAAAATGAAGAGAATTCAATGACATGGATGTAAAATCAAAGGAAAGTAAAGAGAAATATGAATCAAACCCTAGGTTGAGTCCTTTGCTGTTACCCAAGGTTAACCTAAACTCTGCAAGTGTTTCCAAAATGGCAAAAATCTAAAATTGTAAAAAGATCCTTAACCCTAATTTCTAAAATTCTATTTATAGTACAGTGGTCGTCACCCATAGTAGTTACTATGAAAGTCATAGTAGTTACGCACAGCCTCCATCCTATCATCCCTTTCTGGAGTGTCCACTACGAAGTTCAAAGTAACTACACGCAGCGCGCATAGCTACTATGGAAAGGAAGTGGTTACACGCAGGACTGAGTCAATTTGGCATTCTCTAGAGTCTCTACTATGGAACTCAAAGTGGTTACACACAGGCTCTCTTTAGACTGCGTCTCTGTACTGTCCACTATCACTCTAAAAGTGGTCACTTTGGTGTGCCTCTTGGATCCAGCTTGTTGTAGTGTCCACTATCACTTTGAAAGTAGTCACTTTCAACTCAAATTTTGTCAAAGGCTAAAAATCTGTGGAATAAGCGTAGAAATTCCTACACAATTATTCAAATAATCAAAATTACAAATTATATCCATGTAAATTAATGAATTAGCCAAAAATTAAGAAACCTATGATATTTGACCAAAATGATGTTTCTATGATATTTATACTCTCTAAGTCTACTTTTTGTATTAAAGAATATTAAAAAGATAAGTTAAAAACCCATAAATTGTGGATTCATCAGACTTTTGCTTGAGGGCAAGCAAATCTCAAGTATGAGGGAGTTGATAAGTTCATATTTTAATATATTTTATGACTTATATTTATACATTTAAATTCTATTTTATATATATTTACACTAATTATGTTATTAATTGTTGCAGTTTAGCTGGAAGTTGTTATTAGTACATTATGGAGATATTCTGGATAAAAATTAGATATTTTTAGTCCTTGGTAGTGCTATGTGAAGTTGAGTTTGAATTTTGAATTTAAAATTTAAACGTAGATATGAAGATTTGGAGTGATTTTGATTGTGGATAAAATTGATTTGAAAAGATAGTGCTCAACCACCTAGAAACTCAAGGCATAACCTATATAAATAGGCCTTATGCTCCACACTTGAGACACTTCCACTTCTCTACAAACTTTCTTCCCCTTCTTTGTTCTATCCAAACTCATCTTTGAGAGTCATTGGAGACCATTGGCAAAGACAACAAGCTTCCCCTTGGAGTCCAAGCAAATGATTGAGCGCCCCTTCGGAGAACGAGAACTCTCTTCATCTTTTACCTTTCTAAGTTTCTTTTGTTTGAGTTTTCCTTTATGGTTATGGGTTTATTTATCATGTTCTTCGTAGTTTATTTTGTTATAAGTAACTAAACCCATAGCAAGGGCTATGTCAGATCCTACTGCAAACTTTGTGAGATTTTTACTTTTAATGTTGGTATTGATTTTCCTTTAATGTTTAAGTTTTATTCTATTGGATTATATAGTGTATGTTAAGATTTGATCATCCTTAGCATATCATAGTTAGTTGCATTGTAAGTGATCGTACCACGTGTAATTAACGAAACTATAGGATAAAACGAGATAAGGGGTTAGGTTAATCACACTTAATTCCTTTCTTTTAGCCATTATTGAATTAACAAACTCATAGGATCTTCATGCTTTCTTGACTAATTACCTTGCATGATCATTGGGAGTGTTTGCTCAGGGAAAAGAATATTGACATTGCATGATCATTAGGTGTTAATAGAACTAATTATGAGTGGTTGGCAAATATTTGGATACCAATACCGGGATTAAATTAATTAGAAGATAAAGAAGTATAGTAGGTAAACCCATAAGTCCTAGGCTTATCTCTTCCAATCTCTCTCATACGTTGTATTGTTCTTTTAATTTATTGTTGACATTAAGCTCTATTTTTTATCCATTACAATCTTGTTACGTTTAAACAATAAATCAAGTTATTCCTGGTACTTGAAAATAATCTCTGTGGGACGATAACTTGGGAACTCTTAATTTGAATACCTTTATTACTTTTTGATAGGTACACTTGCCTACGAACACCTTCCAACAACGAATACGACCACACTCCAAATGCATATACCAACTTAAAGTTGCCCCAACTAAACTGTCTTGGAAGAAGTGAATCAATAACTTGTCTTCATAGGCATGCAATGCCATCTTTCTACAATACATTATTAGGTGACTCTTTGGACAAGTGGTTCCTTTATACTTATTAAATTCAGGTGTCTTGAACTTTGGAGGAATAGTGACGTCTGGGACTAGGCACAGATCTGCAACTTCTCCTATACCATAATTGCTTCCCTTAATGGCTCTCAACCTCTCTTCCAATATCTGTAGCTTTTTTTGAGATTAGGGATTTTCCTCAGGATGAAATGCTGACGTTGGTGGATTTACCCCAATACTAAGGTTGGTGATTTGTGGCTATTGATGAATCAGCAGGTTTGTTGTAGGCATTGTGTGTGGTATATGGGTTTCATGAAAATTAATGTTTTGAGAATAGATATATGGTGGGATGGATGTTTGGGTTAGTTAGATTTGTTGTCTTGAAAGTTGTGTAGGATTGGTTTGATTTGATAGTTGGCTAGCTATTGGCGGTGTATAGGCAAGGGGAAGGCCATATGAAAGAAACTGGCCCTCTTGATAATTACCATATTGTTGCAAGGGCCTTTCTTCGTGTAATGTCAAAGGCACCACTATTTCTTGAGGGGAAGAACATTGAGATGGTCCTACTAGGTGGGTAGATAGGAGTAGGTTGTTGGGCAGGAGGGGTCCCTTTTGTGGCTCTCCTTTCTAGATACTTCAGTGCCTCCAAAATCTACACCATATGTTCCTTCAGTTGGTTAACATCATTCCTCAACTCCTTATTATTTTCTTCCAACTCATCCATGATCTTTGATTGAGCGCGAGTTATATAATGATGCTTTAGAAAATGTTTCCCCGTTATATTTGTTTAATTTTTTTGTGTGATGCAGTCAAGAAAGAAAATATTAAAATGAAAAATATATTTAAAAGAGAAAGAATGAAAATTTAAAGAATCATCATAGTTGTTGAGTGTCTTTGAGTCTTTAATGGAAATTAATGCAGGATCTTCATTAAATGACACACACCAAAATATAGTTCTTAATCAAACATGAAGTACATCATTGTTTGATTCGAAATACACCATTCTTTTCCTACTCTTACATAATCTACCCATATCCTAAGTCATTACGTCACCCTTTCCTAGCCTTAGGTATCATTCCTTTCATCTCTGATATTAACTAGTTGGAATGGCTAAGGAAATCTTTAATTTCTTAAGGTATTTGGTATAAAAATGTAGCTATCTCAGTGTTAGCCAAAGATGTTAACTGTGTGAAATGGTTGATCCAATACTCAATGAGCTTGTCTCCTTCTTCTATCTAACCATCCTTCTGTTTTACAATGACCTTATATTCTTTCATTATCCTGATTACTTTCCATTTCTCTATATTAATTTCAGCCTCACACGCTTCGACAATTTCTTGTACCTGGTTCTCCATGTTTTGCACTTGCGCTTAAAGCTCATTTACTTGGGTCAACGCTTCTTGTTGATCTCCTTTAGCTTTGTACAACGCTCCTTTACCCTTAATCCCAACTCTTTGCTTGTAGCTTTAAGACACCGTTAAACCTTATCTGCATGCCTTTGCACTGACTTTTGCTTCTTACAAACTTTTTCATAAACCTGTTGTTTTTCATTATTCTCTCTTTTCAAAATGGCACAAGTTTGGCGCCTCTCTCAAAGTTTCCTTTCCATCTTCATATTCTTCTCAATCATCTTTGCTAGTCTTACCTTTTTGAATAACCTTTGCCCATACACTGTTTACTTTTTGGATTAGCTCAGTGAAATTTCTATTTTTGTAGTAGAAAACAAAAGGAGTCAATAGTTCCTTGGCAGGTGGTCCCATAATAAGATAAGCAAGCTGACATTGTCCTATAACTGGATTATAATTGATGCACCCTCTAGTACCCATAAGAGGAATATTTGGGTAACTACCACAATGATAAACTATGGTCGTAGACTGCTGCCATGGAGTGTGCCACCTAATGTGTCTTTCATTCAAGCTAGCCAGGTGGTTGGTCTATTCCTGACTACTTTTCGTCCCAATCTGAAACCTCAACAAATCAGTGATCGGGCACTTGATCTTACTTGGTCTTTTAAAGATATGGGCTATGAGCCATATATAGAGCACGAGCAAAACACATATTATTCTTTTTCCCTTCTTCTCATGGCAAAAGCTCAATGCATAGTAGACATAAGCCAATATAGCAGTGACAGGATTTTCAAACTGATTTTTGCATGTGAGAAACACATTTACCGCTGTTAAATCCACAAAGTTATCATGCTGTGGAAAAAGGACAATGCCATAAATAGTGAGTGCTAAGACATCCATAAAAGTCTCCCAATCTTCATTGCTTGTTAGGTTTTGCATATGTCGCTCACGAAAATCTCTCGCGAATCCTCTATTTTGTTGTCTCTCTTGACAAACATGTTGCAATTCTACTTCGTGGATCTTTAAAACATTGGCTATGGTCAAGAGGGATGCATAGTGCTATAGGGGACGGTATGGCTGCTGACCTTCCAAAGGCAAGTCCAGAATCTGCTCAAACTCTTTTAGTATTGGAGTTAGCTGAAAGTCTTGAAAGGTGAAACAACTTAATGGAGAATCATAATATTGGGCTATGGCTGTTATGGCATCTTCTTATACATCCACTTCCATCAATCTCAAAATGTTTCCAAACCTCCTCACTAAAGTGAATTGTTGAACTGTCTTCAGTTTCTTTCCTAACTCTCTTAGACTGGTGGTGTTAACTTTCTTAACCTCAAATGCAACTTTCTTCTTAATTCAACTAATTTTACCCCATTGCTACTTGATCCCACATTAGTGTCCATTTTCCTTGGATTCTCAAACAACTGTGATCTTTAACCGATAAATAAAATAAAAGAAAGGAAATAGATGAGAAATTATTCAAAATCTTATATTTATTTCATTGATATAGGATACTAGTGGTGAGGACCAATATTGATTCTAAACAGATAAATTATCCATGTAAGAATTATCATTGATTTTAAACAGGTTAAGAAATCCACTAGGCACTTATATCGATGAAACAAATATGTGACGATCATGATAATGAAAGAACAATATGAATTATTATCCTTTTAACATCTCTTTGAAAATTATTATTGACTTTTTCATAAATTTGAATTGATGCTTAGAAGGATAATGCTTCAGATGACAATGTAATGATGCAAGAAACATGTCAATTATCATCATTAACCTTTTTCAAAAACCTATTTTACAGTTATAACAAGTGTTATAAGGATGACAGCAAGCATGACCTTTGGATTTATGATATGTAATAACATGCAAAATGATAATGATATAAAGAAAATTAACATAGAGAAACATGTGAATCACTAGCCTTTAACATTATTCCAAACTTTAGCAAAATTTCTTATCCTTTTATATTTTTGAAAATTTAAGGCACTAATAATTCACGTGATTTTTAAAAGAGAAGATAAGAAAAAAAAATACTCCCTTTGTGCCCTATTTTTGATCAACTAAGGGTCTAATCTAAAGGTCTAGGGCATTCTTTTATATGTAAAGACTCGTCAAAGGTAGCTTGTAATCCTAAAAGGTCACTAGAGTCAAGATCTGATCCTTAATATTGACCACAACAGTAAGGAGTCTACTAGATGTGGGACATCAAGAAAAGATCAAACTCTAGTTAGGGTTTTCACGATAGACAAATAGGACATGCGTCCAAAATAACACCGCTACATAACCCTTCTAATTCTAAGCATACTTAGATGTGGGTATAGGGTCCTGCTTAAAGTGCGTGATGAATGCGTAAGTGGTAAGTGTGTGAGGGAGCATACAAACCTTATTAACTCAACAGAAATTAAAGCTGCAAAATTAAACAATACGAGAATACCACACAAATTATTAATAGTCATCTACTGTAACGCCCCAGATTTTTGTAATATCGATTATTATTATGTATATAAATATGAATAGATGTTAGAGTGTGTACTTGATTGCATAATGATGATGTCGATGTGTATGGATGCATGTGAATCAGTATAATTGTAGTTGTATATGATTGGATTGGATTGATTGAGCTGAGAAAACAGGTGAAGGGTGTAATACTGGGGCATTCTCGCTATAGCGAGAGGGCCCTGGGCGTGAGGCATGAAACTGTGTCATTCTTATTGTAGCGAGAGGATTCTCACTGTAGTGAGAAGGCACTGGGAGAAGGTGGTGAAACTGTTTCCTTGTCGCTATAGTGAGAGGTCCCTTGCTAGCGACAAAGCCACAATTTGGGCAGCATTTCTAGGTGCAGTCTCGCTGCAGCGAGAGGGTCTCGCTGTAGCAAGATTCTGCAGAAACCAGGGTGCAATTTTCTTTAATAATTTTGCTGTAGCGACAGGAGGCCTCGCTGTAGTGAGAGTGTCATGACCAAAAGAGAATTTAAAGGCGTTAGGGTTCAGGGAAGCTTCATTTCTCACTTTCCCTTCAAGATTTCTTCGATTCTCTCACTCCCAAACATTTTTCCACCGATTAAATTGCCTGCAAAGCCGTTTGTGAGCTAGATTGAAGGTTGGATTCTTGTTGGGATGCTTAGAGGTGAGTTTAAAATGGTTAGGGTTTCAGTCTCTCTCTCTCATTCTTTGTTCTCTTGGTTTTCCTTGATCCTTATGAGATTCCTCCATGTATTTAGGACTAAGTTTGTGTGGGGAACACTTCTTAGAGCTAAATTCGTGTGTGGGTCTTCATTTGAGGTACGGGAGAACTCTACCCTATCTCATTTTGGTTGAAAACCTATTTATTTACTATATTTTGTAATGTAATTGAGATAGGATATGTGAACTAAAGTATTTTGGGAGGTAATGTGTGGTGGGTATGATTGTGATGATTTGAAAGTTGACTTTGAGTGAATTTTTATAAGAATTGATGATTGAATATGGATGACGTGTTGAAATGTTGTGTGCATAGAATAGGTATGTGTGTCATGTGTGGTAAATGAATGTGAGCTAGTGGGTTGTATACTGTGAATGAATGTGGGCACTTGTGCCATATGTGTGAATGACTATAGGCCTATGTGTCGTGTAATGTTAATGACTATGGTTATTTTGTGAAAGTGGAATGTGTGTGAATGGGGTGTGTAAATGTCGTTGTAATGATGCTATGAATGGTTCAGTGATACATTGGAGGTATGAAAGATAGGGACGGTAGAAATACCTTGGGGAAGAGAGAGTGGCGGTGACACCAGCAGTGAGCGTGGGTGCATCACAGGCCACACACTCTCCTTCTGACTAGACCTCTGACCACTACCTTTGCTGAGCGACCCATGATTGCCTATGCGGTATCTGTGAGGCAGGGGTAACCGACGACTATTCATGGTGTGAACTGTGGTTACAGTGCCACAGTAAGCGTGACTAGGTATGGTAAGCGCACGTGTGTGAAATGTTGGTGTAGTGAGTGCACCGGTTGTGTATTGAATTTGAATAGATGATGAATGATGATTGTGACTAAGATTGAGATGCTTGTCTTGTGAATGCATTATTTAACTCTGTTAATAAATGTGTAGTGTTTGGGGTGAGTCTTTATGTTTATGTGTGTTGGATAGTGTAGAGTACTCACTCTTACATTTACTTTTCAGGTGACCAAGACAATCAGCACCAGATTTAGTGAAGGAAGGATGAACTGCTATAGGACATAGATTGTATTTTGAAATTATGATGTAACTGAATTGGTCCTCTAGCAGTCTTTGATATAAATTTGTAATCCTTTGTTGTTTTGAACTGTTTTACGAAACTCTATAATGGGACCTTTTTATTTAAATGAAAATTTTATTACTCCCATTTTGCGAAATTATTACTTGAAAATTAAATTAAGGTGTTACATCTACCCTAGGATTAACAACAACATCAAAAGTATATACAACGAGGTTACAAAATTCATGTACAAATAAAAGAAATATAATACAATTAATTCCAATAAATAAGAAAAGAGAAAATGATTAAACAAATAGAAACAAAATAACACAAATTTACATAATTAATTATCAAAGGCTTGACTCTCTAAAAATATCCCTAGTGGAGTCGCCATTTGTCGCAATTAGGCTGTTGCAACTAGACAGCGAAAAATGATTTTAAGAAATTCAGTAGAGTTACCACCAAACTTTATCAAAGAAAACCTTAGAAAAACTTAATATTTTATCTTTGAAACAAAGAATGGGTTTAGAAGTTATTTACGTGTAGGGAAGGTATTAGTACACTACAATGTCCGTTTAAATAATGGTTACCTTAAATTAATTGTACAAATTTATTACAATTTTGAAAAGTATTTATTTAACCCTTAAAAAATAAACGTTGCTATTTTTATTTCAAAGAAATAAAATTTATTTATTTGGATATTAAGTTATATCTTAGAAAGGAAAAAATATTTTTAAAAGCTATTTTAACTAGACGAATATGATTTTGCTCCTACGTATCTTCGGGTGAAATGGAGAACTAAAAGTCATGTAGTTCTATAGAAAAATGATAGAATTATTTTATTAATTAGAAATTTATAAGATTTTAAAAGAATTTGTTTTGAAATTAACCATATTTTTAAAAAATGAAATAAAAAGTGTTTAGATCTTTAAGGAGACAAGATAGCACAGCTATACATGTTATCCTATAACGAGCAATACAAAAAGGCGAAGGAAGATCACACATCTAAATTGTAAGTTATTGTAAATGTGTAGTAATTAAGACCATATATTTTAATTTATGAAAAAGTGTTTTTAATATACATAATTTAATTAAAAAATTTAATATTTGAAGAAATTTAAGATAGCGTAATGATACCGATTTACTTTTAAGAAGAAACAGGACATGTAACACCTTAAATTTAATTTCAATAAATAAAGAATTTCACAAATTTTTGAAATAATAAAATTTCCATTTTCAATTCAAGTTTCATCAACCATTTCAAATGAAGAAAGGGAGTTACAAATTACATCAAACAGTTGCTACAGGACTTATTCAAATACAACAGTTTTCAAAATAATATCCTAAGTCCTATAGCAGTTCCATCCACCCCTTCACTGAGTCCAGTGCTGATCGTCTTGATTACCTGAAAAATGAATATAAGGGTGAGTACTTTACACTACTCAAAAACATAGTCAACATAGAGTCTCACTTCCAGCACATTTCCAATACATTAAACAAATACAATCACAGGCAGCATTATCATACAACTCATGTCAATTTAACACTGATGCACTCACGGCATTGACAACATTTCACATCCATAAGTACAATACACAAACCCGTGCATACGCACACCAGCCACACTCACTGTGACACTGTGATTACAGATTTACGCCATGAATGGTTGCCGGCTACCCCCGCCTCACAGATACCATGTGGGCGCTCACGGGTCGCTTAGCAAAGATAGAGGTCAGAGGTCTAGTCAAGAAGAGAGTGTGTGGCCCGTGGTACACCCATTCCACAGTTGGTGTCACCACCACTCCCTCTTCCCCAAGGTATTTCTACCGTCCTCATCTTCGACACCCCTAGTGTATCGTTGAACCATTCACAGCAAATCACAACAGTGCTAACACGCCCATTTATATATATTTCATTCACACATGCAATCATCATGCTTACACACGACAAACAGCCCACATTGCATTTAATTATACGGTACTAGGCCCACATTCATTTCACATTACATGGCACATGGCCAATATTCATCTATATTACACGGCCCTCGGGCACACATTTGTTCACAATATACATTCTATCATGCAACATTTAGCATACAATTTACATTCATCAATCAACTTTCATTCTCTGCACGTTTTCTACCTTCTAACTCAGCCACAACTCCATATTCAATCAATTACACATAAAAAGAGTAGGGTAGAGTCCCCCCTTAACTCATATCGAAGACCCACACGTTACATCCGCCAAAAAGTGCTCCCCCTCACGGATTTCGTTCTAAACACATAGAGAAACTCCATGAAAATCCTATAAATCACCAAAAACAGAGAAAAGAGAGGAAAACGAAAACCTTAACCATTTAAAACTCACCTCTAAGCGTTCTCCACACCTTTCAACCTTCAATCTAGCTTCCGAACAACTTTGGAGACAATTTAATCGATGGAACAGGGTTTGGGAATGGGAGGATCTAAGGGACTTCGAAGGGAGAGGGAGAAATAACCCTCCCCGAACCCTAACCCCCTTTAAATCTTTTTCTGGTCGCGACACTCTCGTTACAGCGGCGAGGTCCCCTCGCTGTTGCGACACGCCCTCTCGCTACAGTAAAAAACTCAGAGAAAACTGCACTCTGGTTTCTGCAAAATCTTGCTACAGCGAGACCCTCTCGCTACAGCAAGACTGCACCCAGAAATGCGCCCCAAACTGTTGCTCTGTCGCTACAGCGAGACATCTCTCGCTACAACGAGAAGGTGACAGCTTTGGTCCTTCCTCCCAGGGCCCTCTCGCTACAGCGAGACTCCTCTCGCTGCAACGAGGACAGCCCAATATTACACCCTGCACTTGGGCACTTAGCCCATTTTTAACCCTATCCAGTCATGCATACACATATATATACACACATCCACAACATACATATATATACACATATTCATACTCATTACACACAAAACACCATCATTACGCATTCAATGCAAATTTTCAACATCCATTTACACTTATACACACATATACACGCATTCAGATTCATATAAATAACAATAATTAATATTACAAAATTTGGAGTGTTATAGGACACTGAAATGATAGCTAAAAAAAAGACTTACTCCTTCTCTGCTGCTATCTTTTGGTTTCCCTTTGTTAGGATCTCTTTTGTTGTTCTTCCTCTAATACTATCCCTCCAGAAAGTTTTTTTTAGTTTTTGAATGGTTGGCTCTTTTGGTCGGTTCCTTCTCTCACATGCTTCTCTCCTTTTTTTTAAAAAAAAAAAAGCTTATCTTCTCTCTTTTTAGGTTCCCCTTCTCCCTATTTTTCTTTCTCTCTAAAAAAAAAAAAAAAAACCAAAACCTGTGCTCTTTTTCTCCGGATCCCTCCTTTCTTTCTCCGATTGCACTCTCTATCTATATTTTGGTGTCTCTGCTCTTGATTTGTTGCTCTCTCATTTTTTTTTTTGTAAAATGCCCCCCGTTTTCCTAGAGAACTCTTCTTTTTGAAGACCAAGCCGCCCCAGCCTTCTTAACTAAGGCCAAAACTCTAGTGTAAGAAACTCTTCCTTATTCACCTACGGACTAATCTTTTCCCTACAACTTTATCCTTAGTTTTCTTAAAATTATACATTACTCTTCCATTTTTAGCAATTTTCTTTCTTCTTTTTCGTGTCATGTAAAGAACTCATGGAGAAAGAGAATAATTGTGTGCAATATGTTCCTTACCCAATCAACTTTTACTGCTAGCATCTCCACAAAATCAGCCTTAATTAAAGGGTGCTAGTTGTAATACACAGCAAGGCACCATTTTATCACATACCTATTTTTTCTAATTTTTGTTAATTGTTTTGTTTTATTTTAATTTCTGAAATATAATTCAGGTAAAATTTCGGTATTCACAATAAACAATTACAAACTACAAAAAATAATAAAAACATAGAAAATATTTAAATAATATTTTTAAATTATCTAAATTAATATTTAACTAATAAATATGTATTTTATTTTTTAAAATAAAAAAAGACCTGAAGCTTGCCTTAAGCTGCATTTTGGTAAGTTAAAATAGGGTGGATTAAGCAACCCGATTAGTGTAAAACCTTCAGTTAAACTCCTAATTTTTGTTGGGCATTGTCAGCTATCTTGTTAGGTTCAACCTACTTTGTTATTCCTAAGTTATGGAAACTCAAGTTGAATGTAACCTTATGGCAACATAACCTTTAATTGAGTTTTATTATTTTTTGCTCAACTGTATCCTATTAAGAATTTTGAAATTTTTTTTTATTTTGACTTGAAATATGTTATGCCTTAGGACTTAGAAGCTTGCTTGAAAAGATTTCATTGTCAACTCGTTCTTTCACACTATTCAAATTTTGTTAGGTTTGAGAGAGATTTATAACATAAGTATAATATTTCTTGATAAGTCTATATTTTAAAGTGTTTTTATAATATACTTTTATATGTCTGACCCTTATTTGTTTGAGATTTTGCACTAATTTATTCATTAATTGTTACAATTTAGCATGAATCAATCATTAACAAATTATAGAAGCATTTTGCTTGCAATTTGATACAAAGTAGGGCTACACTCAATAAGAAGTACATCATTGCCTAATAGCCAACCTGGAAGTGCTTTGTCAGAATGCATGCTCGTGCTAGTGGGTATGCACAATCGTTTTTCTCTCTTGGTATAACCAATTAAGAGATTTCTAAGGGGTTGCGAGAGAGAATCTTAAATTTGAATTTGGCAATAGAAAATCATGTATATTTATATAGATAAGTATATCTTTTGTTAGAGATAAAACATATGTTTTCGAGGCCAATCATTATCTTTTCTTGAATTATGCACCTTATATAAAAGGTTTTATAAACTAGAGATGCATTTTGAGACTTGGAGACTTAGGCTTGTGATGATTCAAATCAATGAATAGGCAAGTGCACTTATTGTCATAGTAGTATATTAAAAAGGAGTACCAAATGTTTATCCATAGGGACTGTTAATTAAAAATTTCAATCCTTAATTACTCAGTTGTTAAGAAACACAAAAAAAAATAAATTATGATGATAATATTTTCTAAGATAAAAATAGCAAATAGAAAGAAAATAGATTTCAAAAATTAAAATTTGAAAAATGGGGTTAAGTAAATTCAGATGGATAAAGTGAGTACCTAAATTATAAATCCTTTTAAGCATCCAAACCAACTAGATTCCTCCCTCAACTACTCAATTTTAATCCTAGAGCTATAGGAATTCCTAAGATAAGCCAATACCTTTCTTAAGGATAATAGCTCCTAATTGGCTAACCCTCAGTTGATTAACCATAATCTTTTTCTTAATTAACAACTCCCAGGTTGCATTAAATTTGATTTATGAATTCTACAATTAGGGTTATCCCTAATACAGAAGACTTATGTCATTTTATCTCTAGAGTGGCATTCAAATCATTTCAAATGCGCAATGATCAATTTATGCCAGATTTCTACTCAAAACCAAAAACATGAAAAAAAGATAAGAGATAAATTGAATCACCAACCAACAAGTAAAATTACTCAATTGAACTCAAGAAAATAAAACTTGAAATAGTCTAAAGGAGAATTTCAAGAAAGAATTACAAAGGATTCATTACATTTAGGTACTCAACAAAGAAATTAGAAATTAAACATAGAGAAACTATAATCCAAGATTAGAGAACGAAAGGAAAGTCTTATTGTCATCCCCAGTTGTAACCGTCACTTTTTCTTCCTTCCCAATCATCTCCCTTAGGTTTTTATATCATCCTCTTTTTATATTAGGTAGCCCAACTGTTCACTTTTTCGCTGATGCTTAAATCTGACGCATATTATTTTACACTCTTAAATACATGATCATGTACTTGCCTGTGTATATCTCTGGTTCCTTAATAATTTATCCCTTTAAGCTTCTGACTAAACTACATGTTTGGAAACACGGTCATGTACTTGACCGTGTATATCTCTACTTCAAAGACTTTGCTTATTTGACGAGATCCAAGAAGTACATCAGCAGATATATGAGCTTGTACTTGTCCGTGCAGATTTCTACCTTTGCGCTCGTAACAATTCATTCAACTTGAAAGTACACATGCACATACATAGTCGTGTATCAGGCCATGTATCTTGCTGATTTTATAAATCTTCAAAGGGAGTTGACATTGCTTCCCTTTTTATCCATTATTCTTCTAAAGGCTCTCATTTCTTGTTCATTTTTCTTGAAACATGAATAACAATCCAATTAATAACAAAATCTCACAATGGCTACTTCAAAATCCCAATCATTATTTATGAATTACATTAGAGAATCAAGCATAAAAAGTATTTATCAGCTTGGTCAATTTTTGAAAACTGTCAATGTCATTTGAAAGTAAGGGATCAAGAACGCATCTTAAAGAAAAACCTTATTTCATCTCTTTTACTTTTGAGATTTCTCTAGTTTGCTTTTTCTTTTCTTTCAAACAAATAAAGTTTTATTCATATTTTTTTCGTTGCCTATTTCGTTATGTGTAACTAAATTTATAACTAGGATTATGGTGGATCATGTGCACACTTTATGTGACCTTTATGTTTAATGATAGTTGTAGTTTCTTTTGATAATAAGTTTTTGCCCTAGTGTGTGTATATTTGTATATTGAGAATTGATCACTCTTAACATCTCATAATTGATTGCATTATAGGCGACTGTACCATATATAATTAATGGATCTATAGGATAAAATTTGACAAAAAAATTAAGTGGGCCAATCTTTATTATGTTATTGATTTCGTTTCATTATGCTGATAATACATTTGGTTCTCACTTTCAAATGTTTTGATTCCTTTTTCTAAGTGCATAATTAAACCCTAACAAAAATATCTCAAATGAGATTTTCTTTATTAATTTTCCCTTTTGATTGTATCATTGATTTTGTTTTGTTATGTTGATTTCATTTTTTTTTGTACTCTTAATCCATTTGATTCTTCTTTCCAAATGCAATAATAAACCCTAAAAATCCTTTCTTTTCTTGCAAACCTAAAAATAACCCTAAGAGTCCTTTTTGCAAACCCTAATTTTTTCAAACCTAAAAATTTTCTTTTCTTGTAAACCCTAAATTTTTTTTTTCTAACCCTAAAATTATCTCTCTTTCTTACAAACCCTATGTTACACTTTCAAAATATAGCAATATGCTTTGTGTAAAATCACTAACTAGCAAGTGTACTAAATGAAGGAGAGCTGGTTTTATTTCAAAATGATTGGCTTGTGTTGTTGGTCTGGCTATGGAAGAGTTGTAGCCCTGCATGTTATGTATAGCATAATCTTCCAATGTTCTTTGCCTATTCTGGTCAGCCATTACTTGATATACTTATGGTGTCGGAGAAGCAAATTGACTTTCAACGGACTTAGGTGGAGAAGGTGTTGACTGTAAATCTTGCTCTTTGCTTCTTGAATTTTCTGCTCTTAATTCATTTCTCAACCTTCTTAAAGTTCTGTCTATATCCGGATCAAATACAAGAGTAGTCTTGTCTTTATTTTTCCCACTCATAAACAAAAAGTAAACCTAAACACAACAAAAACACTTGAAAAGTGATCAGAATACAGAACAATGTTATGCAGAAAAATTTCTAGCAAAATATTCTACAAAAAATAAAATTAACATCTAAACATCTTAACGAAACACAAATTGCAATGGTACAAAGCTTATACAAAACTGGACAGCAAAAGTGTATAGAAAACTTATAAAAAATTAATACAAATTTTAAATAATGAAAACAGAATTTAAAAGAAAACAGAAAACAAACAGCTCAATCTAGTTGCCTCCTTGCTACTAATGATATTGAAAAATAAATGCTTCCGGCAACGACGCCAAAAACTTGTTAGACTTTCAAAATACAACAATATGCTTTGTGTAAAATCACTAACTAGTAAGTGTACTAAGTAGTTGTAGCAAGTAATAAAATTTTGGAAATCAATATGAATTTTGTAACATGTAAAAATAAGAGATAAGAACAATAAAAGGTAACAAATATGCTGTAAAAACAGAATACGAATTTTGTATTAAAATGCTATATGGAAAATAATTAGGAATCACTTTACCAGATTTTTCATTGTAGTGTAATCAGGTTCTGGACTCTTAAGAATTCTAATTAGTTAATAATCAATTTCACTTCTTTGACCAAAGGACAATTTCTTGCCTCATTAATCCTAATACCTAATTAAACCTCCCTAATTCCTTAGGTAAATTCAATCAAATATTGCATTAAGTTTTAAAAATTATAGGATTACTAAATTATGATCACTTGTTCCTAAGGCCTCAATAACCTAGATATGATTCAAATATAAGAAATAAACTCAATTTTCATTGATAAAGATTCCTCTAACTTCAATTGAATGAATGATTAGTTCACAATTGCATTAAGAATAAAATCACATACTCAATTCAAATAAAACCTCAAGGTCCAGATCCAAAATTACATCACAATATCAAATCTGGATCCATGGATCTCTAACCAAAAAGGTTTAGAACAACATTATAATGGAAGAAGGAAAAGTAAGACAAGAAGAAGACAAGAAGCAGAAGAACATCTTTCAAGACCCAATCTTCACCCTGATTCCTCTAGTAATGAAGCTTGAAAGTTGCTCCTAATCCTTCTTCTAACTTACCTTGGAAGTTAAAATAGTTAGGAAGTGAAAAATGACAAAAAAGTTTACAAAAGCCCCAAATCTGAGCTCTTAACTACTATTTATAATTTTTCTTTCCTTTTTCCACTTTAGCACTTTAATCACTGAGAGTTCAAACATGGAAGGATTTCTAGAAGCTTCTAAGGTTGAAGTAGGAACACTAATCGACCGAAGTTGACACTTAAAGGTAATTTCCAAACTTCTGTTATTTTATGTAAACACTTTTAGTAGCCAGAGTGTTAACACCATGTGTTTTTTGAGATTTTGCCTTACGCGTGGCTACTCTTAGCAGTTAGAGTGTTTACGAGCAGCTGTGCGTGACTACTCTCATTGGCGAGAGTGCTTATGCACATGATTCCTGGGCAAACTAGCATTGGGCGTTATTACTCTCAGTAGCAAAAATGTTAACGCACAGGCCCTTCATGAATTCTGTTGTTGGAATGTTAATTTTCAGCACTTATGTTGCTACGCACTTGATCTTCAAGGATTTTCTTCTTCAAAGTGTTAACTCTATGCATCCAAAGTGGCTACGCCCAACACTTATCACTTGATTCTTGGTCTTTTAAGCTTAATTTCTCAACTTTCTTCACTTCAATACCAACTTCAAAGGCTCAACTCAAGTTTTTGCACAAAAATTAATTCTTATTAAGCCAAATTTCTCCAAAATTAGAATAAAATCCAAAATTCCAAGCTATCTACACAATTATCAATATTAATGCAATTTTTATGATATTTTCAAGTTTATTTAGTACTTTACTACTTATTTATTAACAAAAAATATGCTAAAAATGTAGTAATATTTGGATTTATCACCACCTTAAATTTAGAAATTTGCTTGTCCTCAAACAAATCAAATCAACTCAAAGGGAAAAATTCAATCCACTTCTCACAATTCAATCTGCAAGTTGCCTTACAAATTTTTTCAATTTCCAATTCTGTGTTTTCTGATTTATCAATCTAAATCAAGCTATTATTCAATTCAATCACAATGACAATCACACTGAATTAATCACATTATAAACAAAATCTTGTCATCTGAGTTCATGTAATTTAGCAAAGGTTCATATGAGTACAATTGAGAAACATGATCATAACTCACAAGAAGTGTTTCCCTCATTACTCAACAATGTTTAGGCCCAGTATTTGCTCTCAAAATCATCATTTTTACCACACTCTACCATAGGTTGACAAATATTCTCAATCTGCTAGTAAATATACAACAAGTCACATATCAAGAGGGCTTTTTTAGGTAAAATTTAGGCTAAAGGATAGGTAGGTTTTGGATCAAATAGGGAAATAATGTGATAACTTCCAAATAGAAAAGATGCAGTTCAAGTAGATGAAAATCAAAACTCAATTTGAGATTGCATTATCTTTGCATGTTTTCAAATTTACACAGAATTTTTAGGACTTCATGCAACATTTAAAGATTAACATTCAAAAATTCTTTTTCAATTCTTTTCTTCTTCTTTTTAATGCTTTGCTTTTCATTTTTCTTTTCAAATAACTCAGAATTTTGCTAGTTATAACGTCCCAAATTTTGTAATTTAGTTGATTATTAATATAAGTATTTGTGCTGACTTTTCTATGTAGTGTATTTATAATTGTAGAAGATTGGATGATTGGGATTGGACTGAATTTTTTTGGCTAAGTGTTCTGGTGCAGAGTGTTCTCACTGTAGCGAGAGGACCCTGGGAGGAAGGCGTGAAACTGTTGCTTTGTCGCTGTAGCGAGAGTGTCTCGTTGTAGCGACAAAGCCACAGTTTGGGGTGCATTTGTGGATGCAATCTCACTGTAGCAAGAGGGTCTCACTGTGGCGAGATTCTGCAGAAATCAAGGTGCAATTTCGTCTGAGACTTTCGCTGTAGCGATAAGAGGCGTCGCTGCAGCAAGAGTGTGTCGCGTAGCTAGAGTATCGCTATCAAAGGGGTTTTAAAAAAAAGTTTAGGGATTGGGATTTCATTTCCCTATTTCTTTTCCAAATCTCTTCGATTCTCTCGACCCAAAACCCTATTTTACCGATTAAATTGCCTCCAAAGCTGTTCGAGAGCTAGATTGAATGTTGAATCCGTGTAGGGAACGCTTAGAGGTGAGTTTTAATGGTTAGGGTTTTCATTTTTCACCCCCTTTCTCTGTTTCTCGATTTCCTTGGATTCTCATGGAGTTCTTTCATGCTTTTAGGCCGAAATTCGTGTGGAGAGCACTTTTGTGGTTGAATTCGAGTGTGGGTCTTCAATCCAAAGTAAAGGGAGACTCTACCCTATCTTAATATGTGTGATTAGCCGTTTATTTCGTTGAATATTGTGATGTAGTTGAGTTAGAAGGTAGGACATATGTGTTAATGGGAATGGTTGTGAAATATGATGTGGGCTATGCGCCGTGAGATGTGAATATTATGTGCGTGTGATGAATCCATATTTTTATTGATATTTTAGCATAATTCTAACATAATTTATAAGAAAAATATATGAAGAAAGCAGAAAAACTCAGAAAAAGAGAATGAATTTAAGTTTTCTTTAAAATTGTAGTTATCTTAGCAATTGTGGAATTTTTGCTTAGGAATTAAGTTTTTAATCTTGTTTTTGAAGGAATAATTCGAGCAAGGTTCATGAAAATGGAGGCTTGATGACAAGGAAGAGGAAAGAAGCAAGTCTGGACTCCAAAAACACAAGAACAAGAAAATACAGACTAGGCGTGACCATTATTGTCAGTGAAAGTGATCACTCCAGAGTTCAAAGAAGAAGAAAGCCTGGGCGTCATCACTTTTATCAGTAAAAGTGAGCGTTCCAGAGAGGCAAATATCAGGAAAAGCTTTGCGTAACCACTATTATCAGCGAAAGTGAACGTTCCAAAGAGCCTTCATTTTGGAGAGTTGCGCGTAATCACTTTTTCTCATAAAAGTGATCACACGCAACCACTTGAGCTCTGCATTGTCACTTTTATCAGCAAGAGTGATAGTTCCAGAGAGCTCTCAATATCAGGAAAGTTGCGCGTGGCAACTTTTCTCATAAAAGTGTTAATGCGCAATCATAAACCCTCTGCGTAGCTACTATTTTTCATAAAAGTGATAACGCACAAATCTCAGAATTTCTATAAATACTAGATGCGCCCAGATTTTTGGGAGTTCAGTTTTATTTTTCATTTTTCTGTTAGATTGTCGTTGAGAGAGATTGAGAGAGAAGATTAGGGTCAAGTCTTGAAGCTTCCACAAAGAGGAATCGGATTGGAGCTTCCGGCCATGGCTTTTTGGAGTTTTTTTTCTTCTTCTTCTTCTTCTTTCTCTTTCTCTTCTCCCATGTTTGAGTAGTTTTCTTGTAGTTAGGGGTTTATGGAACTCGAATTGATGTATTGATTTAACTCTTGCTTTTGAATTTTGAGTTCTTGGATTAATTGAATTGTGAATTCTGCTTTTCTTGCAATCTATTAATAGAAATTAGTATAATTCAACAAAGAGGAACAATTACCAATGGAAGTTGGATTTGATTCTCCGATCTAAGTTAGCAATCAGAATTTAGGGATTTCTTAGGGATAAGGAGACCTAATTTTGCAATCTTAAGGTTCTAAGTCTTAATGCAACTTGAAATTGAACTTCACCTAGGGATTAGGGTGGTTTAGTTGCTTGTTAGGGTCAATAAGTTAAAGGATTAACCTTTGGCTATTGATATACGAAACTGATTGTCAATTAACCAAGTTCTTGAATTTTCAGAAGCATAATTGAATTAATATTGACATTCTTGTGAAGTAAATTCCTAACTACCTTTCAATCCATTTCTAATCTCACATTGCATTCATTGATCTATTTTCTGCACATTTTTCTTTACTCTTAATTGTTTTGGTTTATTGCTTTTGTATGTTACAACTCTCCTCCAAAATTTGTATGGCTCAAATGGTTACAATTTTGTGAATTGATACTTGAAATCTAAATTCCCTGTGGAGACGATATCCTGTTCTTAAAAATTACTCATTACTTGCTACAATACTAGTGCACTTGCTAGTGTTTAGATTGCTAAGAACAACGTGGATGAAAAATGTGTGTTTACCTGAAACTGATGAATGTGGATTATATAATAAATGTCGTGTAATAGAATGAGGGCATATATGCCGAGTACTGTGAATGGGTATGGGCACTTGTGCTGTATATTTGAATGAATATTGTGAACATGTGTGGGCCCAAGGGCCGTGTAATATGAATGAATATAGGCCTTGTGTCGTGTACTGTAAAACAAATAAGGGTCTAGTGCCGTGTATTATGCATGACTGTGGGCTTTATGCCGTATACTGAGAATGAATATTGCAATATGTATGAATGAGGCGTGATTAACGCCGGTTTAACGTGCTGTGAATGGTTCAGTGATACACTTGGGTTATGGAAGATGAGGACGATAGAAATACCTTGGGGAAGAGGGAGTGGTGGTAACACTGACAGTGGGAGCAGGTACACCACGGGCCAACCACTCTCTTCCTTACTAGACCTCTGACCACTACCTTTGTTGAGTGACCCGTGATTGCCTACGTGGTATCCGTGAGGCAGGGGTAATCGACGACCATCTATAGTGAAAATTTGTTATCACAGTGCCACCATAGCCGTGGCTAGCGTGCAATGTGCATGGGATTATTGTTTGTTAATTTTGTTTGTGCAAATTGTTTGATGTCATGAGTACATCAGTGTTTAAATTAAATTGAATGGAGTAGTATTATTGCCCGTGAATATATTTTATGAATTGTGTTGGAAATGATGTAAAATAGGTACAAGGTGAGACTTTATGTTTGTTTGTGTAACGAGTAGTGTAGAGTATTCACAGCAATCTTCAGGACTTTGTTAATATTTTTAGCAGAAAAGTCCACTATAGTGCCTCTAACAACAGTGCGATTTGGAGGTAAATGGTCTCCCCTGGTCCTTAAGGCATTAACATAGAATTCTTGTGTAATATCCTTGGATTCTTTTCCAACTATGGTAGTGAAAATCTCCCAGCCTCTTTTCTAAATCTGTTCAGAAAATTCAGGGTGCTCTCCTTTAGCTGGATCAAAATTTCTATCTTGAACTATCTTCCTCCTCAAGATATTGGCTTTAAAGTAGTTCTCATGTGCAATGCTCCTAAATCTAGGGTCATGATCAGGTATAGTCCTTGAAGAAGGACCAGCTGAGAATCTTCCCCTCTTTGATCCTTGAGTTCTTCTTGGTGTGCTTGCCATATTCTTTGCTAAAATCACAAATTAATATAAGAGAAATGAGTTTCAAAACTTGATAAAATTGCAACAAGTGTTATAGCAATTTCAACACTTTTTCTAATTTAAAACATAAAGGATATTGTGTCTAGAGACTATGCAATTTAAACAATCAATCACAATTGCAAGTCATCAATTTCAGCAATGTATAGGTGCAAAATGAATGTTCATGCTCAGCTTAACCCCTATTTTTCATGTGTGGTGTGTTAATATGCAGAGTGATATGATCAACATGTGCATAATCAAAATTCAAAGGTAAGAATGTGAAATTTAGAACCAATCAGTGTAGTGCATCAAATGAATAACTTCAGAATAATCTGCTCAAATAGTTTCAACACTAAAAATCACATTAGTAATTATGAAATTCATTTTGAAAATATTTTTTGCACAATTGATTAATCAAAACTCATTTCAGAATTATTTAAGACATATTTCCAGCAATTTCAGATATTAAAATGCAGAAACTTCACAATAATTTTCTCAGAAATCAAGTCTCATATTCAAGCACAAGTTAAGCAACAGGTTCATACAAAAATCCTTCATGTAGCGTTAATCTTCCATTAAAAATTATAATATGAGCATGGAATCAATCCTATCAACCTTGAATTTCATATTTGAATCAACAGTTTCACAAAAATTTTCAAGTTCCCAAATTTTCCCCAATTTACGCTCTGAAGAACCCTAATAAGAAATTTCAAAATTGGAGGAAGAATTACTTGGAATTGAAATGCAGAAATGATGTAATCCTACTTGCGGATGATGAAGAAGTAGATAATAAGTAGGAAAATCAAAATTTTATAGCTGGGGTTCAGGGCAGATGTGAGGGTTACGTTTACTGCTTCTGCATTATCACTCTGAAGGGTTTATATGGCTATGCAAAATGAGTGGACACTTTAAATAGGGAGAGTAGACACGCTGGAAATATTTTTAGTGAATTATAAGTGAGCGTGTTCACTCTAAGCACTCAGAGTGTCCACTTGAATGGAATTATGCAAATCACGTGACCACTTTAAGTGTTTGAAGTTAGAACCTAAAACTGTTGACCTGTACACGTGTCCACTTCAAATGGTTAGAGTAGCCACGCACTTGTTTTGCTCAGATGTGCGTGTCCATTTCAATTGGTTAGAGTAACAACGTGCACATGAGCTTGGACACTTTAAACGCTTGGAGTAGCCATACAGAAGCCTCATTTTCAATTTTCTCAAATACTCTTGCACGTGGACACTGTTAGTGATTAGAGTGTCTATGCGAGTTTACACGTGGCAACTTCAAGTGATGAGAGTAGTAACGCCCAAGACCATATGTTGCACATGTCCACTTCAAGTGATAAGAGTGTCCACGTGCAGTGTCCACTGTAGAATACTCCTTTTCAGCCTTTGTGCGTGTTCACTTTGAGCAGCTAGAGTAGTAACGCTCAGTTGCGCGTGTCTACTTCAAATGGTTAAAGTATCTACGCGCTAGCTTCACTGCAAAAATTCAAAATTAATAAACTTTTGCGTTGACACTTTATGCACTTGAAGTGTCCACTTGAATGATCAATTTCAGAAAATAGCTTTTGCGCCTCAACTCTTCTTCCTCAAAGTGCTTACTTAATTGATGAGCATCATTAAAATACAATTCCACACATTGTTCTTACTTGAACTAAGACCTGCAAACATTAAAATTAATAATATAATTCATTATTAATATGAAAATCAGACTTAACCACTACATCCAAACTAAAAATTCAGAAAATGATGAATTGTAAAATTCAAAATTCACTACAATTAAAATTTTCTAACTAAATTTTTAACAAGAGTAAAGGTTTAGAAATGTGAGTTGCCTCTCACAAGCGCTCGTTTAACGTCACTAATTTGACGTATCATGTTTCTCAATCAAGAGAAACCAATTTAACACAAGAAATATTCTTTGTGAATGCCTCTCCATGATAAACTTTCAACCTTTGGCCATTGACTTTGAATTCTCTCCCTGTCTTTTGATCCTCAATTAAGACTGCACCTAAGGAGATGTTTCCTTGATCATAAAAGGTCCAGACCACCTTAATCTGAGCTTCCCTAGAAATAATTTCAATCTTGAATTAAACAATAAAACTTATTGTCCAGGTCTGAGCTCTCTTTTCAAAATGCACTTATCATGGATCCTCTTGGTTCTTTCCCTATATAGTTTAGCATTTTCATAGGCATGCTGCCTGAATTCTTCCAACTCATGTAGATGTAAGATTCTCTTCTCTCAGCACTAGCTAAGTCAAAATTTAACCACTTAGTGGCCTAATATGCTTTATGTTCCAACTCCAAAGGTAAATGACATGCCTTTCCAAAGACTAATTGGTAAGGTGACATACCAATTGGAGTCTTAAAGGCAGTTCTATATGCCCATAAAGAGTCATCTAACTTCTTTGACCAATCCTTCCTTGAAATATTCACCACTTTTTCTAGAATTTGTTTAATCTTTGTTTCACATTTCAACTTGTCCACTTGTTTGTGGATGATAAGGAGTAGCAACCTTGTGTTTTATACCATATTTTGCTAAGACTGATTCAAGATGCTTATTGCAGAAATGAACACCTCTACCACTTATTAAAAATCTGGGTACTCTAAATCTAGCAAAGATATTCCTTCTTATAAAAGAAATTACCACCTTAGCTTCATTTGTCCTTGTTGGAATGGCTTCCACCAACTTAGAAACATAATCAACTACCACAAGAATATATTCATGAGAGAAAGACATGGGAAAGGGTTTCATGAAGTCAATTCCCCATACATCAAATAACTTCACTTCCAAAATATTTGTCATGGCAGCTTAGGTTTCCTAGAGATGTTGCCTGTCCTTTGACACTTATCACAGCTCTCAACATAATTCATGGCATCTTTAAGAGTGTAGGCTAGAAAAATCCTGCTTGCAAAACTTTTGCAGCAGTTCTTGAACTCCCATGGTAGCCTCCATAGTTTGAATTATGATAATGCCACAATATCTCAGCTTGTTCACTTAGTGGGATACACCTCCTAAATAGACATCCACCTAAATTTTGAACAAATAAGGGTCTTCCCACACATAAAATTTGCTGTCATGTAAGAATTTCTTCCTTTGCTACCAAGTAAATTTCTTTGGAATGAGTTGCGTGGCCTTAAAGTTTGCAACATCAGCAAACCAAGGTAGATCTTCCACAGCAAATAGTCTTTCATCTAGAAATTCTTCATTAATGACTAAGAAATTAGAGGTTAGACTGTCCAATGGAAGTCTGGACAGATGATCAGCTACCCCATTCTCCTTTCCTTTTTTATCTCTAATTTCCAATTCAAACTCCTGCAGTAGCAAAATTCATCTCAATAATCTTAGTTTGACATCCTATTTAGACAGCAAATATTTAAGTGTAGAATGATTAGTATAGACTATGACTTTTGATCCCATCAAATATAATCTAAATTTATCAAAAGTAAACACAATGGCAAGGAGTTCCTTCTTAATAGTTGTGTAATTTACTTGTACAAAATTTAAGACTTTGCTGAAATAATAAATGACATGCAATTTTCTATCATTTTTCTGTCTTAGAACAACACCTACTACACTATCAGTTGCATCACACATTAATTCAAAAGGTAAATTCCAATGAGGTTTTGTAAGAATAGGCACAGAGATAAATTTCTCTTTCAAAACAGAAAATGCATGCAAACAAGGATCATCAAATACAAAGTCAGCATCTTTAACAAGTAAATCACTAAGAGGTTTTGCAATTTTTAAAAAATCTTTAATAAACCTCCTATAAAAGCCTGCATGACTCAAGAAATTCCTAACTCCCTTAACATTAATTGGTGAAGGCAGTTTACTAATAACTTCTATTTTTGCTCCTCTATTCCTTTTTTTGAAATTCTATGGCCTAGAACAATTCCTTCTTGGACCATAAAATGACACCTTTCCCAATTTAAAAACAAGTTTGTGTCTTGACACCTCTGCAAAACAATGGACATATTAGCTAAACAATCATCAAATAAATTACAAAAAATTGAGAAATCATCCATGAACACTTCAATAATTTTCTCTACTAAATCAGAAAAATGGACAACATACACCTTTGAAAAGTAATGAGACGTTGCACAATCCAAATGGCATTCTTTTATATGCAAAAACTCCAAATGGACATATAAATGCAGTCTTTTCTTGATCCACTTCACAATTTGACAATTATTTGAGCCACACAATTCATTTGGAAGATTTGAAACATGTAAAAATAAGAGATAAGAATAATAAAAGGTAACAAATATGTTGTAAAAACATAATGTGAATTTTGTATTACAATGCTATATGGAAAATAGTTAGGAACCACTTCACTAGATTTTCTATTGCAGTGTAATAATATTTTGGACTCTTAAGAATTCTAATTGGTTAATAATCAATTTCACTTCTTTGACCAAAGGCCAATTTCTTGCCTTATTGATCCTAATAACTAATTATAACTCCCTAATTCCTTAGGTGAAATTCAATCAAATATTGTATTAAGTTCTAAAAATTATAGGATTACTAAATTATGATCACTTATTCCTAAGGCCTCAATAACCTAGGTATATGATTCAGATATGAGAAATAAACTCAACTTTCATTGATGAAGATTCCTCTAACTTTAATTGAATCAATGATTAGTTCACAACTGCATTAAGAACAGAATCACATACTCAATTCAATTAAAACTTCACGGTTCAGATCCAAAATTACATCATAATATCAAATCTAGATCCATGGATCCCTAACCAAAAAGGTTTAGAACAATAATACAATAGAAGAAGGAAAAGTAAGAGAAGAAGAAGATAAGGAGTAGAAGAACATCTTCTAAGACCCAATCTTCACCCTAATTCCTCTAGTAATGAAGCTTGAAAGTCGCTCCCAATACTTCTCTCTGACTTCCCTTGAAAGTTAAAACAGTTAGAAAGTAAAAAATGACAAAAAAGATTACAAAAGTCCCCAAATATGAGCTCTTAACTACTATTTATAATTTTTTTTCGCCTTTTTCGATGTTAGCACTTTAATCACTGAGAGTTTAAACATAGAAGGCCTTCTAAAAGCTTCTAAGGCTGAAGTAGGAACTCTAATCGACCAAAGATGACACTTAAAGGTAGTTTCTAGACTTCTGTTCTTTTGAGTACACATTTTTAGTAGCCAGAGTGTTAACGCGCATGTGTTTTCTTAGATTTTGCCTGGCGCGTGGCTACTCTTAGCAGTTAGAGTGTTTATGCACAGATGCACGTGGCTACTCTAAGTGGCAAGAGTGCTTACGCGTTATTACTCTCAGTAGCAAGAGTGTTATGCACCCAAAGTGGCTACGCCTAGCATTTATCACTTGATTCATGGTCTTTTAAGCTCAATTCTTCAACTTTCTTCACTTCAATATCAACTTCAAAGTCTTAGCTCAAGCTTCTGCATAAAAATTAATTCTTTTTAAGCCAAATTTCTCCAAAATTAGAATAAAATCCAAAATTCCAAGCTATCTACATAATTATCAATATTAATGCAATTTTTATGATATTTTCAAGCTTGTTTAGTACTTTACTACTTATTTTTTAACAAAAACTATGCTAAAAATGTAGTAATATATAGATTTATCACCCTACAAACCTAAATTTTTTCTAACCTTAAAAATCTTCTCTTTTGCAAATCCTAAAAACCTTACTTTTATATTCCTAAAATCTTTCCCCTTTTTACAAATCCTAAAAAATCTAATTTTTCTAACCCTGAAAATATTTTCTTTTTCAAATCTTAAAAAATTTGATTCCCTTTTGTTCAACTTTTTTTTATCATAAAATATATACATTTTTTTGTTTTCTTTTAAAGAAAAAGGTTTAAATCCACGCAATGATTAAGGGATGTTGATAAAGTAGTGGATTCACCTTCAATATTGTTTGGATCATAAGAGTTTATTGAGTAGTTGTGTACTAACTTGAATTTTGTGCAAAAGTGGATTTATTTCTAAAAATAGAAAAGCTTAATATTTTTAAAATAATTTTAAATCCACACAGTGGCCAGGTGATATTGATAGAGTGGTGGATCCACCTTCAATGTCCTTTGGATCGTAAGGATTTATTAAGTAGTCGAGTGCTAACTTGAATCTTGTGCAAAGTGAGTTTCTTTTAAAAATAAGAAATTAAAAAATAACTTTTTTGAGAGAAAAAAATCATTGAAATTTATTCAAACCTGATTTTTAAAAAAGAACTACATGACTTTGATTTTTTAAAAATCATGTAGGAACTCTATCCTCCTTAATGACTAATGCCTTAACTTAACAACTTCCAATTTAACAAAGGAAAACAAAACAAAACAAAAACAATGCTAAATAATAAAGTTACTCTCCCCCCCCACACTTCAACTTTACATTGTCCTCAATGTAATGTATAATGGAAATGTAAAATATAGTAAAGAAAAGGCAGAGGGGAACTCCCTAATCAAGCATAAGTGGCCGCTAGCAAGCGGACCTCCTCAATGGTCTCCAAGGGTGTGTCTTCATGAAAAGGCTTTAAGCGGTGGCCATTCACTGTGAATACTTTATCTGTTCCAGGCTCCAAAATCTGTATAGCACCATATTGAAAAATCTTAGTTACTATATAGGGGCCAAGTCACCTAGAACAAAGCTTACCAGAAAAGAGCTTGAGGCGAGAAACTCAAATGCAAGACCATTATTGAATGCAGAAAATAAATTGAAAACTTCTAAAAGAAAAAATAATAATAATTATGAGTTGTATCCCTAGATATTCCTCCTTTTTCTCATAAATTTGCAGCACTTCATTTAATTGGGAACATGAAAGAAATAGCTGCGGAGGGATTTCCAGCTGCTTCATGAACTTAATAAGCTTCTCTTCATGCTCTTCATTTTCTTGATGTGCAGAACATCGTATCTTGCTGCTATACCTAGGCTGCTCCCTTGAATATACAATGATGTAATATTTATATTTCAACTGCTCAGGAAATGACTTTAACTCAAATGCAGGGGGCAACTTTAGAGAAGGAGGCAATGTAAAAATTGGAGCTGAATCTGCCGTGGATGCATCATGATTTACTTTTTCAGAATTTACAATAGCTACACCAAAATCACCATAAACATATGTATCAATCTCAACACAGATGCTACATTTTGCAGAATCATTACATGCATCGCAAGTAAAAGAATTAGGATAATTGGTTAGGTTAGGATAATTAATACAATCTAAAAATTCAGAAAATTCAGCCAAATTATCATCAACTAAATCATTCAACAAATTATCATATAAAACTGAATGAAATGGAAGAGGAACAGATTGCTCAAAATTTTCTTCTGCCTCGGTAGAAGTGGCATGAGCAGTAGGAGAAAATTCTACACTTGCTAGCCTGCAATCACTTGCTGGAGTAGTAGCATTAAGATCTTCATCTATTGGTTGTTGCTCTTGCGAGTCTTGAATGGTCTTTCTTGAACTCAAAGCAACATTCTCTGGTTCAACAACTGGTTGTGCAGAAATATTACTAGGACCTTGAGACTTCAGCTCGTTTACTTTTGTTGCCAACTGACCAATCTGATTTTTCAAGTTTTGAATGGATGCTTATATTCTTAGTTGGAAATTCAGATCGTTAATTGTCATCTCCCTTATCAACTCTTCCAAGGAAGGCTCATTCTTAGAAGGTACAATATTTTGTGGTGGGGGTTGATATTGTTGCTGCATAAAATTCTCCCATCCCAAGTTTGGATGACTCATCCAAGCTGTAGGCTCATACAATGTAGGACAGAAATCAGTATGATGTTCAGGTGAATTACAAATTTCACACAACATTGTAGCCATTTGTGACAATGTCAACTGCTCGATCAAAGAAGCTAAATCATCTAGTTTGTTCTCTAGTCTTTTATGATCAGCCATATAAAAAATTCTTTGAGCCATAATATCTAAATAAGAATGAAAAGAAATAATTTATTTTTTCAGAAACCACCCACCGGCCTACAACCTATTGCCATTGTCTAGATCTCGTCGAGCTATATGAAATGCATATATTACAATAAGAAATAGGAGTTGTATGCAAAAAGTTATGTCACTTTTAAGTTTGGACAGAGATTTACACGTTCAGATACATGGCCGTGTACTTTTTTCGATGAATGCATAATGCAAAAATGCAGAAACACAACACAAAATGTAGAGAATTGAATGATGTAATACTAAGCAAGGATAGATGACTACCTACTATGTTATTCAAAGGCTACTAAAACAGAATGCATAGACACAATTATGCTAAATGAAAAATGCGAATTATGCAGAATCCTAATTCGATGAAAAATGCTAATTATGCATAATCCTAATTAGATGTAAAATGCAACACAAAATATGCAATGCAATCACACTAACACAGAATTACATAATCAAATAACATCATCATCCCCGGCAACGGCGCCAAAATTTGATCGCGAGTGTCACTCTTGGACAAATTAATAAAAATTGAATTGCATAAAAATTATGTAGTAAGTGGTGCAATCCGAGTCGTCTCCCAACAATGATAACGTTATACAATTATAAAATTTTTAGAGGGGGTTTGATTTATAGAATAACTAATTAGAATCAAAAGTTAAAAATAATTTAAAACTCTAATCCAAGAATTTAGAAGAACTACGACCACTCTATCACCAGATTCTAAGAAGATGCATCAACCAACAAATTAGTGATTAACATTAAATTCGAATGAAACCTCAATTCAAATTAAGCATTCACACGAGAACCGTCATGCATTCGATTAACACACAATTCGCTCAAAGTTCAAAAACCTCTAGAACCTAATCTATTTGTGTTAATTTAACTCACCAATGCTATTAATCTTAGATCTCAAATCTGAAAATCTAATTCACACTCCTTCAACAATTAATTACATACATCAACCGAATAATATGTAATCAAACAACTGCATAATTATCAATCCAAATGAAGAACTTCAATTGAAAATCATAATTAGCAAAAGGAGAAAGAAGGAAGAGATGAAACCGAATTTGTTGTTGAATAAATTGTAAAACCGATCCTCAAGAGTGTCTCAGCCCTTTTTCAATCCTTTGACTAGATAGAAATCTAAGCCTCCATGGATGGAGGGAAACAAGTCGTAAAAGGGGAGAAAAAAAAATGAAAAAGAGAAGAGAGGAGAGGAGCCAAAAAATTAAAATTCAAAATTCAAAATTCAAAACTTCTGTTCATCACATTGTTCCTTTTTTTCAGCTATTAAAACGGCCTCTTTTTGGTTCGTGGCCTGAAGGACAATTGTATCCTTGGATGTTAGCTTCAAAACGCCACTGGAATGGGCTTAATCGGATGTCTGTGGACTGAGATATGGCCCAAATACTGCACCTTGCTCAGGATCCGTGACTGCAGCGTTCTGACTTTTTCCAGGCCCAGTTTCATCTTCTTATCATCAAAATTGGTTTACGACCTCTTCATAGGAATTGTGAACCTTTCTCTTATCTTTCCTACAAATCAAGAATCACAATGAAAGGAGTTCTACAACTTAAGATATGGTCCAGAAACTAAAACAGTATCAGAATTTGCCAAATACTGAAAAAATTAAATAAAGCCCAAATAAAATTAAAACATCATAAAATGATCTAATTCAAACCAATTAGGCACAAAAGAGGATTAATGAGTTAGGAATAAAAGGAAATAAGGTTATAAAAATCCAATTGATCAAGGAGCGATAGCTCCAACCCGTCAAGTCTAAAATATTTTAAATTTTTTTAGGTTCTAAAACATGAAAAATGTATTTTTATTTTTATTTTTCCATCTAATCATAATGAATTTTAAAAAGATTAAAATAATTTCAAATTTTTCTTCTTCTTCTTAAAAATAAAAATCAAATTATCACCTTTTTAATTCAATTGAAAATAAGAAAATGTTAAAATAAGTCTTTAAATTCATTCCTCTTATAGAAAAATTTAAATAATAATTTTTTTATACATAGTTTATCCCTTTGATTCAAATTTAAAATAAAAAATGTCTTCTTTCCAAAATTGTATTACTTTATTATAAAAATATAAAAGGATACTATTTTATAAATTGTCTTCTTTTAAATTACAAAAATAAAAAAATAAAACAAAAATATGAATTTTATTTTTTTAAGTGAAATACATATTTTTAAAAGTAAAAGAGTTTTGCACAACTAATTAGAAGGTGACTGTTTTGTTTAACAGACTTCGTAGCATACTAATACCTTCCTTATACGTAAACGACTCGTGAATTCAAATATGGTTTCGAAGATTATTATTTTAAAAAGTTTTTTCAATGTTTTCTTTGATAAATTTTGGTGGCTACTCTCTGACATCAGTCTTTCATAAACTAATTGCAAACCTTTTCTATGTTCTTCTTTTTTACTATGCAATTGTTGTCCCGTCGTGACTTCAATTGCGACAAAGGAATCTGAGCCTATTTCGCATTTTGGTAATAGAGCAATAGTTGTTGTAAACCAAATGAAACAATATGGAGAAAATGTGAAAGGTGTTCATGTAGTAGAAAAAATACTTCGCTCCTTAACCACAAAGTTTAACCACATGGTTTATGCTACTGAAGGGTCAAAAGATTTAGACTTGATATCTATTGACTAGTTGATGAGTTCGCTTCAAGCTTATGAAGAAAGAGTTAATCAAAGACAAAAAGTGCCTTTGGAGTAAGTCCTTAAAACTAAAGTTTCTTTGAAAGAAAGTGGAGGAGAAAACAATCAACGTGGATGTGGACGTGGAAGAGGACATGGTTATGGCCAAACAAGAGGAGATTGTGATAATTTTGAAAATAGAGATAATCAACCCTCTAGAGATCATGAAAGAGAAAGAGCCAAAGACAATTTTGGTAGGACAAATAAAAGGAAGTATGATAAATCTAATGCTAAATGTTTCAATTGCCACAAATATGGTCATTACTCTTGGGAGTGTAGAACAAATCCAACTTTAGTGGAGTGGCAGAAGATGAAGAGCTAATATTGTTGTTAGCACTTAACAATGAAGAGATAATTTTGAAGAGGAGATTGTGATAATTTTGAAAATAGAGATAATCAACCCACTAGAGGTCATGAAAGAGAAAGAGTGTCAGGCTTGTGATTTATTATTGAGTAATCTATAATATTTTATACTTGTTAAATGTTAATTGAAAGATTATTTGGTATTAGAATAGATTTAGATGGAGTTTGAAATTACTATTAAAAAAAAAAGTGAACAGTACTGTATGAACAGTGTCAAATGAACAGTAAAATTGCCTATAAACAGTAAAATCGCGTATGTACAGTGCTTGCTAACATCATCAGTGACATCATCCTAACATCATGGCTGACGTCACATACGCGTACAGTACGCGTGCAAAGTGTTTCCGGCATGAACAGTAAGGCGATGAATAGTGTTTCTGGCGATGAACAGTAATTCTTGCGGTGAACAGTAAATTTCAAAAATTTTCTATAAAAGGGGGCTTCACACGAAATTTTCATTTCTTTACTCCTATACAAGGTTCTCAAAGGTTCCAAGGCCATATACCACCATTTCCTCTCATACTAAACCTTCCTAAACTTAGATTTCTTGCCAGATATGAAATTCTACGTCTATTTTAAGGGATTTGAAGTAAGTTTCTTTAAGTTTGAAGCTATATGTACCGTTCATTTCTCTTATCCTTCTCTTTCTCATAGAAGTTCATGGTGTTCTTAGGAGAAACTTCGTTCTAAAGCCAAATCTTCGGTGAATCTTGTTATAAAACAAGTAATATTCGGTAGATCTAGTGTGAATCATCGTTCTAAGGTAAGGAGAGCTTACTTTAACCTATGAACTACGTTTTGAATGGTTTAATATGCTATTTCAAGATGTTTTGATATGATTTTGTTAGATTTATTGAATAAAAGCTATTTCCTAAGCTATAACTGCTTTTAATTGATTTAAAATGCTGAAAATTTGGCTGATCTATTATAAACTTGCCTTAGCTGAGCTGTTAAAATAATTTTAGCAGTGTGTATCATGCTGAAATATATGTTTTGCATCCTTATAGAGTCGAGTTACATGTTTAGGTGGGTAGACGTGTAACGGTATGTTCATGCTGAGCTGTTGTGCTATCTGGATCCAGATACTGGAATGGGTCGCTCCTGGACCGGCTCGATTCCTTCTGGATTACTTAGGCTATGAAACTAGTTGGAAATCATTTTCATGCTGTGCATTAGATGGGCTAGTAATGCATGAGGTTGTTGCTGTGAGTAATGTTTTGTTATATATATATATATATATATATATATATATATATATATAATTTTAGTTTATTTTTGTAAGCTCACCCTTGCATTTCTTTTTATGTCGTTGTGTGTGTACTACGATGATCGCATGGTGGTACGTGAGCAGATGTAGTAGGTGTTGCATCTACTTCACAGGCTGAGGGGCCAGTGGAGAAATGTTAGAAGCTGGAGTCGAGTAATTTTGCGTCAAAGTTCTTTTTCCTTATATTTTAAGACCTCATGTAGAGGGAGCTACATAGTATAATTTTGGGTATTTTGAATATTATGAACTAAATGTAATATTATGTTGTTCTATTGGATATTTATTGTAAGAAACTTTGTTTTATTTTGAATGAGAAGTAAATTTTATACTTATATTCTCTATTATTTATTTATCTTAAATAAGTATGTGATGTAGAAATAATGTTCTCAGTTCTTTATAAAAAAGGGGTCGTGACAAAGAGGCAAAGACAATTTTGGTAGGACAAATAAAAGGAGGTATGATAAATCTAATGTTAAATGTTTCAATTGCCACAAATATGGTCATTGCTCTTAAGAGAGTAGAACAAATGTTGAAGAGAAGGCCAACTTTATTGGAGAGAAAGAAAATGAAGAGCTAACATTGTTGCTAGCACTTAATAATGAAGAGAAGGGTGATAACTGCTTATGATATTTGTTCGCGGGCAAGTGTATCTGTTGAAAAGCAATAAAGGAACCTAAATAAGTTTCCAAATTATTGTCCCACAAGGATTGTTTCTAATTAACAAGAATTTCTTAATTCATTTGTTTGAGCTTAAAGGATGCAAAATTAAATAAGGATTCAACTAACAAATCATTAATGAAATTTAAAGCAAGTGACACAACACCGTTATTGGCTAAACTTTTAGGAGAGGAACTTAGAGCATATAAATTTACTCATTCAATCCTTTATGTTATTCTTCTATTTAACCCTAAATCTGATTTTTATGTGATTACCAATCATTAATACAAATACTATTAATATCCAATGGTCATGTAATATTAATATTCTTTTCTCTAAATTAACATCCACAATGATCATCCAAGATATCAAGTAAAGAAAGTATAAAATATCTATGAACTTGTTAATTTAATAACAATTACAAGAGAAATACTGGTTTTGTCCACCAAATCCTTTGTCTCATTCTTATCCTAGAGATCCATTAACTAATTGTGGTACGATCGCCTACGTTGTAATTAATTAGGATTATGTTACAAATGACAAATTTATAACATATAATTATGCGCAATAGGACAAACAGTAATCACGAACTGAAATCAAACTTATATTCAAATATCAAAATCACATAAATTTATGGATAAGAGTTCTCATAGCCCTAGCTATGGACTTAGTTACTCATGCAAAAAAAAAGAAGTAAAACAATTATAAAGAAAAACATAGTCAAAAGGAAATAGCAAATTAGATTATCTCCAATAATAAAAAAAGTTTTCGATCTTTAAATACAATCGCTAAAAACTCCAAGTTTTGCTAAGAATGTGCTCATGATCATGGGTAGGATTGTGAAAAAGATGTGTAAAAGGCAAGAAATGGATGAGATTAAAACAAGATGAGAAACATGATGCCTAGTTGCTGTCCCCGAGGTCTCTTTGTTAGGGTTTAAAAATCCTAACATTGCTTAAGATTTTGACTTCCCACAGGTGAGTATGGTCGTGCAATGTCATAAGCATGGTCGTGTATATGGTTAAAGCACTCTCGTGCTAGTTGTTAGGATCTAGATGTGCTGACTATAGCGAAGTCCTATTTTTCAACTAATTTGGGTCCAAAATGCACAAAAAAATTCAACTATAGCCTTCTCATATTAATTTGCATAATTAAGATATAAATTAGTGTAAAACAATTAAAATAATGGTCACACATAAATATATAGGCTATAAAAGTATGTCAAAATACAGACTTATCAGTATCTTGACAATGGAGCAAGTAATCACATCTGTTGTTATAGAAAAAAGTTTATGGAGTTTTATGAGAAGGTAAAAGGGAATGTTTCCTTTGGATATTCTTATAAGGTGCAAATCCAAGGAAAAGGTACTATTTTAATTTCTCTAAAAGATGGTACTCACAAACTTATCATAGATGTTTATTATGTTCTTAAACTAAAAAAGCAATATTTTATGTTTGGGACAACTTGTTGAAGATGATATGAAATCCTTATGAAAGATTGTTGTTTTTGGCTTAAAGATCAAAATTCTAACTTGATTGCTAAGGTTTCTACGTCAAGAAACAAAATATTTGTTTTAAACATTGAGACAATTTAAGCAAAATGTTTGAAGACTAGCACGAAAAATAAATCATAGTGTTGGCAAATGAGATTTAAGCACTTAAATTTGGTGCACTTAAGACTCTAGGAGATGAGAAGATGGTGAGAGAGATTCCATTAACCATCCCAATCAATTGTGTTAAGCATGTCTCCTTGGCAAGCATGCAAGAAAAAGTTTTCCTAAAGAAGTCAAATCAAGAACAAAAGAGCCTCTCCAACTTGTTCACACCAGCGTATGTGGTTCAATCGATCCTAGTAGAAAAAGAGAGTGGTTATGTAATCAAAGCATAATGATCTGATAGAGGTGGCAAATTCACATCAAAAGAATTTAATGAATTTTGTAAAAAAGATGAGATTCATTGCCTTCTAATGGTTTCTAGAACTCCCCAACAAAATGGAGTAGTAGAGAGAAGAAATAGAATTGTTTTGAATATGGTAAGATGTATGTTAAAAGCTAAAAATATGCCTAAGGAATTTTAGGCCGAAGTTGTTACTTGTACAAATTATTTGTCTAACCGCTCTCCTACAAGAAATGTAAAAGATCAAATTTTGCAAGAAGTACGGAGTAGAGTGAAGCCAAGAGTTGACTATCTTTGGGAGTATTGCATATGCTCATACACCCAACCAAGGAAGACTCAAGCTTGATGATTGTAGTGTGAAATATGTAACGCCCTGAACTTTTGGTAATATTAATTATAAATTAATATATATATATATGTGTGTGTGTGTGTGTGTGTGTGTGTATTCTTGGATATATATGTTGTGGATGTGTGTGTATATATATGTATGTGTGTGTGTGTGTGTGTGTCTGCATGACTGGATAGGGCTGAAAATTGGCTAAGTGCCTAAGTACAGGTTGTAACACTGGACTGTCCTCGCTGCAACAAGAGGATTCTTGTTGTAGCGAGAGGGCCCTGAGAGGAAGAACCAAAACTATCGCCTTCTAGCTGTAGTGAGAGACGTCTCGCTGTAGCGACAGAGCGACAGTTTGGCGTGCATTTCTGGGTGTAGTCTCGCTGTAGCGAGATTCTGCAGAAACCAGGGTATAGTTTCGTCTGAGATTTTCGCTATGGTGATAGAGGGCGTTGCTGCAACGAGAGATGCCTCACTGCAGCAAGAATTTCTCGATCTAAGGGGTTTTAAAAGGGGGTTTAGGGTTTGAGAAATTATTTCTCAAAATTCCTTCGAATCCCTCAACCCAGAACCCTTTTTTACCGATTAATTGCCTCCAAAGTTGTTCGGGAGCTTGATTGAAGGTTGAATCCTTGTGAGGAACGCTTGGAGGTGAGTTTTAATGGTTATGATTCCATTTCTCATGGAGTTCTTCCATGTGTTTTAGGCTGAAATTTGTATGGAGAACACGTCCGAGGTTGAATCCAAGTGTGGGTCTTCAATCCAAGGTAAGGGGAGACTCTATCCTACTCTATTATGTGTGATTTGTTGTTAATTGTTGAATATTGTGATGTAACTGAGTTAGAGGGTAGGAAACTGTTGAGAAATGTGATGAGGGCCATGTGCCGTGAGATGTGAATATTGTATGTGTTTATCTGAAATTGATGAATGTGAATTATATGCTTGATGTTGCATGATAGAATGAATATTGTGAACAAATGTGGGCCTGAGAGCCGTGTAATATAAATGAATATTGGCTATGTGTCGTGTAATATGAAATGAATGTGGGCCTAGTGCTGTGTATTTGAACGCAATGTGGGTTGTGTGCCGTGTGTAAGCGTGACTATTGCATGCATGAATGGAATATGTGTGGATGGGCGTGCTAGCGCCGTTGTAATGTGCTGTGAATGGTTCAGTGATACACTGGGATGTGGAAGATGAGGATGGTAGAAATACCTTGGAGAAGGGAGAGTGGTGGTGACACTGACTGTGGAATGGGTGCACCACGGGCCATACACTCTCTTCCTGACTAGACCTTTGACCACTACCTTTGCTGAGCAACTATGACTGCCCACGTGGTATCTGTGAGGCGGGGGTAACCGGCGACCATTCATGGTGTGAATCTGTGATCACAGTGCCACAGTGAGTGTGGCTAGTGTACGTATACATAGGTTTATAAATTGTACTTATGGATGTGAAATGCTGCCGATGCCGTGAGTGCGTCGGTGTTAAATTGACATAAACTGTGTGATAATGCTGCCTGTGATTGTATTTGTTTAATGTATTGGAAATGTGCTGGAGGTGAGACTCTATGTTGACTGTGTGTTTTGGGTAGTGTAGAGTACTCACCCTTACATTCATTTTTCAGGTAATCAAGACGATCAACACCGGAGTCAGTGAAGGGGTGGATGGAACTGCTATAGGACTTAGGATATTATTTTGAAAATTGTTGTATTTGAATAAGTCCTGTAGCAACTGTTTGATATAATTTGCAACCCATTTTCTTTATTTGACATGTTTGATGAAACTTGGATTGAAAATGAAAATTTTATTATTTCAAAAATTTACAAAATTCCTTATTTATTGAAATTAAATTTAAGGTGTTACAAAGTATATCTTCATTGGCTATGATGCAAACTCAAAAGGCTACAAATTGTACAACCTAAGCAATGGCAAGATAATGGTGAATCGAATTTGATGAAGAAGCTTGGAATTGGGAGAAGGAAGAAGACAACACTTTTCCCATACTTTGAAGAAGGAGGTCAACCACCAAATGAGTTTTCTACTCCACCTTTTTCACCAACTCATGAAATCTTATCATCTTTGAAGATAGCTCAAGTGAAAGGCAAAGAAAAATGAGAAGTCTCTAAGAAATATATGAAGAAACTGAAATGATAAATGATTTGTTTTGTTTATTTGTTGACCGTGAACCTATCAATTTTGATGGATCTATGAAGGACCAAAGGTGGAAAAAAGTCATAGAGGAAGAAATCAAAGCTATTGAGAAGAATGACCCTTGGAAACTATCAAATCTTCCTAAGGATCATAAAGCAATTGGAGTAAAATGTGTGTTTAAGATTAAAAACAATGTAAACGAAGAGGTAGAAAAATACAAAGTACAACTCGTTACTGAAGGCTATAGGCAACAACATGGAGTTACTTATGATGAAGTGTATGCACCGGTTGCTCTAATGGAGATAATTCATTTTCTTATTTCTTTAACAGCTCAAATGAAATGGAAAATTGTCTAACTTGAACATCAAATTGGCATTTTTGAATGGTTATCTCAAAGAAAATGTCTATGTTGAACAACTGATGGGCTTTGTAGTCAAAGGATTAGAAGAAAAAGTCTTGAAGTTGAAGAAGACATTGTATGGATTAAAACAAGCATCGAGGGTATAGAACAATTATATTGATAAATACTTCCAAGACAATGGAGTTCTCCATTATCAATATGAGTATGCCTTTATGTTAAAACTTTTGATAGCAATGATATTTTGTATGTTTGCCTTTTATGTGGGTGATCTTATCTTTACTAGAAATAATTCATTTTTATTTGAAGATTTCAAGAAAGTTATGTCCTGTGAATTTGAGATGATAGATGTGGGGCTTATGTCCTATTACTTAGGATTAGAGGTGAAACAGATGAAGAATGATATTTTTATCTCACAAGAGGGGTTTGCAAAAGAAATTTTGAAAAAGTTTAAAATGATTGATTGTAATCATGTGAGCACACCCTTTAAGAGCCTAATGGGAAGCTTGAGGTACTTAATAAGTTCAAGGCCTAATATTTTGTATGCAATTGGAGTTGTGAGTTGTTTTATGGAAGCTCCCACTACTATTCACTTAAAAGTTGCAAAGAGAATTATTTGTTATTTGAAAGGTAAAATTAATTTTGGATTATTTTATTCTCTTTATAATAACTTCAAGCTTGTGAGATTATGTGATAGTAATTTTGTGGGTGATATTGATGATAGAAAGAGCATAACTGGATATGTGTTATTCATGGATGATTGTGATTTTTCTTAAAATTCTAAAAAATAACTTATTGTCACACTTTCTACTTGTGAGGCTAAGTATATCACCACAACCTCTTGCACATATCATGCTATTTGACTTAGAAGATTGTTGAAGAAAATTTGTTTGAATCAGAAGTACAATACTAAAATTCACATTGACAATAAATCAACATAAGCCTTTCATTAGCAAAGTAAGCATATAGATTTAAGATATCATTTCACAAGATAATGCATTTTCAAGAAAGAAGTGGAGCTAATTTTTGTGAAGCCTCAAGATTAAGTTGTGAATATTTTTACCAAGCCACTCAAGTTTGAAGACCTTAGCAAATTAAGAGAAAGACATGGAGTGTGGAAGAACTTTTAAAAAATTTCAGTTAAGGGAAGATGTTAGAAATAATAATTAAAAATAAAGTGTTATATGAGTTACAAAGATGAAAACTTGTGAATAAATGTGTGTTAGTGTGAGTTAAAAACAATAATTTCTTAGTTAAGAGTAATAATTTTTTGTTTGTAACCACATGACATTTATAAAGCAATTATTTTTTAATTTAAGTTAAAGGTCATAATATCATTATTATAAATTGTATTTGGTGTGACAAAATAATAAAATCCTCTTATTATTATAATTATTCTCTTCTTACCTCTAACAATAACATATTGAACCTCTAAAATTGATCTTCCAAAAGTCAGCATCAAAATTCTCTTCTCTAGTTCTAGACACTCTAAAATAAGCAACCCCATATTCAAATGAAAAAAATAGAATGGTGTTGTCTAATTTTAGATCACAATGAACAACTCCATTTTGATAAATGAGAGAAAGTCCGTTGAAGATCATGCGTGAATAAACAATCAAGAGAACCATAAGGAGAACACTCCATAAAAAGATTTATGTAAAATGGTCGTTATTTAAATATATTTTCTTCTTTCTCTAAGAAATTCAGCATGTTAGGTTTCAAACTCTTAACAACTATGATGGTCCTTTTCACCTTTTTTAGAGCCATTATCACAGTTTGAGAAACAATACTATAGGAGCCCTCTCCTAATATCCTTAGCTTCACTCATTCAACATCTTCAAGTAATGAAAAGTAACAACTTGTTTACTATTTATAAGTTTCAAAGACCAAACTAGTGAAACAATGAATAGTAAAAGTTTTAATATCATTAATTTAAAAAGTAGTTTTTTTTCTACACTAAAAACAATTATGCTACATCATTGACTTTTATCTGCTCATCAACCCTTTCCCTTTTGTAAGTAACTTTTATCTATAAGTTATGAGTATTAATTTTAAATTAAAATAAATCTAAAAAATTACAAATGAAAGAACTTTTAAATGTTAGTTATCTTTTTTATTCTATATTAAAAAATTTTAAATTTAAATTTATCTCATTATTATTAATAATTAAAATATTATTTTTAATTTATAAAATAAATTTTAAAACAGTCACAAAAAGTTTTAATTATTTTTTAAAAATTTATTTTAATTTAATAATAAATGTGTAATATAAAAATTACTAATTTAAAATTTAAAATTTAAATTTCACACTCATCGTTATGGCTAAGATTTCAAATATAAATATTCTAAATCGTATTAAGAATATATTTAACTCTAGATTTTCCGTTAAGATTACAAAAGATACATAATAATAAATTATTGTACTAAAATTTAGATTCTAATAATTAGTAATAAATAACAATAACTAACTTTATGGATAATATGTTATTTTATGATTAATTTTTTAATAAACAAACGAGTCTTAAACTATATAATTTTTGGGATAATAGTTTAATGTTATGAATGAGATGTTGAAGATGTGCTGTCAATAAAATTAAAGAATTTCATATTTTATTATTTACTTTTAATGTGATTGGTGTTTAATTAATCGCAACATTCCCATTATTAATGCAAAAACTTTTGTATTTATAAATTTAACGTTTATAAATTTAAACTATCATACATCTGATATATTTTTAATATAAAAAAAATTCTATTTAGAACTTTGATGATAAATCATCAAACTAAAACTTTAATGACAAATCATCAGTCTAAAACTTTTATCTACTTCTATATTAAATTAGAGTTTCTCATTTAAAAAAAATATTTATTTGAATTATCTTAAATAAGACAACATTTTAATTTTCTTTTCTTCATTACATGTGATAATTATAACAATTTTTAATTTAATTCAAAATTCTCTTAATTTATTGCTTAATTTTGATAAATTTATTTTTTAATTTAGTCTTATTTATTATAATAAAATGATTATTATTAACAATATAAATATTTTATTTTGTAAATTATAAATCTTTAAAATTTTAAAATAATCATATAATTTATTCTTACTTTCTATTAAAAATTATTGTACAATGCACATATCTTATATTAGTATATAATAAAATAAAATTTTTATTCTTAATGATGTAACTTTTTTATCATACTTTTTTCTAAAAATAAATAATTTTATTATTATTTGATAATAAAAACAAAAAAGTTTATATATATATATATATATATATATGTAGTGCTTCAAAAAAAATATTAATTTAAAATTTGAAACATGATTTTCTTGCTTAATGAATGAACCTTCACCTTTGAAATATGTATTTTTTTTAATATTAAAAATAGTTTATGTTAAAACAACCTATAGAAATTAAATTTTAAAATCAATCTCTTTAATTCCTCCTTTTTTTTTTTGTTTTCCATTCAATCATTAAAAAAAATTGGAGCAACAAAGTGAGGCTAATATAAGGTATATGATTACTTATACCTAAGGCATGCTTGATTTTAACCAATTTAAAGTTTTTCTTAAATTGTTTTCAAACAAAATAAATTGATATTCATGGTATAATGTATTTATAGTTTTATTTTAATTTATAAATACTTTTAATATGCTTTAATTTTAGAGTTTTTACCATTTTGTAGTTATTTGAATAAATTGAGTTTGTTATAAATAAATGCTTTAATTTTATATTTTTTATTATTCTGACATCTGACTACTCTTTTGACCATAACTTTTTCTACAAATATTATTTTTGACTGGTTCTAGTTGCATTGAATTCTATACATCTAGGACTTCAAAATGCATATGTGGATAGCTGGATTTGGGTTGTTTTTAATTTTTTATGATTTTTTGAAGTTGAGACAGATTTGCTGAATATTATTACGGGATTGCATTTGGACCATTGTTATTAAATAATTGTATTTGTGCTTATAGATATAATTGAGGCCTAAATTTAGCCATTTATTTTATTCTAATTACAACTTATAAATAGACTAATAAGGTTTTCAATTAGGGTGTGTGCAATTTAGACATTTGAGTATTTGAGATTTGGCTGATAATAATAATATGTGTTTACCTTCTCTCAAATTGTTTCATTTTCCTCTCATTCTTGCTTGGGTTAAGTTGTTCAATGGAAGGCTAAACCTCTCATTCAGTTCGTAGAATCTAGATGGTGTAAATCTGATATGAGTCTTGGACCAAATTGCTCCAAGTTTGTTCTCTTTTTATCTAATTTCAGATTTGTATATTGCGATTGTGATTAACTTTTATGTGATTGGAATTCAAATTAGAATTCGATCAATGTTTTGATTTGATAATTAATTCAGATTAGATTAAATGATAATTTGATTTAATTCATGATCTAGTTCAATTAGGTTATTCAATTGAATTAATAATTGGATTGGATTATTAAAATTTGAATAAAAACCTTTAGATACCATAAAAATCAAAATTACACGTATTTAAATTTCTATGAGTTGATATTTCTTAATTTGTTTTTATTCACGTTAATTTCGGTCATAGCTTTAATTCAATCGATTTAAAGTTTTCAAACCCTTATATTTTACTTGCATTATTAAAAAATATAAAATTAAATTTAACTAAATATGTGTCTCTGTGAATCGACATAAGTCAAGCTCTATATTACAAAATTATAAAAGAAACTTAATTATTTCGATAACAACTCGACATCGTCTATCAATTCACTTATTATATAAATACAAAACTATAATTTAAGTCAATATGAAATCTCCTTTTTTGTGCAATGTATTTAAAAAAATTATTCTTTTACCCTAAAAATGTGTATCACTTTATATATTTAATGAGATGATCATTACTAATTATTTATGCTTTAGACTACAATTTTACCTGTTATAATTTACTTATAAGGTTCATGAATAACAAAATTTTATTGTTAGTCAAAGTGTGCTGTAATAGACTAATATAGGACAAACTAATTAAAAATATTAAAAAGTTCAATCAACTTAAGAATATGCTTAACAAATATCAACATTATGTTGATATAAATTTAAAATTTAAAATTTAATCTTAAAACAACTTGTCAAGGTTAAAATTTGGCATATCACTGTTCAACGTATAAATAAACAAAGTTTATAACACAAATAGAAAATAAGTTAAAATTTTAAAGTTTTGTTAACAAGTGGTCTTGGAACACTAATTTAAATATAATTATTTTTATCAATTTTGGTTTTCAAAGTTAATTTTAACTATGTAAAATAATAATTTTTGAAAAAAAAAACACTCCTTCTTGTCATTTTTTATTATAAATTTTTAATTAAATTATACAAACTAATAAAAGTAATTAAATTTATTTAAATATTTTATTTTTTAAAATATTATCATGTGACAATTTTACTGAACTTCATCCATTATCAACAATTATCTTTACTAGTTTAATTTAAGTTTTCATTAACTTCATTTATTAAAGATAAAAATAAGTACGAACTTATAAAATATCTTATAAAAAAATCACTGAATTAATTTAGAAAAATATCTTTTAAACATTATCGCATGGTATAACATTTTTTTATGTAATAATTTTTTTTATTTAATATGTATCCGATGACATAACATATATATATATATATATATATTATTTAAAACTTTAAAGTATATAATAATACATTAATAATATTAATTATTTTATTTTTACTAAACTTTTATTATTTAATAATTTTTTTATTTTTATCTGTTTCAAATCAATACTAAAAATTAAGGCTGACATTTTTCTTAAAAATATAATTAAAAATAATATTTTATTAAAATTCACAATAAAATATATTAGATTATTTTAATAATGTTATTATAGTGGCCTATGTAATTTATGACATGACTCTAATTAATGATTTAATGTGATGGTTGTTAAATATAAAATATAGAGTCATTGAGAATAATTATAAATACAATTATAAGGAAACCTTCCCTTCTCTCTTCAGAAAATAAAAGAGTGGTTACCAAAATAAAAGTTACAACATTCTCTATTGAGACTATCATTTTTCATGGTCTCACTCGCAAAACAGAACTTTCTCTCAACCATCCGAGATGAGTTAAAAGAGGAAGGAAGGGTTAGAGAAAATATAAAGGGTCAACGACATCAAAAAGATAGATAACATCAAGAAACAATGAATTCATGTTAGTGCTTTCTAAACCCTTAATTGTGTGAAAACAATGTATTATGTTGTGAAAACAACGTAATTCAAGATCAAAATGGAAAATAGTAATTTCATAATAGTCATATCAAATGGAAATTAATAATGGAATAAGAAAATTCTAACATATATTTCTAAATTTTAATTAAAAACATTATTTTTAGTCATTAATCAACAATTTAAAACTTTTTAAAGTTTTAACATTTACATTACATACTATGTTTTTGAGGTTTTTAAAAATATCTAGAATAAAATTAAAAATAAAGGGAGCAAATATTTTAACTATTTTTTTTAAAGAAAACATGTTAGCCATCTAAACAAAGAAATTTGAAATTTTGAATGCTAAAAAGAGTAACCATAACTTCTTCTATGAATAGTCTAGAATAAAGTCTATCTTTATCTAAATCCCTAGGAGGAAATAAAGAAAGAACACTGTGAAGATCAACAATTTAGTAAGATCAAAATAAATATCTTTAAAATAATTAAGAACAATGAGTTTGAGTTTTGAAGGATTATATTTTCATTTATTCTTATCCTTCTTCAAAGCCTCAATTAAATTATTGTGTCTACAAATAAATAGTAGCTTTATGAACAACTTATTATTCTTATCACCTAACTTAATACAATTAGTCCTATAATAATGATACCGAAAAATTTTGTCTTAGTCCATAATTTGTTCTAAGTCCATAATTTGTTGGTACCCTTTTCCCAACGAATTTATAAGTTTAGTGAAAAAAGGGTTATCATCGAAGACTTTGCAAGAAATACATTTAATTTTACTCAATAAACATTTTTTCTTATTAAAAATATTACAAAAAATAGACCTATTCCACTTAGAAATATTAGTTTTAAATCTAATCATATTATTAGTCCAACAACTAGAACCAACCTAAGAGTTTCTACTCTAATTATGAAAATTACTATGAGAAATCCAAGGAGCCATAAATTTAAAAGATCTATCGCTCTCTTGGAAGGTGTCTCTATCCCTAATTATATGGGCAACATGGTCAGACTTTAAGAGAAAAATATATAGAAGAGAAGTATTCTAGAATAGGAGACATCAAGGCTCATTTGCCACATCCCTATATATCCTTTCTTTTAGATTTCTCATATGTCAAGTGAAAAAGGCTACCCTTAAACCCCAGGTCTTGCAAACCATAAGTATTTAGACAATTGGGCACAACATTAACGTAGCGACACAACTGATTACTCATAGTGAATGCCTTAGTAACTTACATAAAGTAAATAATCAAATAAGAACAAGGAAAACTTTCATTATATTATATTATCTTATATCTTACCACACATCCATGATGCATGCCACAACAACAAACAAGATCAACAATTAACCATGACTTCGAGCATTGTAGTTAGTATCACACGAAACGTGATACAAATTTACAGATTCGATACGAATCTTTGTGGCAATGATACAAATCAAGATATGTATCGTTTTGAATCTAGAATCGTTTTACGAATAGCATGAATCGATCGAATCGGTGTTGAGATGCAATTCTATGGGCGGCACATGATTCATGTGTAAACCGGTTCACGCAAAAAGTGGGACAGCTTGACGCGACCTAGTACAGTAAAAACCCTAAAATATCATTTTTTAAAATTTTTTTTATAGAAAGGCTAATTTTTACCTTAGATTGTTTCTGTTGGTAAACCCACTATGTAATATTAAGAGAAAATCCTATTTTCTCATTCCCCTTTTATTCTTGCTCTTTCCTTTTCTCTTTTCTCTATGTACACAGTTCAATGTTCATGTTATTCCCTATTGCATTGTTGTCATTATTGTGATTTTTCTCACAACTTCCCACTTCCTAATCAATATTTCTGGTAGTCCCCTCTCTCTTTGCTGCGGTGCCTTTTTTTTTTTTATTTGGCTTCTCCTCTCTTTTCTACTTGTTGTTTGCTATTTGGGGAGACAAATGGGTCTTAACAAAAAAACAAAGAAAGTGATATCATATGGAAACACTATGAAAGTGTCCCTCCGCATAGGCTATTAGTAAAATGCAAATGTTGTTCTTATTTTTGTTGGGGTGGAGTTGCAAGGATGAAATATCATCTGTAACAGCTCGACAACTTATTCAGGATTGATGACTGTCCCCACAAACCAACACAAGACTTAATTTTCAGCGTGCTTTGTCCTCACTCACACACTTTTCGGGAACTTCCTAGAAGGTCACCCATTCCATAATTTTTCCACATTAAGCACGCTTAACTTTGAAATTATTAAGTAATAGGCCATAAAAAAGTAAATGCATTTTGGTATAGGTAGTCCTAATCAATTCCTTTAAGTTATCCTCAATTGTATAGTTCCATACCTACACAACCTCTGGATCCCTCTTGCTCCCTCTCATTCTACTGTAAGTTTGATTCAATCATGTGCCTCTTACCGTCGGAAGCCGACCAGGTAGCTGCTCGTTGTCCATGCCACATTGCACCGGCGATCACTCCCCACCTTCGCATAGTGCCTAGGTGTCACATGCTCACCAGCTTCTGCTTGGTTTGTCCTTGAACCACATCGTACTGGGAGAGAGGTCTGCTTTAATACCATTATTGTACTGTCCCTATAAACCAACACAAGACTTTTCAGCGTGCTTTGTCCTGACTCTCACACTTTCTGGGAACTTCCCAGAAGGTCACCTATCCTATAATTTCTCCAAGTTAAGCATGCTTAATTTTGGAATTCTTAAGTGATAGGCTACCGAAAAGTAAATGCATTTTGTTAGTATAAGTAGTCCTGATCAATTCCTTTAAGCTATCCTTAATTGTATAGTCACATACATACATAGCCTCTAGATCCTTATCATTCCAGTGTAAGTTCGATTCATTCATATGCCCCTTACTGCCGAAAGCCTACCAAGTAGTCGCTCCTTGTTCGTGCCACATTGCACCGACGATCACTCTCCACCCTCGCCTAGCACTTGGGTGTCACATCATCTAGTTGGAATAATGGTAAATGTAAGTGCTTGTACAAGTATTTTAGATATGGTAAAGGAGATATTCATCAAACTATTGGAAGAGAAAGAAAAGAAAAAAGGTGAAAATAGCTTGAATTTTTTTGAAAAAGCTGAGACCTAGGATGTAAGTGGTCATCAAAAGAAAAGTATGGATTCTTTTGTCAACAAAGAAAATGGAGGGACATCTAAATATTTGAAGCAAACAACAATGAATACAATGTTCAAAGATAGAGATGTTGCCATTCAAGAAATTTGCAAATGCAATTTTGCTAATGCCTTACCATTTAATTTGGTTAGAAGCCCCCATTTTATTCAAATGACGAAAGCTGTTGGAGAATTTGGTAGGGATTTAAAACCTCCTACTTATCACGAAGTGATAGTCTCTTTTTTATGAAAGCATTTGATAGCATCCATCAAAATTTGGAGAAGTACAAAAGTAAATGGGAGAAATAGGACTGCACTTTGATGTGTGATGATTGGACAGATGGGAAAGGAAGGTCACTCACTAATTTTCTTGTTAACAGTCCTAGTGAGACTATTTTTCTAAAATCTATTGATACTAGTGATGTAATTAAGGATGCCAAGCAAATGTTTGAATTATTGGACAACATGGTAGATGAGATTAGGGAAGAAAATATAGTGCATGTTATAACAGATGGTGCTTCTAATCTTGTGGCAACAAGAAAAATGTTAGAAAAGAATAGAACTAAATTATTTTGGTCATCTTGTGCAGTTCATTGCCTTGATTTAGTTCTAGAGGATATTGGAGAGCTTCCAATTTTCTATGCTACTATTACAAATGTAAAGAAAATCACAACTTACATATATAGGCATACATGGGTTCTTAATTTGTACAAAAAAGCATTCCAAGGGAAAGAAGTTAGCTAGACCAGCCGTAACAAGGTTTGCAACTGCTTATCTTACATTAAATTGCATTATGCAATAAAAAAATACATGTTTGCTGTAGAAGAGTTTGCTTCTAGTTCTTATGCTAATAGAGTTGAGGCTAAGCTAGTGATGAGCATAGTGTTGAGTGATGATAAATTTTGGAAATCCATCAAATATTATTTTAAACTGTGTAATTCCACTTGTAAAAGTACTTGGACTTGTAGATGGGGATTCAAAACCAGCCATGCCATATATTTATTGAGCAATGGATGGAGCCAAAGAGCAAATTGCTGAAAATTTCCAAAAGAAAGAGTCAAGGAATAAGAAAGTGTAGAAAATCATTGATACTAGGTGGAATTTACAAATACATAGACCTCTCTATACAGCTGCATATTATCTTAATCCTAGGTAAATAGACATTCTTAATATCCTAAATTTCATTTGGTTACCTATTCATCCTGACTCTTTTTTATTGTTTGGTTAGGTTCTATTATGACAAAAGCTTTAATCCAGATAGTGAGGTTTTGTATGGTTTCTATGAAACCATTGAAAGAATGGTTTCAGATAGAAAGACAAGATTTTTAATTGATCAACAACTTAAGAAGTTTAAGTCGGCCAAAGGATTGTTTGGAATGAATATGGCAATAGACACTAGAGACAAGAAGTAACCCAGTAACTCTTCAATTTTCATACTTTGCTAACTTTACAAAAAATTATAAATCAATAAGTAATATAACATACTTTGCTAATTGTTTATACATATTTTGTTTTGAATTTTGATAGCTCTTTGGTGGGAGAGTTATGGTGGAGAGGGTAAAGAGTTACAAAAGGTAGCCATGAGAATTTTGAGTCTTACATGTAGTGCAACATGATGTGAAAGGAATTGAAGTAAATTTAATCAAGTGTATACTAAAAAAAGAAATCGCTTGGAACAATAAAGACTAAATTCACTTGTGTTTGTTAATATAACCTACAATTAGAGATGAGACAAAAGTGTAGAGAAGAGAGAGGAGAGACTTATGATTCCATATACTTATCCGATATTGAATTAGATGATAAATAGATTATTGAAAAAGAGGATCCATGCTTACCAAATGATGCTTCATGGATGGATATACATGAGTGCTTTACTTTTGAAGAAGGAGCTCCAAGCAAGAAAAGAGAAAGAGGTATTTGTGCTGATTTAGAATTACAACTTGAACAAAAAATACTAAAAATTTAATTACTGAAATATAGATTGATAAGCTGATAAGAAGGAAAAATCTATAATAGAAGATGATGATGAAATTGAAGGCATTATTAAAGATAGGATGGAAGAGGAAGAACTTTTAATTTTGAAAGATGAAACTATTGACAGACCCCGCTATAAATAAGACTTTGATTATTCCCCAAGGAAATATTGATTGCTCAAACCATTAATATGTTTAAGAAAATAGTAATGCATTTCAAAAAAAGTAAAGCAAGGAAACATGAACCTAATGTTCAAGAAAATCAACAATGTGTTTTATTAAAATAGAAGTACTGGGTAACATTTAATTTTCCTCCTCAAGAAGCCTATTATTGTATAATCCATGTACATGGATTAATGAGCGACTATTTACTTAGCTGTGTAAGACTTCAAGAAGTGATGGAGGCATCATATATCTGTGATCATAGTACATTGGGAGTGGATAATTAAAAGAGAGAAATATAATAACTTATGATGAAATCTATGTATATGTAATTATGTGAGAATTATCGATATACTGTTTTGTTATTGATATTATTAAGTTTTCTTTTATTCTATGATTATAAGTAAGTTGTAATGTTAGTCATTGAGATTAAGTTATGTTTAATAATAAAATAGATGCTCATCCTTACTAAATATTCAAGGAATAAGGATAATGACACCCTAAAGATGGATTAGATTAGTAGACTATCTCGTACATTATCGAATGAATTATGTATTTAGAGAATATTAACATCTTTGTTATTTTAATTTTAGTAGACTGTGGAGATAAGTCAGATAATGTATGGAATGTAGAAATAAATATAAATTATGATGTCCTTTTTGACTTCCCCGTAAATAAACGTATTCACCATATCCTTAGTCTTTGTATATATCGAGAGATTGTTAGACATTCGAAAGTTATAGATAATGTTTATACCTTCCATGATCACGACTGGTTAGAAAGACCTACCAAGTATACTTTTAAACAGATAACAAGTGTTGAGCATTTGGCAGATTCTAGAGACCTTAGAGAGGACGAGGACCTGACACCAAAAGAGCTAGTCGAGATAGAGGGCTGGTATAGTGATTGATAAGTTTGTAATTGACCCTCTTTTATGGTCCACATATTTATGTTTGGCCTTTATTTTATTTGGGTTTTACATTGATTTCTATATTAATTATGCAGTTTAGTATAAAGAGGCCACAAGTGGATTTTAGGTGTGTTTTGGGTCCAAATTGATGGAAAATTAGGGCTTCGCAGTAGTCAGCAAGAGCATGAGTGCTTCAAGCTCAATTAATGAAGAAATTTTAGGGTTTTCAAACCTATTAAAGAGAGACTTTAGGCACCAAGTTTGACATCTTGTCTTTTACTCTTCGATACACCTTACATCTTGTCTCTCTTGCATCGGATCGTTGGCATATTCTTTGTGGGACTTGGAGCTTTGAGCGACCGTACTTGAAGACCAAAAAATCATCTCTTTCAAGTTTACTTTTTTCTATGGCTTTGTTTATGATTCTTTTAGTTCTTCTTTTTAGCATGAGAAACTAAGTTCATAGTTAGGGCTCTAGGAACTATTGTTCATGAATTTATGAGATTTTGAAGTTTGAATCTATATTTGGTTTCCGTTCGTGATTAACTTTTATCCTATTGTGCATAATTATAATCCTAATTTATTATATCGTCAGGAAATTGTACCTCAATTAGTTAATAGATCTATATGATAAAACGAGACAAAAGATTAGGTGGACCAAACCAATCTTTCTCTTCCAATCGTTATTAAATTAACAAGTTCATAGGTACTTTATGTTTTCTTTAATTGATATCTTGCATGATGCTCTGGGAACTATTGTTCATGAATTTATGGGATTTTGAAGTTTGAATCTATATTTGGTTTCCGTTCGTGATTAGCTTTTATCCTATTGCGCATACTTATAATCCTAATTTATTATATCGTCAGTCAATTGTCCTCGATTAGTTAATAAATCTATAAGATAAAATGAGATAAAGGATTAGGTGGACCAAACCAATCTTTCTTTTCTAATTGTTATTAAATTAACAAGTTCATAGGTGTTTTATGCTTTCTTTAATTGATGTCTTGCATGATCATTGGGGATATTAATTTAGAGAAAAGAATATTAGTATTACATAATCATTGGGTATTAATAGTATTTGTATGAATGATTGGTGATCATAAAGAAATCAAATTTAGAGTTAAATGGAAAAATAACATAAAGGATTGAATGAGAACACCCATATTTCCTAAGTTTCTCTCCTATAAGTTCAACTAAGACGTGCATTGTGTTATTTGCTTTTATTTATAAATTTTATAATTAAATTCTGATTCTGACTTAATTTCACATCTTTTAGGCTCAAATAATTAAATTAAGAAATTCTTAGTAATTGAAATTCAACCTTATGGGACGATATTTCAGGAACTTATTTTAGAACTCTTTATTACTTATCGATGGGTACACTTGCCCTATGAACAGTGATAACGACTAGGACTAAGTCCTCAGTGTGTTGAGTGTGGATATGGACTGCTCATAGGACTTAGTCTACATTTTGATATTGTAAATAGATTTTTTGAGTCTTAGAGTATGTTTAGTAAATCTTTTCAATAGCTTTTTGAGATAAAAAAGTTGTTGGTGGTTATTAAAATCATGTTTAGGTGAAAAAATTAAAAGATGTGGATTGTTATTTTCTAAAGAGAAAACCTATTGGGTTAAAAGCTTCAAATTGGGCAATCTTTTTGGAAAGCTGTTGGGACAAAATAAATTTTTTTATTAATAACCTTACCACTTTTTGTACGGAGAGTTTATTGTCACCAACTGCCACATCCACCAATACCTTATTCAAAAAATAACATTTATGAGCTTCTTTCAGCCAAATTCTTCTTTCCATTATAGAGATTGTGCTCATATGAAGAGAATGTGAAGGATCACCAAGAAAACGTGTGAGATCTACGGATCTACAAACAAGGTATGGTTTTCCAGATCTTTTTTTGAAAATTGGGCATTTTATTTAGAAAGCTGTTGGGACAAAATAAATTTTTTTATTAATAACCTTACCACTTTCTGTACAGAGAGTTTATTGTCACCAACTGCTACACCTACTAATACCTTCTTCAAAAAACAACATTTATGAGCTTCTTTCAGCCAACTTCTTCTTTCCATTACAGAGATTGTGCTCATATGAAGAGAATGTGAAAGATCACCAAGAAAACGTGTGGGATCTACAGATATACAAATGAGGTATGGTTTCTTGGATCCTTTTTTTTCTATTTGATTCCACAATGAGTGATTTTTTCTCTGGGGTTCCACTTTCAATTGCTGTTATTTTTGGTTTCCCCTTGTTGGGAAAGAAACCCTAGAGTATACACCAACATCTTTCATGGATAAAAATTAAGCTTAGATTAGTGGGTGTTTTCATTCTTCATTATTACTTACCATAGGAGGTTGTGTTTTGTGGCTTTGGTTTGTTGTTTTGGGTATGTCTGTTGGCTGCCTTTTTGTTATTTTTTTAATGTATTTTAATTTTGATCCTTGGTCCTAATTTGCATTTTCTTGCTATACGTATAAATGGAGCTATTGTTGATGATTTGCCCTTAGATGTCTCCAAGTTTGTTATAGTTTGGATCAAGTGATATGTGTAACGCCCCAAATTTTGTAATATTAATTATTATATTTATGTAAATCTAAATGTATATATATGTGTGTGTTGATTTACTTGATAATGATGTTTAAGTGTATTAAGTATATGGATGTGTGTATGCATGACTAGTTGAGCTGAAAATGGGCTAAGTGCCTAAGTGCAGGGGGTGATACTGGGTTGTTCTCGCTATAGCGAGAGGAAGCCTTGCGAGGAAGGACCAGAACTGTCGCCTTCTCGCTGTAGTAAGAGACATCTTGCTGTAGCGATAGTCTGGGGTGCATTTCTGGGTGCAGTCTCGCTGTAGCGAGATTCTGCAGAAATCAGGATGCAATTTTGTCTGAGATTTTCACTATGGCGACAGAGGACGTCGCTACAGCGAGAATTTCTCGTTGTAGCGAGAGTATCGCTATTTGAGGGGTTTTAAAAGGGGGTTTAGGGATTTGAGATTCATTTCTCAAATCTCTTCAATCCTCTCGACCCAAAACTCTTTTCTATCGATTATATTGCCTCCAAAGCCGTTCAGAAGCTTGATTGAAGGTTAAATCCGTGTGGGGAATGCTTGAAGGTGAGTTTTAATGATTAGAGTTTCTGTTTTTCAACCACATTCTCTGTTTTTGTGGTTTCCTTGGGTTCTCATGGAATTCTTCCATGTGTTTAGGCCGCAATTTGTGTAAGGAGCACATCCGTGGACAAATCCGAGTGTGAGTCTTCAATCCGAGGTAAGAGGGGACTCTACCTTATCTCAATGTATTGTAATTCTTGTGTGTTTTGATGATTAATGCAATGTGGCTGAGATAGAAGATAGAAATTGTGTGTTTGATGGAAATTGATATGTAATGTGATGTGTGATAGAATAATTGGACCCCGTGAGGGTGATTATGGGTGATAGAATGTCATTGATTGGTGAATTAATGATATTGTAAATAAATGTGGGCTATGTGCCTATAATGTGAAATGAATGTGGGCCTAATGCCGTATATTTGAGTGCCATGTGGGCTGTGTGCCGTGTGTAAGCATGACTACCTATACCAACAAAATGCATTTACTTTTCGGTGGCCTATCACTTAAGAACTCCAAAGTTAAGCGTACTTAACTTGGAGCAATTATGGGATAGGTGACCTTCTGGGAAGTTTCCGGGAAGTTTGCGAGTGAGGACAAAGCACACTGAAAAGTCTCGTGTTGGTTTGTGGGGACAATCGTCAGTCTCGAATAAGTTGCCGGGCTGTAACAATAATGGTATCAGAGCAGTTCATCCAAACAGGACTGGGGTATCGGGCTGAAGCGTCCGAGATAAGTGTTGATTGTTTTGTTTGCCTAAATTATAAATGTATTATTGATTTGACGTGCTGGACTATGACTGTTAAATTGTGAAGCTAGATTGAATATGTCTGGTAGAGGTAGAGGTAGAGGAGCTAGAGGCACCAATGACCTCATGGAACGTATGGCTCAAATTCTGGAAGCCATGGTGCACAATCAAGGTGGAGAGCCAGTTGAGTATAGAGGGTTATCTGCCTTCAGTAGGCATGATCCTTCCAAGTTTGAGGGTGGATTCAACCCCGAAGGAGCTTAAAGGTGGATGCCCGATGTGGAGAAGATCTTCAATGCAATGGGGTGCCGAGAGGAGAACAAGGTTGCCTATGCCACCTATTTGCTATGTGGAGAGGCTGAGGACTGGTGGAGGTTTTTCGGTCAGACCTTGCCACAAGAAGATGGCTATGTCCAATGGGAAACATTCAAGACCATCTTCCTAGGGAACTACTTTCCCTAAGACCTAAGGAAGGAGAAAGCTAGGGAATTCCTTGAACTAAAGCAAGGAAGTATGACTGTGGGGGAATATGCAGCTAAGTTTCAGGAGCTAATGAAGTATTGGCCTCATTATCAGCATGGTGATGGACATGAGGATCTGTGTGCTCAGTTTGAGCATGGATTGAGGCCAAACATTCGAGCTGCGGTCAGTGTGTTTTAGCTGACAGATTTGCCCACCCTGGTGAGCAAGAACAAAATTTTTGAAGCTAACTCAAGAGGGAAGACAGTGGACACTAGGGAAGCCGACCCAGTGAGGCAAGATAGAAGACCCCCTAGGTTCTCAAGGGGACCGTACTTGGGATTAAGTAGCTCTTAGTCTCGAGGGAGTTCATCTCAAGAGAAGAGCAGTGGGAGTGGTTCAGGATCGAGTTCTTTCAGAGGGCCGCTTAAGTGCTTCAGGTGTGGGGGGCCACACATGGTGAAGGACTGCCCACAGCCAAGGATAACTTGTAGCAACTGTGGGAAGTTAGGGCACGTTACAAATGAGTGCTGGGCTGCCAAGAGGGGTGGTAGTGCAAGTGTAGCTCAGAGGCCGGAATCAAGAGGAAGTATGGGGCCAAGCAAGGGGCAGAAGCTGAGCATCCCCGGGAGAGTCTTTGCTATGAGTAGAGTAGAGGCTTCATAATCAGAGGAGCTGATCCGAGGAAAATGCATTATTAAGGGTTGATTGCTTGATGTGCTGCTTGATTCGGGTGCTACGCACTCCTTTATATCTGTGGACTGTATCAAAAGTCTGAATTTGTATGTGACAGAATTACCGTGTAATGTTGTGGTGACTACCTCTACGGGTAAGCCAGTTGTGATGTCATGGGTATGCTTGGGGTGTTCGATAATGGTACATGGTAGGGAGTTTGAGGTGGACTTAATTTGTTTATCTTTTTTGCAATTGGATGTAATTCTGGGAATTGATTGGCTTGCTGCCAACCATGTGTTGCTGGACTATAAGGAGAAGACTTTGATCTTCGGTGAGACAATGACAAAGGTTCCAAGGCTTTTGAGCCAGGGAGCGTGGGAGAACATGGTAAACGCCAAGGCTTTCATGGTTGTGTTCTCAATGGAAACCGAAAGCGTGGTGGAGCCGGAGTATATTCTGGTGGAAAGGGATTTCTTGGAGGTTTTTCCCGAGGATATTTCTGAGCTACCGCCTGAGAAGGAGATAGAGTTTGCTATTGACCTCATTCCGGGAGCAAGCCCAATTTCTGTGGTGCCTTACAGGATGTCACCAGTGGATTTGGCAGAGGTCAAGAAGCAAGTAGAAGACCTATTGTAAAAACGGTTTGTAAGACCGAGTGTGTCACTGTGGGGAGCACCAGTGCTCTTGGTAAAGAAGAAAGATGGAAGCATGAGGATGTGTGTAGATTATCAGCAGTTGAACAAGGTAACAGTCAAGAACAAGTATCCGCTTCCAAGGATCGACGATTTGATGGATCAGCTGAGGGTACTAACCAGCACACCTATACCCAAGCATCCAGCACAAGCGTGCTTCAAGCCACATGTGTGGTCGTGCTTGTGGTCTTGCACGCCTGTGCCTACCTGCGAGAAGTCTAACTCCAAAGCAATTTTAGGGTTTTCAAACCCTATTAAAGAGATCTTAGGAGGAGTGACTTAATTAGACATCAATTTGTTATCATACTTTCTATGCCTTTTACACATCTCTTTTATATTCTCAATCTTGGTGTTAGCCAGTCACTGATGACTACTGAAGCTTTGGAAGCGCCTGTTGAGATCAAGAGCTCTCTTCATCTTTTATCCATTGGAGACCTCTTTAGTTTGCATTTACTTTTCGATTACTATCGATTGATTTATTGTTATTTTGGTTTTTTTTTTATACCATGTGTAGCTAAATTCATAGCTAGGGCTATGGTGTTTTTTTTGCATGACTTTATGAGAACTTTATGATTAAGAATAATTTCATGTTTCCTTTTCTTGATTGGTGCTTACCTTACTACGCTATACTTGTATGTTAGAAATTAACAACTCTTAAACATACCATATAAACCACATATAGTTAATAGATTTATAGGGTAAAATGAGAAAAAGAATTAGGTAGACTACACTTAGTTCTTCTTTTTCAATCATTATTTAATTAATAGCTCGTAGGCTCTTTATACTTTCTCCCTCTTTTACCTTGCATAATCCTTAGGAGTAATAGCTTAGGGAAAATATTGTTAACATTGCATGATCATTTTGTATTAATAAATTTAGTATGAGTGATTGACAATCATAGGAAAACTGAAATTAGAGTTAATCTAAAAGAGAACATAATAATTGTAAAGGTGAAACTATACATTTTAGGTTTTTCTCGATTAGTTTGCACTATTTTAATTTCTTTTTAATTAGTTTTATATTTAAATCTTTGTTTTATTTAATTTTACATCGATTAAGTTCTAACAATTAAATCAAGAAATTCTTAGTAATTGAAAATAATCCTTGTGAGATGATATCTCAAGAACTTATTTTAGAACCCTTTTTTACTTTTTGACGGGAACACTGACACACAAACAACGATCATTGGGAGTAATAGATTAAAAAAAAATTGCTTACATTGGATAATTATTGAGTGTTAGTAATATTAGTATGAACGATTGGTGATTATAGAGAAACCATAATTTGAATTAAACTAAAATTAAACATAAAAAGGTATAAAGGTAAAACTACAAACCCTAGGTTTCTCTTGAATAATTTTTTATTAGAAGTTACACTATTTAAGTTCAAATAATTAAATTATGATAGTTTTAATAATTAAAAATAATATCTATAAAATGATATTCTAAAACTCAATTTAAAAATTTATTTTATTTTTATTTGACAGATATACTTGCATACAAAGAGTAGCACTGTCAACTCTGTTAAAATGCATTAGAGGAAAGATAATTAAATGATTTACTATAAAAAGAATTATACTAGAAGAGAAAAAATAGAAACAAAAAGAATTTAAGTTATCAAGGTTCTTAACCTTTAATTTTGGTATTTTTTTTACTTTTTATTTTATTTAATATATTGCATGTTTCTATTATATGCTATCTTAATATAAGAATTCATTATGATATATAGTAACTTCCATGAAAAATGGTCTTATATGTATCATTTTATATGAATCAAATAAAATTTACATGTCTTTGATATTGTTTATTGATAATAATAATTAATTAATGTCGTTAACTTCAATATTTTAAACTAAGTTTAAATATTTAAAAATAATAATTTTTATAAAAAAATTATATTGAAAATACAAAAATGTAATAAATATTTATTATTTTTAAATACTTAAACTTGGGAATAACATTGGCAAAAACAATAATTAATTAATAAATAAAAATAAATAGACAAAATTAAGTTGAATTTTACGAGTGCTTTTAGTAATGTTTTTAAATTAAAATTTTACTTTATTAATATACGTTCACCTTTATTGTATTGTCAAAGTAAAATTTTAATTTTTAACTGAAAATAATAAAAAAATCTCAATTTTTTAAAATAAAAATACCTATAATATTAACAGAAAATTTTCCTAAATATAAATTTGTTTAGCAAGTAACAGGGTGTAAAGTAGAATCTGAGAAGATTGATTGAGATCAGTCAACGCCTTCGCCCGATCCATACCATACCCGTTCGTTTTCGAATCAGGTGAACAGCAATACCCCACCTTCAAATTTCAATGCAGATTTTCGCATTCTCGAAATTTCCATTAACCATAACAAAATTACACTTGCTTATTTTCGGCTCACCAACTTGCCAACCAACAAAACCTTTGCTCTGTGTGAAGCATTAAGTGAGAACCTTCAGAACTCTCAGCTACCCCATCAAAACGAAAAGAAAAGAACAAAAAGATCTGAATTTATCTATTTCCTCCCAATACTCAAAACTTTTGTCGTGTGACACCCTTTTGAAAATTGGACTCAATTTTGGACCTAATTGATTGTCGTTTATAGTTATATATAGGTTTTGGTTGCTGTTCGGGAAATTCAGTGATTTGGTTTATTGACAGTGGCTATGGCTGCCAATGAAGATGGTGATCAGGAATATGCACCAAAGAAGAAGCCACCTTCTGAGGATGAGAAGAGGTTGATTTTTTAATTTAATTTTTATTTGATTTTGGTTCTTTGGCGGTGTATGTTAGTTTTAGTTGTTGTTGAGGGTAGAGATTGTGTTCTAAATGTTGTATTTTTTGTGAGTGAAAATGAAGGAAGAAGAAAATTGTGCCTGGGAGTTTGATGAAAGCATTGGTGAGGCCTGGTGGGGGTGATTCTAGACCTTCAGATGGTGACCAGGTTATTTCTCTTTTTTACCGGGTTGGATTTTTATAATAAGTGTAGGAAAGCAATGGTTGTAGTGTGTTCAGTAGTGGTTGATTTTTGTCATGAAATATGTTGTATCTTGTGTCCCAGGTTATCTATCACAGCACAATTAGAACTTTGGATGGAGTGCTTGTGGAATCTACCAGGTCTGACTATGGAGGTGAGGTGATTTAAGCTGGTTAGGACCTTTTTTGAGTGTTTTGATTAACAAGATAATAGTCATTTCTGTTGATTTAGTCTTTTATAATTATTTCTTTATTAAAAGCTGATTTTCTTTTTATATTTTGATCCTCTACTTTTGGTTACTGCTTGATTTATTTTCGCTTGAGAATTGACATGGATGCAGCACTTCTTGATAGCACCTGTTGTGAACTCCTAGGGATAACAAATAACTTGACTTGCAAATTTCATAGTGAGGCACCCCACTGTAGAAAATATTGGAAGTTGAAACTTCAGATTTTGTTATTAGGCTTAAGTAAAAATAGTATTAGTGCCAAAATATTTTCTTCCGTAGTAGTTGGGTTGGCTAACTTTATATGTTACTGCAACAGGCAAGGGCACCCCAATAAGACATGTTTTGGGCAAAAGCAAGATGTTATTGGGTTTGCTAGAAGGAATTCCAACAATGTTGAAGGGTGAAGTGGCCATGGTAATATTCTAATTATTTAATTTTATTTTCTTTCTGATATATATACTCTTTTGCTGGTGGCTAAAAGCTCAAGTCATCTTGCCTCATGGTTTATTCATATTATATTGGATCTTCTCAGTGGTCTTGATTTATTATGATTTTGAACTTAGAACCTTAATTTGTGTGCAATATGGGGACAATAATCTTTCATTTGTAGATATAACAGAATATTACTTCTACGGTGCTAACTAAGAAGAATGAAACCGTTGTTATCATAATCTTAATCATCTATGATTTCTACTATTATAATGAAGGAGGAGGAAAATTGACTGTTACCCAGTACTTCTATTTTAATAAAACACGTTGTTGATTTTCTTGAACATTAGGTTCATGTTTCCTTGCTTTACTTTTGGCTGCTCCTACCTATGGTTTTTCTTGAGGATTTGAGGGATCTTATTTGAAATGCATTACTATTTTCTTAAACATGTTAATGGTGTGAGCAATCAATATTTCCTTGGGGAATAATCAAAGTCTTATTTATGGTGGGGTCTGTCAATAGTTTCTTCTTGGGTACTACTTCTGTGGACCTTTAGTTGGATATGAGGACAACTTTTAGATGACTTTTTTTTTTCTTTTTCATTTCCCCCCTCAATTCTTCTTTTCTATTAGGTGGGTTTCTTATTCTTTGATTGTGTTTTCTTTAATATGTTTTTTAATTTAGAATAAAAAATAATTATCTAATTATACTGAATTATTTATTCTTGCAGTTCAAGATGAAGCCACAGTTGCATTATGGTGAAGATGATTGTCCTATTTCTGCTCCTAATGGTTTTCCGAAAGATGATGAACTTCATTTTGAAATTGAGCTGATAGAATTTTTCAAAGCCAAGGCAAGGATGTGTGCTTTGAGTTCAGTTTTTATTCTAATGATTATTTGCTCTATCTTATTCTAATGACGTTTTGGTTTCATTCTATTCTATGAAACATTTTCCATTCTTAATTGGGGGTTCTTTACCCTTTTCATGTACCAAAAGTAAAAGGAAATTATTTTCATGTTTATCTTTTTCAACCCTTTAATCCTTATTTGGATAGTCATAAATATTTTTGCTGTGTTCTCCATTACTGCTGTACTGGTTTTCCCATTTTATGTGGATTCTTTTGTTCAGAATAACTATTTCTTGTGACTGATCTCTGTGTTGCAATCCTCATTTCTTCCTTCTGTGTATATTTCCAGGTTGTTAGTGACGATTTGGGAGTTGTGAAAAAGGTATAAGTGGCTGTAATGTATTGCTTCATAGTTTATAGATTTATTTTGAACATATTCATATGATCCTGGATGGATCTCATGGAAAATATGAATGTCAAACCCAAAAAGGAAAGGAAAAGAACTGTGTTGTGACAGAAATGTTGAGTACATCTCCGACATGGAAAATTGGAAATGGCTTCCTTTTTGAACTGTCTAGGCTTCATAACATGCTTTTAAATTTCAGTTGTAGTTAAAATGTGATTACCAAAATTGCAGCCTGATGTAGCCATGACTGTGGTTGTGTTGCTTTTGTAGACCCGCAATTTAAACCATTGCTTCATATACTATGAAGAAGCATGAGTGCATTTTTTTTACTAAGGTAGAGTTCTATGATATTTGAATTTAAGGGACTGTGTGAAAATTTTCTTTTTTGGTTTACAGAATCAATCTTATAAAATTATTTTAAAAAACTATTCTTGAATACAGAAAAGAAAAAATCTGCTTGATAGACTGGGAATTATTTTCTTCTCAGAAAGGTGTCCTCCGGTTAGGTGAGTCACTGTAGCAAAAACCATTTACAATCCCTTCTTGCTTATTAACCTCTAAAACCAGATTATCTTTGGTGGCAACATATGGTTTCCATTTATTCAAGAGTGCCTTCATAAGCTTCATCAAACCATAAACATGTTCATGTCTCTAATCTCTGTCAACTGTCAACTCTAGCCACCAAACACATGCCATGATTCTACAAGAACTAGTTGCACTGAAACCAACGCAGAACCCACCCCTTACTTGCATTCTCACTGAACATCCTCTGTGGCACTGGCTCTATTTCATTATATTCCATCCATAAACTTACTCCATTCATTTAATATCCCTAGCTTTGGTGTCACTGAGATAAGAGATGTCGTTTCTAGTCTATTGCTTTCTATTTCTATATATATATGGAAAGTTGAAAAATCATTATATAATAATCCAAAAATTGCAATAGAAAAAGAATCCAGAAATTGCAATACTACCATCTGGTTGATTACTCATGTCCATGGTAAGATGTTGATGACAGTAAGCAAAATTTGAAAGGATTGGAAAAGCAAGATTGTGTGGGAGAAGAAAAATGAAGTTACATGGGTGAGAACTTAGAAAACTAAAAACCAGAATCAAAACTCCTTTTAGATGTTCTCAAATCTGGGCTTTAAAGACTATAAAAGAGATACAATTTTAAAAACTGTTTTAAAAAATTAGTGTTATAATTGAACATGTTTTACTTTTTTCTTTTTGAAAAATAAAAGGTGTTTTTCTAAAACAGTAAACAAACAATTCTAAGTCTTTGTATTGAATCTTGTTGGTATATACAGGAAATTCTGACAATTGGGAATTGTATCATAATTTGTCAGAATGTTCACCCAAATATTTTGACATCTATATAATTTTTGCATCATGTGTTGGCATGGGCATATCTGGTAAAAACTGGAAAGGAGGATTAGATGTGGAAAGATATAACCTTTAAGGGAAAGTATCAGTCTTTTTTTTTTTGCTGATAGGTTTCAGTCATTTTTATTCAATAATCTCAATCACGTTATTTGTAACTCTAAGTGTAGGTAGTACATGAAGGGAAGGGTTGGGAATCTCCAAGAGAACCTTATGAAGTTCAGGCTTGGTAAACCAAATCCTTGTTACCTTTTTTCCATTGTTCATCTCTTCTCATGTCAGGCTGTATAATAAGTTAATGGTAGTTTCTGATGATATTTTGTTTGATTGTTTACCAGGATTTCAGCAAAGACAGTTGCTGGGAAATTGATCATGTCACATACAGAAGGAGAACCATACTTCTTTACATTTGGAAAATCAGAGGTATATAAATCATTTTACTCGTTGTTTGTTTATTATAATAATGATAATGATATTATGGTGGAATAAACTTAGAATGAGTTGGTCTCTCTTAATATGCCAAATATTTCAGCTATGATCTGATATGGCTATGCCCATATTTTTTATTTCTTGATTCCAGCAACCATGCAACTCCTTGAAAAATTAAAATAAATAAAAATGACATGAAACAGTTTATTTCTGAGGATTGTTGTGTTGACAACATCTTAGGAAATGCTTTCATATTATTGATTTGTGTCATTTGCATCTGGCTGTTACTCTTCTCTTAATGCAAATCAGGTACCTAAAGGCCTTGAAATGGCAATAGGAACAATGGTTCGGGAAGAGAAGGCTGTTATATATGTTACCAGTCAGTATTTAACTGAGTCTCCTCTGATGCCTGTAATAGAAGATTATGATGAAGTTCACTTTGAAGTGGAGCTCGTTCACTTTATTCAGGTTAGCAAGATCTTCTGTACTCAAAGTCATGGTTTATTGTTGATCTTGTTTGTTGTTGTGGCATGCATCATGCATGTGTGGTAAGATATAAGATAATATAATATAATGAAAGTTTCCTTATTCTTATTTGATTATCTACTTTATGTAAGTTACTGAGGCATTCACTGAGAGGCATTCATTGGTAGTCATATAGGAGTACTTATTATGTTTTCAGTGCTCAGACGTCAGGATTAGCCGATTGACTCCTACAGGCTTTATTTTGATTTTCTTTCCTGTTCTTGGTTTACTTGTCCCTGAGTTAAGTATTTGTCATATATTTCACTTTTTATGAAACTTTGCAAGAACTATGAGTAATCAGATGTGTCGCTACGTTAATGTTGTGCCCAAAGATTTGTACCTGAAATGTTGATTCTGTTCTGATTCAGGGTATGCAATTATTTTTTCACAGGTGTATTCAGATATCTGGATTTTATCCTTCATATTATTACTAGTGGTGTCTGAAAGACTGAAACATATGCTTTTGTAATTTTGTTTTATTTTTTCTGCCCTATGTTGTGCATATGAAATTTCATCTTGGCAATATATCAACAGGTGAGGGACATGCTTGGAGATGGGCGCCTAATAAAACGCCGGATTCGTGATGGGAAAGGTGTGGATTGAGACTCAAGTTATTTACTGGTACCAATCTTACAAGGAGTGCAGAATTTATAAAAGGCATCATGATTTCTCTTTAGCTAGATACAAATAAAACCAAAAAATTAAAAATAATGTTGTGGAGAATTCCTAGCTGATGCTTGAGTTTATATTCATGATATTTAATTATGCTATATTTCAGCAGTTACCATTTTTTTCTTTTCACAATTTTTATTATTGTTCTTTTGTTTAAGGTGGTATGTTAGGAGAAGGAGCTAAATTATTTACTTTTAAGCTTCATTAACATTGTTTTAAGTTCCAGCAGTTTACATCTATTTAAAATTTTATTATGATTTTGCATTTGTTTGTATCAAATAGGTGATTTTCCAATGGACTGTCCCCTTCATGATAGTCTACTCCGTGTTCATTACAAGGGCACCGTTCTCAATGAAGAAAAGAGGGTATTCTGTGATACAAGAGTAGACAATGATGGTCAGCCATTGGAGTTCTGTTCTGGAGAAGGGCTTGTGAGTTTCCCAACTTGAGCATAAATAAGCTCAAGTTGAATTGAGTCTTTTTATTTAGTTTTATTTTTTGTTATAGACTTTACTGTCTGAAAATTCCTTATGTAATTGTTTACCTAGAATTTATCCCCTTTAACATCAATGCTAATGATGCAAATACATCAATTTTTACATTGGTTATTGTGCTTGAATGTTTTAGGTACCAGAGGGATTTGAAATGTCTGTTCGCCTGATGCTTCCAGGAGAGATAGCTCTTATCACATGCCCCCCCGACTATGCTTATGATAAGTTTCCAAGGTTGCTCATGAACCTACACCTTTGACTTTGTGTTTAACCAATAATTAATGTTTCTTGAAGCTTTAGTGCAGACAATTTCCAATTGAATATGTTTTCTATCTCAGCATCCACTATCGTCTTGTTCTATTCCTATGCTTCATGTCATCCTTAGCATACTTCCTCCTTTTATGATCAGGCCTTCAAATGTCCCTGAGGGTGCTCATATACAGTGGGAAATTGAGCTTATAGGTTTTGAAATGCCAAAGGTACATTTATGAATTCTTCAGTTAAGTTCAATTTATTTTCTATAGAAGTTGCGTATATGCATTTAGCAATTATAATACCTGCAATGCTGTATGGTAGTGAATGCTTGGTGGTGAAATGTTGACAATTGCAAAAGTAAGTGTGGCAGAGATGAGAATGCTGATCAAGTTATGTTTATATTGTTCTCTAAATTTAATTATTATGTTTTTCAGTTCAGTTAGCTCCTTAAATATTCTTGAATGAGATATATTTCTGCTTTATTGTTCTATGATTTTAGTCTTTGGCTGAACTACGATAGTTATATGAAACAGAATATGATAAATCATACAAGTTGGATTTAATACTTCAAACAATATATAATTAACTTACACTGTTTTGTAACCCTTGACTGCTTTTGATTTCTATTTTACAAGTTGTGTACTGGTTCCTTATTAGTGGGCTAATGCTTTTGTTTGTTGTACTATATCCTTATTACTATGCCTAATGCATTGCGGATTTCATTCCTCATTGCAGGACTGGACTGGATTGGACTTCAAAAGTATAATGAATGATGCTGAAAATATTAAAAACACGGTATGCAGTTGCTAGATTTGTTTTAGTGATTATTTTTGAAAGGCTGAGTGGAGGTTTTCTCTTTCTCAAAATAATAAATCTAAATAGACAGCTAAGTTACCCAGCGATGGGTGGTTGTAGTGAAGTGGAAGTAGACTGTGACCTCAGGCAAACATTACTTCTAACATTAGGAGTCTGAATCCTAGAGTCACTGTCCTGGGGCAGTCTCGGTCTCAAGGGTTAGTCTTATAGCTATACCTGTAGGATACTCTCTAATCGTTGACTACCGTTACACTCAATTTATTCAAAGCTATTTGAAGACTAGGTGGCAATGTCTCCTTCTTATGTATAAATTCTTATTTAATTATATCTTTTTTATTATTGTTGTAATACAGTTTCTATGTTTTTGCCAATATATCATATCCTACATTGAGCACTTCTGTCAAACACGAGTGTGAAACTTTGTTGAGCAAAAATAATTTAAGAATTTGAAAGGGGTAAAATTTAAGCTGTCAAGTCAAGGCTCCCACTAACAGTTATGAATCTTCTGTCAGTGATCCAGATTACTGCTCTCTTTAGCTATGCATGCATAACATGAAGAAATGATTCTCATTTATGCTGAAATAATCAGGATGAAGCTAGAATAATACAAGGGAAGTTCATTAGAAATCCAAGAATGACTTTAGATAAAATTCTATGAAATTAAATATAGATAGTGTACGCTGATTTCATGAAAGTGCCCTCAATTTTATTTTAAATCCAGCCCTTTTCTTGTATAGATTATGAAGTTATGGCTTCATTATGGTTTATTTGATTAATACCTATGAAGCCTTGATATTCAGTACAACACAGATATGATACAAATACGAAAATACAAGAGATTCTTGAAAATACAAGATATGATACGGCCTAGATACATTAGCATAAATTAAAAAAAACATATTTTATACAAAAACAAATTACTTTTAAAGAGATGTTGGTGACTAATTCATATTAATGTATTACATTTTCATATTAGAACTATATGGAAGTGAGATCCATGAGCACTGAGTGATTCGAGTTGTCAACTATCATCACTGACCCACAACTTGCTAGCCCTTATCACCAATTTGTGACCCAGTAACAAATGACTTTTACAAGACCCAAAATGACCGTTATGTGTGAAAGCTTTGAGCATTGTTGCGTACAAGACCCACAAGGATTGCAACCTTTATTTGTGTAAGGCTAGACCCATGCTGCCACAAGCCCTAGCTAGAGGAGACGAGTGATAATGTTGGTTGAAGACTTTATCTCAAGTGTTGAACAATCATGGAATTGAAACTCACTGTTTCAATATTATATCTTCTGGCTGGAAGCTATACTCAAATGTATTGAGTCATATCCCAGCTGTATCAGGGCAGGAATTTATTTTTCAAAATAAAATAAAAAATTGGATACTTGTCCATTACTCACACTTTGGCCAAATTGGAGTATCCGGGCTTCTTAGGTTAATAGTAATACTCATTATTGTTTTCATACTTGTGCTACGATCACTTACGAAGATATTAAACAACACTTAGGGTTTACTCTTGGTTTTGAGTGAAGGGAAGTTGAATGTTTCATGTTGTTTGTCTCTTTCAGGGTAACAGGCTATTCAAAGAAGGAAAATATGAACTTGCCAAGGCAAAGTATGAAAAGGTATTAATCTTTCTCTCTTGAGGTAGGTGGAACCTTATGCTCTTACATTTATTGGTTGACTCTTTCATAGAAAATTTATTGCACTGGGGTTGTGTTAGGGTCCAGAATCTAAGCTTAGGTAATAGAAGAAAAAGAAAAGGATATTTTATTGATTATGATAGGAATTAGGATTACAAGAATCCCCCAGAGTCAAAGCTCCTCTCAGAGAATGTTATTCTCCTCTCTTAAGTCTAGCTGAAGAACTCCCCCCTCAATTCCTCAAACTAACAATTTAAATAAAGAACAATGAAACTAACATAATCTAATAACAGAATATCCTAACTGACTTATTCAAATTCAAAACAGCATCCTAAAAACAGAATAATAACAGACTTCCTAATTATTGATTATTGGCTTCCTTCCTACGGGAGTAGACCCGCCACACAATAGGCCTTGTAGGGCTTGTATTTCAGAGGCCTTCATTGCTGTTTGAGGTCCCATCAATACCACCCCTTGAACTTCCACTCTTGTCCTCAAGTGTGAATGAAGGAAACTGACTTTTGATGACTGTCACGTTATTGGGGCCTCACTTTCCTCTTCTTCCGCTAGCAGAGTCGCGATGACACCGCCCTCTCCTTGCTCCTCTCCTTCGTCTAAGAGCATTATCCTCAACGATTTTTCTAGGCATTGATGGTGAGGGCCGAATTTCTCTCCACAGTGAAAACAAAGCTCTTTGTTTTTATGATCCATAAACTCCTTCAAAGGAAGGTGTCTTACACCACGAGATCGCCCTCCGTTTGTTTGGGAACCATGCATGAAATTTCCTTTTGAATTTGGATCTCCTGAGGAACCCAAGGGCTCCATCATCGAGTTTCCTTCCCGCAGATTTTGTTCAACCTTGAGGTTGTCACAGATGAAGGGCGTGGATACTTCGATCCCTATTAAATGGTCGATTCCCCGAGGGAGTAGGTGCATAATAGCCCCAGCGGACAATGTGTATCACGGCTATCCGGGAGGTTGGGGACAGCAACCGCACCTTTCTCCGGATTTCTGACTAGAGACCATTCATAAAGAAGCCCAAAAAATGAACATCTGATAATGGTGGTGATACCTGCGACGCAAGGATTTCGAAGGCTTCTATGTATTCCTCAACCAAACCGGTTTGTTTAACCGTAGCCAATTCTTCAATGGGATTGTCAAGCCTCCCGACCCCAAATCTTGTTACCATGGACCTCTTCAAGTGCTCCCACGTTGCATTGTCTTCTTCATCACGCCATAGATTAAACCAATGGATAGTATTTCCACCCATACTCAACTTTGGGAGGTGGATTTTCATCTCCCCCAAAGTGCCATGGGCATCAAAGTAAGTTTCAGCCCTGCAAATCCACCCAACGAGGTCAACTTCGTCAAATTGAGGCATTTCTACCTTCTTGATTGAAGCTCGGTAATCGTCCCCATCATTGGGTACAGTTCTGGGAGGATGCAAATTCAGATTCGGACCCTCCTTGTTTCTGGTTTGGAATAACCTTTGTATGTCCTCCAGGAGCTTCACGTCTCTTTCTTTCATCTCTTCTCTCATCAGTGCTCGATAGTCTGCAAAGTTTGTCTCCATGCTCTGAATTTTTGCCTCTATCCTCTCCACTGATCTCGTGTGCATGGAAAGGTGATCCGGTAGGTCAGACCAATTGTTAGGGTCCAGAATCTAAGCTCAGGTAATAGACAAAAAAGAAAAAGATATTTTATTGATTATGATAGGAATTAGGATTACAAGAATCTCTCAGAGCCAAAGCTCCTCTCAGAGAATGTTATTCTCCTCTCTTAAGTCTAGCTGAAGAACTTCCCCCTCAATTCCTCAAACTAACAATTTAAATAAAGAACAATGAAACTAACCTAATCTAATAACAGAATATCCTAACTAACTTATTCAAATTCAAAACAGCATCCTAAAAACAGAATAATAATAGACCAGAATAATAACAGACTTCGTAATTATTGATTGTTGGCTTCCTTCCTACGGGAGTAGACCCACCACACAGTGGACCTTGTAGGGCTTGTATTCTAGAGGCCTTCATTGCTGTTTGGGGTTCCATCAGGTTGGAAATTTTAGATGGAACAGCTGTAGGTGTGCTGCTGCATCTTGATAGAAACTATAGATCTAAAATATTCATTGAATTGGTCTCAGCTATATATGGTGGTGTAATAGCACGCATTAGTCTTAAAAGGCTAGGAGAGTTGTTGTGAATGGTTTAAATCTTGGCTTCTTTGCTGAAAAAAATGGCATCAGCTAACAGCAAAATAGTTCACTTTTATTTAAAATTTTGTTTCTGCTAAATATATTCATACACTTGCAAAAGAATTTGAAGTGCTATGATTTGTATGCTATGACATTATTGATTATTTTGTCTATGTTGGAATCTCTGATTTTGTTAAAAGAATTGGATTTGTATGTTATATTGAATTTCTATTGTACATTCCACAATGATTGGATTTGCAATTCTCTTCGGTTTTTGTTTTTCTGGCTCTGAAACTCTCACTATATCATCAAACTTATATGTGGTAGTTGGCAATAGGTGCTTCGAGAATTTAATCATGTTAATCCACAAGATGACGAGGAAGGAAAAGTTTTTGTAGATACACGTGTAAGTGATCTTTTGTCTCTCTTGTGGAACATTAAAGAAGGGACGCACTGTTCCTAATTTATGATTGATAGGTTGATTCAATTTAGACTAAATCTTTGTATTCGTCTCTTTCACAATGATTGAAGAATTTGCTACACCTGAACGTTGCTGCATGCTATCTGAAGTTGGGAGAGTGCAAAAAATCTATTGAGACTTGCAATAAGGTATGGTTGAGACCTCTGCCTTCATGTAGCTTTCGTTTAGTTCGTTGGTGTAAACAGATAACTGCTTTAATTTGTTGTACATGCATCTGAAATATTAAGCTCCATCCAGTCCAAGTGAGCCTCATTTGTAATTCCTCTGGATCAACCACAGTGACTTACTACTTTTATAGAATCAATTGTTATTCCTTGATCAGATGTTGTTGTAAAGGGCTAAATTTTAAAGAAGATATTTTCATTCTTTAATTTGTTGTTGTACTATCGATAGAGGCTAACTTCTGTTGGAGTAAAATTTCTTCATGAAAATTCAATTTTCTTCATAAAACAAGCTATGCTAAATGGATGTTCTTAAATTTAGGCTTGGGCTTTATTTAATTCCAAAAACTAGTTTAATACACTCTACTTAAATCATATATGTAGCCAATATGGGATCTCAACACACCTCTCGCCCAAAATTGAACATCTGAAGTGGAGTGTGGAGATTATAGGACTGTTTCTCTTATATATATTGCACTAGAAAACCCGCTAGGCTAGGCAGGTTGCACAAAGAAATTAATGAAAGTAAGTTAAGTGCACCTGGAAAAACTGAGGCTAGGTTGATTTTTCTTTTTTATAGTTGAGGGTTGTCCGGTATTGAATGTATGATAGATAGACTTTGATATTATTTTGAATTTGGGATTGGGCCTAACTTGAATTCAAAAGTTAGCTTGTAAGGTAAGGATTGTTTTAGTCTTTATAAGATCTACTTTAGCCATGTATTTAGTCAATGTGAGATCTTAACAGATAGAAAAGGAGAAAAAAGAGAAATGTTGCAAAGAATGTGGTTGTCATTAATCTCCTGTTTAATTCGCTCAACTTCAAGATACCCAAGATACCTAGATGGAAACCTGTGTAGTGTATTTCTCACTAGTCACAAACATACCTAATAGAATTGGTCTAGTTGGTGTGATGCACATGTGCGTGTGCACACACTTTTTTCCCCCTACAATCAAACTATTTTCTTTGAAAACAAGCTGACCTTGTTACTGTCTTTGCATGGGTTAATTGTCTTGGTTGTGGGTAAATGAAAGAACTAAAAAACTTAGAGTATAAGATGGTTATAAGTTATAGGAAGAGTTTGATTCATTTTATTTCATTATTTTTATCTCTTGTAAGTACTTATTGAGAAATTTATTTAAATAAGCTTAACTTTAACTCAACTCCAAAAGTTAACTCAAGGGAGAGGATTGTTCAAATCTCATGAAGAGTAATGTTACTATATTCATAGCCAAGGTTGGAGGACATTTTAACAATATTTGTACAATTTTTTTTTTTCATGTATTCAATAGTGAGAATGTGAGAAGAATTAATCTTGATAATCTATATATGATTATATGATTAAGATTAACCCTTCTCACTTCTCATGCTCTCAGTTGATACACAAGCGCCCGTGTGAGTGTGTATAGGTTACTTTATAAGAGAAAACAGGGAAAGAACTCTATAATTCCCAGAATCTGGTACACACACAATGCAAAACATCAAGGGTTTGCACATCTCAATGTCAAAAGCCCTAATTTGCTCTTACAAATCGCACGATATTCCTCTCTAATCTCCCCCCTTATTAGTAGGCAAAATGCCTTATTCAAACAAGCTCACCTAACTGACTAACTAACTCAGTAATGTAACTAAGTAATTTATTTTAACTAACTATTAATGGGGTTTAACTAACAATACTCCCACCCTAAACACTTTTGTATCGTGGTTCCATTTGTTTGAAGCATTATGATTAAGTCAACCCACTACAGCAGTCCCAAGATAGTCTCAAGCCCACTTGGGTCAAACACAAACAAGTGGCTATAATCAATTTCTTTCAATGCCTTGTTTTCTTTAATATTTTTGGTCCTGAAACATTTCCTCTACAAGTGTATTTAGAACCCAAGGTTTTCTAGGCAAATCAATGAATCATGGTTCGTTGTCATTCTTTCTTTATTTCCCTAATGATGTTGCATGTGTTTATGCATTTCACAATTCAAAAGATGGTCTCCTTCCACACAAGAGAGCTCGTTTTCAGGTCTCATGTAAAAATAATATTCAAAAAATCGCAATATAGAAATAAAGTTCAATAATAAAGTTAAAATTATACTTAAATAGCCAAATCATATAATGATAATGTGATTTAGGTGTCATAATTATAAATGTGAAGTTTCACAACTTGTGGAGGGGGAAGAAAAATGGGCTGTCATTCGAAATGGTGTTATTTTGGTGAAAAAATGTGATTATACCTTTATTTTGTTAAACTTGTAAAATTGGGTGTAAACTCACGAGTGTACCTGAGTTCACCCAAGTTCACCCAAGATAGCTTCTCCTCTTCTGGCACTCCAATGGATCAGCTACCAATAAGACTACACTCCATCAAATGTTGGCATCATTGTCAAGATTTGATACTTGCATCTCCAAGCTCAAGTACCAGTTGATAGAAACTTGGTATTTTTATAAGAAAAAACAGGGAAAGATTTCTATAATTCACAGAACAGAACACGCAAACTGTAGAACTTTGAGGCTGTGCACCTCCCATTGTCAAAAGGCCCTAAATTCATCACACAGATCACATGATATTCCTCTCTAATTTCCCCTCTTATTTATAGGCAATGTGCCTTATTCAAACAAACTCGCGAATCTAACTCACCAATGTAACTAACTATTGGGTAACTAAGTAATTTATTTTAACTAACTACTACTTGGGGGTTAGCTAGCATAGTGGATTTTAGCTGCAAACTAGTTTGTGGGCTTGTACGTTGCTTTCCTTCCATGCTTATTAAGGCTCTTTCTGTGGGCCTTTTTCCTTTCTTTGGCTTAAAACTGGATTCTGGCATTTGATTTTATGTTCTATATAATAATTTTGCCTGTTATGTTTTCTTCAATGAACCATGCAGGTTTTGGAAGCAAATCCTGCACATGTCAAGGGTCTTTATCGACGCGGAATGGCCTACATGGCTGCTGGAGATTTTGAAGAAGCTAGGGCTGATTTTAAAATGGTAGAAAATCTTTCTGCTTAACTGCTTTAGCATCTCAGGGTGTATTGGTATTCATTTTTAAAATCACTTTGAATGCTATCTTAGATGATGAAAGTTGACAAGTCAACTGAATCAGATGCAAATGCAGCTCTTCAAAAACTGAGGCAGAAGGAGCAGGTAGGCTTGAAATCAGTTATTTACTTATATGATTGAGACATTGCGGAAGGAAACACTTATATACAATTCATTTGCAGGAAGTTGAGAAGAAAGCTAGGAGGCAATTTAAAGGGCTATTTGACAAGAAGCCTGGAGAAATTGCGGAAGTTAAACCTGATGTAGATGGAGATCAGATGACAAGTGAAAGCCAGAAGGATGAAGTACATGGGGACTCAGATGGAACAAATTCAGAGGATTCACATGATGAAGCTCCAACTGATGCACCTAGAACGAGTTGGTTCTCTCTCTTTTGGCCTCCTGGAAGAAGACTTTTCTCAGCTCTTGGTCTTAATAGATGTACCATCCTATAATATAACTTAAAGCATTTTGTAGTTGGTCATAATACAAAGTCTAGAAGGCGGCATTCCGATCATTCTAATACAATGGTTTTATTAAAGAGAGTGCGAGCTTTTGTAACGTTTATGTTGTCAGGAAATTTTAGGTTATATCTGCTGAAGATTGTTTTTCTCATATTGTACATTGTCAGCTGAAAAATATTTTCTTTTATATATAATAAGAGACTTGTAAGCTTAATAAGAAATAGCAGGTCAACAACTGAAGAAATTGTTGAAAGTGCTACATTATCATTCAGTTGTAAGTGGGAGGTATCTGTGAACATGTTTAAATTTTTGTAGCATCTGTTGTGAACCCCCCCCCCCCCTCAAACTGACACCTTCTGTGCCACAGTGTCCGAGCATGTTTGGTTTGAGGAAATGTATTTTTTTCATTTATTCTTTGCATAAGCAATCAGAAAGATGTTACCTTGATTTTATTTTGTATCCTGCATTTAAAGATTTGTATAAAGTAGTAAAATTGTAAAATATTTTAATAATTTTTTGTATGCCATTTTGCAAACAGAAAATAAAGTAAAAATGCCGTATTTTTTGTGATTATATGTAAAAAGAGAGCATTTCGTCGTGGACACTAAAACTTCAGTGTAGCTTGGGGCTGGATTTTAATTAATTAAAGTTGGATAAATTATTGACAATGCTGTGTATTTGAATGATTTTTTTCAGCATGGTCGAGATTTAATGTTAGTATGGTTGTCAAAGAAACTTATCTATTGTCACTCGAAGGTATGATTTATTTCACAGTTTTTCTTTTCAAACACAACCTCACTACAAGCTGCCCCCCTCCCCACCATTGCAGCCATTTCTACTCATTCTTTTACCAAGAAATGTTTTTAAGCTAGGTGAATATGTCCTAAGAGAAGTATATGAAGCAAGCATTTTAGATGCCATATACTAGAACATAACACAAGTTACTTTGCTGTGTATCACTCTTCATGGCGCATGTATAAGAAGGTGACACACTTTTTGATATACAATGTCTTTTGATGTTATGTCATATATTAGAATATCTTATGTGTCACTTTCTAAAATTCATTTAAACCACCAAAACAAAGCTTAAGCAAATAAACAAATTATTGTGTAACTTCTTTAAGCGAGTGAGATGAACCTTTAGAGTTATCTCGTTTAAGCGAGACTTTTGTCACATAAGTTAATATTGGCTCGCTTAAACACTTCTAAGCAAAACTAATTAAAATGAAGCAAATTTGGGACAAAGAGACATTGATATGCGGTTTGTCATTTGCTTAATTGACCCGATACTCGCTTAAGCTAAAAAGGATTCGCTTAAGTAGATAAGCTATTACTTAAACGAAATAAGCACATAGATCGTGATTTGATGTCTATCATTCACTTAAAGCAGAGAGTGGTAATATATATCAAATTGGGATCCACTTAAGTGAGTATTGAGTCTCTTAAGCAAATTATGCAAAAAATAGTAAAATTATGCAGAAACAGATAACATGCAAGGTTAAGCAAGATAAATTTGATTACATTCATTTACACAGAAAATTACTTGATAAATACATATTTAACAAAAAAAATATTCACATAAAAATAATTATATACTAATAATAAGCAACTTAAATACATTTATTTATTGATATTAAAAATGATTATAAAAAGTACCTGAGATACTGATTGAACCAAATTTAAAGTTTTGTTCTTTTTCTTTGCTTGTAGTTCAAACTAATTTTTTAATCATTTATCCTTCTTTATACGTAGAATTACATATAAAAAGTACCTGAGATACTGATTGAATCCTTTAAATTGTGTAGCATCATCCCTATTTTGTGTAACATAATTTTTATTGTTTTTGTTTTTAAAATGGAGGAGTATTTCTAACAATGTCGTATATTTAACTCAAGCGAGAAATGCTTCACTCAAGCAAGATTTTTTAATTTGAAAGGCGACGCCTCTAGAGCATTCTTGCTTGAGCGAGAATGGATAGAAATTTCTTAAATGTACTCTCACTCAAGTAAGGAGCCCTCTAGCTCAAGCAAGATTAGGCAACATAATTATTAAATTCATTTAGAATTATAAATCATAAAAAATATTTATTAATTCTGAACGTTATATTATGCATATTATTTTGCTCTTGTAAGTGCAACTTCTAAAACTTGTGTCTGGCCGCTGAAACTCCTTAGAAGTGATTCCAAGGACTCAAAGGAAGAGTTTCTCACAGCTCTCTCCCCTTCTGTTGTGGTGCCTTTGGGTCAAGTTCTGATTTTGGTCTCGCTTTGGTTTAAAGTGTTAATAGTGTCATCAACTAAGCTAACAACATTCTTGTGACTACTTGAGAGGCCAACCTAATCATTTTATATGTAGGTGACGTTATCGATGTGTAGTACTAAGTTTAAGTTCTCCTTCAACCTTTATTTCTTTTATATTGTGAATAATTCCACAATGGCCTTATGTCGTCCATTTCTTAAGTATGTATTTGACAAGGATAATCTTTACATCATTGGCTTCAAATACATTCAAACCATGACAGCATAGTATGTCAAATATTTCAAACTTTTTACAAGTGCAAGATTTAGTTAAGGAAATATCAAATGTAACTATCCATCACTTTTGTTAGTTTACTTTAGTAATGACATATTCAATCAGAGGATGATTTTCAATCCTTTATGATATACAACAAGTCAAGAATTGACCAAACTCTTATTGGAATAAGTTAAATACTATATGTGTGCATATCTTGGCCATTGGTATTAATATTAGTGATACCTCATATCACGACATGGTTAGTTTATGGCGGAACTCATACTCACACTTTAGCTCATTGTAATACTTATCTTCAACAACTCGTTCAAAGCGTATGAAGAATTGTTTGATGTCAACATCGGGTTTCTTACAAGCTTTGAAATCAGAATTTAATCTTTCACTTAGCTGAGTACTTTGCATTCAAAGGGTGAAAACATCCTTGAGATAATATGATATCCATTTCTCCATTATGGAATAAAGTGAAATAATCTAAGTATTTTCTTGAATATTATATTTTATAATCAGCCTTGTCCAAGCCTCCTCAAATTCAATTGAAATATCAAAATCATACATGCATCTTTTTAAATCTCTTAAAAATTAACTTCCTTTTTTCATCAAATTGTTAAGGTATTTTATTCCATTTTGTATTAAATATCATATGCATAAAACATGATGTGTCTCAGACATTACTTATTTCTTGATCTTGGTTTAAAAAATTGTTTGATGCTTTTTTTTTATTATGTGCTTCCAAGAATGTCTCAAACAATCATTGAAATGATTACGTCGTCTCATCATACAAGGCTGCCTCGAAATAAAAACACCTCTATAATGTCTAAAAACAATGCTACAAGCCTATTAACTCGATTAATACAATATGTAGTGTTTAGTGATACAACTTACCAAAAATACCTCAAAATCAATCACCATCTTAGCATATGCCCAAAAAATATTTGTGATTTGTTCATCAACATCTATTTGGTATGCATGAAAAAAATGTTGGGTGGTCTACCAACTGTCATTGAAAGTATTGCATTAAACAACTAACTTCTCTAAATACCATTCACCTTTGTCTCTTTGCCTTCAAATAATTTTTTGCATCAAGAAGAGTATATCCAACATTCACACGATGTCCTACAAGTGTGTTCATGAGCTTGGACTTTTGTTATCTTATAATGAGAAGCAATCATGTGTTTTGTCTCTAGAAGTTATAATAGTAATTATGTATTTGCTGGACAAGTGTACCCGTCGAGAAGTAATAAAGGATTTTTAAATTAAGTTATAGAAATATCGTTCCACAAGGATTATTTCCTAATTATTAAGAATTTTCTAATTCAATTGTTTGAGTTTCAAAGATCTGAGATTAATTAAAACAAGAATTTATATGAAATTGAGAATGAAGAACACAATGCACATCTTAGTTGAACTTATTGGAGAAGAACCTAAGGCATATGGGTTTTCTCATTCAATCCTTTATGTTATTCTTCCATTTAACTCTAAATTCAATTTTCTTGTGATTACCAATCATTCATACAATTACTATTAATACTTAATGGCCATACAATATTAATATTCTTTTTTCTAAACTAACATATCCAATGGTTATGCAAGATATTAATTCAAGAAAGCTTAAAGCATCTATGAACTTGTTAATTTAATAACAATTAGAAGAGAAAGATTGGTTTGGTCCACCTAATCATTTGTCTCGCTTTATCCTATAGATCCATTAACTAACCGAGGTACGATTGCCTGACGATATAATTAATTAGGATTAAGAAAGAAGCACAATAGGATAAAATCTAATCATGGAACAGAAATCAAATTTATATTCAAATATCAAAACCATAAATTCATGAATAATAGTTCTCATAGCCCTAGTTATGGATTTAGTTACTCATGCTAAAGGAAAGAACTAAAATAATCATAGAAAAAACTATAATCAAAAGAAATAGCAAACTAGAGTGGGAGATGAGTTCCCAGTCTTCAAGTATGATCGCTTGAAGCTCCAAGTCCCACCAAAAGTATGCCAAAGATCCGTGTAAGAGAAACGAGATGAGAGGTGTATCGGAAAGCAAAAGAAAAGATGTAGAACTGTCCCGAACAAGATGCCTGAGGTCTCTCTTGTATAAGATTTGAAAATCCTAAAAGCTCTTCATAATTGGGCTTCCCACATATGAGCATGACCGTGTAAGGCCTTAAGCACGGCCGTGCATGGACTTGAAGCACTCCCGTGCTTGTTGAAAGGGTCTGGGCGTGCTGACTGCTGCGAAACTCTGATCTTCCATCAATTTGGGCCCAAAACACACCTAAAATCTACTTGTGGCCTTTTCATACTAAACTACACAATTAACATATAATTTAGTATAAAATTCAAATAAAATAAAGGTCAAACATGAATATATGGATTGTAAAAGAGAGCCTAATTACAAACTTATCATTATGCTTTTCAACAAACTCATGTATAACATATTTGTTGTTATTTGCCAAAGAAAATGCTAGCCTTGTAAGACATTTTGTTCTAGTTTCTAGTTTGTGCTTGATAATTTGTGAATTTCTTTTATCTTCTGTTTGATATCTCTCTTTACAAAAAACATATCTACAAACTGTTATAATATCATCTACCTTTTGCTTGTTTACATATTATTTCCTCACTCTAAATCATGTCATCCTTCCATATTTACACCAAAATTAACATTCTTCGTTAACACTTTCGAATGCTAACCCAAGTCTTGGCTTCCATGCGACATCCATACTCATTATTTGTTATTTACTCCAAGAAAATGAGAAGAAAGATTATGGATACAAACTCTTTTCAGAGGATTTGTATCCAAAAATTATAAGTATTTATAACTCTAAAACCTATTCTTAAATAAAATAAAAATGTCAAATAAATGTGCAACTTTATGCTTAAGTAACTGCGTAAGGTTGGAAGTGTGATGTTGAAAAAGATGTTTTGCACAAAGATACTTATCACAAAGGTGCATAGAACATTCCAAATGGTAAATGTGAAATATGTCCTTCCCTTACCTAACCTTTTCGGAAGATATATTAGTTCAATGTGTTATAGAGGGGAAGCTTACAAATGCCTACGTTTTCACCAATAAGTCACTGAGCTTACCTTTCGTGTCAAAAAATAAAAATATTTGCTCAAGAGAGAATTATTCACTTAAGCGTGCTTATCACTTACACGAATTGCCATTAAAACTAGTCGCTTAAGCGAATACTCATGTATTCCCTTAAGCGAATCTCGCGATGGTTTATTTTTTAAAAGTGAAACTGAAGAAGAAGAACTCCACTTCTTCATTTATTCCAAGTTTTCTCCTCTCACACCAAACTCCTTTCTTCCTAATCATAATCCTAACTCCTCTCACACTTCACACCAATCTTCTCTCCTTTCAAGTACTTTCCCTTCTACCTTGGTCATTTTGTTTTGTTGTTGTTGTTGTTGTTTATTCATGTTTATTCATTGTCCTTTGTTGTTGTTTTATTTTTCATGTGTTGTTCATTTCAAACATGCTTGCATTAACTTTCAAAGTTGTCTCTTTTGTTACATGTTGTTTGGATTGTGATCTTTGTATGTTTTCTCTTTTACTGCATTTCTATTATTTGCACTACTAAATTCGCTTAAGCGAAAATGCTTTGCTTAAGTAAAATCTTGACAAAATTAAAAGGTCTTAAGAACATGAATTCGCTTAAAGGAGCATATTTAGCTTAAGCGAAATGTTCTCACTTAAGCGCACAATATTAGATTTAGTGAATATATCATATAAAAATTGCATTTTCATGCTTGTTACTTAGTAATAATATGTTGAATTTATGCATGTTATTTCAGGATGATACCTAAGAAGCCTATTCCTCAAAGGAAAAGGCAAAAGCTTGAAGTTGGCCAAGGTTCCCAACAACATGTGGAACCTAGGGATGACTAACAACAAATTACTCTAACACCAACCCAATCACAACCAGCAGTCGTATCATGGGATAAATTTAAGTTTAGACACAGGGGAAACTATCATAGATACATTGAATTGGAGCCAAGGAAATTGCTACCTGAGCAAAGGGTGGTGTTAGAGGAAGAAGAGTAAGAAGATTTAGGCAAGAAATAATAAAGAGGAAATGACAATTCTTGGCAAATCTTTCCATCCAAATAAATGAAGACATCAAGGAATTTTATTCAAATGCATGACCATTAGTGAGAGAGAACAAGGAGAGAATCATGGGTTTGAAGACATACAATGACTTATGATTGCGATGTTATTTTTTCCCTATTAGGTAACCCTATGAGTTTGGTAGAGGGAGAGCTTTGCCAATATTAACAATGAAGAAAGCGATTCATAAGTTTTCTAGAAGAAAAAATTACTGAAACCTTATGCATCTCTAGAAAATCTTATGAAGCAAATATTGGTGGGAAGGCAATCAGGTTTAAGAGGCAAAGTTGAACACTTTCGCCCAAATCTAGACATCCTTGCTCTTTGTCAACATAGCCCCTACTACTCATACCTCAGATGTTTGCATGCCTCTTATATATCTCATTTATAGTATCATGAAGAAGATAAGTGTTGACATTATTATGATCATTGCATATGAGATTTACCAATCTGTCATCTGCACCTCATCCATTATTGCAACATGTTCGTGGACAAATGTACTTGTTGAAAAGTAAAAAAGAGTTCTAAAATAAGTTTCCAAAATATCATTTTAAAAGAATAGTTTCTAAGTACTAAGAATATCTTAATTTAGTTGCTTGAACTAAAAAGATGCGTAATGAAATAAAATAAAGAAGGATTCAGATCTAAAAGTAATTCAAATGAAATAAAATAGTGCAACCTATGACAATAAACTATTCGAGATGAATTTTAGGATATATGGGTTCACACCTTTACACTTCTCTATGTTTACTTTTAGATTAATCCTAATTCTGATTTTCTTGTGATTGTCAATCACTCATACTAAATCTATTAACACCTAATGGTCATGTAATGTTAACAATTTTTTCCATAAGCTATTACCCTCAATGGTGATGCAAGGCAAAAAAAAAAGAAAGTATAAAAAGCCTATGAGCTTGTTGATTTAATAACAACTATAAAAGAAAAACTAAGCTTGGTCTACTTAATTCTTTATCTCATTTTACCATATAAATCTATTAACTATATGCGGTATAGTTGCCAATAGTATAATTAATTATTGTATGTTTAAGAGTTGTCAATTCCAAATATACAAAGTATAGTGTGTTAGGATAAACACCAATCAAGAAAGGAAACTGAAATTATTATTAATCATAAAGATCACAGAGTCATGCAAAGGATTCACCATAGTCCTAACTATAGACTTAGCTAGACATGATTTAATAGAAATCTAAAACAATAAGAAACCAATCTATAGTCATTTGAGAAGTAAACACAAACTAAAGGATTTCCCAATTGAGAAGAGATAACGATAGTTCTTGATTCCAAGACACACTCCCAAAGTTTTAAAAGTTGTCAACGACTACCAAAACCAAGATATCCAAGTCGCAGCCTTCAAAGTTCTTTAAATAGGTTTCAAAATCTAAAAGTTCTCTTATTTTGATTCACTTAGTAAAAGCGACTGTTCACACTAACATGCATAATCGTGCATATGCTTTGAAGCATGGGTGTGTTAGTTGCAATGTGATCCCTATTTTCCATCCAATTTGGGTGCAAAATGTACCCAAAACCTAATTTTAACTTTCTAATGTTAAATTACACAATTAATATAAAAATTAGTGTAAAATTCTGATAAAATAATGGCTAAGCATATAGATATAGGTTGTAAAAATACATCAAAATATTGACTTATCATAGCAGCAACAAAACCTTTGGGATTCCTAGCTCTCATCGCTACTCTCTGTGCTTCCCAAGGTGTTACCATTTCAGACTGCTTCAACCAAACTTATAAATTGAAAAAATTCATCAATGCCCCCTTCACAAAAATTATTGCACCAACTTATTAGAGAATCTTATTGGACCTTCTTCTGAACCATCATCATTTGTAGCACTGCCAACACGACAACCACCATCCATGCCTTATATGACACAAATAGACTCTTGTATCATACATCATCTTGCTCATATAGAGGTGCAAACGACAACAAACAATCGGGGCTACACGTAACTCAATGAGGCCTTTTACAAGAAAATCTTCATCATTTATCATTATAATTACTATTTAAAATTATTATTGTATTAAAACCCTCCTCATATTTCATAAGTTCACACTTCACCAACATCATGGAGAGCCTTCTACTTTTCTATGGCCTACACTTGAAGTTTTTGTTGCATCTGTATCATGGACTAGGGACAACACAACCTTCTCACCTCAGCAAAAATCTTGACAAGATGATGTGGTATAGTTAGAGGAGGGAGGCCAAGAGGACATTGATACAAATGAACAAGGAGATGGAGAAGAAAGTGAACAAGCAAGGGAAGAACCAGGACAAGATGAGGATCATGCTATAACTAGTGAGGGTGATTATGTTCAACCCATGCAAGAGGAAAAGTATATGTCAGACATAATCACTTAAGACACTTGAAGACAATGCCTACTTTTTAATTTCATTAATGGATGCGTGTTTTTGTAATTTTTAATTAAACTTAATTTGTTATTTTGTAATGAATTACAATTATAATTTCTCATTTTGAACACTTATTTTGATTCATGGATATTGAACGTTTTTCTTGTAACATCCTTATTTTTAATTAACATAATAACATAATAAAATCAAAGAAAATTCTGAATAACAGAAATTTAATTCAGAAAAACTTGAATAATAAGACGTTAGCCTTTAAAACTGGTTAAGAGAACATCAAATAATATGGTCATATTTGTTTTCATAATGTACAATAGATATCAGTACTTCCAAATATACATAAGAGTTATCAAAATACATTAGGATGATTCATTTACATTTACAAATACTCAAAATAGTACTGGTCTATCATCACTAACTCTTTAGAATCCAGCTCGTCATCTGAGCTAAGGTACAAATCACCCGAATCGGCAGTGACCTGAGTACCCGTAATCTGCTCGATCTTCCATCGCGATGGTATTCTGGAATGGTCGTGATCATGGTACGTGACCAGATACGTCACTACTGCTGAGGTTCTCTCAGTGCCAGAAAAGATATAAATACAGAGGGTATCATGGGTTCGATGCACTGACAAATCAAAAGGAATGCTAAAAGCTAACTCCAGCTCCGTCATAACTACCTCACTATCATAAACAAGAATTTTAAAGTAACTAAGTCTCTAGTACTCGCCAAATACATCATTTACATTATCTATTACTGAACTATCTACTACTCTTATTCCCTCTATGGGTGTTGTCATCTAGATTCCCTGAAATGGTTACGTAAGGATGAGTCTCTACATTTATTACCAAGCACACATACACAGAGAATTCAATAATACAGATAAAACATTCAACATGCATCATATAACAATTCAGTTATGCATCCAAATTATGTTCATCTCTATTTATCCTTTCGATACTCAATTCCATTCTCAATTACACTGTCAGTTCCACTGCCCCTGGGATCCCTCGAGGTCTTCCTTATCATAAATAGTCGCTGGATAGCTGCAGCTACACGGATACAATGTGTGCCGACCCGGCCCCTTTTAGCAAAAATGTAGTCAGGAGTATAGGTCAGGAAACAAATGTGAGGCCTGTGGTGTTCCTACTCTCATTTGTATTGCGCAATTCAAGAGAAATATTCACCACCCTCATTTCCCCAAGACTTCTCAGTCTTATCCATCTTCCACATTTCCAGTGTACCTCTGAACCATCTATACTTGTCCTTATCATATTCCTTTCTCACTTCATTTCCCTTTATCTTTATATTTTCCTATTTCATCTCTATATTTTCCATTCTCTATTTACTAATATATTATTCACACTTTTATCTCTCTATTTTACTCTAGTTTCATTATTATATCATACATCATTCAATCATTGTCGAGAGTCAGTCCCCTCGGACTCAGTCCACCACATACATGCATATACACTCAAATCAATGATCATACACTTCATCAAACACTACAAAACATGCTTCAAACATAACAAAAACACATTCTCATCCAAAATACACTCAAAATCATGCATTTCATCATAATCTTTTCATGAATACAAACATAACAATTTATTGGTAACAAAATAGAGCTCTCCTTACCTTGAAATGGAGGTTTAGTGAAGGATTTTTGAGGGTTCTTGCTCAAAGCGTGAGGTTCTTCCTAAATATCACAAGAGACCTCATTTAGAAAAGGAGAATCAAGAAAATAACCAAAGGGATGGAGAATCAAGCTTCAAAAACTTACCAAAGAGCAAGGAAAGTGATCTTTAAGACTTTGATCGGAGAAAAGTTAGGATTTTTCAAGGATTTGCTGAGAAAATGAGGAGAAAAGTCAGAGAGAACGCATGAGAGTCGTGACTTGGATTATAATCCAAGTTTCTTAACTTGGAAACCCTCAAATACCCCTCAACTCGCGACATTCTCGCTATAGCGAGCCAATTCTCGCTACAGCAAGTAATTTTTGTTACAGCGAGACATTTTCTCGCTTCAGCGAAAAAATCAGACAAAAATTTCACTTTGCTGTCTGTCATTCTAGCTACAGCGAGAGCTCTTCGCTACAGCAAGAGCATCCTCGCTATAGCGAGAGAGCACTAGAATGCCTGATTTTGATGTTGATTTATCGATACAGCGAGACACATCTCGCCACAGCGAAAAATCTTGTAACTCACCCATCTAAAACTCTCCTAATTTCAAGCAACATGCATTAATAACTCACATCAAGTATAAAATTGATAATTAATAAAGTAGGGATGTTACATTTCCAATGTATTTTCCTTTTGGATATTAAATGTGTTTATCCAATGTGATTTTCTTTTATTAATTAAATATTGTTTTCCTTATATAACTGGTCAAAGGTGTCTGTTTCTACATAATTTTACCATTTTTTGCATAATTCACTTAAGAGTCTCAATATTCACTTAAATGCATCCCAATTCACTACATATTACTACTCTTTGCTTTAAGTGAAAAGGCAATTACTTAAGTGAGTATTGAGTCGCTTAAGCGAATGACAAGCCTCAAATCAATATCTCTCTAATCCCAAATTTGCTTCATTTTAATTAGTTTCGCTTGGAAGTGCTTAAGTGAGCCAATATTAGCTTAAGTGACAAAAGATTCGCTTAAGCGAGATAACCCTAAAGGCTTTTCTCACTCGCTCAAGCGAGGTTCACAAAGATTTCTCTTTTGCTTAAGCTCTGTTTTGGTGGCTTAAGTGAATTTTATTTAATTTCATTCAAATGAGTCAATTTTTGCCCAAACAAAAATGAGGTAGCAGTTCTTGCCAAAACTGTAGAGGCTTCAGATCCTTCCCCCAACTCCCCCTCCCCCTCTCATTCTCCTCCAACTCCTCTAGGCCCCTTTTCTTTCTCAACCCCATATACCCCCACCTACTCTCCTCTCTCTCACATGTTTCTTTTGAAAAAAATTTGATTTTTATTTAAGTAAGCTTGCTCCGCTTAAACAAAAATGAAACGAGACCTTTGCATGGCAACTGAAGTAAATCGAGATCCTATGTGGTGTCCATTACATTTACTTCATACATTATTCAAATTACTCCATTTTAGTAAATAATTTTTAAATAATATTATTTTAAAAGTTAATGTTAAAATTACATTATTTTGATTAATCAGTCTAATTAATTGGAGCAACAACATAATTCTTTTAACACAATTTTTAATACACTTCATTTTATTGGCCAGTTTATGATATATATATGTATGTAAGTTACATCTAACAATCAGTGGAGTAATAAATTATAACCCATTAGATGTAAGTTAAATGAAAAACTCAGATTAAATATAAATTTTTTTAAACTTACACTAGTGTAAGAAAATCTTGTCTCATGTATATATATTAATAAAGGTTAAAAAGTATGTTTAAAAGTTTGTATTGTTTTTCAGCTGAACAATGTATTCTTGGTTTACTTCATATATGATTCGGGGTATCCTTATCCTGTGTTAATGGTCACATTGGTTTGTAATTATATTAGGCTAATCGGTTTTGAAGATTGAATTATACGTCAACTATTTTTTGTCAAGATTTATATCGATATTTTCAACGAAAATGTTAGGATTGTAAAATGCAAGTCCTCCAATTATGATCAACATTATTTTTAAGGCAATTTTTTTTCTAACCACCACCTAAAATTTAAATTTCAAAAGAGACTTTTAAAATTTAATTTTTAGAAGTTGATAAAACATTCTGAAATCTTAATTTACTTTTAAATAGAAAAATGTTTCTAAAATCACAATACTGTGTTAGAAATAGTCTACTGTGTAGTTGACAAAGTTATTTTCATTAGGAAAAATTTATTTTCTAATTAATTTATTTTATAAGAAATGCACCGAATTTAAAATAATAAAACTTAAAGGTTGGAAGCCTAAAATTATATATATTTTAAAAGTTATCATGAAATGTTTTATTGGTTAGCATCTCAAAAGTTGTAAGCAAGCAATAATTTGTATTTAGTTTAGCTAAAATAGGTTTTACAGTTGACCAGAATCTGTTAGATTATTTTAATAATCTTATTATAGTGGCCTATGTAACTTATAGCATAACTCTAATTAATGATTTAATGTGATAGTGGTTAAATATAAAATATAGAGTCATTGAGGGTATAATTGTAAATACAATTATAAGGAAACCCTCCCCTCTCCCTTCATATAAATTAAAGAGCGATTACCAAATAGGGGTTACGGCATTATCTATTTTATTCACATTCACGATCTCTGAGTGAGCTCACGGTAAACGCAAGGAAAGGAACTTTCTCTCAACCATTCGAGAGGAGCAAAAAGAGGAAGGAAGAGTTGGGGAATATACAAATGGTTCAACGACATCAAAGAGAGAGGTAACATCAAGGAACAATGGATTTAGGTTAGTGCTCTCTAAACCCTTAATTGTATGAGAACCATATATTGTGTTGTGAGAACAACGTAATTCAAGATCACTTAAGGGAAAGGTAATTTCATAATGGTCATTGCATAATGGAAATTACATAACAGATTAAAGAAAATTCTAACAATTGGTATTAGAGCTAGGTTGTGAATTTCGTTGATTCTCCATAAGAGATTGGTTCTCCATTAATGTTTTTCCCAAATTACATGAACCCTAGGTATTTTATATGATGGATTGGCATTATTTGATGTTGAATAATTGTTTTGGATTCAATAATTAAAAACCCTAAGGTTTTGGAAGTTAGAAACATTGGATTTTGAATATGTAATATGAGCAGGGTCATGTATCAGTGAGCAGGGCCATGCATCAGGAAGCAGGGCCACGCATCAGGAACAAGCACAGCCATGCTTCAACGAAGCACGACCTTGCATAATGGAAGCACGACATTGTATATTGTAAGCACGACCATGCATCAGGAAGCATGGCCATGCTTCAGGAAGCAGGAGCATGCATCAGAAATGAGCATGGCCTTGCTTCACGAAGCACGACCATTCATTAAGTAAAAGCATGGCCCTGCATAGGAATTTTACGGCAAAATAAGGAATATAATTCATAAAATATATAGATCATTTTAGAATTATATCAAGGTGGATTTTACTCACCAAAGTGATTAAATTCTCAAATTAATTAATTCTAAACTGTATGATCATAATGAAAACTTCATAATTTAGTGCTTAATTTTAAGGGTAGCTTATTAGTCACCAAAGTGGCCTGGCTTTAAAAGTTCTTTAAGCATTTAATTGTGTGTTGTAAATTGTTCAAAATTGTTTGATGCTACATGGAAACAAAGAGTGAACAATTTAGCTCATTAATTATAACGCTAGGAGATCGCCTAAAGGTGGATCATTGCATATGATTAATGACATTAAGGAGACATGTAAGCACTTCATAATATGTTTGTATATCCAAAGATGACTTGCATATTGGTTTGAGTGACTGGTTGTCAATTAAAGTTGTTTATTAGCATCATTATAGATAAATTATGTATTTAGGCATTACCCAAAGGTAAACTTGGATGCATAATTGATGACAGTTGACTGTCTGAATCCATTAAGTTTATTCAAAGCATATATATTTAAGCATGTGTTAAATGGATTCAGTCTCTATGAATATGTATGGCATGAGCAATGGCGTAGTCAAGTTCAATGGGCTTAATTATGATGATTGAGCTGAACAAGTTCGATTCCAGCTAGGTATTATGGACTTAGACCTAGCAATCATTATGAAACAAGAGCCTGCAGCCATCACAGAGACCAGTACTAAAGAGGAAAAGAGTCTTTGTGAGGCTTGGGAAAGGTCGAACAGGCTGAGCTTGAGCTTGCTGAAGATGACTATGGCTAAAAATGTGAAGCCATCAATGCCAAAGACTGAAAATGTTAGGGAATTTATGGCAAAGGTAAAAGAGTATGCACAATCGGACATTATTGACAAGTCCATTATAGGCACCCTGTTGACTGAGCTGACTACTAAGAAGTTTGATTGGTCATGGCCCATTCATGACCATGTGACTGACATGATCAATCAAGCGGCAAAGTTGAAATCAATGGGCATGGAGGTAAAGGAATTCTTTCTAGTATAGTTCATTTTAAACTCACTCCCTCCTGAGTTTGGTCAGTTCTAGGTGAATTACAACACCATTAAGGATAAATGAAACATACAGGAAATTAAAGCCATGCTGGTTCAGGAGGAAGGAAGGCTGAAGAAGGTGAAAAGAACACTCTGTCCATCTAACATTTCATGAAAGGGCTAGTAGTAGCAAGGCTAAGGCAGGTAAGAAGGACAAGAAGGATAAGGCCTTATTAAAGGTTCGCGAAGGCCGAATCCAGAAGGGCCAGAGATGCTTCTTCTGCAAGAAGACTGGCCAGTTCAAGAAAGATTGTCTGAAGAGAAAGGTTTGGTTCGAAAGGAAAGGTATATATTATGTTTCAGTATTGTTTAAATCAAATCTTATTGAGGTACCTAAAAACACCTGATGGTTAGACTCTGGTGCAACTACTCATGTGTCACATGTAATGTAGGAATTTCTTTCGATCCAGCCCATAAGTGAAACTGAAAAGTTCTTGTACATGGGAAACAGAATGAAGGCACAGATAGAAGAAATAGGGACTTACAGATTGATCTTGCATACTAGTTGCTGCATAGATCTAGAAAAGTGTCTTTATGTTCCTGAATGTGCTAGAAACATGGTTTCTGTTGCAAAGTTGGACGAATTTCATTTTAATTTTAAAATTGGAAACGATACCTTTTCTTTGTATAAACACTCGTACTATTTTGGATCTGGTACATTAATTGATGGTTTATATTGTTTCAATCTTAACATTAAATTTGCTGAATCTTTGTTTCATGTTGAGAATGCTATTAGTAGTAATTTAAATATGCGTAATGAATGCTCTGCTTTCTTGTGGCATCAAAGGTTAGGTCATATATCCAAAGAAAGGATGATGAGGTTAATGAAAAGTGAAATTTTACCTCAATTGAATTTTGTTGACTGGGATGTATGTGTGGATTGTATTAAAGGACAACAAAACAAACACACATAAAAGAATCCAGCCACAAGAAGCAGTCAACTCTTAGAGTTGATACACACTAATATTTGTGGTTCGTTTGACATCCCATCTTGGGATGGTGAAAGATATTTTATTACCTTTATTGATGACTACTCACGTTATTGTTATCTTATGTGTTGCATGAAAAATCTCAATCAGTGGATGTCTTACATGTGTTCATTGATGAGGTGGAAAGGCAACTAGATAGAAAGGTAAAGGTTGTGAGGTCAGATAAAGGTGGTGAATACTATGGAAAATCTGATGAAAGTGGACAATGTCCAGGTCCATTTGCGAAATTCTAGAAAGTCGAGGCATATGTCCATAGTATACTATGCCTGGTACACCACAACAAAATAGTGTAGCTGAAAGACAGAATCGTACTATCATGGAAATGGTTAGGAGTATGTTGAGTTATAGTTCTGTACCTATGTCTTTATTGATGTATGCATTAAAGACCGCTGCGTATCTGCTTATCAAAGTTCCTAGTAAGGCAGTTCCAAAGACTCCTTATGAACTATGGACAGGAAAGAAACCCAGCTTAAGACATCTTTATGTTTAGGGTTGTCCAGCAGAAGTAAGAGTATATAATCCACATAAAAAGAAGTTTGATGCTAGAACCATAAGTGGTCATTTCATCGGCTATCCTGAAAAATCAATGGGGTACAACTTCTACTGTCCTAACCATAGTATGAAAATAGTTGAGTCTGAAAATGCAAGGTTCATTGAAAATGGTCAGTTTAGTGGGAGTGGTGAAACACAAAAGGTGGAAATTAAAGAGACACGTGCAGAAACTCCTGTAATTAGTGTCTCCTCTCCAGTTGTTGTTCCTCTTGTTGTATCACGGTCACACAACATAAGGAGACAAAAAGTTAGTGTTCCAAACCCACAAGAACAATATATAGAGGATGAACCAGCTAAAAATGCGCAAGTCACAAGTGAGCAAGAGAAAGGTGAACCACAAGAGATAACATTATATAAAGAGGTCTGTAACGCTCCAAATTTTGGTAATATTAATTATTATTATATATATATATATTCATATGTGTGTTGATTTGTTTGATAATGATGTTTATGTGCATTAAGTACATGGATATGTGTATTTATGTGTATGCATGACTGAATAGGGCTGAGATGGGCTAAGTGCCTAAGTGCAGGGCGTGATACTAGGCTGGTCTCGCTATAGCGAGAGGATTCTCACTGTAGCGAAAGGGCCTTGGGAGGAAGGACCAGAACTGTCGCCTTTTTGCTGTAGCGAGAGACGTCTCGCTGTAGCGACAGAGTGACAGTTTGGGGTGCATTTTTTGGTGCAGTCTCGCTGTAGCGAGAGGGTCTCGCTACACCGAGATTGGGCGTGTCGCTGTAGCGAAAGTGTCACGAGCAGAAAAGGATTTAAAGGGGGTTAGGCTTCGAGGAGGGTTATTTCTCCCTCTCCCTTCGAAATCCCTTTGATCGCTCGACTCAGAACACTTTTTCATTGATTATATTGCCTCCAACTCCGTTTGGAAGCTTGATTGAAGGTTAAATCTGTGTGGGGAACGCTTGGAGGTGAGTTTTAATTATTAGTGTTTCCATTTTTCAATCCCGTTCTCTATTTTTGTGGTTTCCTTGTGTTCTCATGGAATTCTTCCATGTGTTTAGGCCGCAATCTGTGTAGGGAGCACGTCTGTGGTCAAATCCGAGTGTGAGTCTTCAATCCGAGGTAAAGGGGGACTCTACCCTATCTCAATGTATTGTAATTCTTGTGTGTTTTGATGATTAATGGAATGTGGCTGAGATAGAAGATAGAAATTGTGTGTTTGATGGAAATTGATATGCAATGTGATGTGTGATAGAATAATTGGACCCCGTGAGGGTGATTGTGTGTGATGGAATGGCATTGATTGGTGAATTAATGATATTGTGAATAAATGTGGGCTGTGTGCCGTGTGTAAGCATGACTATTGCATGCGTGAATGAAATATGTGTAAATGAGCATGTTAGCGCCATTGTAATGTGCTGTGAATGGTTCAGCGATACACTGGGGATGTGGGAGATGAGGACGGTAGAAATACCTTAGGGAAGAGGGAGTAGTGGTGATACCGACTGCGGAACGGGTGCACCACGGGCCACACACTCTCTTCTTGACTAGACTTATGACCACTATCTTTGTTAAGTGACCCGTGACTGTCCACGTTGTATCCGTGAGGCGGGGATAACCGGCGACCATTCATGGTGTAAATCTGTGATCACAGTGCCACAGTGAGTGTGACTGGCATGCATGTGCATGGGTTTATGACTTGTACTTATGGATGTGAAATGCTGCCTATGATTGTATTTGTTAATGTATTTGAAATGTGCTGGAGGTGAGACTTTATGCTGATTGTGTGTTTTTGGATAGTGTAGCGTACTCACCCTTACATTCATTTTTTAGGTAACCAAGATGATCAGCACCAGACTCAGTGAAAGGGGTGGATAGAACTGCTATAGGACTAGGATATAAATTTGAAAATAATGTATTTAAAAAGGGTCCTGTAGTAGTACTTGATGAAGATTGTAACCCCTTTTTCTTATTTTAAATATTTGATAAAACCATGGATTGAGAACTTTATTTGAAATGGAACTTTTATTATCCTAAAATTGCGAAATTATTATTTATTGAATATTGAAAATAAGGTGTTACAAGGTCTATAAGGCAGAAAAGACCTGCTATTTCGAATGACTATGTAGTTTACTCACTTGAGCATGAATGTGACTTGAGTATTGATGAAGATTCAGTCTCATTTTAACAAGCCATGGAATGTTACAATTCTGAAAAGTGGTTGAATGCCATAAAAGAAGAGTTAAAATTAATGAGTCACAACAAGGTACGGGATCTAGTCGAGTTGCCTGAAGGTTCAAAACGAGTTGGTTGTAAGTGGGTCTTTAAGACCAAACATGACTCAAAAGGCAATGTTGAGAGATACAAGGCTAGACTTGTTGCTAAAGGATACACTCAAAAGGATGGCATAGCCTATAAAGAGACCTTTTCTCCAGTTTCAAAGAAGGAATCTTTAAGAATTGTTATGGCTTTGGTGGCTCATTATGACTTAGAGCTTTACCAAATGGATGTAAAGACCGCCTTTCTGAATGGTGACTTGGAAGAGGAAGTTTATATGGATCAACCAGATGGCTTCTTGACCGCAGGTAAAGAAAGTATGGTGTGTAAGTTAAAGAAACCAATATATGGGGTTGAAACAGGCTTCCAGACAATGGTATCTTAAGTTCAATGATACTACAACGTCATATGGTTTTGTAAAAAACACAATTGACTGGTGTATCTATATGAAGGTCAGTGGAAGCAAGTTCATCATTTTAGTCCTATATGTTGATGACATTCTTCTTGCTATTAATGATGTTGGGCTGTTGCATGATATAAAGGAGTTTCTCTCTAAGAACTTTGAGATGAAAGATATAGGTGAGACTTCCTATGTGATTGGAATAGAAATATTCCATAATAGATCACAAGGATTACTGGGATTGTCTCAGAAAGGCTACATCAAAATGGAAAAGTGCTCATCAGGAGTAGTTCCAATTCAAAAGGAGACAAGTTTAGTGAAATGCAATGTCCCAAGAATGAGTTAGAGAAAGCAATGTAATCTATTCCCTATGCATCAGTGGTCGAGAGTTTAATGTATGCTCAGACATGCACTCGGTCTGATATCAGTTTTGCTGTTGAAATGTTAGGCCGATATCAAAGTAATCCTGGAATGGACCATTGGAAGGCTGCAAAGAAAGTCCTTAGGTATTTACAAGGCACCAAGGACTACATGCGTACTTATAGGAGATCTAGTCACTTAGAAGTGGTTAGCTATTCGAATTCAAACTATGCTGGGTGTGTAGACTCAAGGAAATCGACCTTTGGCTACATTTTCTTGTTGGCTGGAGGTGCGATTTCATGGAAGAGCGGAAAAGAGTCCATTATTGCTACGTCTACCATGGAAACAGAATTTGTGACGTGCTTTGAGGCTACTATTCATGCTTTGTGGCTGCGAAACTTCGTCTTAGGGCTTGATATTGTTGATAGTATAGAAAAGCCGCTACGAATGTACTGTGATAATTCTGCAGCCATCTTCTTCTCTAAGAATTATAAGTATTCAAAGGGAGCAAGACATATGGACTTAAAATACTTATCAGTGAAAGAAGAAGTGCGGAAATAGAAAGTGTCTATTGAGCATGTTGGTACTGATTTAATGATAGCGGATTCACTAACGAAGGGATTGCCCCCTAAAATATTTTCTGGCCATGTTGGTAGGATGGACATTATAGACAAGTCCTTATTAGCATGATTGTGTGATTCACATATATGTGTATAGATTGTTTTGCTCATAGTATTGTAGACATTTTGTGAATTCAATAAAAGTATTGTTTCTGCTTGTTTACTTATTATCTGAATTGTGTTAATGTACATGTATGGTTTGAGTTTGATAACAGGTTGAATGTTAAAAACACATCAGAGTTACAGTTTATAGTATGACTGATTAAAATTATTTTGATTTGGGTTGGTTCTGTGATACTTGAAAGGAATCATGTCGTCAAATGACTTGTGACTGCCAAGATCTGATCAACTTAAATCATTAAAAGATGATGACTTGATATTATCAAAGATATGCGCACTTACAGTTCATTGAATCTTCAAGTCGTCACATAGGCCAAGTGAGAGATTATTAGATTATTTTAATAATCTTATTATAGTGGCTTATATAACTTATAGCATGACTCTAATTAATAATTTAATGTGATGGTGGTTAAATATAAAATATAGAGTCATTGAAGGTATAATTGTAAATACAATTATAAGGAAACCCTCCCCTCTCCCTTCATATAAATTAAAGAGTGGTTACCAAATAGGGGTTATGACATTCTCTATTTTTTTTACTTTCACGTTCTCTAAGTGAGCTCAAGGTAAACGTAAGGAAAGAAATTTTCTCTCAACCATTCGAGAGGAGCTAAAAGAAGAAGGAAGAGTTGGGGAAGATACAAAGTACAAAGGGATCAACGACATCAAAGAGAGATGTAACATTAAGGAACAATAGATTCAGGTTAGTATTCTCTAAACCCTTAATTGTATGAAAACCATATATTGTATTGTGAAAACAGCGTAATTCAAGATCACTTAAGGAAAAGATAATTTCATAATGATCATTGCATAATAGAAATTACATAATGAATTAAAGAAAATTCTAACAGAATCCACGGCGTTAAAAAAATACTTGCAAAACATAGCAGGGAAATGATATGGTTAAGAGTGAAAACAAAAGAAATCTCCATTGAATTAACACGATTAATTGAGAGCTAAGGTCGCAAACATGACACACACATATAAGAATTCCGTCACTTCACATGAATTGTCACAAATAGTAATACCATTATGCCAAGATCAAAAGTATAATAATCTGCATATGGGATTGTGTTTGAATCCTTCATTTATTTGAAACACTCAATTCTTTATTTTTCTCAAAGCACAAAGCGGCTAGAAAATTCTGAAACCCAAAATGCAAGAGCTTATAACACAAGCAAGCACCTATCATCATCAATCTTCTATAATACAAAAAAAAAACTTGTATAAAGTAAACCATACTCCATGATTTATAAGCTTTAGTGGAATATTTAAACTTTTTGAGTAGTGGAGGACCCTTGTTGTTCTTTGTTGGCAACAAAGAGAGCATGATATTTGACAAAAAAGAACCCCAAGGTATGGCCAGCCACAGCAGCTACGAAGATTCCCAAATTGAAGGACATGACAGCTAGCATCACCAAGTAAAGGAAACTTATACGGAAGAGGTAAAAGGTTGTTTGAGCCAACCCTCCTATGATGGGGTTGGTCCCATGTTTGATGATGGGTTTGTTGGAGATAACCTCAGCAATCATTGCAAGGAAAAACACCATCAAGATGGCTAAGATGTACATTCCAACACTGTGATTAGGCCACTCAGAGAAGAGTACAATGGCATCTTTGCCCCAATAGAGGCTCATGTGCATCTTTATCTTGCTACTGCTTGTGCCTTCAGACATGGGCATGTCTTGGCCATGAGCCATATTCATCTCTTTCCTGATTGATTGATACACACACCAACAAATACACGGAGAGAGTTATGGGGGCTTGGTGTTTTTTTTTTTTTTCCTTCATTTATCCTATTATATGTAAAGAACAAGATCAATGGTATTGAAGTTATCTGTGTACCAGTATTTTCAATTGAAAAAAACATATTGCCAAAAATTATGCAAAATTGGTCTCTTTTGTTATTTTTCTTCTACTAAAAATTCTTAAATTTTAATCTTCTATCTGAACTGGGGGTGTAATGCAATTAAAATTTAAAATAATTTTACAAAATAAAAAATTAGTAAACTTTGAAAAATTTTAAAAATTTATTAAATGCGAAATTAAAGTTTGAATATTTTTTTTTTATTTTGAGTAAAATTTGATATTTCGATTAGTTAATTTTGAACAGAAAAATTTAATCAATTTAATATCTAAAAACTTTGAATAAAAATAAAAATTTTAAATTTTTTTTTTGGATGAGAAATTCTTTTTATTCTTTTCAATGACTTATTCGCATCATCTAACACGCAGGGGCAGGTATTGTTGCCCCCTGCCAATTGTAGTCCCACGTGGCCAATAATGCGTGCCTTTACGCAGCCGATTAAGCCGTCCTAAATAAATGAATAATTTATTTTATTTTATTAAATATTATACGTTAATAGTTTTAAAATTTATTTGAATATAGGATAAAACAAAATAAAATATCAATGTATATTTTAGGACCATATTATTCATTTAATATTTTTATACTTTTTTAATTAAATAAGTGGCTAAATAATATTAATCTTTTCATATTTAAATTTTTGCATATTCTTTTTATTGCCAAATAACTTATTTTAAGTTGTTTAATATATGCATATTACTAATAGTGAGTGTGGAATATTTAAATAAGATTAATTCAAACTAATAATTTTAAAATTAGACCAATTATTAAATCAATGAAAGCAGTGATTTACAGTTCATTAGTTCATTTGTGGTTGAAACAAAGTTAAATTAGTAATAATAAAATAAATTTTAATATTATATAATATATTAGGTAATAAATTAATATAAAGTTATAAAAATGTAAGTTAATTGAAATTTTAAATTAACATAAAATAATCATATTATATATTTATAAGATAAAAATTATAATAAATATACATAGAATTATCATCTATGAGCCTTAGATTCTTAAAAAAAAAAATTAAAAATGTTTTAAAAAAATGTTATCCACTGACCAATTTACCTAACTAATTATCTGACCAATTTTAAGTTAATCGGTTGAACTAATTGATTCAGTTTGGTTTTAATAACTACGATTGAAACTCTCCTCTAAATATGTGTACTTGAAAATCATATACTAGATTTTTAATACTTGATAATAGATATACTACTCCCATTTAATAATACAAATTTCATACTTTGCCCTCAAATAAATATTAATTATTTAGTATTATAAGGTTAATGAGATTGACATTTATAATTTTTAAATATTTACATAAATTATAACATTAGACTAACCTGTTTTGTCCTTAATTTTTGAGTAAATTATTTTTTATTTTGGTTATTAGAGGTTTAAATTACACTTTTTTCTTATGTTGTAAAATATAGTCTCTTTTCTTAAGAAATGAATATGAGTTACACTTTAGTCAATAAATAAAATATCTTAATAATGTTTTATTCATTATTTTAGTATTTTAAAACATATAATAAAATTTTAAATACTTCAAAAAGGTCACAAAATTGATAGGAAATGTTTAAAATTAACTATTAATAATGTCAAAAGAATCACCATGCATGATTAAAAGAAAATATCTCTAGAAAGTACATTTGTATTAAAATAGATTCAAATATAACAAATATTCAATTTTCATAGAGAAAATGTACATTTTAAAGTAACATATGAAGAGATTATAATACGCACATCTATTAGAATACATTAAATTTATGATTACATTTTAATGAACATGGGTTCTAATATCTTCTCAATATTAACAAACTGAGCTAAAAAAGTCTTTATTTCTCAATTACCAAAAAGGAAAAGAAATAATGTCCCTAAACTTAATATTTCATTAATTTTAGGTTTATAAAAAAAATTAGCAGTTCACATTCAAGAAAGAGGTAATAAGTCATGATTTAAATAAAACAAGTTACTTTGATAAAATCAAATTAATTCTTGACTCAAGAATTAAAAAAGAAAATTCTACTAGGGTTTCGTTCAAGAGCTCTAAGAAAGTTTTCTCTCTTCTTGAAGAAAGGAGAGAAAGGACTAGACACTAGGGTTCACGCCCTAGTCAGTCTAAGGAAATGCTCGTACGCGAGTTTTGGGGCACAACAAGGAATCATAGTCAACTATGAAGATCTAGATTTAAGTCTCTGGTTTTAACGACGGTGTGCAAAGGATGGAGAAGCATTCCACAGAAAAGTTAGATCTAGTAGCTCGGAGTAAAAAGAAGGTAAAAATGGGAATAAAGGAACCCATGGAAAAGTGCAAGGATGCCATGCAAGAGAATCATCACTCTGGAGATCAGATGTCAGTCCAGGTGTATTCGTATCCTATTTCTACTGAATCTTTTTCTTATAAAGATAAGGTTTGAGAATCAAAGGATTTAGATCTAGTTTTTAATGACGAAGAAATCATAAAATCTGTCCTAAAAGATTTCAATATTCATCTTGAGAATAAAGACATTACTAAAATAAACTTAGATAACAAGAAACAGTGTCCAGAACTTAAAATTCCTCTTGAAGATTATGAGGGCTGGTGTGCTCCTCTGAAGTAAACCCTCATAGTTAAGTTGTTAAGGAAATCAGTGAGCTTCAATAACCTGAACCAAAGACTTAACAACCTTTGGGGGAAAAATGGATCACTAAAAATACTATATCTTGATAACCATTTTTTTTAGTCAAATTTGAGAGCATAGAAGACTATAAACATGCTCTCTTTGAAGGTCCATGATTGATACTGTAACGCTCCAAATTTTGTAATATTGATTATTATATATATATATATATATATATATATATATTTATGAATGGATGTTAGAATCTGCACTTGAGTGCGTGATGAGTTTGATGTGATAATAATGAATATTGAATAGTGATGAGAATATATGTGTATGTTTGTATAATGTGATGTGGATGTTGTTTTTTCATTGAGATTGATTTTCTGGATTGTTTGAAATAGGCTAAGTATATGGTGCAGGGTATTCTCGCTGTAACGAGAGATATCTCGCTATAGTGAGAGGGCCCTGGGAGGAAGGTGTGAAACTGTCGCCTTCTCGCTGTAGCGAGAGGTCCTTCGCTACAGCGAGAGAGCAACAGTGAGGGGTGCATTTATGGGTGTAGTCTCACTGTAGCGAGATTCTGCAAAAACCAGGAAGCAGTTTCCTCTGAGATTTTCGCTGTAGCGACAAAGGGCACTGCTACAGCAAGCCTTTCGCTGTAGCGAGAGTGTTGCGACTAGAGGAGTATTTGAAGGGGTTAGGATTTGAAATTTTCATTTTCCATTCCTCTCTTCAAAATCTGTTCAATTTTCTCGACCCAAAACCTTATTTGACCAATTAAATTGCCTCCAAAGCCGTTCGGGAGTTAGATTAAAGGTTGAAATAGTGTTTGGAATGCTTGGATGTAAGTTTTAATGGTTATGGTTTCGGTTTCTTATTTCATTCTCTATTTTCTCAGTTTCCCTTGGTTCTCATGGGATTCTTCCATGTATTTAGGACGGAATTCGTGTGGGGAGCACTTCCTTAGTTGATTTCGTGCATAGGTCTTCAATATGAGGTAAGGAGGACTCTACCCTATCCCATTATGTTTGAATGCCATGTAATTTGCTATACATTTTCATATGGATGGTTTGGAATATGTGCGTTTGAGATTGATTGATCGATTGTAGTGAAATTGTGGTGGAAAGATCGTGTGGAACTTAGTACTATCGATATTGAGAAATATTGGGTAGGATGAAATGAATGGTTGTAGGGATATTATGATAAAAACTGTATGATTGAACTTTGTATGATGGAATATGGACATATGTGTCGTGTGCTATGAATGAAGTGGGCCTGTGTGTCGTGTGCTGTGAAATAATGTAGGCCTGTGTGCCGTGTACGAATATGAATACTGTTTGTGGCTGAAATATGTGTGAAATGGCATGTTAAATGTGGTTGTGAATATGTTATGAATGGTTCAGTGATACACTGAAGGTGTGAAAGATGGGACGGTAGAAATACCTTGGAGAAGAGAAAGTGATGGTGACACCAACAGTGAGCGTGGGTACACCACAGGCCGCACACTTTCCTCTTGACTAAACCATTGACTAATACCTTTGCCGAGCGACTCATGACCGCACATGTTGTATCTGTGAGGCGGAAGTAACCGGCGACCATCCATGGTATGAAACTATGATCACAGTGCCACAGTGAGCGTGGCTACGTGCAGTGAGCGCACGTATGTGTAAAATATTGTTGGTGCATTGAGTGCATCGGTTGTGAATTGAAATGGAATGTGTGAAAAGTGTTATTTGTGATTGATTATACTTGGGTAGAATATGTTAGAAATTATGTGAAGTATGTGAGGTGAGTCTCTATGTTTGTGTGTGTTAGATAGTGTAGAGTACTTACCCTTACATTTGTTTTTTAGGTAATCAAGACGATTAGCACCGCGCTTAATGAAGGAATGGATGATACTGCTATAGGGCTTAGATTTTATTTTAAACATATGATGTATTTGAATTAGTCTTGTATGAGTTACTTGATCAAAATTTGTAAACTTTTATTATTTTGAAATACTTTACCAAAACTATGTGTTGGAAAAGTCTATTTAAAATAAAAATTTTATTATTTCCATTTTGTGAAATTTATTATTTTGAAATTAAATTTAAAGTGTTACAGATACTTGACCATTATTTTCGTGTTCAGCGGTGGAGACCCTTGTTTAGGACTAAGGACTTTAATCTTAAAAAAAATGTCTGTGTAGGTTTGCATTCTTGATTTACCTTTAGAATTATATAATAATAAGTTTTTTTGGCAAGTAGGAAAATGTCTAGGGTCAATGTTGAAAATTGATCCCTATACTTCTTTGTTATCTAGAGGAAAGTTTGCTAGGATATGCATTAAAATTGACCTTAGAAAGAAATTAATCTCAGCCTTTAAAGTGTTAGGACAGGAATTTAAAGTAGAATATGATGGCTTACACCTAATATGTTTTAAGTGTGATAAGTATGGGTATTAATAACCACGTTGCAATGGTATCAAAGAAGCTAGATTTTCTTAATAATTTTGTAATACAAGGAGTAAGCCTAGGTCATCTCGCAAGGACATAAAATGCACTTGCTTTCGGTTCCATCATACAGTTTACAGTTAGCTTGGGGGAGGATTTGTTTTGAATTCAATTGTAAACAACAGAAGAAGAATAAAGAACAATTCCAACGAACTATGAACTTCAACCAATTCAAGATCTCAATCCCTACAATGCAATTCTTATTGTTCACACGAATACAATTCCAACGAAATTCCAATCAACACTAATTCAATTTGACATTAATACTCTCAAATCTAAATTTAGATTATGAATTCCATCAAAACAAGAACCGCAATCACAAATCCAATACTCTAACGAAATTTAGAATAATTGATTGATTGAATTGAATTAGGTGAATTCAATTATTTCAAATCTGAAATTAACTCATTCTCTGTTTAGGATACAAACGAAAATTCAATATCATGAAAAACGTAATTAACCTAATCAAAAAAGAGAGAAAAAAGAAGAAATTTGATAGAACCTAATCTGGAACTCGAATGCAATGTAGTTCTTGAAACCTTGAACCGATTGATAAATTAGCCTTTCTTCATAATCATGTTTGCTTGGCCAACCACAGGAGAGGAAGAGGAGGAAGAAGAAGAGAGAGAGAAGAAGATGAGAAGATGAAAATACGAAAATAAAGGAGAGGAGAAGAGAGAATTTAGTATGGAGACTTTTTGAATTCCAAAAAAAATGAGGGAAAAGAATCTTTTATATGAAGTCATAACCTCTATTTAAAGACAAAATAATTGGGCTTAATTAAGGCCCAACTCCCTAATGAGGTTCCTAAACACCTAACTAAGTAATGTCAACAATACAATCAAATTTTGAAAATGTCATTGCAGGGCCGCAACATTGTGACGCATTTTTAGGCCTGAAGATGCTTGAACCGGGCTTTTCTCCCAACAGAAAAGTTGTAGATCTCTCTCTTCTCTTTCCATGGACATAAATTTTGTCCAATTTCGAATAGTATAGCTCCAGATATGGTCTTTTCAAGAAACTGTATCAAAACAAGAAATTATGGCAAGAATTAAGAAAGATTTACATTTAAATCCTACATGACTTACCAACACAAATCTAAACTAATACATCAAAATAGTACACTAATGAGACTCAATTAAACCAAAAACATGGAGAGAAAGATGTACTAAAATATGACTATCAGGTATAGATAGAAATACTGTGGGGTAGCTAAGAAGAATACCCAAACTGATATAGAGCAGGAGACTACCTTATCTTGGAACCATGGGTGTGTGGAGGGAGGAAAACTTGCATCACAAAAATGAGCAAGGAGAGCTCTGTGATTGACATAGAAAGGGATCTTGTGGATAAGGAAACCCATTTTGGTCCTTGGATATTAGTGAAAAATAATTTAAGAAAAAACCCATTCACTTTTATATTTATTAGTTTTGTATTTGGTATGAGTTGTTAATGCATGTTACTTGAAATTATGAGAGTTTTAGATGTTTAAGTTGTAGAATTTTTTGCTGTAGCAAGAAATCAACCTCCAGAACCAAACATTCTTATGCTCTCTCACTGTAGCGAGGATCTTCTCGTTGTAGCAAGGATGCTCTTGTTGTAGCTAGAATGACAAACAGCAAAGTGTGATTTTGTCTAGTTTTTTCGCTGTAGCCAGAATCACTCGCTGTAGCAAGAATTGACTCACTGTAGCAAGAATGTCACAAGTTAAGGGGTATTTAAGGGTTTCCAAATTAAGAAACTTAGATTATAATCCAAGTCATGACCCTCATATGTTCTCTTTGACTTCTCTCCTCATTTTCTCAGCAAATCCTTAATAAACCTCAACTTTTCTCCGATCAAAGCTTGGAAGATCACTTGCCTTGTTCTTTGATAAGTTTTTAGAACTTGGTTCTTCATTTCCTTGGTTATTTTCCTGTTCTTCCTCCTTTAAATAGAAACTCTTGTGATATTTAGGAAGAACTCAGTCTTTTGAGCAATATCCCTCAAAAAACCCTTTACTAAACCTTTATTTCAAGGTATAAATAGAACTCTATTTTGTTACTAAGGAAGTGATATGCTTATATTCATGAAGATGTTGTGATGAAATGTATGACTTTAAGTATATGTTGGATGAAAACATGTTTTTGTTATGTTTGAAGCTTATTTTGTGATGTTCAATGATGTGTATAATTTTTATTTTGACTGTATATGCATATACATGGTAGACTGAGTCCGAGGGAACTAACTCTCGGCAATGATTGATTTATGTGTGATATAATAATGAACTAAAGTAAAAGAAAGAGATAAAAGCATGAATAATATGTTAATAAATAGAAAGTGAGAAATATAGAGATGAGATGGGAAATATGGAAAGAGAAATGAAATGAGATTGGAATATGATAAGGATGAGTATAGATAGTTTAGAGGTACACTAGGAGTTTGGAAGATGGAGACAATTGAGAAGTCTTAGGGAAATGAGGGTGGTGGATGCTCCTCTTGAATTACGCAAAACAAATGAGAGTAGGAGCACCATAGGCCTCACACTCATTTCCTGACTAATACTTATGACTATGCTTTTGCTAAAAAGGGCCGGGTTGGCACACGCTATATCCGTGTAGCTGCGGCTATCCAGCGACTATCTATGCTAAGGAAGACCTCGAGGGATCCCAGGGACAGTGAAATGGGACAATGAAAGTGTAGTAGTAATGGACTTAAGTTGAATAAATTAGGATATTAATAATCTTATTATATAATGCTTGCATGATTACTTTATCTGTATCATTGAATTATTTGCGATTGTATGCTTAGTAATAAAAATAGAGACTCATTCATCCTTACGTAAACATTTTAGGGAACCAAGATGACAACACCTACTGAGAGGATTAGACTACTAGATAGTTCTGTAATTAATATATTAAATTATGTATTTAATGAGTATCAGCGACTTTGTTTCTTTAGGATTGCTATAGATGTAAATGATGTACCTAGTGACCTTATTATGATGGAAATAGAATTAGCTTATAATATTCCTTTTGATTTCCACGTAAGTAAATTCCATCATACCCTCTGTGTATATATCTTTTCTGGTACTGTGAGGACCCTAACAGCTTTGACCTACCTGTTCATGTACCACAACCACGATCATCTTGGGAGACCATCTCATTAGACGTTTGAGCAGATTATGGGTACCCTGGTTACTTCAGACCCCGATGATCTATATCTCGGATCGGATGATAATCTTAATTATGATGATATGGTGATGATAGAGGAATGGCATGGAGATGACTAGTGTCTTTTTGATCTTGTGACGAATAGGCTACTCATGAGGGCTTGTTTTATTTTGAATCTTGTAAATATTGAAAACAGTTTTAATATATTTTGATGTATTTCAATGGATATTTTGTAACTGTTAATATTTTGTATATTAAGAGAATAATATATGTTCATGTTATTTGGATGTTTATTCTTAAAATTTGTTTAATTATTATTGTTTTATTATTCAAAGTTCTTATACATTTGACCAAAACAAACAGAATATATGATGATTTGACATGTTATATTAGATTGTAATGGATTTAATTAAGTTTTTATAAAATTCTAAAATTATATTCTTATTAAATTGAAATAAAATAAGAATACTACATATCTAGATTTGAAATTGTAGGAGAGCAAAACTAGGAAGTAGGGTAGGATTTAGAAAGTGTAGAAGGCAATATGTCCACTGTTAATAGGGATGGCATTGTAACTGTGAAAGAACATGCTCCTAATAAATAGAATAGGAAAACTCCTAGTAGCAGTAAAATAGGGGAAAATGTCAAGAAAAATCCTAAAATTAAGGCTGTATCTAAACCTGTGATATTAGAGAAGAAGAAAACTAGTTCTTCTCAGCTTGAAAATTTATACTATGTCAACTCTAATCAAATTAAGGATGAAAATCAGTTTGATCAAGAAAGTAATGAAACCTTTAGATTAATGTCCCATTTTCAAAGAATGATCTAGGAAAACTCCAAGGGAAGCCATAGTATTCTAGATCTTATAGGTCTTAAACTTGAAACCTTAGGGAAGTCTTAAGTTTCAGTCCAAACCCCCACAAATAGACCCCCAGATTCATCTTTAGCAATGGAAATTGATAAAATAGGCTTAGAAAATATGGTTAGAGTTGAGAACACTTCTAATAGGGTAAGAGAATTAGACAATTTTGTTGATGCTCCAAAATGTTTGAATTAATGTTTATAAACTGTCTATTTTGGAACTGTAGGAGTGCAAGAGGAAAACATTCCCCAGGCTTATAAATGACTTAGCCAAAATTTATAATCTAGATTTTATTTCCATTTTTGAACCTCATATCAGTTCAGATAGACCTAATATGGTTATTAAAAAAAATTCAATTTTGATAAGCATGATAAGGTTAATGTTGTAGGGTTTTCAGGAAGAATTTGGTGTTATTGAAACCCTAGGAAACTCCATGTCAATGTTCTAGAAAAAAAATGATTCTATTCATCTAAGAGTTAGTTGTGGTTTGAAAACCTGGGTCCTTTCTTCTATTTATGCTAGTCTCCATGAAAATTTAAGATATGAGGTTATGAATTCGTTGGTTAACTTTAGTTATAGTATTAATGAACCTTGGGTGTGTAGCTGGAGACTTAAATTCCCTCCTCTTTGAAAGAGAGAAATCTGGGGATAGACCTGCCAATTTAGCTATTCTAAATCAATTTGCTGACTACAGGATATAGAGTTCAAAGGAAATCCCTTTGCATAGCATAAGGGTGATGTTAAGGAAAGAATTGATAAGGTAGTTGTAAATGATCTCTGGAAGATGACTTTCCAAGATAGTTCTTTTATCCACTTGCACATTTTCAAGTTTGATCATGCTGGCCTTTGGCTAAGAGTTAAAAATGAGAATTGTTTTACACCCAATAATAAGGAGTTAAAATTTTTGGCCCCTCGGTTAGCCCATAAAAATTTTAGTAATCAAGTTAAAAATTATTGGGTAGGTTATAAGTCCTAGATTGATAATGTTTCTTATTTTCAAAACAATATAGTTGATTGGAATGTGAATGTTTTTGGAAATATTTACAAAATTAAAAGAAGAATCTTAAATAGAATTAGGGGAATTAGCTCTAAAATTTGAAATAAAGATAACTCTTTTCTTTGTAATTTTATAAAGTCTTTGTGGAAGGAATACTGGTCAATTCTTTATCAGGAAGAAAAATACTAGTTTCAATAATATAAATCTAGTTGGATAAGGTTAGGAGATAGAAATAACAGGTTTTTTCATAAAAGTGTTATTATTAGAAGACAACATAAGAGGATTGAAGCCCTTAGAGATAATAATAATGTTTGGGAATATGATCCTATCAATCTCCAAAATTTGGCTGTTAACTATTTTTAAAAATATTTTTTTTTATCTTGATCCTTTTGGGGAACCTCTCTCTACTGTCACTTGCTTTACTCCTCTTAGGGAATCTGATATTAGTAATCTTGATGTTGATCTGTCTTTGGAGGAAGTTAGAAATTCTTTGTTTAGTATAGGTAATCTTAAGTCGCCAGGCTTTGATAGGCTTCATGCCATCTTTTTCAAAAATAAAGCAAACATTTAGCTCCTTTTATTTTTAAGTTAGTCTCTAATATTTTTAAAAACCCTATACAATTGATTGCATTAATGACATTGTTATAACTCTTATCTCTAAAGTTGACAACCCTAAACATTTAAAACAGTTTAGACCTATATCTCTTTGTAATGTTAGCTATAAAATTATTTCTAAAATCTTAGCTAATACGATTAGGAGATCCCTACCTTACCTTATTGCTGCTCACCAAACCAGTTTCATACCTGGAAGACAAGGCATAGATAACATCACCATTTTACAAGGACTAGATACATGATGATCAAGTTGGATTTGGAGAAAGCCTATGATAGAGTTAGATGAAATTTTATATCTAAAACTATCCAACTGATTGGCTTTAGCCAAAACCTTTCTTCCCTTATAAATTGTAACACCTTAATTTTAATTTCAATAAATAAGGAATTTCGCAGGATTTTGAAATACTAAATTTCCATTTCACAATCCAAGTTTCATTAAACATTTCAAAAAGAAAAAGAAAGGGGTTACAAATTACATCAAACAGTTGCTGCAGGACTTATTCAAGTACAATAGTTTTGAAAATGATATCCTAAGTCCTATAGCAGTTCCATCCACCCCTTCACTGAGTCCAGTGCTGATCGTTTTAATTACCTGAAAAATAAATATAAGGGTGAGTACTCTACACTACCCAAAATACCTCGCTGCAGCGAAAATATCAGACGAAACTGCACCCTGATTTCTGCAGAATCTCGCTACAGCGAGACCCTCCCGCTACAGCGAGACCCTCCCGCTACAGCAAGACTGCACTCAGAAATGCACCCCAAACTATCGCTATAGCGAGACGTCTCTCGCTACAGCAAGAAGGCGACAGTTTTGGTCCTTCCTCCCAGGGCCCTCTCGCTATAGCAAGAATTCTCTCACTACAGCGAGAACAGTCCAGAATTATACCCTGCACTTAGGCACTTAGCCCATCTGCAGCCCAACCAATCATGTATACACACATATATATACACACATCCACAACATATATCCAAAAATACACACACACACACACACACACACACACATATATATATATATATGCATTTAGATTTATATAAATAACAATAATTAATATTACCGAAATTTGGGGCATTACATAAATCACTATTTTTCCTCTACTTCTATGTCTATTAATTAGAATAGTAGTAGGACTGAGAAATTTAGGCCTGAAAGGGGAATAAGGCAGGGAGACCCTATATCCCCTTATCTATTTGTTATGTGCATAGAAAGGCTAACCCACATAATCCAAGATCAAGTAATTTGAATAACTAGATCTCGTTCACTTTTATCAATATTGGACCTAAAATTTCCCATCTATTCTTTGCAGATGATATAATTTTAACTGCCAAAGTTGATGTTCAAAATGTTGAGACCATAAATTCTTCCCTACATAACTTCTGCTCTACTTTTGGGCTTGTTGTTAATAGAGATAAGTTCTCTGTTTACTTTTCAAAAAATTGTGACTCTGTAGTTAAACAACGCATTGACCTCATTCTTGGTATTAAGTCATCTCCCTACTTTGGTAAATATCTAGGTATCCCTATTAGCCATGCTAAGCCTTCTAGGAAAGAGTTTTCCTTTATAATCGATAAAATTATGGAAAAACGTTCAATCTGGAAAATAAATTCTTTATTCGTGGCTGGAAGGATTACTCTTGCCCAATCCTATATTATAAAGATTTCTAATTATTTCATGCAAACAATAAGTATCCTTAAATCTATATGTACAGAAATTAATACTATTTGTAAGAGATTCATCTGGGGATCTTTGAATAATAAAAAATGCCATCTTATAGGTTGGGACCCAAATCTGTAAATCCAAAAGTGATGGGGGTCTAGGTTTAGAGACATTAATATGGCAAATCAAGCATTCATAATGAAACTTTGTTAGTGGTTGTTCACATCCCCAAATGATCTTTGGGCCAAAACCTTGAGTAGTAAATACAGACTCTCATTAGGGAAAAGTTCTCATCTTCAGCCTAATCAAAAAGCTTCCCCCATTTGCAAAAGTATAGGTTTTGTCTGGGATTGTTTTTCCAAAGGACTAGGTCAGGTTTTAGGGGATGGCCTGACAGTTAGATTTTGGAAAGATAGTTGGTTGCCTGATAATCAACCTTTGCCTAACTTTACTACTCATTGATAAATCCACATTTTACTATATTTTTAGCCTAGTTTTTGTTAGTAAATAAGGGGTTAAATAGTAAATAAACTTGAAAATATCATAAAAATTGCATTAATATTCATAATTGTATAAATAGTATAGAATTTTAGATTTTACTCCAATTCTAGACAATTTTGCTTAAAAAGACTTAATTTTGTGCAAAAGCCTGAGCTGAAGATGTTTGAGTTGAAGATTGAAGTAAAGAAAGTAGAGGAATTGATCTTAAAAGATGAAGAATCAAGTGTTATGTGTTGGGCGTAGCCACTTTGAGTGCATAGAGTTAACACTTTGAAGAAGAAAATTCATGAAGATCAAGAGAGTAGCTACTTCAAGTGCTCAGTGTAGCTACGCAATAAACGCGTAGCCACTCCAGGCGCTGAGAGTAGCTATGCAAAGCTAAACGTAGACACTCTAAGTGCTGAGAGTGTCTACGGAAAATAACAGAATTTTGAAAAACATTTCTAATTGTCAACTTTGGACGATTTGAGTTCCTATTTTAGTTGTAGAAGCTTTTAGAGGACCTTTCATGCTATAATCCTCAGAGATTAAAGTCTAGAAGTGGAAAAGGCGAGAAAACATTATAAATAGAAGTTAAGAGTTCAGAATTGAAAGTCTTTTGCCATTTTTTGTTTTCTTTTCATTTTTACACCTTAGAAGAGTCAGAAAGGGAGATTGGGGGTGACTTCCAAGCTCTGGACCTTGAGGAATCAGGCTGGGGATTGGATCTATGAAGAAATTATGCAGCTCCTCTTCTTCTACTCTTTCTCTCTCTTTTTCTTTTAGGAACATGTTCTGATTTCTTTTTGTTAGGGATCCATGGATCTAGATTTGATATTGTGATGTAATTTTGGATCTGGACCTTGAGCTTTTGATTGAATTGAGTATGTGATTCTTTTCTTAATGCAGTTGTGAACTAATCCTTCATTCAATTGAACCTAGAGGAATCTTCATTAATGAAAATTGAGTTTATTTCATAGATCTAAATCATATGCCTGGGTTATTGAGATCTTAGGAATAAGTATCATAATCTAGTAATCCTATAGTTTCCAAAACTTAATGCAATATTTGATTGAATTTCACCTAAGGAGTTAGGGAGGTTTAATTAAGTATTAGGATCAATGAGGCAAGGAATTGTCCTTTGGTTAAAGAAGTGAAATTGATTATCAATCAATTAGAATTCTTAAGAGTCCAGAACATTATTACATTGCAATAGAAAATCTGGTGAAGTGATTCCTAACAATTTTTCATATAGCATTTTAATACAGAATTCGTATTTCTATTTTTGCTGTATTTTTCATATTTCTGCACTTTATTATTTTTGTTTGTTAAATGATTCAAAACACTCTAAGTTCGTTTGGCTCAACTAGTTATTGATTTGTGAAGTGGTAATTGATAGACCTAATCTCTGAGGACGATACTTGGGACTTACATTGATTTCCAAATTTTATTACTTGCTACAACTACCTAGTGCACTTGCTAGTTAGTTCTCCAATTGTGTGACAAGTTTTTGGCGCCGTTGCCGGAGATTATTTACTTTCAACATCATTAGTAGCAGAGAGATGGCTAGATTGAGCATTTTTTGTTGTTGTTTCACTTTCTAATTTTTCTGCATAATTTTTTCCCCTACATTTTGTGTAGTTTTCTGCATAATTTTGTTTTGTATTTTTCTGCATAGTTGTAAATCTCATTCTGCATAAATTTCTATATTTTGTGCATGTTTTGTTTTGTAATTTTTTGCATTGTTTTAGATTTCATTTTGCTTAGTTACTGATTTCATTTGAATTTTGTTTACTTTCTCTTTGTATGCAAAGAAAAACTAGAAAAATAAAGTGCTCTATTGTTTGATGGCAACCAACATGTGTTAGAATTTCTATCAAAGCCAAGTTGCAAGAACAAGAGCTTATGAAGCAGATGCTTTTAAAGCTTTGATTAATAATTTCCAAGCTGTAATTTTCTAAACTAACCCCTTGGTGTGTGATTTTTACAGTGAAAACAATTTGAATAAAACCTATGATGTGGTTGCACCAGAGTTTCAAGAAGAAATCAATTATTGAGGAAATTTTCAAAGACATGAATCTACCTTTCCTCATGTATATCAATATCAAGCTAACATGAGTCAACTATATTATGATTGGAATCAACAAATGATTATTGTGACAACACCATTCTCCAGTCCTCAATTTTCACAGCCTTGTTTTCAAGTATCATATTCTCAATTTTAAGGAAGACTGCAGCCTTCAATGACTCTTCTAAACAGAAATAATAAACTTCAAGAAACTTTGCTTCAATTCATGGAGTTTACTCAATCAAGTTTCAAGAATCAAGAGGCATCCATAGAGAAGATGGAGATGCAAATAAGACAAATTTCAGAACAATTGTTAAATAGGAATGATGAGAAATTGTCTGGCAACACCATTGTGAATCCAATAGAGCAATGCCAAGCTGCTTTCACAAGAAGTAAGGTGGAAATTTCTAGTCCTAAAGCTACTGAGAAAGAAAGAGCATTAGATAAATATGACGAAAACAAGATTCAAGATAAGTAGCAAGAGGATTGTAAGAAAGAGTAGTTAACAATTTTAAAGAAAGAAGAACCAAAGGACTACAGCAAGACACAACCTGAAAAAAGAATCAAAAAGAGGTTGTTCGAAGATCCATTTCCTCAAGGATTGTAGAATTCTAAGCAAGAAAAATAGAATGATGATTCTATTCTAAGAGAGATCCTTGCTGGAATTAGATATGAAGATAATAAAGAGCATGAAAGGAAGCTTGTTGAGTATATCAAGCTGCTAGAAGTTCCTCCACTTTTATTTCATCCAGGTTCTGAATTAAATAAAGAGTTGCAAGTTCGTAAGAAAAAACGGAAATGTTTAAAGATAGAGCAAGAGCTGTTATCATCAAAATTATCTCTTAGAATCAAAGATCAATAGGCGTCAAGTTAGTGACGTTAAAAGAGCGCTTTGTGAGAGGCAACTCACACTTCTTTCCCTTCAAATTTTGTTAATTTCTAGTTTTTAATTTCATTTTTTACATGATCTGAATTTCTGGTTGTAGGTGATAATCATTTTCGGGAGTAAAAGTGTCATCCTATAGAGGAGTTTTTTGAGTAGGAGTGCTGGAACATCCATTTTCCTCAGCATAACCACATAGAAACTTTAGGATTATTTCTCTGTTCCTTTCTAAATTTCTGACATTTAAATTTTGATAGAATTTAGATTAATTTCAATTTTTGGTTAATTTTGAATTTTAGAATTCTGCATGCTTCTGAATTTTTAGTATGATGGAGTAGTTAATTCTGAGTTTTCATAGCATTAATTGTGTATAATCTGAGTTTTGATTTTTGCAAGTGTTAATTCAAGCAGAGAAAAATGAGGCAAAGTGATGCAATTATGTTTTATATGATGTTCATCAACTAAGTAATCACTTTGAGGAAGAAGAGTTGAGGCGCAGTGGCTGATTTCTAAAGTTTGACCATTTAAGTGAACACTTCAAGTGCATAAAGTGTCTACGCAGAAGTTCATTATTCTTGAATTTTGCAACGAAGCTTTTGCGTGGCTACTTTCGCCACTTAAAGTGTCCACGCGCAACTTTGCGTGGACACTTTGATCACTTGAAGTGAACACGTGCAAGGGTACCTAAGAAAAATTGAAGAGGAGGCTTCTGCGTAGCTACTCCAAGCGTTTAAAGTTCCACGCGCAATTGCACGCTGCTACTCTCGCCACTTGAAGTGAACATGCGCAAGGGTACCTGAGAAAAATTGAAGAAGAGGCTCCTGCGTGGCTACTTCAAGCGTTTGAAGTAGCTACGCGCATGTTTGCACAGTTACTCTACCCATTTGAAGTAGCTACGCACATTATATTTCATTTACATGACTTCAGCGTGTTCACTTTCCCCATTTAAAGTTTCTACCTAGTCTGCGTAGCTACTTAAAGTGCTAAGAGTGATAACGTAGAACCACAAAACCCTAGCCCTAAAATTTGATATTCCTACTTATCATTGGGTACATTTGTGTTGATTATCTGCAGTACCATTACTTACAAGTAGGATTACATCATTATTGCACTCCAATTCCATGTAATTCTTCCTCCAATTTTGAATTTTTTGATTAGGGTTCTTGAAGGGAATGAATTGGGAAAATTTTAGGAATTTTAATTGAAGGTAAATTCTGTGAAATTGTTGATTCGAATAGGTAATTGAAGGGTGAGAGAGTTTATTCCATGCTGAAATTGTCAATTTTAATTGAGATTCAACACTGAATTAGGGTTTTTCCACATGAAAATGATGTTGTGTTTGGTATTTGAACATAGGGCTTATTCTCTACGAATTTAATTGTGATTGGACTGCATTGTGATGTTAGAAATTGTGTACATACACTCTGCATAATTCTGAAATAATTTTTTTATAATAGTCTATGCAGAAAAGGTTTTCATAGTGAATTTAGTGGGTGTTAATGTAAATTTTGGTTGCTATAATGGTCTGATTATGATGTTCTGAATTACTAATTATTGTATTACATTTCACTGCTCTGAAAATCACATGTTTACCATTGAAATTTGATTGGAATATGGCCTGATCACTGTGCATTACATTACCACACTGCATATGATTGATTAAAATTTGAGTTGAGCCTGAATACTATTCTGCACTCTGTATTGCTTAAATTTGATGATTTATACTTGATTGATGATTTGTTGTTGATGCATACAATTTTAGGACACCATTTTCTCTATAATTTGAGTTAGAAAAAGTGCTTAGTTTGCTGAAATATATGCTGCAATTTTGACAAATCCTGAAACTCATTCTTTCCATACTTAATTTGTGATTTCAGCTTAAATATGTCAAGCACACCTAGAGGAAATCTTAGATCAAAGAGGGACAGATTTACAAGTATCTCATTATCAAGGGCTGTACCCGATCATGATCCAAGATTCAAAAGCAAAGCTCATGAGAACTACATAAAGGCAAATATTTCGAGAGGAAGATAGTTCACGATAAGAACCTTGAGCTAGCTGAAAAGTGATCATCCTGAATTTGTGGAGAAAATTCAGAAGAGAGTAAGGACTAAGGGAGAGCAATTACCTTACCACCACATCATGGTTAGAGGTGTAGAGGTGGAATTCTCTGCTGTGAACATCAACAGAGTTTTACAAAATCTCTGTTGAGAAGGAAATTAGGCAGCAAGACTTCTCTGATTTTGGAAAGAAAATGGGCATGACCAAGGAGCAGCTGTATGAATCTAAGGTGGAAAACATCAAATGCTTGAGAGCTACTACCTTCAACAACCTCCCTTTCTTCAACACTTGTTTCAACATTCCTCTAGGAATTTTTCAGAAATGGATGAAGAAGATGAAGATGAGGAGGACAATACAAAAGAGGAAGATGCAGAAGATTAGCTTAGGATTTTATTTTTATTTTTATTTTCTTTAAATTTAGTATTGTATAATTCTAGTAATTAGGACTTTTATTTTCTGCAATTTTCAGTTAGTTACTTTTGAGTTGTTAAAGACAATTTGGTTCATTTTTAGTTGTAATGAATTACAGTTGTATTTGCTTTAAAATTCTGCATTTTTATTTGGCTTATTTTTTTTGATTAATTGATGGAAATTGCGATGTTTTGTGCAGACCATACTCTTATAACTCAGAACTGAAGCACATTGGATTTTGACACTTGCACAGCTGCCATGAAAGGGGGTGAATTTTGTACCTCTTATTTCATGAGTTTAGCTTCACTATCACTAAAAATACTCCAAGAAAAACACAAAAATATTATATTAGATCATGAACTAACTTTTGTGAATGCACTGTATTTGATTGCGTTTCTGTGAATTTTGATTTTCGTTTAATTTCATAAGTTGTTTTTCCCATTCTTACATGATTGTCATACTTGTAATTTTCAAAAGGAGGTAGTTTTTCCATTCTATGTACATAATTCTGAAAAAAGTGGATTGTGAGCTTAATAGATTGATATTATCACTTAAAATTCCTTGGTGAGATTTGAGCCTCATGCATAAGTATTTTTATTGTGTGAAATTTTATCTCATTTGTTGCTGCACCTCTAAAACTTGCTTTGTTTCTTGATTGAATATGTAATTTGCAAATCTCACATATATGATGGAGGCCTTCTTTGATCATGCTTACTTAGCCTAACCTCCCTTTATGTTGAGAATCCTAGTTCACCCCTCTTGTGTCTTTAACCTTTTTCTTTGAGAAACCTCAATTTAAGCCTTGCTAAAAAACCATGAATCCTATCCAAATTAGAAAGAGACAATTTGAGTTTAATCAAAGATGAATTTTTTTAAACTAAGTTTGGGGTGGCTTCTCGTTTTGCATTGCTTAAGGACAAGCAAAGTTCTAAGTTTTGGGTGGGCAATAGCAAAGCTCTGAGTTATTTGAAAAGAAAAATGAAAAGCAAAGTGTTAAAAAGTGTGCAAAATAGAAAAGAATTGAAAAAAGAAATTCTCTGTTTAATTTATGCAATGATAGTTCTTTAAATGCTGCAAAAATTCTATAAATTCTGTGCAGATTTGGATGAATGAGAAAGATGAGGTAACCTCAATTTAAGTTTTGAACATTCATCTACTTAAATTGCATCTTTTCTATTTGGAAGTAACCACATTGTTTCCCTAATTGATTGAACACCTACCTGTCTTTTAACCTCAATTTCACCTAAAAAAGTCCTCTTGATATGTGACTTGTTGTATATTTGCAAAAGAGATTGAGAATATTTGCAAGCCTATGGTAGAGTGTGGTAAAAATGATGATTTTGAGAGCAAACATTAAGCCTTTACTGCTGAGTGATGAGGGAAACACTACTTGTGAGCTGTGAATCATGTTTCTCAATTTTGCTCACATAAAACTTTGTTGAATTATTTGAACTCAGATGACAAGTTTTTGTTGGATATGTGGTTAATTCAGTGTGATTGTCATGATGATTGAATGGATTAATAACTTGATTGAGAATGAGAAATCAGAAAACATAGAACTGGAAAATAGAAAATTTTTGAAAAAAGTCAATTTTGTTGCTTGATTTTAATTAGTGGATGAATTTTTCCCCTTTACGTGATTTGATTTGCTTGAAGACAAGCAAAATTCTAAGTTTGGGATGGTCATAAATCCACATTTTACTATATTTTTAGCCTAGTTTTTGTTAGTAAATAAGAAGTTAAATAGTAAATAAACTTGAAAATATCATAAAAATTGTATTAATATTCATAATTGTATAAATAGGATAGAATTTTAGATTTTCTTCCAATTCTGGACAATTTTGCTTAAAATACTTAATTTTGTGTAGAAGCTTGAGCTGAAGATGTTTGAGTTGAAGATTGAAGTAAAGAAAGTAGAGAAATTGAGCTTAAAAGATAAAGAATCAAGTGTTATGTGTTGGGCGTAGCCACTTTGAGTGCATAGAGTTAACACTTTGAAGAAGAAAATTCATGAAGATTAAGAGAGTAACTACTTCAAGTGCTCAGAGTAGCTATGCAGTAAGCGCATAGCCACTCCAGGCGCTGAGAGTAGCTACGCAAAGCAGCGCGTAGACACTCTAAGTGCTGAGAGTGTCTATGCAAAAGAACATAATTTTGAAAAACACTTCTAATTGTCAACTTTGGACGATTTGAGTTCCTATTTTAGTTGTAGAAGCTTTTAGAGGACCTTTCATGCTATAATCCTCAGAGATTAAAGTCTAGAAGTGGAAAAGGCGGGAAAACATTATACATAGAAGTTAAGAGTTTAGAATTGGAAGTCTTTTGCCATTTTTTGTTTTCTTTTCATTTTTACACCTTAGGAGAGTTAGAGAGGGAGACTGGGGGCGACTTCCAAGCTTTGGACCTTGAGGAATCAGGCTGGGGATTGGATTTATGAAGAAATTATGCAACTCCTCTTCTTCTACTCTTTCTCTCTCTTTTTCTTTTAGGAACATGTTCTGATTTCTTTTTGTTAGGGATCCATGGATCTAGATTTGATATTGTGATGTAATTTTGGATCTGGACCTTGAGCTTTTGATTGAATTGAGTATGTGATTCTTTTCTTAATGCAGTTGTGAACTAATCCTTCATTCAATTGAACCTAGAGGAATCTTCATTAATGAAAATTGAGTTTATTTCATAGATCTAAATCATATGCCTGGGTTATTGAGATCTTAGGAATAAGTATCATAATCTAGTAATCCTATAGTTTCCAAAACTTAATGCAATATTTGATTGAATTTCACCTAAGGAGTTAGGGAGGTTTAATTAAGTATTAGGATCAATGAGGCAAGGAATTGTCCTTTGGTTAAAGAAGTGAAATTGATTATCAATCAATTAGAATTCTTAAGAGTCCAGAACATTATTACATTGCAATAGAAAATCTGGTGAAGTGATTCCTAACAATTTTTCATATAGCATTTTAATATAAAATTTGTATTTCTATTTTTGCTGTATTTTTCAGATTTCTGCACTTTATTGTTTTTGTTTGTTAAAGATTCAAAACACTCCAAGTTCGTTTGGCTCAACTAGTTATTGATTTGTGAAGTGGTAATTGATAGACCTAATCCCTGAGGATGATACTTGGGACTCACATTGATTTCCAAATTTTATTACTGGCTACAACTACTTAGTACACTTGCTAGTTAGTTCTCCAATTGTGTGACATTCACTCTATTCCTATGGAAGAGGTCAATGATCAAGTGGCCCTTTTTACCCATCAAGGAATTTGGGATTGGAACAAGATTATCACCCTACTCCCAAGACATATTTGTGATCTCATTGATCAAATTCACCCTCCTACCCTTGATAGTGGTCATGATCAGGTTTATTTGAAATTAGCCAGTAGTGGAACCTTTTCAGTAAAATTTGCATATAGCTTAGTTTCTAGTATTTGTCATAACAACAGTGTGCATACCAAGATTTTTAATCAGGTCTGGGATTGGAAAGGTCCCCCCAGGATTTCTACCTTTTTTTGGAAAATTGCCTGTGGAAGACTCCTAGCTAATAAGGAAAGGTACCACTGTAAAATGGCTACTTCCCCTTTGTGCTCAAGATGCATGGAGGCCTCTGAAACTGTAATTCATGTTCTTAGGAATTGCTGGGCAGCCAACAATATTTAGAACCAGATTCTGACTCCTGACAGGTGATCTCAATTTTTTAGCCTTGGTTTATCTAGTTTGCTGAGTTTTAATCTATGCAAACAAAATTTTCCTTTGTATCCTAATTCGGATTTAGTTTTTGTGGTGGTGACCTGGAACCTTTGGAAAAACAGGAATTGTTACATTTTTCAGAATAACCCTCTTAATAATGAGGGGCTGTTACATAAAATCTTTTTTGATGTTGATTACTTTTTTTTTATTGTTGCAAGAGTACTTAGAGGAGACTGGATTTTGCTTGGGGATTACAGCACGTGGTGAAATGGTAGCCCCCTCCTTAAAATCAACTCAAACTTAACATTGACGGATCTGTATCTTCTTCCCTGAATCTGGCCAGTTATGGTGGGTTGATCTGGGATAAGGCTGGAGGCTTTGTTACTGGGTTCTACAGAGCTTTGGAGCACCGTCACCCAACTATAGCTGAATTGTGGAAGATCTATTGGAGTCTTTAGTTAGTCATTGATCACATATAACTTATTTGGATTGAATGCGATTCCAAGGATGTTATTTCCCCTGTTGTTAATGTTCAAAATTGTAATCATGCTTTTTATTTTGTCATTAGTAAGATTAGGGAGCTTCTAAGATGTGTAAAGTTTGTTAGATTTTATCATGATTTGAGAAAGGCAAACTAGAGTGCCAATTAGAGTGCCAATTGTTTGACTAAAATAGGTTCTGATTTTGTATTGTCTTCTATTGTTTTTAGTAAACTCCCTCTTTTTTAGAACCTTTATCCAGACTAGATTCTTTAGGGTCTTTGTGGCATAAGCCTATAATCTAATCTTGTTTTTGTTGGGTGTTTTACCGTGTTTAATATAAAAAAATATAATTTCTCACAATATAGAGATAGCTTTAATTTCATTTGACTTTTAATTCAATTTTTTTAATTACATAACTTTCTATTAAAAAAAATGTAACATAAAACAAATCGTAATAATAGAAAATATTAGCATAATTTAAAACAATTGTAATACCATAATACAATTCTTATTCTAATAAAATAAACTCTAATAATAACAAATTCAAATAAATTAAAACAAATTTTAATCAATAAAAATAAAACTTAAATTTTAATTAAATTTATAGATAATAAAACCAATAAATTATGTTCGTATATGTTCCAATTCCTTATTTTAATGCATCTTGCTAAGATTTTTTTTTAATAATTTCATCTTTTACTCAATTTTTGAACTTATTTATTTCAACTTTTCTTAAACCTTTTTTAAGTTATTTTCTTGCAACAGATTCACTTAAAATTTTAAATTAATTTCTTAAATAATTCGATTTAAATTGCGTTAATCTTTAATTACTTGTTATCGTTGGATTCATTTAAGAACTTCAGTCAGAATATTTAAAGAACCCGATTCTTTATCATCTGACTATCTTCTTTAAAATTGACATTTAATATTAGCTGTATTTATTAATTGAAAAATCATTTAGATGCAATTTCTGTACGTTCAAATATGATGATTATTTACTCGTACACGTTGCATACGAATGTCCCTTGCACTATGCTTCCGCCGAAAAGGCATTTTAATTTGATTAATTTCTTACTGTTATTTTAAATTATTAACTGAACCATACATATCGATATTTCACGACGGAAGGAAAACAGTGGATTTTTTTGGCTCACTTCACATATGATAGGACGGAATCAATATTTTTCTTATATAAATATAAGAATAAATTAATCTAAGTTTCTTTCATCTTTTTTTTCTTCAAAAATTATAAAATCTTTTATTATATAAACATTTAAACTTAAATTTTCTATATTAAATTAACTAAAAATTCTCATTCCTTCTATTTTGTAATACATTACAACATTTAAATATTGCTATTGTAGCAAAAACTTGAAATTGTTCCATTTTGAAATATTTTTAAATAACATCACCAATAAGTTAATAACATATAAAAAATAAATAATATAATATAATTTCTTATTCAAAAAAAATATTGTACCGGATAGGACAATACTCGGTCTTACTTATAGAAAGAGGAAACTGAGTACCTATTCGGCCTACGAAGGACGGGTACCTCTCAAAGCATATTAATTATAAATTAATAAATAATAATCAAGAGTATTATCAGCTTAATTATCAGGCTAGGATCAGGGCTGACCCACAAGGCCCATTAGCCTATAATATCTCCTATAAAAAGAAGATACGAGGTACAGGTAAAAGGTTGACTTTTAATTATAAAATAATATTTACTGCTCAGAACCGAGACTTGACTTCAGAATCGGAGTGCCGTTTGCAGGTACCCTCTCCACGTCAGCAACGTACGGAAGGACGTCATTCTATCCAAGTAGGGATCAGAAGATTAGTATTTCCCGAATAGGAACAAATTTGGCGCCACCGTGGGGCTCGAATAGCCTCGCTTTTTCAATCATCATGGTACTTACAAGAAACCAACAGGAGGGACAGAATTATCAAGGATGAACTTCTCGTCAACAGGAAGATGTTACACCCAATCAACCGATCCCTTAAGTTTTGGCTGAAAGAGGGGGAGATGCAAGCCTCTCTTCTGTAGTAAGACAGCTCCAAGCCGAGATAAGGGAAATGCAACAAGCAGAAAGAGAGATGCTCTTGAGATGTCAGCCTTAAGGAGGGAGAATGCTAACTTGAGGGAGGAAATTAAAACTCATATACCCTCTCAGACTACTCCGTTCGCTCAAGAGCAGGGAGAGTCCTCGACATTGCAAGAAAAGCCTAAGGGAACCCCACAATTTGGAATCCCTGCTGAACAAGACGACGTATTGGGTCGAAGCCCTTTTATTCAGCCTATCCTGAAGGCCAAGTTACCCGATAAGTGGAGAGGTTTAACGTTGGAAAAATATGATGGAACATCTGACCCAAGAGAACACTTGGATATTTTCATAACCCAAGTCGGTCAGTATACAGAAAACAAAGCCTTATGGTGCAGAATTTTCTCCACTTCCCTTTGAGGACCAGCTCTCAATTGGTTCACCCGACTCCCTACTTCCTCCATTGACTCTTTTACAACCATTACACGACGATTCAATCTACAATTCGCCACAAGCTGACTTCACCCCCCGACATCCTTGGCACTCGTCAATATTCGCCAAGAGAAAGGAGAAACACTTAGAGCGTTCGTGGAACGCTTTGGCAAAGTAACCCTTTCAATCCACAATTTGGAACCAGCCGTGGCCATACACCACCTCACAACAACCCTTAGACCTGGACCTTTTGTTAATAGCATATGTAAGAAACAACTCATGGACATAGATGAATTAAGGAGTCGGGCAGCCAAATATATGCAAATGGAGGAGTTAACTGAACACCAAAACCAAGTCTGGATAGATCACGAGGGGTTCAATTCAAGAGAGACAGACAAAAAAGAAACTTTCAAGTCCCGACAAGAAAACAAAGCTAGAAGAAATAATGTTGAAAGGCCGCCTAGAGGTCCCAAGTATCCTTCATATACTACTCTCAACGCCAACCGGTCCACGGTACTTGACCAAGCTCTCGCGACTGAAATATTGAGCATGCCCAGGCATGCTAATACCCCTCCTTGGGCAAACAAAAGCAAATCTTGCCAATATCATCGCAATAGGGCCACACCACAAAAGAGTGCATGCCTTGAAGGATAAAATTGAAGATCTGATCAAGGAAGGGCATCTTCGAGGATTTGTGCAAACAAATCTCACTAGTCATACTGAAAGAAATAGGGACAGATATCCCCAATCCTCAAGAAGGTATAAGGATAAGCAGCCTGAGCGATAACGGAGCCAGTCAAGAGAACCTCCTACGAAATGATATGTAGAATGTGAGAAATGTAACATCCCTACTTTATTAATTATCAATTTTATACTTGATGTGAGTTATTAATACATGTTGCTTGAAATTAGGAGAGTTTTAGATGGGTGAATTCTAGGATTTTTCGCTGTGGCGAGATGTGTCTCGCTGTAGCGAGAAATCAGCATCAAAATCAGGCATTTTGGTGCTCTCTCGCTGTAGCTAGAATGACAGACAGCAAAGTGCAATTTTTGTTTGGTTTTTTCGATGTAGCAAGAGAATGTCTCGCTGTAGCGAAAATTACTTGCTGTAGCAAAAATGTCGCGAGTTGAGGGGTATTTAAGGGTTTCCAAGTTAAGAAACTTGGATTATAATCCAAGTCACGACTCTTATGTGTTCTCTCTGACTTTTTTTCTCATTTTCTCAGCAAATCCTTGAAAAATCCCAACTTTTCTCCGATCAAAGTCTCAAAGATCACTTTCCTTGCTCTTTGGTAAGTTTTTGAAGCTTAATTCTCCATCCCTTTGGTTATTTTCTTGATTCTCCTTCTCTAAATGAGGTCGCTTGTGATATTTAGGAAGAACCTCATGTTTTGAGCAAGAACCCTAAAAAATCCTTCACTAAACCTCCATTTCAAGGTAAGGAGAGCTCTATTTTGTTACCAATAAATTGTTATGTTTGTATTCATGAAAAGATTATGATGAAATGCATGATTTTGAGTGTATTTTGGTTGAGAATGTGTTTTTGTTATGTTTGAAGCATGTTTTGTAGTGTTTGATGAAGTGTATGATCATTGATTTGAGTGTATATGCATGTATGTGGTGGACTGAGTCTAAGGAGACTAACTCTTGACAATGATTGAATGATGTATGATATAATAATGAAACCAGAGGAAAATAGAGTGATAAAAGTGTGAATAATATATTAGTAAACAGAGAATGGAAAATATAGAGATGAAATGGGAAAATATAGATAAAGGGAAATGAAGTGAGAAAGGAATATGATAAGGACGAGTATAGATGGTTTAGAGGTACACTGGGAATGTGGAAGATGGACAAGACTGAGAAGTCTTAGGGAAATGAGGGTGGTGAATATTTCTCTTGAATTGCGCAATACAAATGAGAGTAGGAACACCATAGGCCTCACACTTGTTTCCTAGCCTATACTCCTGACTACATTTTTACTAAAAGGGACCGAGTCGGCACACGTTGTATCTGTGTAGCTACGACTATCCAGTGACTATCTATGCTAAGGAAGACCTCGAGGGATCCCAGGGGCAGTGGAACTAACAGTGTAATTGAATATGGAAATGAGTATTGAAAGGATAAATAGAGAAACATAATTTGGATGCATAACTGAATTGTTATATGATGCATGTTGAATATTTTATCTGTATTATTGAATTCTCTGTGTATGTATGCTTAGTAATAAATGTAGAGACTCATCCTTACGTAACCATTTCAGGGAATCCAGATGACAGCACCTATAGAGGGAATGAGAGTAGTAAATAGTTCAATAATAGATAATGTAAATGATGTATTTGGCGAGTATCAGAGACTTAGTTAATTTAAAATTCTTGTTTATGATAGTGAGGTACCTAGTGAGGTAGTTATGATGGAGCTAGAGTTAGCTTTTAGCATTCCTTTTGATTTGTCAGTGCATCAAATCGATCATACCCTCTGTATTTATATCTTTTCTGGCACTGAGAGAACTTCAGCAGCAGTGACGTATCTGGTCACGTACCATGATTACGACTCTTCCAGAATACCATCGCGATGGACGATCGAGCAGATTACAGGTACTCAGGTCACCGTCGATCTGGGTGATTTGTACCTTAGCTCAGATGACGAGCTGAATTCTGAAGACTTAGCGATGATAGAGGGTTGGCATAGGGAAGACTGGTGTCACTTAGTCATTGGTGGGCAGACTGCTTGATGAATCCACATTTTACTAAATTTTTATACATCATTTATTACTTTTTATAGAAAAGAATAGACTTAGATAGCGTAAATAAGATGAATATTCCAATTAGGCTAAATAATATAGGCTTCTTAGTTTTTGGTTAATTTACATTGATTTAGATAGTTTATTGTTCATGTTTTGATCATTTGAATAATGTGGATGGGATTCCCAAGCTTATTTTGAAGAATCATTGGATTTTGAGGAATTTGAGGTGAAAGTAACTACTTTCAATATTGATAGTGACAACTACAGCAAGCCACTTCCAGCAAAGGGACCAAAGTGATCACTTTCAAAGCTTAAAGTGACAACTACAGTAGCCCAGAATCAACCAAACCTGTGCGTGGTTACTATGAATATTCATAGTAATCACTCCAGAGCATGCAAAAATTGAAGGTGCTGAGCGTAACTACTATGAATATTCATAGTAATCACTCCAGAGACCCAAAATGTCCCAATGCTGCGCGTGGTTACTATGAAAGAATGAGAGTAATTACTTTGGGCGGCGCCAGCTTTAGTATAAATAGATTTTTACCAAATTAGGGTAAAGAGTTCTTACACTTTTTGAACCTTTTCTCTTCTTTACTCAATTTAGGATATTTTCCAGAGCTTAGGGCAACCTTGGGTGACAGCCAAGGGTCCAACCTAGGGTTTGGTTTCTCATTTCTCTTGCTTTTACATTAATGTTAATGAGTTTTCTGCATTTCCCAACTGCGTTTTTGACCCCCATTTCCATGGAGGGCTAAATTTTGTGTAATCCTTAGTAAGTTCGTATAATTCTTGAGTTCCTTGAATTTAATGATAATATAATTCCTTTCTTTTCATGAATTACTTCTTCCTTGTCTCTTGAATTGAATTAATGGTGAATGAGGGGGGTATTGCTCAATTAACCCTAATTTCGTTTTAAGGAGATTCTAAACTAGGGATTGCTTAATCCTAGGTTTAATTCTAAGGTTGCGTAATTTTGGGATGAGAGATTAGAGCCTAACAAATGTGTAATTTCGTTGGGACCATAAGGTTGATTTTCGCTTGTTAAATTAACCTAATTCATGGAAGAGAGGATGAATGTTAAATCTTGAGTGGAATGAGGATAGAATCTTTGTGGATGAACTAAGGATTGCTACTTTCTATTGTTTGAACTAATTAAACTCGTTTGTTTGTTACTCTTTATTTTGATTTGAAACCATAAACCCCCCCCATTTTAATTGCTTGTTCAATTAATGCCTTCAACATGTTTAATGAAGATTAATAGCCAATGTTCACGCGAGACAATCTAGGGTAACCCTAGTACTACATTAATTTGTTTAAATTTTGATGAGGATTTACGACAAATCTTTTAAACACCTCGAAATAAAACATCATCAAATTGGCACCGTTGCCGGGGAACATTGGTGTTGATTTTTCATAAAAATGTTATTTGCTCTGTTTTCATTTTTGTTTTCTGCATATTTAGTGAATTCTGTTTTAACTTTTGCATTGTGAATACTTTAGTATAGTTGTAGTTACATAGATAAGTAGAGATCTCTTGCATTTAGGTAGAACCAGTTGCTATTTTCAGCATATTGTTTGAATTCTGATTTCTGCATTTTGGTTTACCACACTGTATTTTCATTTGCTGCAGTTACCCTATTTCTGCTGCATAATTCTGCAGAATTTGTGTTTGTGTGTTGCATATTTTCATTCCATAATTGCAATTTCTTTCTATTTCTGCTGTTTGGTGTTAATACTTTATTTTACTGCACTTAGATGTTAGTTTTTCTGCATGATTGTCATCTGAATTTTTCTACATTTTTACTGCTTCATTAGTTTACTTCTTTTCAAATTTCCATAGACAATCCCTAATGAATGACCAGATCAAATTCGGGAGATTTATATCCTCCAGATATTGAAATTGATAGGACATTCCATAGAAATCTTAGGAACATTAGTAGACAAAATTCTGCACATACTGAGGAACCATCTTCACCATTTTCTCCATCTTCTATATATTCTTCTCTGCATTCTTTAAATTCTGAACCTTTAGAAATGGCAGAAAATGACTTGACACTTAAGGAGCTTGCTGCACCAGACGTGACCTACCAGACTTTATGTATCCAATACCCGGATGTGGATGCCCCTTTTGTTCTTAAAACTGGCCTAATTCATCTTTTGCCTAAATTTCATGGTCTTGCAGGTGAAGATTCGCATAAACACCTCAAAGAATTTCATATTGTTTGCTCTACAATGAGACCACAAGGTGTGCCTGAAGAGCATGTGAAATTAAAGGCTTTTCCATTTTCTCTTATGGATTTGGTTAAAGACTGGTTGTATTATCTTCCACCTGGCTCTATTACAAGTTGGGACACCCTGAAGAGATTGTTCCTGGAAAAATTTTTCCCTACCTCAAGGGCTGCCTCAATAAGAAAGGAAATATGTGGTATTAGGCAGCTGGAGAGGGAAAGTTTGTATGAATATTGGGAGCATTTCAAGAGACTTTGTGCTAGCTGCCCCCATCATCAGATAAGTGACCAGCTCCTAATCCAATACTTCTATGAAGGCTTACACCCAATGGATAAGAGCATGATCGATGAAGCTAGTGGGGGAGCCCTAGTTGACAAGACTCCCGCAGCCGCTAGAAACCTCATTAAGAATATGGCAGCTAACTCTCAACAGTTTGCTACAAGGCAAAATTCCATTATGTCCAGAAGTGTCAATGAAATTCAAACTTCAGATTCACACAAGCTGGAGCATAAACTAGATGAGTTGGCTACTATGGTAAAACAGTTGGCATCCATCCAAAAGAATTCTGCTGCATATACACCTCCACCTCCATCCATTCTAGCAATGCTTTGTGGGATTTGTTCATCTACGGATCACTTCACTGATAGTTGCCCCACATTGTAGGAAACTGAATCTTCGAAAGGTAATCCTCAAGCTTATGCTGCTAATATTTATGCTAATAAATTTCCTTTTCAGCAGCCGCAACAACAACAAAGCTGGGATTTATCTTCCAATAGATATAATCCCGGTTGGAGGAACCATCCTAACTTAAGGTGGGGAGGAAATGCACAGCATCAATGCTCTAGCCAACCAACTAACAACCATTTCCAACCGCATCAAGCTGGACAAAGCAAGCCATATTCAGCCCAGCAACATCACCATCCATCATCTTCATCTCAACAGCACCATCAAGCATCTTCTTCAATAGCCGCTGCACCTTAAAAGAATAAGTCATCCTTGGAAGACCCTGTGAAGCAACTCACTATGAGTAATCTCAATTTCCAACAACTGAGTCAAGCCTTCCAGTAACAGACTCAAGCAAGTATCAAGACCTTGGAGAATCAAATGGGTCAACTTGCTTCATCCCTTAATCAACTTCAATCTCAAGGTTCATGCAATCTCCCTGCACAAACTGTCACAAACCCAAAGAATGTGACTGCCATTACCTTGAGATCTGGTAAAGTGATGCAAGAGCCAGAAATGCCTACTGAGAAGGATCCCAGTTGCACTTTAGCTGCAGAAGGTGAAGGAGGAGAAGTTGGAAGCCAAGAGCAGCCTGCACCTATGCCCACACCATGTCAACCAAAAGTGGTAGACAAGGAGGAGAGGTCTATTCCTATTCCCTTCCCTCAAAGAATGATTCAGCCCAGCAAGAAGTAAGAAGAGGTTGATAAAGAAATTCTGGATACTTTCAGAAAAGTTGAAGTCAATATCCCCTTGTTAGATGCTATCAAGCAAATCCCAAAGTACGCCAAATTCCTTAAGGACTTGTGCACTCATAGAAGGCGTCTAAAAGGTAATGAAAGAGTGAACATGGGGAGAAATGTATCAGCTCTTTTTAAGAGGCAGAAAACTTCCATGCCTGAGAAATGCAAAGATCCAGGGACGTTTACTATTCCCTGCATTATAGGAAACAATAGGATAGATAATACCATGCTTGATTTAGGTGCATCTATTAATGTTATGCCTTTATTTATCTTCACATCTTTGTCTCTTGGACCATTGCAGCCCATGGGTGTCATCATCCAATTAGCAAATAAGAGCACTACTAATCCAACCAGCCTTGTGGAGGATGTTCTAGTGAGAGTGAATGACTTGATCTTTCCTGCTGACTTCTACATCTTGGACATGCAAGAAGAAGAGCCAATAAAAGGAGCTGCACCAATCATCTTGGGAAGGCCATTCTTGAAGACGGCCAGGACCAAAATTGATGTGCATGCTGGAACTCTCACTGTGGAGTTTGGAGAGAGTGTGGTTCGCTTCAACATACTAGATGCTATGAAGCACTCACTTGAGGAGCATTCAGTTTTTCACATTGATGTTCTTGATAGCTTGATAGATGATAATTTTGCTGAATTTTTAGGAGACTCTTTCGTTGATTTTTCTGATTGTATAGATACCATAGATACTAAAATTTGTGAATATTGTACTAAGTCATCTTTGTGTGATATTTGTATTGCTGATTTTCTGGATTTAGATTCTGCAACTTCTGACATTAATGACATTCAAAAATCAAAAGGGTTAGAATGTGGTTCATTGAGTACAACAAGTCTAATTGAATCTAACCCTTGTGGTTTAAATGTTGCAAAAATCATTTCAAATGAAAGTGCTAAAGCATTGCCTTCAGTTGAGCAGCCTCCCACTTTGGAGCTTAAACCCTTGCCTGAGCATTTAAAATACGCTTATTTGGAAACAGGTGAGAAGCTCCCTGTGATCATTTCCACTGAGCTTGATGAGGACCAAGAGGAGCAGTTGCTTGATGTGATTCGGAAGCATAGAAAGGCTATTGGTTGGACCTTGGCTAACATCCCTAGAATCAGCCCTTCCCTGTGCATGCACCGGATTTTGCTGGAAGAAGGATCCAAGCCAGTAAGATAGCCCCAGAGGAGGGTAAATCCGATCATATTGGAGGTAGTGAAGAAGGAGATCACCAAACTACTCCAGGCAGGCATCATCTACCCGATATCAGATAGCACATGGGTGAGCCCAGTGCAGGTGGTGCCCAAAAAGTCAGGGATTACAGTTGTGAAGAATGAGAAGGATGAGCTCCTATCCACTAGAGTGCAGAACAGCTGGAGAGTCTGCATTGATTATCGGAGGCTCAACCAGGCGACCAAGAAAGACCACTTTCCTCTACCTTTCATAGATCAGATGCTGGAGCGCCTGGTAGGTAAATCTCACTACTGTTTCCTAGACGGATTCTCAGGTTATTTTCAAATATGCATAGCTCCTGAGAATCAGGAGAAGACCACTTTTACATGCCCATTTGGTACATTTGCATATAGGAGAATGCCATTCGGGCTTTGCAATGCTCCCGGTACATTTCAAAGATGCATGTTGAGCATATTTTCTGATTTGGTTGAGCATTGTATTGAAGTGTTCATGGATGACTTCACTGTATATGGGTCATTTATTATGCATCTAGGACTTTGGATCCTGCACAGTGTAACTATACCACAACTGAAAAGGAACTATTGGCCATAGTATTTGCTTTGGATAAATTTAGATCATACTTGCTAGGGTCAAAAGTTGTGGTGTTTACTGATCATTCTGCTCTTAAGTTCCTTTTGAAAAAGACAGATTCAAAGCCAAGGCTAATAAGGTGGATGCTTCTACTTTAAGAATTTGATGTAGAGATAAAGGATAGAAGTGGAGCACAAAATTTGGTGGCGGATCATTTGAGCAAGATAGAGGGAGTCCCTGAACTCACTCCTCTAAAAGATGATTTCCCTGACGAGCAATTATTAGAGTTGTATACTTCAAAGTTTCCTTGGTTTGCTGATATTGTAAATTTTTTAGTTGCAAGAGTTTTTCCAGCAGATGCACCAAGGAGTAAAAGGGAAAAGATCAAGAATGATGCCAAGCATTACCTCTGGGATAATCCCTATTTGTGGAAGTTCTGTAGTGATCAAGTGATTAGGAGATGCATTCTTGAGGAAGAAACTGCATCAATTTTGCATTTCTGTCATGCATCCACTGTAGGAGGCCATCTTGGGCCCCAAAGGACTGCAAGGAAAGTACTGGATGCGGGTTTTTATTGGCCTACAATCTTCAAGGACTCTTGGCAAGTGTGTTCTACATGTGAGAAATGCCAAAGAACTGGAGGGGTAATCACCTTGAAGCATTAAATGCCTCAACAATCCATTTTATACTGTGATGTATTCAATGTTTGGGGTATAGACTTCATGGGTCCTTTTCCTCCTTCCTTTGGTTTCTTATATATTTTGCTTGCTGTAGACTATGTCTCTAAATGGGTAGAGGCTAAACCTACAAGAACTAATGATTCAAGAGTGGTTGCAGATTTTGTGCATACTCATTTGTTTTGTAGGTTTGGAGTACCTCAAGCTTTGATTAGTGACCAGGGTACCCACTTCTGCAATAGAACCATTGAGACTCTACTGAGAAAGTATGGAGTATTGCACAAAGTATCTACACCTTATCACCCCCAAACCAATAGGCAGGCTGAGCTCTCCAATAGAGAAATTAAAAAGATTTTAGAAAGGATTGTTCAGCCAAATAGGAAGGACTGGAGCAAGTGTCTTGATGACGCTCTTTGGGCTCATAGAACAGCATACAAGGCTCCTTTAGGAATGTCACCATACAGAATTGTCTATGGAAAAGCCTGCCACCTTCCAGTAGAAGTAGAACATCGTGCTTATTGGACAGTGCGAGCCTGTAACATGGACATAGACAAAGCTGGAGAACAAAGGAAATTGCACTTGCAAGAATTAGAAGAACTTCGCCTTGAATCATATGAAAACTCCAGAATTTATAAGGAGAAGACAAAGGCCTTTCATGATGGAAAAATAGCAAGAAAGGAGTTTTTCATAGGTCAAAAGGTTTTGTTGTTCAATTCCCGTTTGAAGCTTATGCCTGGAAAACTCAGATCTAGGTGGATCGGACCTTTCATTGTGACTTCCATTTCTCCCTATGGAGCGGTGGAGGTAAAAAGTGAATCTACAAACAAGGTTTTTAAAGTGAATGGACATCGCCTAAAGCCTTTCCATAGGAGTCCTACACTTGAGACCAATGTGGAGGAAGTTTTCCTAGATCAACCTCCAGCTGATCCTGATTCTTTAACTATTTTGGAGTTAAAGCTCCATTTAACGTCAAGCTAGTGACATTAAAGAAGCGCTTTGTGAGAGACAACTCACAGTTTTATAGCACTTTCTAGTTCTCTTTTGATTTCAATAAGCATTCTTTCATTTGAGCTGTGTTACTAGTCATGTTGCTTAGTTCATTTTGCACAAATATTTTGTTTAACACTTGACTCATTATTTGATTGATGATTTGTTCATAATTTTTGTAGAGGAAAAATTGCTGTATTTGGACTCAATTTGTACATATATTCATGGAAGTCCAAGTAGAGAGGGAGGAATAATCATTTCCATGGCACCAAGCATTCACTCTAGAAAGAATTTTGAAGTTTTCCATGAAGGTAATCACTTTCCCAAGCCATAGTGGTCACTTTCCACCAAGGTATGTGACTTTGCTCTCTGTAGTTCTCACTTTCAATTTTTATAGTGATCACTTTGAGGGCTTTTGAATTCATTGGTCTGCGCGTAACTACTATGAAAATTCATAGTAGCCAGGCGCAGCACCCTGAGAAAATACACATGAAGGGCACCTCTGTAGTGATTACTTTGAATATTCATAGTAACCACTACAGAAACTAATTTTTGAACATTTGATGCGCGTAGTTACTATGAATATTCATAGTAACCACGCGCAACCTCTTTTAAAAACAACTGAGAAAGGCGCCTTTGGAGTGATTACTTTGAAAATTCATAGTAACCACGCGCACCCCATTTTTGCTAAAATCCTTGCGCGTGGCTACTATGATTATTGAGAGTAACTACGCCCAACATTTTTATATAAATAGGACCTGTTTCACGTTCATTCTCACTCTTCATTTCTGAGAAATTTTTCACTCCTCTCCTAATTTCCTGAGCACCCACTCCCTCGAATTAAATTCCTTGAATCTGAACGTCAACTCCCTACACTTTTGCACTGCATTTGAACTCCAATCCAGGTAATTTCCTCTTCCTCACTCTCTGCGATAGGGTTCTTCATTTTTCAATTGGAGATTTTTAATTAGAACCAATTTGAGTTGAAATTACTGGTTAGAATCAGTTTCTGCAAAGATAACTATATGATTTAAAGCTAGTAGGGTGATTAATTTGATCCTGTATGTACAAATTGCCATGTTTGAACCCTAGGGTAGCCACTTTCATAATTCGTAGTGATTACTATGTGGGTAATGCAAAAATTCTGCTTCCCCTAGGTTCGTTTTAGTCTAGAATGTGATTTCTTTGCATTAAAATTTGACTTCTCATGGTTAGAAATCAAATTGCATTTTCCTTTTCTGAATTTGAAGTGTTTTTGCTCTGGAGTAGTTACTATCAATATTCATAGTAACTACTCTCTGTGAATATATTGTGTCTGCTCATTTCATACACTCATTCCTGATCTGATTCAGTTGCACTACCATGTAACTGCATTTTCCTTTACTACTTGCTCTGAATTCTGGAAATTTGATTTGAAATTAGACCCATCTTGCTGCACATGCTTTTTACCTTAGCTGATCTAGTGGAATTCATCCTCTGCATTTTATATATGTTCTCTACATTTCATATATGCTCTCTGCATTTTCACAGCCTGATTCAGAAGTTGAGAACTCATTTGATTGGATCCAAATGCACACTGTGTTTAAATTTTCTAGACCATCAAATGAACCTCTTTTGATGACCGTAATTCATTACATGACATTTGCTGTTCTGCATTTTAAACAGATGGATTATGGATTTTATTTTGGAATTGTTATTGCTGTCATAGTAGCTACCTGTAACACATAGTGGTCACTTTACTGAACCTAATTTGTTGCTTGAATTTGCATGTATATGTGTCTATATGTTATTTTCTTGCTGCTGAACTTCACTGAAAGTGTCCACTTTCATAGTGGTCACTTTTATCATTTCAATATTGCAAAAACTGACATAATTCACACATAGTGATCACTCTGCATATGTTTAACTGTCTGATCTTTCACTGTCAAAGTAGTTACTACCAACTAACATAGTAGTTATTTTTGCATGCAGAACTCCTCTGATTTGTCTTAATTTTCTCTAATTTCTGCACATTTACTGTGAAATTATATCCACTTAAAACCTCTGCATTCTATCATGCTTTACTGCCAAAGTAACTGCTTTCATTCATCATATTAGCCACTTTCTGCTACAGCAATACTGTAAATTGCCTGCATTTTCTCTCCTTCATTTCCAAATGGTGTGAAATCCTTGCTACAAGGTTAATTATGCACTATCACTCATTTATTCCTTTTTCTATATGCAGATTAATGGCAAACACTCCCAGAAAGAACGTACCCAGAGCCAAGAGAGCCAAGACAGCTACTGCCTCTTCATCTAGGCCTCAGCCTGCACATGATCCCAGATTTCGGTCCCTGGCCCATGAGAATTTCTTCAAAGCCAATATTCTCAGGCGACACATTGTGCAGGACAGGAATTTTGATCTGCAAAAAGGGACCTACCCCCAATTTGAGCAGGAAATCCAGAAAAGGGGGTGGGATTTGTTCACCATATATGCTGGGCATGGGTGGAAGGACATCACCCAAGAGTTCTATGAAAATGCCTTCAGGGTTAACGGAGATGATTTCCCCTACAGGCATTCCATGGTCAGAGGCAAGGTGATAGACTTCAACCCTGCCAACATCCAGAGGATCCTCAACATCCCTCTTCCTGAAAAGAGGCCTGGACAGCTGGACTACACTATTTTCAGCTACTTGGAGGAGAAGGACTACAAGCCAATCCATCAAGCAATATGCAAGGCTGGAGAGAACTGGGAGTTTGACATGAAGCTCCAGCCCAAGAACCTAACTACAAACCACCTCCTTCCACCTGCCAAAGTCTGGAGCATATTCATCCTTAGCTCCTTCATGCCAATCATGCACTTATCTACCTAGGCAGTGAAGAGGGCAGACCTAGTTTATGCCATCATGACAGGGATGCCCATCTATGTTGGCAATGTTATCAGCAATGCCATCATGGAGATCCTAGCTAGAAAGAAGGACTCCATGGGTTTTCCCTCCATCATTACTATGCTCTGCCAGGATGCTGGAGTTGACTTTGGGGAGTATCAGCAGAAAATCAGAGCAGCTCCCTGCATCACCACAGCTATGGTAAAGGAGCTGTTTAAAGCTAAGAAGAGCTCAGCCCCAGAGATACCTCCCCAAGATGCAGGGAAGAAAGGCCTTCCTTCTAAAATGAAAGACCAGTTGAAGGAAATAGCTCTACGACAAGATGCTATACATGCTGGTCAGAAGGCTGCTCTGACCCTTGTAGAGACCATGTTACTTAACATGGGGAAGAAGATGGGGATGACTGCTGACCAGATCTACTATGCCCCCACCTTCCCAGCCCCTTATCTTCGAGCAGCAGTTCAGAATGATCTTTCACCTTTCACACCTACAACAGAAGAGGAGGATAAAGAGGAAGATAGCAGCTCTGAGGGTGAGCCAGTACCAGACCCAGTTGCAGCAGTAGAGGGGCAGGATGATGAGGACACTGATACTGATGCAGCTGATGATGATGACCTCTCTTCCAGCGCTGATGAGGATGCAATATAGTCTTAAACTTTTATTTCTGTTATTTATTTAACCTTATCTTTCATTGTACATATTTTTTCTGCCAATTTCCCTGTAATTAGTACACTTTTCTTTTTATTTTCCCTGCCTTTAACTTCCCTTTACTGCTTCTACTCTGAACAACAACTTAACTCTTCCAGAATACCATCGCGATGGACGATCGAGCAGATTACAGGTACTCAGGTCACCGCTGATCTGGGTGATCTGTACCTTAGCTCAGATGACGAGCTGAATTCTGAAGACTTAGCGATGATAGAGGGTTGACATAGGGAAGACTGGTGTCACTTAGTCATTGGTGGGCAGACTGCTTGATGAATCCACATTTTACTAAATTTTTATACATCATTTATTACTTTTTATAGAAAAGAATAGACTTAGATAGCGTAAATAAGATGAATTCCAATTAGGCTAAATAATATAGGCTTCTTAGTTTTTGGTTAATTTACGTTGATTTAGATAGTTTATTTTTCATGTTTTGATCATTTGAATAATGTGGCAGGGATTCCCAAGCGTATTTTGAAGAATCATTGGATTTTGAGGAATTTGAGGTGAAAGTAACTACTTTCAATATTGATAGTGACAACTACAGCAAGCCACTTCCAGCAAAGGGACCAAAGTGATCACTTTCAAAGCTTAAAGTGACAACTACAGCAGCCCAGAATCAACCAAACCTGCACGTGGTTACTATGAATATTCATAGTAATCACTCCAGAGCATGCAAAAATTGAAGGTGCTGAGCGTAACTACTATGAATATTCATAGTAATCACTCCAGAGACCCAAAATGTCCCAATGCTGCGCGTGGTTACTATGAAAGAATGAGAGTAATTACTTTGGGCGGCGCCATCTTTGTGGATGAACTAAGGATTGCTACTTTCTATTGTTTGAACTAATTAAACTCGTTTGTTTGTTACTCTTTATTTTGATTGGAAACCATAAACCCCCGCATTTTAATTGCTTGTTCAATTAATGCCTTCAACATGTTTAATGAAGATTAATAGCCAATGTTCACGGGAGACAATCTAGGGTAACCCTAGTACTACATTAATTTGTTTAAATTTTGATGAGGATTTACGATAAATCTTTTAAACACCTCGAAATAAAACATCATCATTGCTCATTAGGACCAGTACTATTTTGAGTATTCGTAAATGTAAATCAATGGTCCTAATGTATTTTGATAACTCTTATGTATATTTGGAAGTACTGATATCTACTGTACATTATGAAAACAAATATGACCATATTATTTGATGTTCTCTTAACTAGTTTTAAAGACTAATGTCTTATTATTCAAGTTTTCCTAAATTAAATTTCTGTTATTCAGAATTTTCTTTGATTTTATACTGTTATTATGTTAATTAAAAATAAGGATGTTACAAGAAATACCCGAGGCGGGTTATTAACACCATAGCCGGTGGGTTTACAGGTGGAGGATCCACCAATTCGGCCAGAAAAAGACATCTAAGACAAGTCTGATCTGTCAACAATATATCGCTGGGTAGTAGAATCCAGATTCCCCCCATCACATTCATTGACGAGGACTTTCGGGGAATAGATCCAGTGCAAGATGACCCTATGGTTATAAGTGTGGATATCCTCAATTGTACTGTCAGGAAAACACTAATTGACCAGGAGAGCTCGGCCGATATCCTCTACTGGAACACATTCAAACAACTGGAGATACCAGAAGATGAACTCAGAGAGTACCACGAACAGCTGGTCGGTTTTTCTTGGGAACGAGTAGAGACTCGTGTTTGTATCGACCTGTACACCTCATTCGGGTCTGAAAACAAAGGGAAACGCATCAAGGTTACTTACCTGGTGTACTTCGTACAACATACTACTCGGTCAACCATCACTTAATAAATTGAAAGCTATAGTGTCCACTCCTTACCAGACCATGAAATTTCCATCAAAAAGGGGTCGGATTATTACAGTCCATACAGACCAAAAGACAGCCAGAGAATGCTATTTTGCAAGCCTGCGCTTAAAACCGTTCCAGGGGCACAAGCGAGACGTCAATATTGTCTTTCCTCGGTTAGAAGAAAATCTGGATATGGAGTTGGATCCCAGATTTGACGAGGGATGTCGAGTCGAGCCGAACAAAAACAAGCAGCCCTTCCAGTTGGTACCAAAGCCTGAACAGATCACTTATATTGGCACTGGGTTGTCTGCACAAGAAAGGCAGGACCTTCAGAAAGTTTTGTTGCGAAATGTTGATTTATTTGCCTGGTCAACGTCTGGCATGCCAGGTATAGACCCAGAATTTCTCTTTCATCATCTCTCGGTGTATAGGGGAGCCAAGCTGATAGCACAAAAAAAGAGAAAAATCGAAGGTGATAGAGCGAAAGCAGTCAAAGAGGAGACCAATAAGCTGCTACAGGCAAGCTTTATCTGAGAGGTAAGGTACTTCACCTGGTTGGCCAATGTAGTCATGGTCAAGAAGACCAACAGGAAATGGCAAATGTGCACTGACTTCATAGACCTTAACAAGGAATGCCCAAAAGATGCCTATCCTTTTCAAAACATTGACACATTAGTGGACGGCGCAGCTGGTCACAGGATACTTATCTTCTTGGACGCTTACTCTGGATACAATCAGATCCGGATGTATCCCCCGAACGAGGAAAAAATGGCATTCATGACTGACTCGACAAATTTCTGTTACCGAGTTATGCCCTTCAGATTGAGAAACACAGGAGCAACATATTAGAGGCTAATGAATAAATTTTTTCAAAAACAAATAGCGCAATGCATGGAAATATATGTTGACGACATGGTGGTCAAATCCATTTCCTTAGAGCAACATCTCGCTCATCTAAAGGAGGTATTCGACGAAGCCAGGCAACATGGGATACGGTTTAATCCTGAGAAGTGCACATTCAGAGTAACTGGGGGCAAGTTCCTAGAATTCATGCTCTCTGAACGAGGATCCAGGAAAATCTTGACAAGTCGGATCGTGAAAGAGGTTCAAAGACTTGCCGGTCGGATTGCTGCCCTTGCTAGATTTCTGCCTATTATGGCAGACAGATCTCGGCCTTTTATTGATTTGCTCAAGAAATAGCAAAAATTCGCCTGGTCCGATGAATGCGAGGCTGCCTTTCTCCAGTATAAAGACGTGTTAGCAACACCTCCTGTGTTGATAAAGCCAAGACCCGGACATGATATGATTATTTACTTGGCTATATCAGAAAATGCAATCAACTCAGTCTTATTACAAGAAACACCTGAATCGGTTCCAGTATACTTCATCAGCCGAATGCTCAAAAATGTTGAAACCCCGATATCAGTTGATGGAGAAGATAGTGTCGGCTCTAGTTCACACAACTCATCGGCTAAGACATTACTTCCAAAGCCATCGGGTTATCGTACGCACCGAATGCCCAATGGCCAAAATTTTGAGAAAACCGGAATTAGATAGTCGATTAGTGGCATGGACAATCGAGCTATCCCAGTTTGATATTCACTTTGAAAAACAACACCCTCTTAAAGCTCGGGTGCTTGCAGATTTTGTCAATAAGTTCACCACCCAGAAGTAGACCAATAGAGAGATGTGGAACCTACATGTAGATGGATCGTCAAACTGACAAGGTTGTAGAGCAGGAATTATACTAGAAGGACCAAACACTGTAATGATTGAACAATCCATTCGATTTGGATTCAAAGCATCCAATAATCAATCCGAATATGAAGCACTACTGGCTGACCTCAGGCTGGCAAAGGAAATTGGAGTCAAACACATCACTTGTTGGAGCGGTTCTAAGGTAGTGACCGAACAGGTCAATGGAACTTTTCAGGTGAAGGACTTGGTTATGCTCCAATACTACCAGGAATTCAAGAATATGGAAGAGGAATTTGATGAGGTACATGTTCGTTACACACCGAAGACCATGAATGAACAGGCCGATAAGCTTGCTAGGTTGGCTAGCTAAAGGAAACCAAGGCAATTGCAAAGCGTGATTCATCAGAAGATCTATAACCCTAACATGTTCTAAACAAGAGTGTATGGACATAGAAAATAGGCCTCAAAATTGGATGACCCCAATTGTCCAGTATCTTACCGATAGCAGCCTGCCAAATGATCCGACCTCAGCTAGGAAAATAAGGATCCAAGCAGCCAAGTACACCATTCTCGGTAAAAAACTATATAAAAGAGGAATTTCAACATCCATGTTGAAATGTCTTGATGAGGACCAGACCTGTTATGTAATGAGAGAAATTCATGAAAGTATTTGTGGTACCCATTTGGGTGGACGAACCATGGTAGCAAAAATTCTGAGAGTCGGATACTTCTGGCCGACACTGTCCAAAGACTGCGACGTCTTTGTCAGGAAGTGTATTCCTTGTCAGCAACACAGTCCTCACATGCACCAACATGCCAACACCCTTCATCCCATCATTGCTTCTTGGCCCTTTGCCATTTGGGGAATGGACCTTCTCGGTCCTTTTCCCCTAGCAAAAGGACAATGTAAATTCCTGATTGTCGCTGTGGATTACTTTACTAAATGGATTGAAGCAAAGCCACTCGCCATCATCACGGCCAACAATGTACAAAAGTTCACCTGAAAAAATATTATCACACGATTCGATCTCCTTCATGCCCTGATCACAGACAACGGGCTACAATTCACAAAACGACGATTCAACGAATTCTTGGAAGGGTTACATATCAAACACAGGGTTACATCTGTTGAACACCCTCAATCCAATTGACAGGCCGAGGCTGCAAACAAGGTTGTCCTACATGAACTTAAACGAAGATTGGGTTTGGCTAAATGAGAATGGGCAGAAAAATTACCCAAAATCTTATGGGCTTATTGGTGTACACCACAAACAACTACAAAGGAGACACCTTTTCAGTTGACATATGGTACTGATGCCATGGTGCCAGTCAAAATTGGTGAGCAATCATTTCAAAGACAGAGATTTGAGGAATTGGCAAATGACGAATCCCTTGTTGTCAGTCTAGATTTATTGGATGAAGTACGTTGTCAAGCAGCCATAGTTGCCAAAGCTAGCAAAAGGATAATGGCAAGGAAGTTCAATTCAAAAATTTATCCAAGACAATTCTATGTAGATAATTTGGTGTGGCGAGTAACAGGGGAAGCACGTCAGGATCGACACGAAGAGAAACTGGCTGTTAATCGAGAAAGGCCCTTTCGGGTAACGGCTCGGTTAGACAATGGGGCATATAGGCTGGAGACACTCGAAGGGAAGACAATACCGAGAACTTCGAATAATACACATTTAAAGCATTATTTCAGTTAAATACTTGTAATATGTAATCGGTGCACTCTTTTTCTCACCCAGGTTTTGTCCTCTTAAAAGATTATGAAAAGAGGTTTTCCTGGGAAGGTTTTTAATGAGGCACATTATCAATAAAGTACATTTCCTACACCTATTCGGCTTTTTTGGATTAATTAATTCCCTCTCAAGTACCCCTACTCAGTCAAGGACGACTCATTTCTTAAAAATTCCCTCCCAAGTACTTCTACTTGGCAAAAGTCAAATTAATTAATTCCCTCCCGAGTACCTCTACTCAGTCAAGGACGACTTATTTCTTAAAAATTCCCTCCCAAGTACTTCTACTTGGCAAAGGTCGAGTTAATTAATTCTTTCCTGAGTACCCCTACTCAATCAAGGATGACTCATTTCTTAAAAATTCCCTCCCAAGTACTTCTACTTGGCAAAGGTCGAATTAATTAATTCCCTCCCGAGTACCTCTACTCGGTTAAGGACGACTCATTTCTTAAAAATTCCTTCCTAAGTACTTATACTTGGCCAAAGTCAAATTAATTCCCTCCCGAGTACCCCTACTCGGTCAAGGACGACTTATTTCTTAAAAATTCCCTCCAAAGTACTTCTACTTGGCAAAGGTCTAATTAATTAATTCCCTCCCGAGTATCCCTACTCGGTCAAGGACGACTCATTTCTTAAAAATTTCCTCCCAAGTACTTCTACTTGGCAAAGGTTGAATTAATTAATTCCCTCCCGAGTACCTCTACTCGGTTAAGGACGACTCATTTCTTAAAAATTCCTTCCTAAGTACTTATACTTGGCCAAAGTCAAATTAATTCCCTCCCGAGTACCCCTACTCGGTCAAGGACGACTTATTTCTTAAAAATTCCCTCCAAAGTACTTCTACTTGGCAAAGGTCGAATTAATTAATTCCCTCCCGAGTACCCCTACTCGGTCAAGGACGACTCATTTCTTAAAAATTTCCTCCCAAGTACTTCTACTTGGCAAAGGTTGAATTAATTAATTCCCTCCCGAGTACCTCTGTTCAATATTCGGTATTATTAGAAGATACCGTTATATCAGTTAATTGATTATACCTAATGGGTTGGTCTCATTGTTGCTCATACAAATATTACTAGTCGGCTAACAATAAGACAAGCAATCTAAGAAAATCTTGGTATTCATTTGCCGATGAGCATTACAAAAATTAGTCACTATCGGCCCCTGGTAACAAAAAAAAAAAACTAGATCCCCTTCGGTGTCCAGATGGGGCGAGGCATCCTCTTCAGCAAGGTTCGTGAGTTGGTTTGGTGCCAAGGTGTTGAGTTCCACCTTCTCGTCAACTTCATCATATAGTAGGAACTTCCCACCAAAGAAGTCCAGCATTAGGTCAAAATTAAAGCCCGAGGGGATCTAGCAGAACTCAACAGTTTGGCGGACAACATGATTGAAACCGGCTTTGTGCTCCGCAATGATTTTCATATTACACTCGTCGGTCAGAGCCTTCAGCTTGGTTTCAGCCTTTTGCTTTTCCTTGTCCAAATCCAAGCCCTTTGCCTCCAACTCCAAACTCTTTGCCTTAAGTTCTGAATTTTTAGCCTCCAGCACCTCCTCGGTGGCACGTAGCTGATTCCCCATGATATAGAAGTGCTCTTTCAGCTGAGCAACTTTCTCCTCCAGTGACTTATTGGTTTCGACCAAGCTTGATCGGACCTCTTCATTTTGGGCAAGAGCCTGTACGGAGGAGGCGAGTCAGCCTTGGACCCTTTCCAACTCTTGCAGGGGTTCCAATGCAAAGCTACGTCCCATCGCCATGGCCCGCGCCTAAAACTCGCAATACCATTGCCAGCGAGTCCTGTGGGTCTGCTTATTTATAAGGACTCGTCTCGACTCTGATATAGAACCCGGACACACCATTTGGTTAACCCGAAAACCTTCAGTAAAGAACGATTCAAATATGGTGTTAATCGGCACGACGGTGGGAGCAGAAGAACTCCCTCAACCACTTGACCCAACGTCACAAGCGTGTTTGGGTCTTTTCTCTTTCTTTGAATCCTTCTCCTTGCCTTTGTCTTTTCTTTTCTTTGATCGACCTTCGGCAAAGGCAGGATCTTGAGGAAGGGAGCGGGCTTCAGCTACCAGGGGCAACTGATCTATTACTTGGTGTCGATGAACATGGGCTGGAGTACCTTCAGGAGCCTTCAGCTTAAGACCGTGCCGATAACCCAATCTGGCTCCTCTTTGTGCCATTATCCCTACAATACAAACAAGCCGAATCAATATAAACCAACGCTCATATGAAACAGAAACAAAAATATGAAACATACCATCCAGATCCACCCAAGGTTGGGGGGACTTCAACAACAGAACAAAGAAGCGAGCAGGGAGCTCCTTAGGTAGAGTCTTTATATACTTAAGAGTCAAAAATTCCTCAACTAAAAACATTTCCTCAGGATAAACGTCATATCGACTAGGTACCTGGGTCCAATGGAAAGGAAGAGGGGTCAGTTTTCCTTATCAAAAATATATTTCTTACCTATAGGGTTCACGGTTACCTTAAAGTAACCGGTTTTGAAACCCTTAAAGGAAGAAGTGTAAGGTTTGAATAGAGGCAACTCGGCCTACCTTATTAAAGACACCCACTTCACCTTTTCAGATGGACAAGTACAAAAAAAATGCAGAAATAAGCCTACCCTATGTTCTATGTAATGAAATTTACAAAGGATCCTGAACGCTTGCATGGCCGCCTACCCATTCGGATGCAGTTAGGTAGGTGCAAAGTTCAACATCCTTAACACTTCCATTTAGAAGTCGTCAAAAGGGAGTCTAATACCTAACTCCCTAAACATATACTTATATACGTAAAAGGTGTCAACCCCTTCAACCTCTTCCCCTAAAAATACAAAGTCTGGGTGATCGAATTCATCGCCCTGACAGGTGTTTATTGCTATAGGATACGGATCCGAACCCTCCCATAAGGATATGACAAAGGTATCTACAAAGGTTTGAAGGTATTTATTCATCTGGAAGCAAGAAAAGTAGGCGGCCACCTCACCATACACCCATTCATATCCAGGTATGGAACACGAGGGGAAAACAGGTCTCTCTCTTGGGGGGATCGCATTCAGTAGAGGTTCATCCGACTCAACACCTGCATGGGATGATTCGGCTTTGTTTTCATCCTCCCTAATATTAACCTCGGAACTATCCCTATTTGGTTGTGAAGAAACTTCTTCAAACCTCTCATTCATGAGGCCCTCACCCTTAGCAGTAGTAGTCGACCTCACATGACTCGACAAGGAGTCTTCCCACACAATTGAACTAGCCATGATGATAACAGGAAAAGAGAGGAATGAAAGAAGCAAACCGTACCTTTCAGTTTGAAGAAATAACTATGCAAAAGCGTGAAAGGCAATGCACAAAAGGTACTCTTCGATCTAGAGCAAAAACGTGTGAGTGGAAGGCTGGTCCACTACATATTTATAGAATCCAGGTGTAACATCCTATATTTTGATTTAAATAAAATGAGGTTTGTTAAAGTATAATTGGAATAGATTTGGATAGAATTTATTATTAAAAAAAAAAAAAGTGAACAGTAAAACCGCCTATGAACAATAAACCGTGTATGAACAGTGAAACCGCCTTTGTACAGTGACGATGACGTCATCAATGACATCAGCATGACGTCATGGCTGACGTCACATCCGCGTACAGTACGCGTACAATCCGTGTACAGTACGTGTGCACAGTGTTTCCGGCGTGAACAGTTACCGCAAACAGTGTTTCCGGCATGAACAGTAAGGCGGTGAACAGTGTTCCGGCGGTGAACAGTAACTTCAAAAATTTTCTATAAAAAGGGGGTTGCAGACGAAATTTTCATTTCTTCACTCCTATCCAAGGTTCTCAAAGGTTCTAAAGTCATATCTCGCCATTTTCTCCCATACTAAACCTCCTAAACTTAGATTTTTCTTCAGATCTGTGATTCTACGTTCGATCTAAAGGATTACAAGTAAGTTTTTCTAAGTTTGAAGTTAGATTTACCGTTCATTTCTCTTCTTCTTCTTCTTCTTATAGATGTTCATGATGTTCTTAGGAAAACCTCCGTTCTAGAGTTAAACATTCGGTTAAATCCTTGTAAAAGCTCTGTTTTGAGGTAAGGGGGGGCTCTACTTTATCATTTTGTTATGTTTATTACTTGTATTCTCATAGATCTTGTCATGTATGTGATTATATGTGGAATAATCCTTGCTTTATGAAAAATAATCGGTGAATAGTGAGAATAATTGGCTGTTTATGTGATTTATGATGAATACATGGTGAAAATGTGATATTATGTCCAAATAAGGCATGATAAGGTATATTGAAGATGGTTGATATGATTATATGATTTTGTGATATGAAATATACAAAGAGATGGAAGTTTTATGTTTGAATATATTGTGTTTCATGTAAAAATGATGTGTATTGTTAATATGCCATGGTTTGATGTATATGATGAAAAGTATGTGGAAATATGATGAAAAATATGTGTGAACATGATGTAAATAGTTACAGAGATACACTGGGGAGTGGAAGATGGAGACGATATGGGATATCTTGGGGAAATGCAGGGTGGTGAGTGACATTCGGGATTGTGCACCACATGGCCACACACTCATTTCTCGACTTAACTCCTGACCATTACCTTTGCTAAGGGGCTGTCTATTGCATGCGTTGTATCCGTATTGCATTGGGCCATCCGGCGACTATTTACATGGATGTGTAAGACCTCGGGATAGAGGCATCGGATAACTGTGGCCACAGGGCACGGTAAGCGCGGGTAAAAGTAAAAGAAATTGTGAATCTGTGTAAAGTAATGCGCGTTGAGATGAGAATATGCTTTATATAACCTTGTGATATGTAATGCCATGATGTTTTCTTTAATCGTGATAAGATGTGTTTTGTGAAGAATGTATATGTTATGTATGAGTGGTAGGGTAGAGACTCACCCTTACACAACATTTTTCAGGAAACCAGGTTGAATAGTACCAGGCTCACAGTGCATGGATGGATGAGAACTGTTATAGGACTTAGTTATTTTGAGTTATGTAATGAATATTTTCAGTTTTATAGCGTTCTTTTGAAACAGTTGTAAAACTACTATTTCTTTTTATTGCTGATGAAAATTCTAGAATCTTTGTTTTTCTAAAGTACTTATGAATTAATGAAATTTTACTCTATAAACCTTATGTCATTTCCATGTCTGTTTCTATTTAGAGAGTTTTTGAAAGAAAAATTTACTCTACTATTTAACTTTTTATGAAAATTTATTATATATTGAGAAAAGAAATATAAGGCGTTACACCAGGGCTTCGGGCAAGCGAAGGGTCACACCTTCTCCGAACCATTAGATCTTCCTCAGCTCCAACGACTAGGATCACACACCCTTTTGTTTTAGAGGCTCTATACACGAGGAAACCCTAGAAATTTAAAACCCTAATTCGTTAAAGCTGACATCATCATTTTTTCTCTGCTAAAACCGAATACTTGACATGAACATATCGCCAGAAGCAAGCCGAATACTATGTCGTCTCTTGGCCGAGTACTTCACCAGTGATTCCAGCCCCTTCGTCTTACCTCCTCGGGCTTGGGGGCTAGTGTACCGGATAGGACACTACTCGGTCTTACTTATAGAAAGAGAAAACCGAGTACCTATTCGGCCTACGAAAGACGGGTACCTCTCAAAGCATATTAATTATAAGTTAATAAATAATAACCAAGAGTATTATCAGCCTAATTATCAGGCTAGGATCAAGGCTGACGCACAAGGCCCAGAACCAAGACCTGACTTCAGCATCGGAGTGCCTTTTGCAAGTACCTTCCCCACATCAGCAACATACAAAAGGACGTCATCCTACCCAAGTAGAGATCAGAAGATTACTATTTTTCGAACAGAAACAAATATTATTTTAAAATGAAAAACTAACCAAAACTTTATTATATAAATTATTATTAAGGTGGAATAATTTTTTCAATCATTTTTAGGAATTAAAAAATAAAAATAAATTCATATTTTACTAACATGATTAAGTTTTTATTGGATATCTTTTATTACAACGAATTTTGAAATAGTCACTGTTATTAATAATTAGTTTTAGTAGAAGCAGATTTACAAATAAGCTACGGAAGTAAGCCCTGATAATAGTCATCTGATCACATCGCGCTTGCTTCTACTCCCTTATGTTTAAAATAATAGGGGTTTAAAGTTATAGCACAAAAATTAAGAAATACAATTAATAGTCTTGTTTTTATACAAAATATTGTTAAATTTTTTATTATACCCTAATTTCTCATATTAAGTTCTCTCTGCATGCTAACTCACATTGACTCTTCTTTTTTCATTAGTTTCTTTGTTACTCTTGCAACAGTTACTACATGAAATCCAATTGAAACACAAACACTTATCGAAACAATAACTTCTATTATTTTGATTTGAAATTTGTTTACCATCAAAGTTTTAAGTTCTAAGGCTCAAAATTATCAAATCTTTACCAACATGGCTTCAGACTGAACTTCCGTTATTAGATATAAATTTGAATGCTAGTTGATAATGAAGACACTGAAAAAAATTAGTTTGAAAGAATACCATCCTCAGTTGCCCAATTTAAATGTTGGTGTAGCAGAAAATTTTGCTTTTGATCTCAATGTTGTTCCAAATTCTTCGACACTATGTTGTGTTCTCCAGATCGAGTTTCATTTAATTTAAACATGCATCCATCTGATGTACACATAGAATAGGAGGACACCTACGTCAATGATGCTTTTCTTTTAAGTGCTGCTCTTTTTGTTGTGCTTAAAATTATGTATTTTTAAGGTGTTTATCTATTTGTCGATCGATAACGTTTATACATTTTATATTTTTTGTTTTGTTTATATTAATAGATACTGGTAACGTGCTTTATATTTGTGTTTTTATATTTTTTTTGTTTTATTTTATTTTTTAGTTTTGTTTATAGTTTTGTTTTAAAATATTGGTAACATATTATTATTATTAGTAGTAGGAATGTGTATTATTGGTAACGTGAAGTAGCAACCTTTTTTCATCATATTTGTTAAAAATCACTAATGCCTCTTTTTGAAAACATATCTCAACGAGTATTTTTTAAAGATTATTTTTTAAGTTATAGTCCTCTCTGTATGTTTCTACTGATTCATATTGGCAGAAAAGTATATATATGAGTGTTTACTGGAAAAAGGTATTGATGGGAAATTGAAAAAAGGAGGGACGAAAATAGTTGCGTCACGATTTTTAGTCTGTGTACAGTGTTCAACGTATTTGGAAGCAAGGGAAAAATAACGGTATAGAAGCTGATATGTCCTATAAAATGACTAGAAATTGTGGTCGTAAAAGAATTCAAGTTGATTTTACTCGAGTTCGCGATATTCTTGTGCATCAAAGGACAACTGTTAACTCTCTAGCTTGTACACTGAACATGAGTAAGGCCCCATTATTTAGGCATATAAAGTCAGAGCCATTCGAAGGCACTCAAATACTATAAAACATGTTTTAAAAGAAGAGAAAAAAGAGCTAGATTGAAATTTTGCATATCAATGCTTGATAAGAATAGTATAACACATGTTCCAATTTTCACGGGAATGCATAACATTATTCAAATAGATGAGAAGTGATTTTATATAACAAAAAGTCGGAAAAATAATTTTTCTACGGGATCAAGAGATACAATATGTACTTGCAAAAGAAAAAATTTCATTGCAAAAGTTATGTTTTTAATTGTTATATCTAGTCCAAGGTTTGATGCACAAAGGAATGAACTCTTCCCTAAAAAAATTAGTGTTTTTCTTTTAAAAGAACTAGTGTAGAAGTGCAATAGAACAAATATGTCATTCAATATTTATTTAACAAGAAAATACAAGAACACACATTAATTGTAATAATAAAGAATTTCGCTGAGTAGCTATACAAGATGAATTTGATATTCCTTTGATGTATCAACTAGAAAACTCTCAGGATGTAAATGTTTTAGGTCTTAGATTTTTTAATGCTATTCAATATCTATTGATAAACTTGTAAATGCAGTTGAAAAGTCACCTGGAGCATTTTCAACGAAGAACTCAAATTGTATATTTTCATCATTGCAAACGTGCATGATTGAAATTATGAAAGCAGGAGGTTCAAAGAAGTATAAGATTCCATGGATGAAGAAAGCTATGTTAGAAGGAAAAGGACATTTGCCCACGCAAATGAAATGTGATCCCAAGATGTTCTCCGTTATTTAACTGAAGTTTTTATTTGTGTCATAGGGTGCTGTCTTTAATTTATTTTCCTGTTGTTGCTTTACTTTGTCTGGAGTATGTAAATTTGGTCATAGTCGTAGTTAATTGTCTCTGGTCTAATCTTGTCTGGTTTACTACAAGTATATCAATCATTTGATCTTGGATTTCCACTATGTAATCATGTTGCTACAATTGTTCGCGAGAAGGAAAGATATTTAAAAGTGGAAATGAAGTCACATTCTATAGTAAACATAATATTCTCGGTAAAAGTTTGATCGGAGTGCAATGAAGCTAAAGTTCTTGTCTGGGTGCATGGTTAAAATAAAATGTTATTCCAAGAACTTCAAGAACAACTATTCCAATGCAAAGTCGTAGATTCCAATGTAGTACAAAATGACTTAACATATCTAATCCCCTTTTCAATCTCCAAAATTGGTTGTAGCACATTTTCGTGGGAGCAAATAGCCTGAATTGACCAAGAGAACCCAATTAAAAAACTTGGCTTGCCTAAATAGCAACGACATAGAAACACAAGAAATTATCAAAATAAGAGATAAATTATTTAACAAGTTAATAATAATTAAAAAGCATTTCAATGGATAAAGGGAAATACACATTATGTTTATAAAAAAGCTTGCGATAAAAACTAAACAACGATAAAATATGCTGCCATCTGTAATGCCAAAGTCAAAAAAAAATTTGGAACACAAATTTTTAACATATCTTTCACTACTTTTATATTTCTCTTTTTTATCCAAATCTTCATTCTATGCTGTCAGGATATGCAACAATTTTTAAATCTATATTTAACGGGTTTTTTTTTTTTCAAGAAAAAGTATAGAATGATCATCATCTCCTTGTATATATATTCACTTCCTTGTGCATCCATATAGAATGTTGAACTGGAGGAAGTATGTCAAAAGCTTAAATTATTAGAAGCACAACTCTTTAGGAAAATTATATCAATTAAAATTATGTGAGTGTCATTCATTCTCACTCTTAAATTAATTAATGTTTCTCTTTTACATTCTTTTAGTTTTTACTAAATTTTAACCCATAATAAAAATATTTTTAAAAAATATGTTACACTAAGCTAGAAACGAGTTGTTAGAGCGCTAACTTAGACAGTTGTTAGTAGAAACCGCTTTGTAACAATACATTTAAATAGCTGTTAGTGTTGAATCATTTTCAGATCTATACTTCTGAAAACAATTAAAGTTACACATTAAAGAGCAGTTAATAAAAAATTGTTCTCTAAAGTCATTCTTGGAGAGCGGTTAACAAAAAATCGCTCTCCAAATTCTTTAACTTTTATAAATAAAACACGTTCAACTCATGAATTTTTTCGTCTTACTAATAAAGTTAGTCTCTCTTACTTCTGTACATTATTTTTGTCTTTTCAATATTAACAAAGTTTGTGTTTATGGTCTCTCTCACTCTATAGGTTCTCTTCGTCTTTTTTGCTCTCTTCATCTTCATTGCACTAATAAATTGGTATTTTTTCACATTTGTTGATACTTTTTTCATATTTCTCTTCATTCTCTCTTTCTTTCTTTTTCTTTTTATTAACAGTGAATCATCCATTCTCTCATGCAAATGTAGACTGTTCAGTTAAACACAACGTATAAACACAAGATTCAATTTTAATTTGTGATAAAAATGAAGAAATTTTGAATATTAAACCTATAAATTACAATTTAAACATAACAATAAATTAATTTTAGTTTGCAACAAAAAACTCACAAAGAAATAAATTTTAAATTTTAGATTCGCGATTTACACTCATACTTTAAACAGTGATTACGCATGCAATTGCTCTCTAATCTTATACCCATGCTTTGGAGGGCAGTTTTGCATGGAATTGCTCTCTAATCTTAACATTTGAGAGTTGTTGTTTAATCGCTCTCTTAAATGCAACACATTGGATAGCACGATATTTTAGAGCAGTTCTAAACATTCTTTAATTTAAAACAGAACCGCTCTCATATTTCCTTTCTAGATTAGTGAATCTCTATAAATATAAACAATCCCACAACAAACAATACAAATAATTCGGGGAAGGACCTCTATGCCTATCCCCTAGTCATATTTAAAAATATTTCTTGAGCTTAATATATAATTATCTGCATTAAATTATAGGATGACTATGTTCAAGGCTTCTGGCTGCATCTTCTCAAAACCTAAATTCTGTTGATGAGAACACTACATGGTTAGAGATGATGAGCAACCTTTATAAAGGCCGCATTTTATGGCATGATAGGTCACTTTGAAAACTCGATGTCCCCTGCGTTTGTCACCAAACTTACCCCTTCTCTTGTGCATAAGGAGGTGGAGGACATGATCTGCACTCAAGTCCATGCCATAAATGGAAAGTTCCAAAAGCAAAATGAAGCGATGTGGAAGACCAAGGAGAGTGTATAGAAGAAGTGAGACAAGAAAATGGAGAAGAAGATAGAGACAAAGATGGCATTGGGGTGCATAGAGAGGTGCAGCAACAAATGCATGCATACTTGAGTTTATGACAATAAGTAACTCCACACCTTTTTCTCCTCTTCCATCAGCTCCAGCACCAGCAGTATTTAGCTTGAGGTGACATTCCTCCACCTCTACTGATGATGATATAGTTACTGATGAGAATCATGCTGAGAACTCGTGATAGACATTTTTATTTTATTGTTTACATTATAACTTTAAATGTAATGACATTTTAATTTAATATTTTAGAATTTTAAATTTTCTTTATGTTTACAAGTTATGGTAATTAAGAACATAAGAAATAATTATTCAAGTAAACAAAATAAAACTAAAATTAAATTAAATATTACAGACATATTTTTTTGTCTGTAATATTATAGATGAAGTTTTTTGTCTGTAAATTTCGAACAAAGAAATCTATTTTTGAGTTACAGATGAAAAAAATTCATTTGTAATATATAAGTGAAAAAATATTTGTAAATTTGCATATAATTTACATATGAATTTAAAACTTTATATATATTAATTTACCAACGAAAAAATTATGAATAACTCTAACCCGTCTATAATAATGAAATCTATTGATAATCTTTCAAAAATTCATCTATAAATTTTTCTATAATTCATGTGATTTTAATAGTGATCTATCACATTAATCCTTATTTTTTATAAATATAAAAACATTTAACAAAAGTGTTCCAATGTCACATTATAATACCAACTTAATATAGTTAATGGTGATTAGAGCCACTATTAGAAGTTAGTCATTAAACATCATCAGAGTTAGAACAGATGCGAGAAAAGATGATAACATTAAAATGTTTTAGGAGGAAAAATTTAAAAACTCTTTTAAGGTATTTTTTTAGGATTTGACATATCAATTAACGTGAGATATTAAAACTTAACATGACAGGTAAATAATCTCACTAGATTTTACTAATGTTAGTTTAATGTAGGACTAACTTAAAATATATTTGAAAAAGTTATGTTTGGAACCAAATAAAACATCAAGGACAAAATTGGAAGTGAGCTACTTGGAGAACAAGGAAATATACTAATTGGGAAACAAGAAAATGTATACTATAAAAAGGAGAAATGATGAAAGGCTAAGGGGTTACTTCTCTCCCAAATTTAAGAAACCTCTTCTTCTTCTTTGATATTTTTATTACTTCAAGAGCTTTTTTTTCTCTTTGACGTTTTGATAATTTTCTCCAAAGAATTATAAAAGAACGGAGGATCCCTTTTCAAAAAGACCTTTTCACAAGTGCGCTCCCTAAGTTCACAAACCTAAAGCGCAACATGGAAATGAAAGATGCAAATTCGTAATCTAGAGATGCTTCAAAGCATAAAGGAGCATATTCGAACGAGCACTCTTTGGCACGTTTGAACAAAAGAATGACACTCAAATGAAGCAGAAAGAGTGTTCTACTAAACGGGAACTCATAGGCAGCATTTGGCTTGGAGGGCTTTCAAGCGTGCTTTACTAGTAAGGGCATTCTACACCTTGGAAAGGAGGTAGCAATTGCTCTTAACCCTACCCTACATCTCGAGACATTGAACAACCTTCTACAGAAATGAGGCATTTTGAGAGATGGGGTAAATTCATTTCCCCATAAAAGCACCTATTACGCTTGTCTAGTTCATCCTTACAGATTGAGCGTCCATGAGCCTACCCCTTTATGACATTTTCTGGTTTCAAAACAAGTTACAAACTAAAATAAGTTTTCATTAAATTAAAGACAAGGTTTACTTACAAGAAATTTACTATTTAACAACTAAAATTAATCTATAGGTCAATTACTAAAATCAAACTTTAAAATCAATTGCTAATTATTAGCGAGCAAGTATTTAGCGACTCAAAAATATTTAGTCTCAAGTAGGAGGTGGTTAACAAATGACCGCTTCAGAATAATGATTCTAAATTTCAAACTTTGATATTGTAGGTGTAATTAGTATGACATTATTGTCTACTTTTACTCTTACCAATCACTAATGTCTCCTTTAATATATCATTATGTATTTAAAGTTAGTGTGTTGAATTTCTATTCAGGCGGGTTATTTGTTTCTGGTTTGATAACTGTCCCTCAGTCCTAACCCCGAACAGTTTGGGGGTCAAGAGATAAAAGAAACTTTCCTAAAATCAAAGGACTAAGGATTTTTGCAAGAGTGTTACTGTGTTAGATATGCATATGAAGAAGATAAAAAAAAAATTTAAAAAAATAAAAAAAAAATTCTTCAAATTCAGTCAGAATATTTCGTTAAGATCACGTGGAACCAAGAGCTAGTTTAAGTCCTTAATTCGCTTCCACACAATATGGAGGCACGTCGTTGATGAGCTTTTCTTGTGAGGATAAATTTTAATTCAATCTATGCATAAGCAATTCTGCCATATATCTGGTTTTTCATGTCTTTGCCGTGAAAGCTGTTTATAAAACTTCAAGCTTACTGAGAATTCTGAAGGCCCAATCAGTCAAAGCAATATGACTAGAGTTGGTTTACCAATTTCCTATTCTTCGTAATTAAATTTTAAGTGTTTGAAGATAGTTGGTAATCTCTCAAACTTTTGGTTATATATATATATAAGGGAAACTTTTTAATATTAAGTAATCATTCATGACTTTGATGTATTAATCTTAATCACTAATGTGATTATTAAATAACTTTTAAACTTGATATTGTGCATATGATTATATATACGATCAAGATCTATTTCTCTTATTGAAATATTATTTTCATTAAATATCATTCATTGATAGAAAACATGGTTTGGCTCGAACCATGAAAGCAGAGGACATATATTTACCTTGAGTTATTTATACACATAACTGTTTCTTCCACTAACACTGGCACGGAAAGGGACATAGTAGTGTTTACATTTTTTTTTAACAAACTACCAAACATCTCAAAGTGAGTGTCCAGAGTTCACAACTTACTGAACTTAATACTTAGGAACAGAAACAATTAGCAAACCATTATTTTCCATCCAAGCCTTCACACGTTGAACATTGGAATTTTGAGGCAACATCAAGCGCTGAATGAAACGGCTTCTAACACGCTCCACAAGGAGACCCCTCCCGCTCCTTGTTTCCCTCTCTACCCACTTTTCACCACTAATACATAGCTCTCTATTATTTTCCACTTCCACTCTCACTTCATTGTGCCTTAGCCCAGGAAGGTGTGCCTTGTACACATGAGCTAGAGGTGTTTCTTTCCATTCTAGGTTTTTATTGACAACAATTGGTGTCTCTCCTGGGATAGGTAAACGTATTGTGGTTAAAGGTCCAAAAGGGTCTTGCAATGGTTTTCCAATGTGGTGATTTGGTGGTAGTTCATATCGGGGTCCAAATAGGTTACTAGGAAGGTATGGCATGTTTAGTTGTTTGTTGTTGGTGTTGTAGCTATTAATTGGTCTTGCTATGCTCAATGGATGTGGATATGAAACACTTCTTTTATAAGATGCTAAAGGTGTTACTGTGGTTGATGATGTATTTTATGCGGTCATGGTTGGTGCGTCATATCGGGTTTTCTCCATTCCAAAGAAAGAAATCCACTTTGCGTTATTCAATGGATCGATGTAACAACATTATTTCAAATCAAATGGAGTGGAATATTTTATGGTGCACATTGGGTGGTGATTTCTTTGTTTTCAATATGCGTTTTGATTGTAACAAAAAGGGAAAAAAAAAAAAAAAGAAGCGTTTTATCAGTTCACGGTCTTTCAAAGATTTAGCCTATTGTTAAAAGCATTTTTTGTTCATTTTTTTACACCAAAAATGTATTTTGAACAATTTTGAGAAATAACTAGTTGTCTCTTTTATTTGTTTTATGAATATAACATCACCTAGTATTTTTCAACTTTTAACAATTTACATAACAAAACTGTTTTTACATTATACATTGAAGGGCCGGTATACTGGATAGTGTAAAAATATAGTGTAAAAGAATAAGTGCTAGTTAGCTGATGTTTCTTTGCCGAAGACCAAGTGCGCGAGGTCCGATCCTTATCAGAATACTAAGAATATTGATATTTGGTACTTTGAATATAAATACTGTTTGTGATATAGAAGAATAATATGCTAGGATTGATAGCAGAGAATATTTACTTTCCAAACATCTAATTCATGCATTACAAATAAATCATTTTCCTGTTTATTTTAAAAAGGAAAAAAAAAAGACTAATAGTAGTGAACCAATCAAAATCGATAATGTATTAAGTATAATTATCCATTTTTCTCTCCACCACTTCCTTTCCTCTCTCTCAACTCATAATTCTTATATATGAAAGTTCATTCTCCATAACTCATCTTTCACCAAGAACAATATTTTTCCTCTCCACTTTTCTTTTTCCTCTCCCTCAACCCACATTTCTAACCATGAAAACTTTTTTTTCTCAACCATAAAAGTTTCTCCTCCTCAACTCAATTATAGCCTTCATCAAACTTGTTTTCATCCCTTCCATATATGGTCTCTCATTAGAAAAAATTATCTTAAAAACTCAACCCCTCAAATCTAAAGCTTTTAAAATTTGGACCTTTTTGCTCTTTTTTAATACAAATATTTAATTCTTTTTAATCCATAAATTTTATTTCCTTTCTCTTTTTTGTAGCAAGTGATTTAAATTACACTAAATAATGATAATTCTTATTTCTTTGAGTTATATGTTTATTTGTAAAATTCATTCTAACATTAACAATACATTCTCTCAACAATTTTTTTTATATTTTTTTTCTTATTTATGTCTTAATTATCATGTTAGTTATTTTTCCTTTCAAATTATTATCTTTTATTTTATTTATTATATATTTGTAGAATGTAGATGTGATTTAATTTTGTAATTATGATTTATCTTTCTTTATTTCATGAATAGTAAATTATATTTTTTATATAAATGAGAAAATAATAATATAATTATATCAATTTATAATACTGACATATAACTTCTCTTTTGTCATATATTATAAATTAATAAAGTTAAAAATGTACCTAAGTTATCTAAGTTTTATACAATATTAATTTATTAATCTTATTTTTAATTAATTAAATAATTATCTTAATAATTAATCAAGAAATATTTTCTCTTTAATTTACTAACTTACTAATTAACCAACCAATTTAAATCGAAGTTATTTTATTAACATAACAATTTATAATGCTAATGTGTAACAACTTTACCTTTATGCGTTATAAATTATTAAAATTTATATGTACTAGCATTATCTTAGATTTTATATATCATTAATATATTTTGAAAAAATTAAATCTGATTTCTAAAATTAATCGTAAATTTTTTAAACCTATAGTCTAGAATATTTTTTATTTAAATTATTAAATAAAATAAATTAGAAAAACTCAATTATATTCATCTTCAATTAATCTTGTATATATCACTAATTTAAGTATACTTTTTGCAATGTTCAATTTATTTTCATGATTAATTAAAAACATACATTCTCAAATATTTTTCTATTATAAAATGTAATTCATTTATATACTTATTAATTAATTAAGTTAAAATATTTTCATCGTATTAGTGCAGCGATTTGTTGTGTTATTATATAACGTTTCTGTCTTTATACGCTTTAAATCTTTGAAATTCTTGTGTATCAACATTACTTTAGATTTTATGCAATATAAACTTATAAAAAAATATTTTAATTTTTTTATTAAATAAATATTTTCATTAATCAATTCAAATGTATTTATTCATTTCATCTATTTTAAATTTTTTTAAGTCATATTTCTAACTTTGATGAATTAAATGCTAAATACTTAAAGCGTGTTTGTACTATATTTTATTTTTAAAAATAAAAAAATATTTTTAAAACAGAAATCAAATATACTCTTAATTATTTAATTTTATTTCTTTATTTTATTATACAATTTTTTATAATATTAATATTTAATTTATTTTATTTTTGATTATCCAATAAATTAGAAGGAATTTATGTAGGAATCAGAAACATTAAGTAAAAACAATTTTTAAAATAATATTTTTTTCTTTTTTAAGACACTAATCAATATTTTAATAAAAAAAATTCTTTTAAAAATAAAAGTAACAACACTTATTATTTAAGCATTAAATTTATTTTTAAATTAAAATAAATTTATATATTTAATTTAAAATAATTATTATTTAAATAGTCGTTATAGAGTGTTAATATATTTTCTATGTATAAATGAATTTTATATTATTTTTTTAAATTATAATATTCTAAAAAAATTTAAAAATATTTTTAATAAATAATTTAAAAATAATTATTATTTAAACAGTCGTTATAGAGTGTTAATATGTTTTTTACGTATAAATGAATTTTATATTATTTTTTTAAATTATAATATTCTAAAAAATTTAAAAAATATTTTTAATAAATTTTAATAGTAAATTTTTTAATTTTTTAAATGTATTTTTATTCATAAAAAAATGTTTTTTCTTATCCTGTTTTGTCGTCCGTTATAATCCGCGATTGCAAAAACATTATTATTACAAGCTAAAATGCCCTTATATTTGATTTGATTGGAAGCCTTCTCAACAGTCGTATTTTGAATGATGAACAATTGAACATCTTGCCCTCCCCAGTAATTGTGAATCAATCCTCTCACTTCTTTTTGAAAAGTAACCAGACCACAGTGACTTAATAGGCCTGAAGGCTGAAGCCTTATGCGAGGCACAAGCGTAGTATCACCCAACAAAGTGTACGTTTTTTTTTTTTTTTTCCCTCTAAAATAGAAGAAAAGAAAAATAATTTTTCAAAATAAAATTTACGAACAAACGTATTTTCTCTTTAACTTTATTTTTGTTATGTTTTAATATTTATTTTTAATAATAAAAAATAAATATTGTATTAAATTTTTTATTTATTAAAAAATAGTGAGATAAAATAGAAAAAATTCTTCAAATAAACAGAATTGTTGGCAATTAAAATAAGGTTGCTATAATAAACATAAATATTTAAAAAATAATTTTCTATTAGGAAAACAAATATTCAAAAGACTTTAGTTCCGTTAATAGTTAATTACACACTTAAACAATAATAAAAAAATTATTTAAATTTTTTTTAAAACAAACTTATACAATATATTAAGTAACTTAAATAACTATAAAAAAAATTCGTTTGATTTTTTTTTAAAACAAACTCTTACAACATATTAAATAATAAATTGTTTTTTATAAAATTTTATATTTCACAGTATTACTTATTTATAAAGTTTGAAGAAAGTCTTTTTACTTAATAATTAAGCAAATAATTTATCTTTTTTTTATAATAATAATAATAAGTTCAATTTAATTTTTTTTTATGATAACAAATTTAACTTAGATTTATTTTTTTATAATAATAATGTAACTAATAATAATTTATCTTTTACCAAGTTGAATGTATTGTAGAATTTCTAACAATAAAAGCTGCATTAAAAGACAACCTTTTCTGACTTCGTTGGACACCAATCTCCACCGTAGCTTCATGCTTGCAGTTCAAAGACTTGGAGGAATAGAGTGCAAGCTTTTAAACATTTATATATGTTAACGTTATTTTGAAGGTTATTTTGCCAAAACGGTGTCGTCTCTTCTCAACAGCACCTCCATTTACAACACCGACACCCTCCTCTGCACAAGACCCTCACATCACATCAATGCTTCTCTCAGCATAAAACATCCCTGTTATTAACCTACCCATTCTGATTTTATTAGTTCAATCAATCCTTGACGAAAAAATTCGTTACGTTCTTTTGTACCCATTTGAAGATGACCGTGGGGTTTCAAGGGTTTTTCATCTTTAGGGTTTTTCTTTCTATTTTTCAAGTTTTCATTACCAAAGATATTTGCTTCAAGAATTTCTTATATCCATTTCATTCATTTGTTTAATAAAAAATAAGTATCTTTGATACAACATACTATATTTTTATTTTTATTTAAAAAATTAATATATTATATTGTATAAGTACAATATTTATTATTAAAAAAATAAATATTGTGAATATCAATTTTTTTCTTCTTCAGATTGCCTCCAAAATTTTTAAAATAAAATAATAAAAAAAAAATTATTTTACAAAAAATAAAAAAATTTTGAAAAAAGAATTTGATTTCAGAAATGAAAGTCTTGTGCTATGCAGGCTCATACCCAGCATCAAAAATTGATTTAAGCATGAAAAAAAAAAAAACTCAAATTTTTTACATTTTGTATAAACTTTAAGTAACCCATATAAATACATAAGGAAGAAATTCGAAGGGGAGGCCTTTTCATAAACGAAAAATTAAGAGAGCGACAAAATCGTTTAAAAGGAGAGGAGAAAAAAGAAAGAGCTAGGAAAATAGGAAAGTGAAAGTTTACGTTATTTTGTCTTTTAGTTGATGTTTTATTCATATTTTTTTATAATATATTGTTATTATTTTATTATTAAAATGAAGGGTGATTTAATTAAAGATGCATTGTATGTCGAGAATGGGAAATCATAGCGTCAATTTTCTGAAATCTTACGGCATTTGATTTGGCTCCATTTGTTTTTCTTTTTTATTCATTTCTTTGAATTCTCGAACCCATGTACCTTACTTTGGATAGTGGGTCTATTTTTTTATTATTTTAATAAAAAAGTAAAGAAAAAATTAATTCCTTTTAATTTTTATTTATTTTAAATTATCTCTAACCTTTTTACTAAAAACATGTCGTTTATTTTTTATTTTTTTTTCTTTTTCTCTTTTTCATATCTTTAATTTTTTTATATTACCTTTAACCTCTGTTTTTATTTATAAAATTTATTTTTTTTTCATTAAAAGCAATAAAAAATAAGTACAATAATGTAAATGTAATATAAAAATAAAAATTTCTACAATAATTCTTAAATTTTTGTTTGTATCTATCTCATTTGTTTATTTTTTTGATTTATTTGTTCTTTAGCATTTTTTTATTATTTTGTGTAAATTCAGAATATTGGAATAATTTGATTTTATACTTGTAGTATGTTTTTATTTATTTAATGAATATAAAATGTATATATTTTGTAAATTTATTTTATTTTATGATTAAATAATAAAAAATATAATTGCATCAATTTATAACATTAACGTGTAGCTTCTCTACCGTAGTGTATTATAAATTGATAAAGTCTACATATACTTACGTTACCGAGACTTTAGGCAATATTTAATTTATCATATGTTATCTTTAATTAATAAGAAAATTATCTTAATAAACAATCAAAATATATTCTCTATAATTACTATTTTACTAATCAATCAATTAAAATTATTTTACTAACACAATAATTTATAATGCTAATGTGTAACAACTCTACCTTTACATGTTATAAATTGTTAGAATCTACGTATACCAACGTTACCTTAGGTTCTATATAACATCAATTTATCAAACGAAGTTTTAATTTTTAATCAATTCAAATATATTTATTCATTTCATTAAATAGAATTAATTTCATATTTTAAATTGTCTTAAGTCGTATTTCTAAATTTTTAAAAAAAAAATTAAATAATTAATCATTTCTTCATTTTACTATACAAATTTTTGCAACATTAATATGTAATTTACATTGCCTTCGATCGTCTAATAAATTATAAGATATTAATATATAGCGTACGCTATCTTTAATTCTCTTTCAACATTAATCATAATCAAAATTAAAATTCAAATACGTCATTTATGAATAAAATATTTCTTAACGATTTACAATATAGTTGTGTGGTCTTCCTTCATTTTCTGTATTGTTTCTCATAGAGTACATGTATAACCGCGTTATCTTGTATCCTAAACCTTTTATGAAAATAATTGTAATCTCAAAACAAATTTTCTTTACTAAACTTAACTTTAATTAACCAACCTCGTATTTTTTAGATAGAACTACGTGGCTTTGAGTTCTCCATTGCACCTGGAGATACGTAGGAGCGTGAACTGGACCCTTTAGGTGACTTGAAATAGGACACAAATGGGGTATTCTTTCCTTATTTACTCTTTTAGAAATCATGTGAATTATTAGTGCTTAAAGTTTTAAATAAAAAAGGAGAAGAATATTTTTTTTACTATATTTGGGAATAATATAAGGACTAGTGATTCACATGATTCTCTCAATTAATTTTTCTTACATCATCATCATTTCATATATCATTGCATATCATTTATTTGAATATCATGCTTATTGCCATCCTTGTGACACTTGTAATAAATTTAAAATCAGTTTTGAAATAGGGTTAAGGATGACAATTTGCATAATTTCTTACATCATTGCATTGTCATATGAAACATTACCCTTTTAAGTACCAATTTAGATTTATCGAAAGAAAAAACTGAAAAAGAACTTAAAAAGGGTAATGATTCATATTGTTCTTGCATTATCATGGTCATCACATATTTGTCTCATTAATATAAAAGCCTAGTGGATTATCGATTCATTTAAAATTAATGTTGATTCTTATACGAACGTTTATCTGTTTAGAATCAATATTAACCCTTATGGCTACTAGGATCCTATGTTAATGAAACAAATACAAAATTTAAAATAATTTCTCATCATTTTCTTTTTATTTATAGGTTGAGAATCACAAAGTTGTTTGAGTATTCAAGAAAATGGAAATTAATGTGGGATCAAGTAGCAGTGAGGTGAGATCAGTCGAGTTGAGAAGAAAATTGCATCTAAAAGTTAAAAAGGCTGACACTGCTAGTTTGAGAGAATTAAGGAAAAAGCTGAATACAATCTAATAACTCACTTTAGTGAGGAGGTATGGAAATATTCTGAGATTGATGGAAGTGAATGTGCAAGAAGATGCCATAACAGCTCTAGCCCAGTATTATGATTCTCCATTTAGGTGCTTCACCTTTCAGGATTTTCAGTTGGCTCCGACATTAGAGGAATTTGAGCAAATTCTGGACCTGCCTTTGGAGGGTAAACAACCATATTGACCTCTAGAACATCATGCATCTCTTCTGACTATAGCCAATGTCTTAAGGATCCATCCAGCAGAGTTGTAACAAACTTATCAAGAAAAACATCAGAATAGGGGATTCACAAGAGAATTTCTTGAACAACACATGCATAATTTGGCAGAAAAAGAAGATTGGGAGACTTGCATAGATGTCCTAGTACTCACCATTTATGGCATTGTCCTCTTCCCTAAGCATGACAACTTTGTGGATTTAGCAGCAATAGATGTGTTTCTTGCATGCAAAAATCAATCTGAAAATCCTATCCCTGTAATACTAGCTGATGTTTATAGTACACTGAGTTTCTGCCATGAAAGGAAAGGAAAGAGGATTATATGTTGTCTACCTATGCTTTATATATGGCTCACAGCTCATGTCTTTAAAAGGCCAAGTGAGATCAAGTGTCCGATCACTAATTTGCTGAGGTTTCAGATTGGGCAGAAAAATGGTCAAGAATGGGCTAATCACTTAGCCAGTTTGAATGAAGGACACGTCAGGTGAAACACTCCATGGCAACAGTCAACGACCATTATTTATCATTGTGGCAATTACCCAAATGTTCCTCTTATGGGTACTTGGGGTTGTATTAATTACAATCTAATTTTAGGACAACGTCAGCTTGCTTATCCTATGATGGGACCACCTACTGAGGAATTGTTGGTTCCTTTTATTGTCTATTATGAAGATGGAAATTTCACGGAGCTTATTCAAAAGGCAAGGAATGCTTGGGCAAGGGTTGTTCGTAAAGGAAAAGAGTTAGGCATGAGAAGTTGTGCAGCAAAAGCAAGTTACCGTTAATGGGTTAAAGAAAGAGTCCAAGAGATTAAGTTACCATTCAAAGACCCAGGTACCTCCCAAGAAAGTGAGCCATCTAATCCAGAACCCTTTAAGAATGAAGAAGTAAAAGAATTAAAGGTAAGACTGGCTAAGATGATTGAGAAGAATGTGAGGGTAGAAAGGGAGCTTCGAGAGAGCCGTCAAACTTGCGCCATCTTGAAGAGAGAGAACAGTGAAAAACAACAAGCCTATGAAGAGGTTTGTAAGAAGCAGAAATCTATGCAAAGCCATGCAGCTAAAGTTTAATGTTGCCTTGAAGCTGCAAGCAAAGAATTAGGATTAAGGGTGAAGGAGCGAAATTCAGCTTTATATGAGAAACGACAGTTAAAGGTGCATTGTATAAGGCGAAATGAGACAAAGAAGAAGCTTTGACTCAAGCCAGTGAACTCCAAACATGAGTGCAAAATATGGAAGAGCAGATAAAGGAAATTGTCATGGCATGCGAGGTCAAAATTAATTCTGAAAAATGGGAAGTGATTAGAATCATGAAAAAATATGAAGCTATTGTGAAGGTGAAAGATGGTCAGATAGAAGAAGGAGATAAGCTCATTGAGTATTGGATTAAAAGCTTTATACAACTTGCATCATTAGCTAATGCCGCAATTGATGACGTCTTGCGCATGTTGTCAAATGCCGAGATAGCTACATTTTTTTACACGACACCTCAAGAGATTAAAAACTTCCTCAGCTATTGCAACAGGTTGGTCTCAGAGATGAAAGGAATGATAACTAGGGCTAGGAAGGGGTGATATAATGATTTGGGGTATGGGTAGACTATGTATGAGTAGGAAAAAGAAGATGTATTTTGAATCAAATTTTGATGTACTTTGATGTTTTAATTTGATTATGGATTATATTTTGGTGTGTTTCATTTGATGAGGATCCTACATTAATTTCCATTAAAGACTTGAAGACACTTAACAACTATGATAATTCTTTAATCTTTGGTTGTTATTTTTTAAGTGCATTTTTCATTTTGATTAATTCTTTTTTGACTACAAACTATTTCAGAAAATTAAACAAATATAACAGGAAAACATTTTCTAAAGCATCCTTATAGAACTCGCACTCAAGCAAGGATAATGAATGAGTTAGAGGAGCATAATAAAGAGCTAAGAAACGATGTTAATCAGCTGAAAGAACAAATGGCACAAATCCTAGAGGCACTGAAGTCTTTAGAGAGAAAAACCACATAGGGGGCCCCTATTCAAGCACCTCCAGCACAACCCATTCCTACCTATCCACCAGGTTTTACCCCTACACAAGGACTGTCCCAATGTTTTCCTCCTCATGAAAGAATTGTGCCTTTGACCTTGCATGTAGAAAGGCTTCCACAACAAGCTTTCAATCATCAAGATGTCCAATTTCTCCCATATGGCCTTCCCCAAGGTTATACACCACCGATAGCTGAGAACCCACCAAACACTAGCCAACCATTAAATCAACCCAATCCTGCACAACGTTCAGGTCCATAAATCCAACCACCCCAAACATCCATCCCATCATATGCTTACCCTCAAAATGCCCAACCCCAAGAAACTCATATACCCCACACTATACCTACCCCAAACAAACTGATCCACCACCAACCACAAATCACTAATCCTAGCCTTGATGGAAACCCAACCATATCACCATTCCATTCCCATAAGACATTAGAAGAACCTCAGCCCAATTACATAGAGGAGCTTTCCAATCTAGAGAAAAACTACAAATATTGGAAGAAAGATTAAGAGCTATCGAGGGGAGCAGCTATGGCATTGGGGAAGCTGCGGATCTTTGCTTGGTCCTAGATGTGATAGTTCCTCCAAAATTCAAAGTGCCTGATTTTGATAAGTACAAAGGAACGACATGCCCAAAGAGTCGTCTGATCATGTACTGTAGGAAGATGGCATCACATGCCTATGATGATAAGCTACTAATTCACTTTTTTCAAGACAGTTTGATTGGGGGAGCTTTGAGTTGGTATATGCATCTTGAGTGTATCCGCATTCGTAGTTGGAAAGATTTGGTTGATGCTTTCCTAAAACAATATAAGTATAACATTGATATGGCTCCTGATAGGTTACAACTGTAGAACATGTTAAAGAAGGAGGATAAGACTTTTAAAGAATATGCCCAGAGATGGAGAGAAGTTGCAGCTCAAGTGGAGCCCCTTTTGTCTGAAAAAGAAATGGTGGCGATGTTTATTGATACTCTCCAATCACCTTTCTATGATAGGATGATTGGAAGTGTTTCGTCAAACTTCTCTGATATTGTGATAAACAAAAAAGGGTGGAAGGAGGAATGAGGAGTGGTAAGATATTTCACAATTCTGGCAGACCCTCCAATTTGATTTGAAGAAATTTACAAATGGTCCAGGAAGAAAGAAGGAGGGAGAAACTAATGCCATAACTTTTCACCCAAGAGAAGTTCCTTTCATCAGACCTAACCATGAACCTTTTCAGTTCCAACATACATCATATATTTCCTACCCCTCAAATGTCTTACCCATATGTTAATGTTGTTTCACAGAATACAAGTTCCCAATCTTATTAGTCGTGACCTTACCAACCTGCTCCGCCTACTTTTCCCATAACACCACCCATGAGATCACCCCAACATTGGAACCAAAATTCGAATCCCAACCAAATAAGACCCCAAAACAATCAAGAAAGGAAGCAAGTTCAATTTGACCCAATCCCCATGTCCTACACTGAGTTACTACCTCACCTATTCCAAAGTTTATTAGTTGTATCATGTCCAATGAAACATGTAGAACCGCCCTATCCAAGAGGATATGACCCAAATGCTAAGTGTGAATATCATGCTGGTGGCATTGGTCATTCGACAGAGAACTGTAGGGCTTTAAAGTTCAAGGTGCAAGACTTAATTAATGCCAAATGGTTGAATTTCAAGGAGGACAATCCTAACATTAAGAGTAATCCCCTACCTGGGCATGGAGGATCATCGATAAATGTCGTTGAGGAAGAGTATGCACTTGTTTTAAAGAGGAAAGTTGAAGATGTTACCACTCCTCTTAAGGTTATTTTTGCTGAGTTGTGTAAGGCTGACTTGATCAAGGGTTTTGTACATGAAAGAGATATGGGTGATTTGCACCCTGATGCAGACCACTCCATTGAAGATTGTGAAGAATTCAAGCATATTCTACAAACACTGATGGACAAGCATTTGGTCCAAATTGGGCACCCTAAGGAGAAAAATGAAGTTTTGATTGTTGATGGACAATCCTCAGCTTTCCCGAAACCCTTGGTCATTCATTACACCAAATGTATGAATACCCCAACTACCAATGGACCTAGACCCATCACTATACAAGTACCGGCTCCATTCCCTTACAAGGACAACAAAGCAGTACCATGGAAGGATGATGCAGGGGTTTATGTCAGCAATTTTAAGGAAAACCAAACACAAGGTGTCAATTATGATACTCTCGCCGTCTCAAACATTGCTGGTGTTGGCGGGATGACCCGCAGTGGTCGTATTTATACACTTGAGGAGTTGAGAAAAGAGTGAGCAAAAGAGATAGAGAGATCCTCGAAGGGGAAGGAAAAATTGGGCGAGTTTGAAGATGCTGACGAAGAAAAAATGCTAGAAATAAAGAAAGCAGTGTCTCATGAAGAAGCCTATGAGTTCTTGAAGTTTATTTGTCAAAATGAGTATCAAGTTGTGGAATAGTTAAACAGAACTCCAGCCAGAATATCTCTCTTATCCCTATTACTAAACTTTGAGCCACATAGGAGGACTCTTTTAAAGGTGTTAAATGAGGCTCATGTCAGCCATGATATCACTACCGAAAAATTTAAAGGCATTGTTGGTAATATTGTTTCAAACAATTATCTCACCTTTACTAATGATGAGATACCTGCCGAAGGAATGAGGCATAATAAGGCACTGCATATTTCTATGAAATGTCGAGATCATATTATTGCTAGGGTGCTTATTGATAATGGGTCTTCTTTGAATGTGATGCCAAAAGCAACATTGTCAAAATTGCCTTGTGATGGGTCGCATATGAAACCCAGTCCCATGATAGTAAGAGCCTTTGATGGAACAAAGAGAGAGGTCATTGGAGAAATTGAGGTTCCAATTCAAATTGGTCCTTGTACCTTTCATATTTTGTTTCAAGTAATGGACATCGCACCAGCTTATAGCTGTATTCTGGGGAGGCCTTGGATTCATTCTGCTAGAGTTGTACCATCCACATTGCATAAGAAATTGAAATTTATTATTGATAATAAGTTGGTGATTGTCTCTAGTGAAGAAGATGTGTTGGTGAGTAAGCCTTCGTCCACTCCTTATATTAAAGCTGCTGAAGAAGCTCTAGAGACCTCTTTTCAGGCTTTAGAGATTGCGAATGCTACTTATGTTGGAGAGGGAGCTCCAATCTTAAAGCCTCGATTGTCTAATACATCCATAATGACTGCTAAAGTCATGCTTAATGGAGGTTGTCAGTATGGATACATGTTAGGCCAAGTCATATTGAAAGCAACAAACTGATTACAGCTCAATGAGAATAAGGATAGATTTAGGTTGGGATACACGCCCACTAAAGCTAATAAGAGAAGAGTCATGGAGGAAAAGAAAGAAAGAAGATTAGCCAGGTTGGAAGGTTGGGAGCCTAAGACTGAAGGGGTCCCCATTTGTGATCTTTTGAAAAGATTCTACAGTGCTGGATTTGAGTTTTAAGACTCAGTGGCTGTTGTTGATGAAGATGTACCTGGAGAAGAGGTTGTGAACCTAGTTCGCATTTGTCCACTGAACACAGAATTTGGCAATTGGGAGATCATCGAACTTTCCGTGATTTTTAATGCCTACTCAAAGTAATCATTGAAGCTAATCCTATTGTTTTGTCCCAAAGCTTTAGGATGTCATTACTTTTTGTAATTTAAAATATTAGTTTGTTTTGTAAGTTGGGACACATGTTTCCTTTTAAGTATATATTCAAATGAAATGCAATTCAAATTCTCAGCAACCTTTTGTGTATTCTTTATTTATTGCTTGAATCTTGTCGTTTATTTTCTTTTTATCTCAACTCTCACACAATGCAGATCTGAAAGTGACATGTCTGAAAGTAACAGTGTTAATATCTCATCCACTAATTTTGATTATCCCGTTAATCAAGCTGTCGAAGATGATACTGATGTTGATTTACCCTCAGAACTTCTAAGATTGGTTGATCAAGAAGTGAAAGAGATTTGATAAGTCTGTAATTAGGCCCTCTTTTACAGCCCATATATTCATATTTGACATTTATTTTATTTGAAATTTACACTAATTTATATATTAATTATGCAGTTTGGTATAAAGAGGCCGCAAGTGGATTTTGGGTGCATTCTGGGCCCAAATTGATGGAAGATTAGAGCTTCGCAGCAGTCAGCACGCCTAGACCCATTCAATAAGCACGGGGGTGCTTTAAGCCCATGCACAGTCGTGCTTAAGGCCTTGCACGGCCGTGATCATCTACGGGAAGTCCAATTATGAAGAGTTTTTAGGGTTTTCAAACCCTATTAAAAGGAAGACCTGAGGCACCATTAGGGACACCGTTTTGACATCTTAGCTTTGACTCTAGAATACATTTGATCTCGTCTCTCTTGCACGGGATCCTTGGCACATGCTTGGCGAGACTTGAAACTTTAAGCGATCTTACTTGAAGACAGAGAATACATCTCACACTCTAGTTTGCTATTTCTTTTGATTATGGCTTTGTTTATGATTGTTTTAGTTCTTTTCTTTAGCATGAGTAACTAAGTCCATAGCTACGGCTATGGGAACTATTGTTCATGAATTTATGGAATTTTGATATTTGAATTTAAATTTGATTTCCGTTTTGTGATTAGATTTTATCCTATTACGCTTTTTTCTTAATCCTAATTAATTATATCGTCAGGCAACCGTACCTCGGTTAATTAATAGATCTATAGGGTAAAACGAGACAAAGAATTAGGTGGACCAAACCAAGCTTTCTCTTCTAATCGTTATTAAATTAACAAGTTCATCGGTTCCTTAAGCTTTCTCAAATTAATGTCTTGCATGACCATTGGGGATATTAATTTAGAGAAAATAATATTAATATTGCATGACCATTAGGTATTAATAATATTCGTATCAATGATTGGTAATCTTAAGGAAATCGGATTTAGAGTTAAATAGAAAAATAACATAAAGAATTGAATGAGAAAACCCATATGCCCTAGGTTCCTCTCCAATAAGTTTAACCAAGATGTGCATTGTATTCCTTACTCTTAGTTTTATAAATTCTTGTTTTTAATTAATCTCGTATCTTTGAAGCTTAAACAATTGAATTAGGAAATTCTTAGTAATTAGAAATCAATCCTTGTGGGACGATATTTCGGGAACTTAAGTTAAGAACCCTTTATTATTTCTCGATCGGTACACTTGCCCTCCAAACAAGATTCAACTTCATGATGAACCCACTGAGACGATTAATTTAGGGACTGAAAATGATAAGAGAGAAATCAAAATAGGCACCTCCATGAAAAAACAAGAGCGCTACAAGTTGATTAAACTCTTGTATGATTATAGTGATGTCTTTGCATGGTCTTATCAAGATATGTCATGCCTAGATGTGGATATAGTTGAGCATAAATTGCCACTGAAGCTAGAGTGTTTCCCAGTTAAGCAAAAATTAAGGAGAATGAAACTTGAGATATTATTGAAGATTAGGGAGGAGGTCAAGAAGCAATTTGATGCAAGTTTTCTTATTGTTGCTAAATACCCTCAATGGGTTGCTAACATTGTGCCAGTTCCTAAGAAAGATGGAAAGGTTCGGATGTGTGTTGACTATCGGGATCTAAATAGAACCAACCCTAAAGATGATTTTCCATTGCCTCACATTGATATGCTAGTAGATAATACAGCTCAACATTCATTCTTCTCTTTTATGGATGGTTACTCGGGTTATAATCAAATCAAAATGGCTGAAGAGGATATGGAAAAGACCACATTCATTACACCTTGGGGTACCTTTTGCTGTAAGGTCATGCTTTTCAGTTTGAAAAATGCTGGGGCAACATATCAAAGGGTGATAGTGATGTTATTTCATGATATGATGCACAAGGAGGTTGAAGTTTACGTGGATGATATGATTGCCAAATCAATGACTGAAGAAGACCATGTTGTAAATTTACACAAATTGTTTGAGCGGTTGAGGAAATTCAAATTGCGGTTGAACCCTGCCAAATGTACCTTTGGGGTGAAATCAGGCAAGTTGTTGGGGTTCATAGTCAGTCAAAAGGGAATAGAGGTTGATCCTGACAAGGCAAAAACAATCATGGAAATGCTGCCTCCTCGCACTGAAAAGGAGGTTCACGAATTTTTGGGGAGACTGAATTATATTGCTTGACTCATATGCCAACTAACTGCCATTTGTGAACCAATTTTAAGTTGCTACGAAAAAATCAGCCAATGGAATGGAATGGAGATTGTCAAGAAGCTATTGAGAAGATACAAAATCCTCCGATACTAGTGCCGCCAGTGCCAGAGAGACCGCTTATTATGTATTTGACAGTGTTAGGAGGATCTATGGGATGTGTTTTAGATCAACATGATGAATCGGGTCAGAAAGAGCACGCCATTTATTACTTGAGCAAAAAATTCACTGATTATGAAACTAGATACTCTTTGTTAGAGTGAACCTGTTATGCCTTAGCTTGGGCAACTCGCAGGTTAAGGCAATACATGTTGAGTCACGCAACTTGGTTGGTGACAAAAATGGATCCAATCAAATACATCTTTGAGAACCAGCCCTTACTAGAAGGATTTCTCATTGGCAGGTCCTCTTGTCAGAATATGATATTATGTATGTTACCCAAAAAGCAATCAAAGGCATTGCTCTCGCAGATTTCCTAGCTCATCAACTGATGAATGATTATCAGTCAATACAGTACGAATTTCCTAATGAAAATATAATGGCATTGTTTAATGAGAAAGAATTTTCAACAAAAGATGAATGGGTCATGATATTTGATAGTGCTTCTAATGCACTCGGACATAGGATTGGTGCTATACTGATTTCCTCAGAGAAGCAATATATCCTGATCAAAGCTAGATCATCATTCGATTGTACAAATAATATAGCTGAATATGAAGCATGTGCTATAAGAATTCAAGCAGCTATAGAGTCCAAGATCAAAATTCTCGAGGTGTGTGGTGACTCAGCTTTGGTTATCCACGAACTGAAAGGTGAATGGGAGACTCGCGATGCCAAATTGATCCCTTATCAAGCCTATATTAGAGAGTTGGTGGAGTATTTTGATGAAATTACTTTCCATTATATTCCTCGTGAGGAGAATCAATTGGGTGATGCTTTAGCCACTTTATCATCAATGTTTGTAGTGAGTTAAAAAGAAGACATGTCGTTCATAAAGATGCAACAGCTTGATCATCTTGCCTATTGTCAAATGGTTGAAGAAGAATCTAATGGTAAACCTTGGTATCATGACATTAAAAATTTCCTAAAACAACAAGAATACCCATTAAATGCTGTTGAAAATGACAAAAGGACATTAAGGAGGTTAGCAGTGAGTTTCTTTCTGAATGGAGATGTGCTCTACAAAAGGAATCATGATATGGTTCTGCTTAGATGTGTGAATGCTTCAGAAGCACGAAAGATCATGGAAGAGATTCATGAAGGTTCAGTTGGGACTCATGCCAATGGACATGCCATGGCAATGAAGATTCTAAGGGTTGGATATTATTGGTTGAAAATTGATAACCACGTCGCAATGGTATCAAACAAGCTAGATTTTCTCAAAAATTTGTGCAATACAAGAAGCAAACCTAGGTCATCTCTCAAGGACATAAAATGCATTTTATTTTTAGTTCCATCATGCAATTTCAAATTAGATTGGGGGAGGATTTGTTTTGAATTTAAACGACAAAATAACAAAAATGAAAATTAAGGATTATGAAATTCAACCAATTCAAGATCTCAATCCTTACAATGCAATTCTCGTCGTTCACACAAATATGATCCCAACGAATTTCCAATCACACTAATTCAATGCGCATCAACAACCCTAAAATCTAAATCTAGATTATGAATTCCATCAAAACAAGAACCGCAATCGCAAACCCAATGCTTTAACAAAATTTAGAACAATTGATTGATTAAATTAGGTGAATCCAATTAATTCAAATCTGAAATTAACCTATTCTTTCTATTTAGGATGCAACAAAAATTCTATATCATGAAAAACGTAATTAACCTAATTAGAAAAGAGGAAGGAAAGGAGGAATTCGATAAAACCTATTTTGAAACTCGAATGCAATGTAGTTTTTGAAACCTTGAACCGGTTGATGAATTAGCCTTGCTTCATAATCATGTTGCTCGACCAATTAGAGAAGGGGATGAAGTTTCCGAAAATAAAAGAGAGGGAGACGAGAGGAATCCTTACGAAAGCTTTTTATTTAAAATTCTGAAAATTAAGGCAAAAAAGAGGGAAGAATATCCCCACGCGAAATCATAAACCCTATTTAAAGACAAAATAATTGGGCTTAATTAAGGCCCAGCTTCCTAACGAGGTTCCTAAAACCCTAATTAAGTAATGTCAACAATAAAACCAAATTCTGAAAAATTCATTGCAGGACCGTAACATTGTGACACAGTTTTAGGCCTGAAGATGTTCGAACTGGGCTTTTCTTGCAACAGAGAAGTTGTAGATCTCTCTCTTATCTTTCTAGGGACACCAATTTTGTCCAATTCTGAGTAGTGTAGCTCCAGATATGGTCTTTTCAAGAAACTGTGTCAAAATAAGAATTTATGGCGGAAATTAAGAAAGATTTAATTTTAAATCCTAAATGACTTACCAACACAAATCTAAACTAACACATCAAAATAATATACTAAAAAGACTCAATTAAATCGAAAACATAGAGAGAAAGATGTATTAAAATATGACTATCAACAATGGAGGCCGATTGCTTTCATTATGTGAAGACATGTCATAAATGCCAGACATATACTGACAATATTAATGTTCCCTCAACAAATTTGAATGTCTTATCATCACCCTGGCCTTTAATGTAGGGAATTAATGTTATTGGACCCATTGAACCTAAGGCCTCTAATGGTCACCGCTTCATTCTAGTTGCTATTGACTATTTCACAAAATGGGTTGACGCTGCTTCATATGCTAGTGTGACCTAAAATGTGGTGGTGAGATTCATTAAAAAGGATTTGATCTGTCGATATGGCCTTCCAAGCAAGTTGATAACAGACAATGGCACTAATTTAAACAACAAAATGATGAAAGAATTGTGTGACAATTCCAAGATTCGACATTATAATTCCTCTCCCTATTGCCCAAAGATGAATGGAGCAGTCGAAGCAGCCAATAAAAATATTAAGAAGATCATCCAAAAGATGGTAGTGATGTACAGAGATTGGCATGAAATGTTGTCATTTGCCTTGCATGGATACCGAACTTCAGTTCGTACTTCAATTGGGGCAACTCCCTACTCTTTGGTATATGGAATGGAAGCAGTACTTCCAATTGAGGTTGAAATTCCCTCTTTAAGAGTAATAATGGAGACCAAATTGGAGGAAACAGAATGGGTGCAAGCTCATTTTCATCAATTGAATCTCATTGAAGGAAAATGATTGAATGCGTTAACGATCAACTATACCAGAGAAGGATGAAGAAAGTTTTTGATAAAAAGGTTTGACCAAGAGAATTCAGTGAGGGAGATATGGTGCTCAAAAAGATTTTGCCAACGCATAAAGATTATCGTGGCAAGTGGTCTCCGAATTATGAAGGACCATATGTTGTGAAAAAGGCTTTCTCAGGAGGAGCTCTAATCCTCACAAACATGGATGGACAAGATCTTCCAAACCCCATCAATTCTGATGCTGTCAAAAAATACTATGCTTAAAAAAAAAAAAAGCTCGCTAGGTTGACAACCTGAAAGGATGACCTAGGGAAAAGTTAGAACGACCTGGTGAGTTGAAAGCTCGAAAGAGCGGCTCAGGCAAAAATTAAGGTCAAATAAATACTACACTGAACTAAAAACCTGAAAGGGCAGTTTAGAAGGTGCAATCACTTCAGTTACAAGAAAGCGGTTCAAGTTGGAAAATATGATGGACTAGAATACTAAATTGGGGCAATTTTGAGAGGTTGAGTTGAATCAAACGGAAGATGAATTCAAAATACCACACTGGGGCAATTTTATTTGGCAATTTTGTTAATGGATGATCAACTTACATGGAAGATTAGCACTGTTCATCTGGAAGATGTAACGCCCCAAATTTTTGTTAGTTGGCTATTAGCTCTTGAATTTTAATTATTTGCTGATTCTGACTTGCTAGTGTCGGAATAATTAGATAGATGCTGAATTTTCTATTTTTATTCACTGAGGAAAATAGTGACTTGATCTCTAAGTTTTGCAAAATTTCCCTGATTATTTTCAACTTAATTACCCAAAAATACCCTTGAGAATCTTGCTCAAAAAACTATATTTTGTCTTATTTAAATTATTGAAAAATCATAATTATCATTCTCGAAAAATGTAAGATTTTGTAATCATTACGAAATATTCTATATTTACTTCAAAAGATTTTGTAATCATTACGAAATATTCTATATTTATTTCAAAAGATTTTGTAATCACTGTAAAAGAAATTTTGTAATCATTACGAAATATTCTATATTTATTTCAAAAAGATTTTGTAATCACTGCAAAAAGATTTTGTAATCATTACGAAATATTCCATATTTATTTCAAAAGATTTTGTAATTACTGCAAAATGATTTTTTAATCATTACATAGATTTTGTAATCATTTCAAAATATTCTATAATCATTTCAAAAGATTTTATATTTATTTCAAAAGATTTTATAATCATTTCTAAAGATTTTGTAATCATTACTTAGTTCTGTAATCATTACTTCAAATCTTTACAAATCTAGTATCGGCCACTAGATTTTCATGCAAAATATTCTTATCCCCTAAAGTGAAAACACCATGATTACCTGAATCTTCCAAAATCTAGTACTGACCACTAGAATTATAAGCAAGAGATTCTTGTCTCCCGATTCGCCGGCAAAGTCATTTCAGAACTTTCTTTTCATGTCTTCCAAATTGCAGACACCATAATTACCTTAATTAATTGTCTTTGTTGAAATTAGCATCACATCAAATGTCTCGTCCACATGTCAACCTAGTCATGTCGCATTCTTTTCCGGCCAATCAAATTACATGCATTTGCTGCCCAAAATCTTAACCTTGGAGTTTTGTACCGATTTTTGGAAATTGCCCCACCAAAACCGTGTGCATGAAGCCCTAAATTATTCCATGCATCTTGCTTGCCAAAATGTACTAACTTTTCTTGCAAGTTTCCCTAAAATTCACTACTCCTATACTAAAAACCGTGACACCCTTTTCTTGCACCATTTGTATCATATTCACTTCAATTTTGCACCAATTAAGCCTTGTGCAGTTTTTCAACTTTGGAACCTTGCCAAGTAAGCCAAATCATAAGTGTTTTGTGGCAATTGGCCATTAGAACCATTAACCCTCCATATAAATAGACTTACCAAATTCAATTGCTCATTTTAGAAGCCAAAAATCGTGACCCTCATTTCTCTTTCTCTCACTTTACTTCATCATTTCCTATTCTCTCAAAGTCTCAAATTCTCTCAAGAAAATCGAGAGCTTCCAGCCCCTCAAACACCACAATTTCTTCATCCAAATCACTCAAACACTTCACCCTTCCATCACTAACTTCTTCCTCCATCATCCCTCCAATTTTCGTGTTGAAAAAACTCACCTAGGAGGAAGAACTTGAAGATCTTGGTTGCTGTTTTACGGTCCAGCAAGCTTTCTTTGGAGATCCACAAATTCCAGCTCTTCCTTCTTCAATTTCTCGCCCAAAAACTCAAAGGCAAGGGGGAGTTCTCATCCTTTACTCCTTTGTTTGCTTTCCTTGGTTGAAAACTATGTAAAATCTTGTAAAGGTTCCATCTTTATCTCCAATAACTTTGAACAAGCTCATTGTACCATTTGCATGTTAAATTCTACTTGATTTCTTCACTTTATTTACCTCTAAGTTTACGGTTTATGTGAAAAGGAGGTAATCTCTCTAAAAGCTTGCATTTTGAACATTTGCATGTTGTATACTCTTTGTGAATGTCTCGGCTTTTCATTTCTTTGGATGAGTTTGTTGTTCCAATGATAATCCACCCTTGATATCAAGTAACCATGAGTTTGGAAGACAATTTCCTTCATTTGCATGTTGAGTATTTGTCTTGTACTCCATTTAATCTCTTTGAAATTTTCAGTTTCATGCTTAGATCTGTTGATTTCTCTCAAAGCTTGGAACTTTATTAAGTGCTTGCAATTTCTTCCTTGAAAATATTTCAGTTTTGCCTTTGCATGTTTGAAATCCTTGATTCCTATGAAGATCCATCTTCAAAGCCATGATCCATGAGTTTGCATGTTGTATTCCTTCACTTGCTTGCTGGATTTTCACTTGAAAATCATTTGACTCACTTTCAAAGTCTCGATTTTGGTTTTGTGTGAAGAGATTCTTTAGAAAGCTTGAATTTTTAACCCTTGCATGTGACATCCTAACTTTGTACGAAATTTTGAGTTTGAAAGTATGTTGGAAACCTTTTGTACAAGTTTCGGTTTAGAAGTTTTCTTGCTAAATCTCTTGAGTAAACAAAAATCTACCCTTGAGACCTTAGAACCGTGAGTTTGCATGTCTTGAACACTTTGTTACCAAACTTAATTTCATAAAAAGAACTCCTTTAGTAATTTTGAGAGTTTGAATACTAAATTGCCCTTGCGTTGTCTCGGATTACACTTTTTAAACATAGTCCTTTGCTGAAAATTAAAATACTGCACTTAGATGATAGAACTTTGTGTTTGCATGATGAGTTTTCCCTATTTTGCTTGTTAGTGATTAGACAAATAATGAGATTTTGAAGGCTGGACAGATCTGAATATTATGAGGAAAAAGGTTGAACTTAATATGATTTGGAACCTTGGAATAGTTTGAAAAGTTTATTAAGAGTAATGAGAGAAAATGTTAAAAAGGAAAAAGTGAGAATGGATTTGGATGGTCTCGGTTTTGACATTAAAAAGTATTGCAAAATTCAGAAAAATATTTTGTGTGGACCTTGCATTATAAGGAAACTAAGATTGAACTTGAAAATGTGTTGTCTTGATTTAGATGCCTTGAACCGTGTGGGACTTGGTTGAGTGTGTGATTGAATGATTGATTGTAAAATTGATTGTGATTGACCTTGATGTTGCTTGGTATTGGTACTTGAAATTGGTGATGTTTGCTTTAATGAGTTGCTGAAAAAATTAGAAGTGATGTGAAATAGTGTACTATTCATGAATTGTGTTATTCCTTGAAAAACCGTGAAAAGGTTGAATTGACACTTGGTTGGAAAATTTGAATGACTTACTATTTATTATGATTATGCCAAGAAATGGCCATGTTGATAATACTACATGCATCATTTGCATCTTACTACAAAAGACTTGATGAACCAAGAGATTGTGCAACGAAAAAATAATTATACAATGATATATTGATGTTGATCTAGAGCCCTTGAGGGCTGAATTATCAAAAAGGACCTTGGACCTAAATGGAATTATTGGGAATATTATGAATTTGACATATATTGAGTGGTTGAGTAAGTGGAGTGAAGAAACCACATATATCTTATAAGAAAAGTGTGAAAACCCGAGAGGATAGGACTTTGAACATTTGTGAACTAAGTTGATTAAGTTGGTGTATAGAAAGAACCTAAGTTTGATTGATCTTCCCTAATAAATAGAGAAAAACTGAGAGGTAACACCCTTAGATTATTGTGAATTAACTTGTTTAATTGATGGTTTAGAGAGGAGTTAAGTTTTATGAATCGTACTTTTATGGAGAGAAAAACTGAGAGGAAAAAATCAAGAGAGCAAGAGTTTGAGTTGAATGATTTATGGTTTAGAAGGTGTTAGAGATTGATGGAAATAAATGTAATGGTTAAGATGAACTTGAATGGCGAGATTGCAAGGATTGAGAAATGGGATTGTACTAAATTGAAAGATAGATTGGACTTGAAATGTGAAAGAAAAAGTGAATTGAGAAAGAGGAAATGAATCAACAAGGCTTGAATGAATTGCCTATGTTATGGTCCAATATATTATATGCTGCACTAAAATTATCCATGAGTGGGAAAATATAAAACCATAAAACTATGAATCTATGATGAAAGATCTATTCTAAGCTATGAGTTCCTGAAACTATATTACTTTGAACTATTATGAACTCATTGAAATTGCTATGAAAACTTATGGAATCTATCTATCCATGCTACTATGAAACTCATGGAATCTATCCATGCTACTAAGCCCTGTGATGGCTTCTATTCTACTGTGCCTAGCATCTAAGTGGCTACATGAAATGAGAAAACTATCAAAGAAAACTGAAAAATATCATTTCATGCATCATACTATTATTTTGAACGACTTGGAGGCATTACCGAGGCACAGCTTGGAGGTGTTGTAGGTTCGGTCCCGAGTAGATCTACTGGGGGTGGCAAAAGGGGGAATAGTCGACCTAAGTGGCAACAGTGATGTGCCTCTGTGGCCAGGTCGTGACCCACTGCAAACCTTAGCCAAACCTGACAAGGACCGCACATTCTATGGTCGTCGAGGTCCATTCCTGAAGAGACCCATCTTGGGCCAAACACCAGTGGTGTTCTACTAAAGCTAAATACTGCTTCTATTCTATTCTACTGTGCCAATCTAAATGCAGGGAATGGAGCCCTCCGATCGCATCACGACTTGAATCTATCTATGAGACTCTATGGTAAAAGCTGGGCAAGTCGCCAGTCACAAAGTGATGGGATCCCCATGCATCATTTTCACGCTATTAACACATGAGTGACTCTATGGATGAGATCGAAACCTGCATTCATGCATCATATGCATTACTATTAGGGATGATTGAATATTTGTGAGATTTGTTATGATTATGATTACATTTATCTCCCTATTATACGATTAAATCTTTGATGATGCTGAATGTGGATTGTTAGATTGAGATGTGACTGTACGCCGCCTTCCTTGGGATATGGCTATATATGATGTTTGTGTTTGGAGAACTCACCCCTTGTTTGTGTTGTTTCGTATCGCTTTCCTTTTATCTATATAGATGGACACGAACAAGGTGAAGGCATGGAACCTACCTTCTGAGGAGGATACCTACTACTTGTTCACCCCTTGCGCTGCTGAATGGATCGAGGAGAATGATAAAGATCCCGCTTCTACTTTTAGTTTTTCTTCCCCTACTTCTTCTGAGGAGTTGAATCCCATTAGGGATTACTCTCCTCATGACTGATGTTTTATTTGCTTATGCATTAGGGGAACTGCTCTTAGGAAGTCTGGTCTTATTCTGTTATGTTTTGTATTTGGATAATGCTAATCGTCTTTAATTATGACTAAGTACTTAACTATGCTGCCAAACTGATATTTAATATATCGAGGTATTATCATATTATGAGCTGTGTCTATTCTTACTCTATTATGCTGTTGAGATTGATATGTGGAATGATAATTAGCTATGGTATGGTTAGATGTTGAATAGATATGTATATTAACTCTCTCTTTCCAGAAAAAGGGAACCTATACTTATATTTCTATGTATGAAGAAAAAAAAATTTACTAGATTTTGGTATTTTCTGAGTTACTATATTAATAAAGTGATATCAGAGCTTTAGTATTAGAAGGGTCGTTACAGAAGACGTCACTTAATCGACATAATACTTCGTTATTCTTGTAGTCATTCTAATCTTTTGTTTGATGTATTTGTTTTTCTATTATGTTGTAAGTCCTCTTTGTAAAATCATTATTTCTTTATTACAGTCATCCTATGTTCCAAAAATATTTATCTTTGACTTTAGTCACCTTTCATTCAGCTTATATACACCACTTTGTTCACTCAACTTCTTCAATAGCATTTTTATTGTCATTTCTATAATTATATACTAAAAAGAAACATGCAAACTGTTAAAAGGGTAATAAGAAAATACGATTACAATAATAAGTTACACAGTAAGTTTGATGAATCTTCTAATAAGTATAGCGTGACAGAAGAAGTTGACTCCTCTTGACGATTCAAAAATAAATGGTAGTGCAATTTTGTCGATGCCTCACTCAACTGAGATTTTGTGAAAGAATTGATGTAAATCAAAAAAGTTACTCGTTCATGAACCTTAACGCGCATGTTTCGATAAGGTTGGAAGAATTACAATCCCCAAAAAAAAGAGGACAGAGTTTGTTTTGATTTAATAGGTCTTATTATTGTATTTGAACTCATTATTCAATAAACTTCATTCCAAGTATTAACATTCATCAAGTTTATGCAATTGCATCATTACATTAGCATGTATTTATTTTTATCCATTGTCACATTTTGAAGTTTAATTTAAATTCATTATCTACCTCACAACCTTTATGTTCAATCCAAGGATTTGACTTGGTACTTTACCTTTCAACAAAATTCAGAAGATGATTGATCTCTTTATTTTTCTGTCTTACTTTTATTGTTAAAGTCCAGAGTCTGACTATCCCTTTATATTCTTTTGTAATCCAAAACTTGATCAACTTTCTTTACCTTTCTTGTCCAAGTCTCTTTACATTTTTGTCCAAGTCCAGAACTTGACTGATACATTTTACTTTTCTGTCAAAGCCTAGAACCTGCCTAGCACATTTCATTTCTCTGCCAAAGCCTAGAACCTGACTGTCACATTTCACTTTTCTGTCAAAGCCCAGAACCAAACTGGCACATTTTATTTTTCTGTCAAAGTCCAGATCCTGACTGACACACTTCACTTTTCTATTAAAGTCCATAACCTGACTGGCACATTTTACTTCTCTTCCATAGTCCAAAACCTGACTGACATTTTCCACCTTCTATCTTGTTGTTTAAGCCCAGTATCTGCTTGGCAACCTTTGTTTTTAGTTAAAAGTCAATGTCGTCTCACCATTTCGTTTAACACAAATCGTCATAAATTACAACTTTCTCTAACAGCTGAGTGTTTACTATATTTGTCTTTGTATTTCTTGTACACCTTGTTCGTTTCAGACAAAAATTGATTCACTTCTTTACTCAGTTCTCATCAACTCTAACTTCAAAATATCTCTAATTGATATGAACTGAGTAAAGAGGGGCAACTATGAATACCGATTTTTGCCTTCCCCAGATTGCCTCCAAAATTTTTAAAATAAAATAATAAAATCATTTTACAAAAACTAGAAAATTTTAGAAAAAAGAGTTTGGTTCCGGAAATGAAAGTCCTGCGCTATGAAGGCTCATACCCAGCATCAAAAATCGATTTAAGCATGAAAAAGAAAAAAAAAACTCAGATTTTTGTCATTTTGTATAAACCCTAAGTAACTTATATAAATACACAAGGAAGAAACTTGAAAGGGGTGGCCTTTTCATAAACAAAAAATTAAGAGAGCGGCAAAATCGTTTAAAAGGAGAGGAGACAACAACCATTTTTCAGAGAGGGAGAGAAATTTTTTTTTAGAGGCAACTAGCTTTCAAGACAAATATATGAAAGAAGGGAGCTGTGGTGACCAGAAGAGTGCATAACCAGACAAAACCACAAGTAAAATAGAGTAGAGAAACAAATCAAAAACTGAAGGAGGAAGAAGAAACCGCACCAGTTCATCTCTTTCATTATCTTCACTTACCGTTCAAACCCGTATACTGCGATATTCTTCTTTCTTTGCTCGTGACCTCTCATTTTATGCGAATGAACAAAATAAAATAGGAAGGTGAAAGTTTACGTTATTTTGTCCTTTGGTTGATGTTTTATTCATATTTTTTTATAATATATTGTTATTATTTTATTATTAAAATGAAGGGTGATTTGATTAAAGATGCATTGTATGTCGAGAATGGGGAATCATAGCGCCTACAACATGAAATCAATTTTTTGAAATCTTACAGCGTTGGGTTTGGATCCATTTTTTTTTCTTTTTTTATTCGTTTCTTTGAATTCTCGAACCCACGTACCTTACTTTGGACAGTGGGTCTATTTTTTTATTATTTTAATAAAAAAGTAAAGAAAAAATTAATTCCTTTTAGTTTTTATTTATTTTAAACTATCTCTAACCTTTTTACTAAAAACATGTCATTTATTTTTTTTATTCTTTTCTTTTTCTCTTTTTCATATCTTTAATTTTTTTTCTTATATTACCTTTAACCTCTGTTTTTATTTATAAAATTTATTTCTTCTTCATTAAAAGCAATAAAAAATAAGTACAATAATGTAAATGTAATATAAAAATAAAAGTTTCTACAATAACTCTTAAATTTTTGCTTGTATCTATCTCATTTGTTTATTTTTTTTTATTTATTTGTTCTTTAGCATTTTTTATTATTTTGTGTAAATTCAGAATATTGGAATAATTTGATTACACTTGTAGTATGTTATTATTTATTTAATGAATATAAAATGTATATATTTTGTAAATTTATTTTATTTTATGATTAAAAAATAAAAAATATAATTGCATCAATTTATAACATTAACGTGTAGCTTCTCTACCGTAGTGTGTTATAAATTGATAAAGTCTACATGTACCTATGTTACCGAGACTTTAGGCAATATTTAATTTTTCATATGTTATCTTTAATTAATGAGAAAATTATCTTAATAAACAATCAAAATATATTCTCTATAATTACTATTTTACTAATCAATCAATTAAAATTATTTTACTAACACAATAATTTATAATGCTAATATGTAGCAACTCTATCTTTACGTGTTATAAATTGTTAGAACCTACGTGTACCAAATTTACCTTAGGTTCTATATAACATAAATTTATCAAACGAAGTTTTAATTTTTAATCATTTCAAATATATTTATTCATATCATTAAATAGAATTAATTTTATATTTTAAATTGTCTTAAGTCATATTTCTAAATTTTTTTTAAAAAAAATTAAATAACTAATCATTTCTTCATTTTACTATACAAATTTTTGCAACATCGTTGTGTAATTTACATTACCTTCAATCGTCTAATAAATTATAAGAGATTAATGTATAGCTTACGCTATCTTTAATTCTCTTTCAACATTAATCAAAATCAAAATTCAAATTCAAATACGTCATTTATGAATAAAATATTTCTTAACGATTTACAATATAGTTATGTGGTCTTCCTTCACTTTTTGTATTGTTTCTTGTAAGGTACATGTATAACCGCGTTATCTTGTATCCTAAACATTTTATGAAAATAATTTTAATCTCAAAACAAATTTTCTTTACTAAACTTAACTTTAATTAACCAATTTCGTATTTTTTAGATAGAACTACGTGACTTTGAGTTCTCTATTGCACTTGGAGATACGTAGAAGCGGGAACCAGACCCGTAAAGTCAAAATAATTTTCAAAATAAATTTTTTCTTTGTTAAGATACCCAAACAATATCTCAATAAATAATTTTTCTTCTTCTAAAGTGAAAATAAAAAAAAATTATTATTTAGGGGTTAAATAAATATTTTTCAAAATTAATATGAATTTGCACAATTAATTTAAGGTAACCATTTTTAAACGGACGTTGTAGGATGCTAATATCTTCTCCACACATAAATAACTCCCGAACTCATTTTTGATGTCAAAGATCATAATATTTTAAAAAGTTTTTCAAGATTTTCTTAAAATAAACTTTGGTATGACTCTTCTAATATTTTTAAAAGCGTTTTTCGCCGTACCGTTGTGACCGTCCGGTTGCGAAAAATATTATTCTACTTAAAATAATATGATAAAAACAATTTTAAATATAAAATATGTGTGTAAAGCTTATTTTAAGGAATTATTTTTTAATTCTTCCTATTTTAGAAAAAAAAAACTCTATAAACTGTATTTTTTTAGTCTATAATGACTCATTTAAAGTGTATATGTACATCAACTCAAGTGAAAGAGTCTTCATTCAAATTGGCCTAATTACATATTTGAATCCTCTTCCATTGTAGTAGAAATTGAATGTCAACTTCTATTTTCGCTTAAGTAAAAGTAAAAATAAAGAAAATAATTTTTTTTACACAAAATTCACTTTTCTCATTAGAGGGAGGAGAAAGGGAGGCGAGTGCGGAGGGAAGAGGAGGCTGGAGATGGAAAAAGTAAATGGTATAAGAGTGAAGGTGAAAGAGAAGATGGTAGGGGTGGAGAGAGGAATAGGAGAGTTTGGTATGGGGTGAGAGTGGCAAAAAGAGGGGGTTGGGGGAGGAAAAAAAAGTTGGGTATGAGAGAAGTAAGAAGATTAGATATGGAGGTTGGGGAAGGAGTGTTAAGCATAAAGGAAAGAGAGAGAGAGTAGAAAAAAGTTGGGGAAAGAGGTGTAAAATTTGCTAGAATTCGCTTAAGTGAATTTTGTGCAAAAAAAATTTGTTATTTTTTTTTATTTTTTACTTAAATCAGTCTAATTTTTACTTAAGTAAAAGTGGAACTAGATGTTAAAGCTCAACCACAAACACGTGCATTAAGTTCTTTGTTTACCTTTTAGTGTTGTCCCTCGTTGATTTTGTGAAATGTAATGTTGATACAAGTTGGTTGACTTCTAACCTTCATGCCTCCTCCTTAACTATCATTAGAGATTATCATGGTGCCTTCCAATTGGGCCTTGCATGAAAAGTCTTAGCTCTATATCTTCTATTTATTAAAGCACTTGCTCTTAGAGAAGCTATGCCCTCGCTCTCAATCTTGGGCCAAAGAATGTCATATGCTCATATTTAAGTTTGTCAACCTTGAAGTCATCAACGCCTCTAGAAAAGTTCCTGTTATTGCTAAAGTAGAGTAGTGTTATTTTAACACCCAAATGAGAGTCTACAATAGATACTTAGTATTTCTTAGTGTTAAAATATATTTTAAAATTATTTTATTTATAAAAAGTTTAAACAATACTAATATAGTAAAGAATAATATAAAATAATTATAAAAAATATTTTAAACTCCAATAATAGTGAGTGTCTGGTGTAGACAACCAAAATGGGTTTAGGGAACAGAGTAGTTCACCTAGTAGCCTCACTGTTATTGTAGGATTGACTTCTTCCTTCGTGGACCTCATCCTTACCCTTGAAAATTCTACAAATCATATAGAGAGAAGCTTCATCAAGTGGGTGCCTTCAATCTTCAAGTGTTTATGAGTCATCTCGTCTTATTGCTTGCTTGATCTTTGTCCACTAATCCAATCGTAATTCTTATATTTGCTTTTGCTCTTATACGTTCCCCCTTTCCTTTTTGTTGTTTTTAAATCTTCGATAGATTTAGTTTTGAGACAAGTGTGTCGGTCTTTTGTCATTTATTTCCTAGACAATATTGTATTATCTCTTGGGCCAATTTTGGGCTTCATCCCTTCGTTAAATGAAGTAGCTTTGGCCCAAAACAAGACCTATGGTCTTTAATAATTAAAGATTATTTTTCTTCCAAAAACGTGGTTTTCTTAACACTAGAAAATTAGTAGGCCAAAACAAAAATTGTTGCCTTATTTTATCCTATTATTTCTTAGGCACTCTTAACAATAAGGAGTTTAGAAATTCATCAAGAAAGAAACATAGGAGCAAAGGCAATAGTCTTTATCATGATACAAATATGCTCCAGGAAAGTAACAACCCTCACAATGCACTTGTTAGTAGATAAAAAAGTTATTAGGTGGTTATTGAGAAATAAGAAATAAAAGAGATGAAGGTTTTAACAACAACAATAATAATAATAGTAGTTGAGAAAGATATAAATAGGAAGGAGTGTCCTCAAAAGAAAAAAGAACGAGACGATAATGTCTGAAAAAATAAAGTTTCTAAAAGAAACATTTTGTTCTTAAAGCACACACCATAAGAGAGATTAAAAGAAAACACAACACAGTTAAAAGCTCAAAAAAACTAATAAAAAAAAAGAGCAAAGGACAAAGGTTAAAGACCAAGTAAGAGTGACCAACAAAAACATATTAATTAATTTTATTTTTATTTATTTCTCTCTCTCTTTCTTTATTGCATGTTGATTTGCGTTGACACTATTTTTTCACACTTTATTGTTATTCTTGTTGTTTCTTTTTTTTTTTTTAAGCACAATATATAAATCGTAAATCACAAAAATATCAAGTAATTCTTTTTTATTGTGTGATTTTTCTTATGCTATGTTATGACACCTCATTCTTATTGTTTTTTTGACTTCTTTTTCTGAATACAATAATAAATCTTAAATCACAAACCCAGAAAAAACTTATCAATTAAATATTTTGATCATATAAATTTTCTTTTATTGCATTTTGATTTTTTTTTCACCCTCACTCTTAGTTTTTTTCCAAGCATAGGAAAATTACTAAGAGTTTCCATTTAAAAATAAATAAATAAATAAATTCTTTTTATCATTATTTAACAAATAATCTCTACAAAGTTATTCTAATCTTTTCTATACATCATTATATTTTGTTTAATTATGTTTTACGTGAGTTTCCACATTCTTCTCAATAAATGTGTATTTTAAAATTGTTCATGCTCCTTGCTTTTAATTTGCTTTTGTATTAATAATAATAAATGAAAGTTTAATCTTAATGGATTGTGTTAGAGTAAATCTTATAATAAATTTTAAAATTTTATATCTTTGAAAGAAAAATGTTTGATTTCATTTCTTTTAGTGTTTTAGGGTTTGTATTTTTTTATTTTTATTTTTGGTCTTCAACTTTGACAATAAGAACAATGCAAAGGGTAAAAACTACATATGTAAATAATAATTAAGATATTGTGTAGATTGATTTATTTCTATACTTTATTTTTGTTATTGTCATATTTTATTATTATAGTATTATTGTTGTTGTTTTCTATATATTGTAAATAAATTATGTGAATAATTTCTTTGACAACTCACAAATTTGGAAGATGTGTAAAAGTTAAAAAAATTATTTTCTTTTTTAAAAAAAATATACATAAAAAATATATTTTTAAATCTACTCAATAAATAATTAGTGTTAATTGAGTGATTGATCCACTTTTAACATTATTTGAATTATAACTTAAATATTCATGTGTCAATTTGAACCCTTGTTGAGAAGTGAGTTTTGTTTTTTAATTCATACAATGACCAATTAATGTTAATTGAATGGTTGATTTACCTTTAATAATATTTGGATCATAAGAGTTTATGAATAGTCATGTGCTAATTTCAACCTTACAGAAAAATGAATTTAGTTTTAAATAAAAAAGAATAATCCTCTTTCAATTTAAATTTAATCTTTTCAAAATTCAAAAATATATTTTTATTGTACAAATTAAATTTTTTAAATTTTTTAAAAAATTTAAATTAAAAACTAAAAGAAATATATCTTTGAAAGTTAGAGACATGTAAGAGCGGAAACTTATCCATAAAGTTCAAAATTAATTTTTTTATTTCTAAAAAAATATTTTCAAAATTATCTTTCTTTTTCTAAAAGATAAAAATGAAAATGTTACTTATTCTAAATCACATTACAAATAACAAAAGATCAAATAAGTTTTTAAATTCACTTCTTTTATCCAAAAATAAAAAAGAATAATATTTAAATAATTTATTCCTTAAATTGAAATTAAAAAAGATTGTTTTTATTTTTAAATTGAGTTTTTTTAAAAAATATATATAAAAACTAAATTTTTTATAATTAAAAAAATTAAAATAAAATTATATAAAATAAAATTACAAATAAAAAAGATAAATTTCTTTAGTTTAGAATTAAATAAAGATTTTTGAAGTTTAAATAAATTTTTATAATTGATTGAAATGTAACTATTTTTTAATGAATGTTGTAAAGTTCTAATCCTTTCTTGACTTGTAAATGACTCAATCCCATTTATGAGTTCAAATATTATTTTTTAATTAAATATTTTGTAAACTTTTCTTTAATGAATCCTGATTGCAACCTTCTTTCGTCAAATCTTCTTGATTGCAACAATATGCATCAAAATAATACGAATTTAATAATATTAAGTAATTTTGAAATAATTTATTTTAAAAAAATAAAATAAATGTATAGTATCAATGTTTTAAATAATATTAACAATATAATTTTAATTATTAGTTAAAATTTATTAAAATTTATAAAAATTAAATAATTTTAATAATTCATACTGCTAACTTAATAATTATTTTTACATTTAAAATTTTTAATAAACGTTAATTAATAATTAAAATTATTTAATAAACATTATTTAGTAATTAAAATTTTTAATAAACGTTAATAATTAATTATTTTTTAATCATGCTCTTATTTTTGTTTAATTTTTACATTCTTATTGAGCTTTTTTACACAAATGAAAAAATAATAATAAAATTCAAATATTAGAAAGTTTTTAGAAAATAATATAAGAAAAAGTATTATTTATATTTTTAATTAGTGTATTATTTTTAAAAATTTCAGCCTCTATTTTAAAACTGAGTTTAAACAGTTATAATAATAGAATTTTATTAAAAATAAATTTATTTATTATATTTTTAAAATTTTAATATAATAAATATTTTTTAATAAAAATTTACTAATTTTAAGGTGTTTAATTTCTTCCTTGAGATTAAGGCTAAAAAAATACAAAAAATATTTTTTATAAGCACATAAATGAAAGAAGTGAAATTTTTTTAATAGCTTTTACACTTGATTGCCTGCAAATAGTTTTCACTAAAGCTTTCTGTACAATGCCGAAAAAGTCAGGAAGAATTTTATCATTTGTCATTTGCACAGAATGAAACAATAAGAAAGTTCTATTCTTATCTCTTCAGTCGAAAAAAATTAAATTTACAGTTTCGTTATCTAAAATTAATATTGGATATAATATCATAATTTTTTATTTATTTTCTTAATTTTTTTACATATATACGCCTTAAAATTATACTTAAATATAGAACAAGACACTTTTAAATACTTTTTTATAAATGATATAAATAATATTATTTTAAAATTCTTAAATATATTTTAGCTTTTAAAGTTTATTTTGGGTTGATTTTAATTTTTATGAATTACTATTGATTTTAATTTCTCTATTATTTCTTTACAAAATAATGTCAATAAAAGACTAAACTACAGAAACTAATATAAAACAATTTTATAATGATCAAAATTAAAATTATATATTTAACCTATTTAAAAAGTAATGATCGAATCAACTGTGTTGTTTCTAGAAAGAAACCCACTGGAAAAGCCGTGCCAGGTAATAGAAACTTGTGGAACGATGTGGACGAAAATTTAAAACTCAATAATTATACATCGTGAAATCGCCAGTACCATCTTCGAATAAGCACGAAACTTCACGACCCCATACCTCACTCTCTTATATATAGCCATTCAAATCTTCCCTTCAATTCATCGTTAGTGAATTCGAAAGCACAACACACACCTCAAAAACAACTCAATTCTCTCTCTTTCATCTTCAAACATGTCTTTGATTCCTTCATTTCTAGGCAACAGGAGCATCTTGGACCCATTCTCCTCCGACATATGGGCACCCTTTGGTTCCAACAACGAGGTTTCAACCTTTGCAAACGCGAGAGTTGATTGGAAAGAAAGCCCAGAAGAACACGTGTTCAAAGCGGATTTGCCAGGGCTGAAGAAAGAAGAGGTGAAGGTAGAGGTAGAAGAAGGGCGCGTGTAGCACATTAGTGGAGAGAGGAGCGTGGAGAAAGAGGACAAGAACGAGAAGTGGCACCGCGTTGAGAGGGCTCGTGGGAAGTTCGACAGGAAGTTCTGGTTGCCAGAGAATGCTAAAGTTGATGAAGTGAAGGCCTCTATGGAGAGTGGAGTTCTCACCGTTACGATTCCCAAGGTATCAGAGAAGAAGCCTGAGCTCAAGACCATTGAGATCAGTGGTTGAATATGAACCTCATAGAGTCTTGAATATGAGTTTGTTTCTCTTTTTTCTTGTGTGAAAGTGTAGTAAAAGTTCAATAATCCATGCATAAATCGTATATTGGGGGTGAATGTTAATGTAAAACCTTTGGTTAATTTTTATTTGTGATGTGATGCAATGTATTAGTTTCTCACTTCTTGTAATAAAACAAGCGTTCTGATATTTAGCACTCTTTATTTTACTTTGTTTTATCTTTTTTTTCCTCTCCTTTTTTTTTTATTTTTAGCTACTTTTTTTTTAGTGTATATAGTTATTAGAAGAATATTTTTTAAAGAACTATACAGCATTTCCCAGCTGGTAATGGGAATTGGAGCTAATTCTTGGCATTGAAGTCTCTCTCCATCTTGCAGAAACTAAAGCTCCTTCAAATTATGATGTTTACTTAGATATATAGTGTAGGTAGTGAATTCTTAATTAAAGCTGCTTAGTTTTGTTAGATGGATGGAGGAAAAATATATCGTGAATTTCGTTCTATGAATTTTGAAACGATTAGTAAATTTCAAGGACCATATGTGTTAGGATGTGATTCTCTGGTGGTTTTTACATGATAAAATTGCGACAAATTAGTATAGATTAAATATAAGTGTGACCTCTAATAATCTATGTCCTGGATCATCTTGACATCGTGAACATGATTTTTGGTAGATGTACGATTTATCAAGACAACATTGTTCTCTTTTGAATCTTGATTTGAGTTCTTGGTTGACCTGAATTTAACTAAACCTTGTATGAAAAGATTTTGAGGTGGGATCACTGTTTCTTATATATCCATTTGGATGATTTGGAAAAATAGAAACAAAATGGTCTTTATGTGTTGAGTAATAAAGGATGGAAATGGAGTCTTTGACGCAAATCTCAAGATCTGAAGAAGAAATTGACCATAGAAAATTTTTTGTTTTTTTTCTTTTGGCATTAACACCACCGGTGAGTGGTGATGGATTCAAAAGTTTTTGTGGAGCTGGATTCTAACAATGCAGTTGATCAATATTGGTGAGAGAAGATTGTTTATCTTTATCATTGCTATGATATGTTTTGGTAGACTAAGGATGTTCTTATATTGGATTCTCTTGTACCCAATGCTACAAAGAAGAAATAGACTTCAAATCATATTACAGAAATAAATCCATGAGACTATATAATATAATCCAGATTAACCTTTTAAAACGCTAACTTGGAAACTTTATTAGTAAAAAATTACTTTCTAAAATAAATTTAAAAAATAGTTATCAAGAGGATGTTTACTTTTTTTTTTTTTTAAATAGTTTTATGTTTTTAACTATTTTCTAAAACTTATTTAGAGAGAGTAATTAAAATATGATTGGTCTTTAAAGGTTCTGTTCTAGTGCACAAATAATGCGAAAAAATGCTCTTTAAAGTAGATGACTAGTTTGAAGTGTGATTCGATGTGTAAAACTATTTTCCGGTTTCTTTATGTTTGTCAAGTTATTCAATCTCATTGTTAAGATAAACTTTTTGTCATTCATTTCTCTCAACACTCTATGCTCCCTAGCAATTTTTGATGTAAACAGTGCTGCCATTGCTCCTTCCATTGAAGTCGAATTAGAGCCAATTCAGGTCAGTTATATTATTTTTTGTGTTGTTTTTATAATAATAATAATATTTAGGCTATTTTGAAAAATTTTAACTTTAATTTAGTGTACTTAGCAATATATAGTTTTAACAACTAAATAATTTGTAAAAAAAAAAAAATATGATGCTCAAAGACTTCGCAATATTTAGTAGTTACACAACATAGATCATGTAACTTATACATTGATATTTTGTTGTATTCTAATTGTTGCATCACCTTTAACTGTATCGTGGAAGGAAGATGGGTGGAGTTATAGTTTTTCTGTATTTCTTCTATGTAATTTTAGGTTTTACCTTTGTTTAACAATAAAAAATAATTTAAAAAAAATTATTTATATCTTTTTTTATTTTTATTAAAATTTTTAAGTATTTAATAAAAAAATTTCGTTATATTAAAAAAATAGTTAATCTTTTAATTTTTTTTTTATTTTTTTTATTTTTGCTAGTTAAGAGAGCTTAAAATTCAAAAATAGCTTAGCCAAAAGGCACAAGCAGCCACAAGATGTTAGAATTTAAACTAATAAAATGAAAAAGAGAGGAAGGAGGATCCCTAAACTGAGATAGAGAGGATTGGAGTTTAAAGCCTAACTTAGCAAGAGAGTTGGCACATTGGTTAGCTTCCCTACAAATATGAAAAAATCTAACAAATTTAATAGTTTTAAGAGCATCTCTAAAATTACAAATAAGAGAAAATAGAGGATGAGATGGAAATTGAATATTAAGCACCAAAGCAATTGCATCTTTGGAATCACTTTCAATCCAAATAGAAAAAATCCTTTACTGAATGACCAACTGGATACCCAAGTAAATACCCCACAATTCAGCTGAAAGGGTGTTGCAGGGGACAAGATTGCAGCAGAATTCAACAATAAACTTGCCATGGTTGTCCGGAATCAACCCTCCACAAGTAGCAGTTCCATTGGTCCTAGAAACAAGTCCATCCACATTTAATTTAAGCTGGCCAGCAAGAGGAGGAGTCCACATGGTCATACCATTGTCAGAGACTATATGAGGGTGGAGTCTAGAAGGAAACTTGCTACAATAGAAAAATAAATCAGCATCAGCTTGGGCTTTCCTAGCTAAAACGAGGCTATATAGCAGAGTTTTGAAAAATAAATTGGTTTCTATTCTTCCAAATGAACCAAATAACAATTTCAAATAACACAGGTTAATTGTGGAAATTTTGACCATAAGATCTAGAAAGATTAGACCACAGCCATTGAGAGATTCCAAGATCGAAAAGCTGCACCCAATGGTTACAGAAAATAAAATGATCCCAAACTATTCCAGCAAAATCACAGTCTCTTATAGCATGCATTATAGTTTCAGGACCATTCCCACACCTAGGACAATCAGGGGACCAAGTCATTCCTCTATTAAATCTTTCCTCATTAGTGAATAATCTCCCATGAGCAATTTTTTACAGGAGAAAAGCAACTTTAGAAGGGCCTCTCCATCTCCAAATTAATTTGAACAAGTCAGAATTCTGATTATGATCATTAGTAGAAGTATTAATCAATTGGTAGGCAAATTTCAGGTTAAAATCCCCATTGTTTGAGAGATTCCAGAAAGCCACATCAGGCCCTCTGAACCTCACAGGGGGGCAGCTGAATGATAGCCTTCCCAACTCGCGTAGGTAAAATGAAATAAATTTTTCCAAGATTCTAGCCTTTTTGGTCAACAAAAAGAGCAACAATGGAATTAAGATCAAGGTTAGTAACAAGAATAGTAGCATGATTAATCAAATTATCAGATCAAGGGATCCAACTATCAGTCCAAAACTTTATAGACATACCATCTCTAACAAGCCATCCCAAACCCTGAGAGTAAAGGGGCTAAACATTCATGAGGTTTTTTCAAAGAAAAGACTGTTTAATAACTTTCCTGCCTCCCAGTAATTGGCCAGGATTGAAGTTATATTTGTGAGTCGAAACTTGAACCCACAAAGCAGAAGGAGAGGAAATCATTCTCCAACAGAGTTTCATCATGTAGGCTTTTATATGGAGATATTTAAAACCTAAACCTCCCTAACTTTTATCTTTACAAATATGTTGCCATCTAATAAGGTGACATTTATTTTTACCCAAAGAGCTCCAAATAAACTTTCTGCACAAACTCTCAATTTCCTTACAAATAGAAGAGGGCATGATTAGGGACTGCATAATATAAGAAGGAAAAGCCATAAGACAAGTAACCCTTCCAGCTAGAGAAAGGGAATTCATCTTCCAAATAGATAATTTTTTTTTAATTTTGTCCAGGATAGAAGTAAAATGGATTCTGGAAGGCTTTTGATGGAGAATGAGAACCCCAAGGTACTTACCCAGCTGACTAACAGGTTTGATCCCTAAGTAGTCACTGACTGATTTAGCCAAAGAAGGATCAATATATTTAAAAAATAATAAGGAAGACTTATCATAATTTATCTATAAACCTAAGGCATGACCAAAATCAGATAGGACATTTTTAACCATATTAGCTTGCTGAATATTAGCTTTAGTGACTAGAATTAAGTCATCAGCAAAAAAGACAATGTTGGATAAGGTTAACTACGGTAGCATTAATACCTATCTTATGGAGGGTGTCAATAATAAAATTCTACCTAAGCTTATCATAGGCTTTTTCCAAGTCAAGCTTAATGATCATATAGTCAGCTTCCCTCCTAAGATTTTGGAAAGAATGAACAAGCTCTTGCAAAATAATTACATTATCTATGCCTTGTCTTCTAGGAATAAAGCTAGACTGATTAGCAAAAATTAAGTGCGACAGAGAATCCTTAATCCTATTTGCAATAAGTTTAGTGACAATTTTATAACTAACATTACATAAGGAAATTGGCCTAAAATTTTTAATTTCTTCAAGATTGTCAACTTTGGGAATAAGAGTGATTGTTGTTTCATTAACAGTAGAGATTTTTCTGGGATCTTGAAAAACTTCCAGAACAAACTTATATATAAAAAGGAGCAATGGACTGCCATTGATTTTTAAAGAGTAAAGCATGGAAACCATCAGGCCCAGGAGATTTAAAATTTACAATACTAAACAAAGAGGCTTTGATCTCATCAAGGGAGGGAATGGCTGAAAACTTCTGAAAATAAGAATCTCTAAGGGGAGAGGAAAAGGTCTGGGTCAGCAACTCTGAGTTATTAGGAAATGGATCATGATAAATATTTTTAAAATAGTTCAGGGCCATATTTTTTAATTAGGAAGGGTTGAACTCCCAATTTCCAACCTCATCCTTAAAGGCATGGATGGTATTCCTATTCCTACGAAAGTTGACAGCTCTATGAAAAAAACTAATGTTACGATCACCCAATTGAACCCACCTAGATCTATACTGATGATACCAGTAGGATTCTTCATAATCCAAAAGTTGATTATACTCTCTCTAAAGGGAATTCATTTGCTTAGTAAGGAAAGGGAGTTTCTCCAAAGGTTAATTTTTTGGAAATTCCTTCAATTCTGCTAAATAATTTTTTCTTTTTATGGAAGATATTGCCAAAAGTGAACTTATTCCATTCAAATATATTGTCTCTAAATCTATTAATGTTTTCAGTCCATGAACTAGATAGAGACCAAGAAGTTTTGACCTGATTAGAAAAATCAGGGTGAGACACCTAGGGAGCCAAGAATTTGAATAATTTTCTAGAAAAAAGATTACTTGTCCTTAGAGTTTATTTGAAGCCAAAGACCTATATGATCAGATTTAGAGACAGGGGTATGTATAACATGACTATTTTGGAATAATAGACACCACCCCTCATTAGCTACAACTCTATCAATTATTTCTTTTAGACTTTCTCTTTGCCAAGTAAAAGGGTAGCCCTTGAATCCTAAGTCTATCAAGCTACAGTTATTAAGGCAGTCAACAAATTGGGCCATAAGGGAGGGATTAGCAACCTTTTCCCCTAGTTTCTCCTTACTATAAAGAATAGAGTTAAAATCTCTTGCAACACACCAAGGGCAATTAATAGATTGGCTAAACTCAGCTAGATCATTCCAACATTCAGTCCTAATTCTTGTTTGGGGGTTAACATAAATAGAAGAGAGGATCCAATCTGGTTGGCCATTATAACTAATACTAAGGTGAATGACAAATTTTAATTTAGAGAAAAAAGAAGCATTAACCTTATTTGTATTCCAGAGGCACCAAATACCCTCAGAGAAACCCACAACATCCACTTTCTCATAACCATCTAAGTTTATTTTATTAATAATTTTATTAGCCTTCTCTAAGCTAACCTTAGGTTCAAATAAAGCAAGAAAATCTAGCTTATAAATGACAATGAGGTCATTAATAAGTCTAACAAAGGATCTACTACCAACACTCCTACAATTCCAGAAAAAATAGTTCATAAAAACAAAGGAAAGCTAGGATGCATCTGAGCGATGTAGAGGAATAGGCAAGCTAGACTGCAAAACAAGAGAACTATCAAAATTTTCTTGATCCTTAACACCTAGAGGATGCACTAAATCCATATCCATTAGAGGGTCTGGAGGTTTTGCAGGTTTAATATGTAAAGGCCATTCTCTGTTAAAGTTATTCCTAGAAGTTCTTGGATAAAGCAGCCCTTAGATAAGTTTTTCTCCATTTCGTTTTGCAATTGGCTCATCAAAAACAAAATTTTCCTATTGTTACTATCATTCATACTTGAATCCATATAATGATTTTTAAATAATTCTAATCCTTCAACCTAAAGGCTGGCCCCTCCCTAATGTCCTACAATTTCGCAGACTTGAATTTATGCCTAGATTTGAGAGACTTTTTGAAGAATTTAATATTGATAGGCTCTATAATGCTTTTCCCTATAGATTTCGCCTTGTGCCCCTCCCTATGTTTTGGGACCTCCTTACAAGTCAAAACCTTATTGTCAGGTGAGCTGTTTTGAACAGTTGGACAATCTTGGCTTAATTCACTCTCAAAATTATACAATATACCAAATCAAGAACCAGAGGAAAGCTCCTTATTCTTACCAAGTGAGGTAGACCCTACTAGCCCTTTAAATTGCCCTGGTTTTTTCCTTAAGGGCTTTTTGGCTAACATCTAGCGATCGAAATGACCCTGATCCCCATTGGAAGTATCTGTTTGGGAAATTTAAGCATCTTGTCGATGAGGGTAAACCAGATTTATAGACTCATCAATCTTTTCAAATTCAAGAGAATTAGAACTGGACTTAGGACTTATTTTATCAATATGAGTGATAGACATCTCCACACATGACTCTAACCTATGACCATATTTGCCACAATGGAAACAGATGAGGTAAAGACCTTCATATTCTATTCTAAAAACTTGACCTAACACCTTAAATGATGGAATTAACTTTTGATTTAGATCAATTTCAACACAAATTCTTGCAAAATGACCTCTGGTTAGAAGAGAAGCGTGGGAATCAATTTTTAGCATTGTTCTTGAGCAAGTACTAACTTGCCACAAAAAATTTTCATTGTATAGTTTAAGGGGGAGGTCTGGTATATGCACCCAGACAACAAGTTTTTTAAGATTATATTCTTGAGGCCAGAATGGAGGCCTCCATCTTTGAACTAGTAGGTAGTGGTCCATTATGAGCCAAGATCCTTCAAATAGGGCACACTTATAATCTTCTACATTCTCAAATTTGACAAGAAAGAAATCATTGTTAAGGTCTAAGATCTTAAGATTTCCATTTTTTCCCCAAATGTTATTAAGCTTTTGTTTTAGAAAATTAAAACTAATTGATTTGCCTAGAAGTTTTACTATTAAAGTAAATTTCCATGGACTGCACCAAGATTCATAATCCGCTAGGAGAATCCTAAGCTCAGGGCAGAGATTAATGCTATTATCAGTTTCCATTGGCGGTTCTTTAGAGTGTAGAGGAATATTAAATTCCTTCATAATAGATCTAATGATTTCATCATCGCCTATAACTAGATCTATATCTTTAATTGCAAGGACCTTATCTTTATAGGACATGCAAACAGAGGAGTTAAGGTTCGAATGCACCTGGTTTGATTCACCATAATCAGTGCTAACATCTTGCATGCATAAATCTGCATCATCTAAAGGCGACATTGGAACTCGTTTGACCTTTTTTAAACTTCAGAATACCAGTTCAGCTTTCTCTTCAAAACATTTCTTCGCTTCAGTGTGAACCACCACAGCATTTTGCTAGCCATCTTGATATAGCATTATATCTACCTATCGTGATTCTTCATACATATGCTCTTTTTAGATAACCATGGACAACTTTGCACCCATCTTTATCTTCTTTGGGCTCAGATTTATCAGATCCATTACTCCCTATAAACGTTTCTTTGTCTCAAATGGTTCCATCCCTTTGGGATCCACAGGCTCAAGGGCCTGAGCCCCAAAGTACTTTACTTCCAATATACCAACTTTGTGGCACAAAAGTCTCATAATAGGGCTTCAACAAAATTGTGGCGCAAAGGTCCCTAATAGCGTCTCTTGATTCTTGAAAAGAAAAGATTTTTCTTAAACCCAAAAGAAAAACCCTAGCAACGTCTAATTATTTTGTATTTTAATTTTAGTTTTAATTGCTCTTTATCTTCTTCTTTTTCATTAATAATTCCTCTAATTTTTGTTTTGTTTTAAGTTAGTCCTTTTATTATAATCTCATTGAAAACCTTGCTGAAAATTAATTTTTGAATTGGGTTATCTTGATTTTATTTAATTCTTTTATGTATATACCAATAAATACAGTGACACTCTTATTTAATAAACTATTTTTGTATAATTCATAAAGGATATATAATTATAATTAAATTATTAATTGACTCTTTTGTTAATATGATACAAATAAATTTAGCAAAATATTTAAACTTTTAATTTCTCTATAATTTATTTATAAAATTTTTAATAATACTTGAAATAATAGAATTTAACATATATTTAAATATTTTTCATTGTAACATAATTTGCTATATAAAATACAATTTGAACAACAATAAATAGTTATCATATTTGGTATTACTTCAATTCAGAAGTTCAATATTTACAAGTCATAAACAAAATACATTAGAACTTAATTTAAATAATTATAAGATCAAAGTATACCAAGTCCTAATGAGCATATCATTCCCATACTAAAAATTTAGAGACATGATCCTAGGCTAAACCAATCTAACTGGTCTCTAAGGGATAATAATTTTCATTGCCTGAAAATATTAGTAAGGATGAGTCTTTTCTTCAATACTAAAACATGACAAAAAATACTCAATTTGGTTTTTCACAACAATAAACATATCAACAATATCTTAACACATGTACTATAAACACATAATGCAATATATCATTCTCTCATACAGACACTTCTTATGCACTATGATCACATTTAATAGTTACCTCTTATATTCCATGAGGTCTTACACACGCATGGATAGTCGTTGGTTGGCCATTGTTCGTGGGCAAGTGTACCCATCAAAATTAATAAAGAGTTCTAAAATAAGTTTTTGAAATATCATCTCAGAAGGATTGTTTCCAATTACTAAGAATTTTTTTAATTTAATTATTTTAACTTAAAGGATGTAAAAGTAAATAAAATAAAGATTTAAATATAAAATTTAATTAAAAAAATTAAAATAGCTCAGCCTCTAACAATAAACTTAATAAAGAATAACTTAGGGAATTTGGTTTCTCTTTTACACTTCTCTATATTCATTTTTAGAAGAACCTAGGGCGTATGGAACTCACCATCCTCATCTGTGACAGCGGGTGGTGGTGCAAGCTACTCCTCTGATGTTGCTGGCTCCTCCTATGTTGGCACTACTAGGATACCAATATGTACTCCCTATTACCCACTTGAGTAAGGATGCCCATCCTATAGAAGGTGTCTATGGTCAGCAGGTCATCTCAACAATCTTGGTGTCTCGCCTATGGACTCGCTGGAGGCTGAGGGTGAGCGAGGAGATGAAGGATCTGACACTGATATAGTTGATCTTTGAAACACTTAGCCTAGCTCCTAAGCCCATGCAGCAGAGAAGGAGGAACTGCCTAGCATTGACGCAATGCTGGTGAAGCATGCACCAGGGGATGAAGAGGTGATGAGAGCTGACATTACCTGTGCTTTGGCTACGTGCAAATATGGAGTGGACGAGCCATCGGTGGACCACTCAAAGAGCTGGATCACGAATGGCTGCGCTCTTGGCGAGCTAGCCTTATAGACGTCTCAGGTGCATGTGATCTCCTGCCAGGCTTCATCTTTAGAATAATCTAGGAGGATCTCTACTAAGGCATCCCGATAGGCTGCAGTCTTGATAGACTCCTTAGTCTCAAACCAGCAATGGATGTTGAATTGTGCCAACGTCATATCCTATTGAGTGGTCATATGAAATCTCACCTGTAAGTCGTCAAGGGAGCAAGCCTTCACAGATGGTGCAATGTAGGTGACAGAGTTTAAAATCTCCAAGACAAGCTCTCTGTAGGCCGGTGTCGACACAACCTGGACACATTCCCATCCTATAGCAACGATGTAGTGTGAGATGTCCTCCTAGAGGCCATGCTCCTGTAAAATGGTCTCATCCAAATAGCAGGTTGGGGGGAACTTGAACTCAAGTAAAGTGTCTAGGCGCTTGTGGTACCTAGCCACCGTGCCTGATTTCCCTTTGAAACTGTATCTCAGAGGCTGGGGCAGCATAGGAGGTACTGATAAAAACAAATTATATATGATGTGTTATTAATAAGATTATGCAGTAAAACTGAGTAAAAGAGCTCAAGCTTTACAATGCTAAGGTAGATTTCCCATAGTCAGTAATTGACTCCTCTAGAGAATAAACTCTCCTTAGCAAAACTCACAATATTCTTACCTACCTCACTTCCACTCCCTTCTCTCCCCATATACCAGGATTCCCCTATTTCCTGGATTCCTTCCATCTCACATCCCCTCTAACTAATTAATCATTATTCCCTAACCGCATTTTCTGTCTCCTAGTATAGACTCTCAACACATTGGCCTTTTGTAAAATTGTCCCATCACTAGACACAGGCCCATCACCCTTTCTTTATAATATTTGCCATATTTGGCACCCTATCATTGCCCCCCTTCAGCAACAACCTTGTCCTCAAGGAAGAATGAAGGAAACTGACTTTGGAGCAGTACTTCATCCTCCCACGTTGTCCCATCCCTTGTTCTAGCTTTCCACTTCACCAACCATTACTTACTTCGCTGGTCTCCTCGAACAATTTCTCTTGATGCCAACACAATTTCTTGTTCTTCAATTTCATCTGATTCCACCTCCAATTTTGCTGACAAAGATTATTCCACAGCATAATTTCTCAAAACTTTTTTTAATTATGAAATGTGAAACACAAGGTGTACTTTAGCTGTATCAAGCAACTTCACTTTATAAGGAAAAGATCCTAACTTAGCTATTATAGGTAAAGGACCATAATAGCATGGAGCAAGTTTGAGATTAATCTGGCGTGCTATTGTTTGTTGTCTATAAGGCGCAACTTAATGAATACCCACTCACCCACATCAAACTCAAGAAATATGAGCTTTTTATCAGCAAATTTTTTCATTTATTGTTGTGCACGCAGTAAATGATATTATAGTTGTTGCAAAGCCTCATCTCTATCCACCAATTCTGCTGCCACGGCCTCAATATATGCCTCCCCTTGTGAAAATCGAACCAATGTAGGTAGTTTCCTCTTATAAACCACTTCAAAAGGTGTCATACCAGTGGATACATGGAATGTGGTATTATACCATAATTATGCCCATGGAACCCAATAAGACTAAGTTTTAGGCTAGTCTAAGACAAAACATTTGAGATAGGCTTCCAAGCACCTAGTCACTACTTCCGTTTGGCCATCGGTCTCCGGATGATATGAAGCGCTCAACTTTAACTTGGTTCCTTGTAAACGAAATAATTCCTGCCAAAACAAATTCATGAACAAAGGGTCCCTGTCACTAACAATAGATTGTGGTATACCATGAAGCTGCACCACCTCTTTAACAAAAACTTTCGCTACCTTCCTTGCTTTATAATGATGCTTAAGGAGGATAAAATGCCTATTTAGACAATCTGTCCACCACCACTAATATAACATCAAACCCCTTTGATTTCGGCAATCCTGTAATAAAGTTAAGAGAAATATCCTTGCAAATTCTATTTGGGATTGGCAACGGCTGTAATAAACTGGTTGGAGAGGTTGTAACATATTTTTGGCGTTGACACACATCACACTACTTAACAAAGTCCAGCACCATCTTCTTCATATCCACCCAATATAAGTTAGCAACAATTCTTTTATATGTCATCAAAAACTCCAAATGGCCCCCTACTGGATCAGAGTGAAATTTAGCCAAAATCATAGGTATTAAAGTTAAATTTGCTAGTAGTACCAACCTGCCCTTGTATAACAATATTCCTCGCTATAAACTGAACCCAGGATGAGAATGAGCATCTTGCAATAAGTTGTGCTCCACCTATTTCAAGAAAGGGTTAAATTCTTTTTCCTTGCTAATGTGCTGGCCCTGTAACCAGACAAGAAAAGAGGCAATCTTCCTGAACTCGCCATCTTTAAACATTCTAGACAAGGAGTCTGCAGCTTTATTCTCAGGACTAGGCTTGTATATAATCTCAAAGTAATACCCCAAGAGCTTTACCAGCCAATTTTGTTGACCCAGTAATGACACGCTGCTGTAAAAGATGTCCCAAACTCTTTTGATTGAAATACACTTTGAAACTTCTACCCAACAAATAAGGCCTCCAATATTGCACAGCTAGCACAAGTGCCATTAACTCCTTTTCATAGACTGATTTGCTAATATTGTTATGCGACAAAACTTTGCTAAAATAGGCTATTGGCTGTCTATTTTGCATCAATACTGCCCTAATACCCACTCTGGATGCATCACATTCAATTTCGAAAGGTAAAGAAAAATTAGATAAAGCTAAAAGAGGAGTTTTAGTTATGACCCTTTTTAATTCTTCAAAAGCTGCTAATGCTTTGAGACTCCAATTAAATCCCTCTTTCTTGGTCAACTCAGTAAGAGGCTTCATTATCTTACCATATCCAGCAATAAATTTTTGATAATACCCAGTCAAACTCAAAAGTCCCCTTACTCCTTTAACATTCTAAGGAATCAGCCAATCAACTACACACTGAATTTTTGCAGGGTCCACTAATACCCCATGTATAGAAATCAAATGGCCCAAATATTCTACTTGTCTACTCCCAAAAACGCACTTCTTTTGATTCACCACAAAGTGCTGACTCTGTAACAACTCCAAAACAGCAGTTAAATGCTCTACATGTTCTGTCCAGCTTTTGCTGTAAATCAATATGTCGTCAAAGAAAACTAAGACAAATTTTCTTAAGAAAGGCTTAAACACTTGGTTCATTGTAGACTGAAAAGTTGCTGGGGCATTTGTTAATCGAAATGGCATTACCAAGGACTCGTAGTGGGGCTCATAAGTTTGAAATGCCGTCTTGTGAACATCTTTCTCCTTCATTCTTATTTGATGATAGTCGGATTTCAAATCCAATTTAGAAAAATAAATGGCTCCATGTAGCTCATCTAACAATTCTTCCACTACTGGAATAGGATACTTATCCGATACTGTGATCTTATTTAACTCTGTATAGTCTACACACATGCGCCAAGAAGCATCTTTCTTCTTGACCAATATTACTGGACTAGAGAAAGCACTTAAACTGTGTTAGATAGTACCTTATTGCAGCATCTCATTTACTTAAAAATATGGACTTATCAGTCGTGCATGAGGGGAAATCAAACTTCTCCTCTTCATACTTAAAAAATCAGACATGCCCCTAGTTTGCCATTAATAAAAACAAAGAATACAATACAAAATTTAAAAGAAATAATGAACATCAAATGAATAACAAAACACAGGGTGCCTCCTAAAAGTGCTTGTTTAACATTTCAAGCCTCACGTCCTGCCTGGGCTAATTAAGTTTTATGGTGTGACCAAGAAGAGTCACATTCTCGATGTACAACTTAGCTCTTAGCCCATTGATATGTAATGGTTCTTCTCTATGTTTAGACACTTCTAATACTCCATAGGAAGAACCTTAGAGACGTTGTACAGTTCATACCATCTTGATTTCAACTTCCCAGGAAACAACCGTAATCAAGAGTTGTAGATTAAGACCTTGTCTCCCACTTGAAATCCTCTGTGAGTGAGGTGTTTGTCGTGCCACTTCTTAGTGTGCTCTTTGTATTGCTTGGCATTCTCAAATGCTTCAAAGCACATTTCCTCTAATTCATTGAGTTATAGTAATTTCTTCTCACTTGTAATCTTTGAATCAAAATTTAAGAACTTCAAATCCCAATAGGCCTTGCATTCAAGCTCAATGGGCAAGTGACAAGCTTTACCAAAAACTAAGCAATAAGGGGACATACCAATAGGGATTTTGAAAGCAGTATGATAAGCCTTGAATGCATCATCTACTTTTAAAGACCAATCCCTCATAGAATTATTGATAGTGCGTCCTAAGATTTTTTTTTTTCAATTATCTATTAGATATATCAACTTGACCACCAGTTTGAGGATGATAAGGAGTAGCTACCTTATGGGTGAGACCATATTTTGTTAAAAGAGTTTCAAATTGTTTATTGCAAAAATAAGTGTCACCATCGCTAATAATAACTTTAAGAGTTCCAAATCTAGTGAAAATATTTTTCTTTAAAAACTTAACCACTGCCCTAGCATTATTTGTGGGTAGGGCTATGGCCTCTACCCATTTAGAAACATAATCTATAGCCATAAGGATGTATTCATTATGTAGGGATTTAAGGAAGGGTCTCGTGAAGTCTGTGCCCCAAGCATCAAATAATTCATAAATTAAAATATTCATGTTTTCTAGATATATTCCTACTTCTTTAGTATTTATCACATGATTTAACAAATGAATGAGCATCTTTAGAAAGAGTAAGCCAATAAAAACTACATTATAAAACTTTATAAGCAGTTTTTAAAGGGCCACAATGGCCTTTTACCTCTCTAGCATGGCAATGGTCAAGATTGTCATTAACCTCACTCTCTGAAACACATCTCCTAATTATATTATCTCCACAAATCTTGAAAAGGGAAGGCTCATCCCAAATATAATGCTTAACATTAAACCAAAACTTTCTAAGCCTATGCTTATCAAGTAATTTAGGGGAGATATTACCTGCCGAACAGTTAACAAAATCAGCATACCAAGGTGCATTGGAGGTGACGAGGAGTCTTTCATCAGGAAAAGAATCCTTGATCTCCATCTTAGTGGGCTTCCTTAGGTGTAGGAACATAAGGCTCTCTCTGATTTTAGTTGAAAAATTTGTTCATACCACCAATCTTCCAGGTGTGTTTCTCCTCAGCAAGACATAATCTATTTTCTACCATGAAAGTCTGATAATGGCCTTTATAACTTTGAAAATTTTTCTTTCCCCAAACATATATGTTCTGCCCAAGCCAATGCTTATTATTGTCCAAATTGGTTCTCATGAACTTTGTGTATATATGCATCATAAATGTATATTACATGTTACTACCCCTTTCTTAATTCTCTTTTGTTATCAAAGAATTATTTCCTATTATTATTGTTGCTACTGTGTTCTATATAAATGAATTGATGAAGCATTTAGTATTATTATCCAAGTTTTGGTTGTAATATATTTTTGTATGGTTGTGATAAAGTTAAACTATAGGCTTTGTTTGGATTTCTAATTTAAGTGGAACTAAATAAAATTGAGTGGGCTGACAAGTAATGAAATAAAAGAAAATAAAATATGCAATGAGTTCTCATAACCAATGAAATTGTTTTACATGTTGAAAGATAGCATGGTCGTTGTAAAAGGTGAATTTTGAAATAAGGAAGAGAAGTCTAAATAAGCAAAGTCAACCACTACTATGATGTTCTTTCATAGTAAAAAGCTTTTTTTCATCATGGAATTTGCAAAATCTAACTATTACAGAAGTCAAATATATCATTACTTTGAAATAATTTACTATTATTTATTTAAAATATTTGTATGTATATAGTTATTTAAAAATTTATAAGTACAAATATTATTATCACTAAAATTTTTACTAATCAAATTATTTATATTTTAAGATATTATTAATTATTAATAAAAATAATTTTAAAATTTTACCAGCAAAAATAAAGACTAGTAAATGAATAAAAAATAAATTTTGAAATCAATTTTATTGGATATTTAAATTATCATTAACATTTGTTACGATAAATTGAGGTTTTAAGCAATGATAAATTAAGTCTTTACGAATATTTTTAATAATGGTCAGTAAAGTTTTTATCGATATTAAATGCAATGGCCAATAATTTTTTGTTGGTAAAATTTTTAATGAATATTTTTATTGCTAGTAAAAAGTATATCAATTGCCAATAAAAAAAATTATTGTAATGCTGAAAAAAATTATTTCCAAAATTTTCAGTCATCATTGAAAATAATAACTTAAGAAAAAGACGGTTAACATTGCATGATCATTGAGTATTAAAAAATTTAGTATAAATGATTAATAATTAAAAAAATTAGAATTAAAATTAATCTAAAAATAAATATAAAAAAGTGTAAAGATAAACATATAGATCTTATAATTTATCTTGAATAGTTTATTATCATATATTGTATTATTTTATTTTATTTGAATTACTTTTAGATCTGATGAATGAATAGTTTATTGTCATATACTGTATTGTTTTATTTCATTTGAATTATTTTTAGATTTGAATCATTCTTTATTTTATTTTATTATATCTTTTTAGTTCAAACAATTAAATTAAGATATTTTTTATATTAAAAAATAATTCTTGTAAAATAATTTTCTCAGAATTTATTTTAAATAATTTTAATACTTTTCGACATGTATACTTGTTCAGGAAACGGAGGAGGGTCCGAATGTGTATTTACTAATTAGCTAGTCAGCTAACTGTTATATCAAATTCCTCGTTCTCTTGATCTGGAGTATTTCCAACCTTTTGATCCTCTCTAATTCGAATTTTGCTCTACATTATTGAATAAAATATTTTATCTTTAGTTTTTCCCCTAACATTAATTCTAAATGATTATCCTCTATAAAAAATATTTGATATTACCATTTGCATGCCATGCAAGTGACGAGGATTGTTATCTTCGTATGGTTGTTTTCATTACAGAAAACCGTTAGTATATATTTTTCATACAAACTAAATTATTAATATAATATAAATAAAACTAAGTACAAAATATTAATATATTGTTAATATATAAATGCTAGTATATTACATTTTTTGTTAATACAAATTTTTAAATTTAAACTCTTCATTAATAATTTAATTTTATTAGATAAAAACTGTAATAACAAATTTTACTCTGATATTTAATAAATTTAGTTTGTTAATAATTAATAACTTTTTTATATTATTTGAGAAAACAAAATCTTGATGTTGACCTCCTTGTGGTTTCTTAATCAGAAAAGAAAACGTGTTGGCGTTTTGGATGGTACGGTAGACTAGTTTTTAGGTAGTGTGTACACTAATAAAATGCACCGTCCTATGCAAGCTTCGTGGGCAAAATTTCAACGCTAACTTTGCTGTTATTGTACAAAATTTATTGCACGAAATTTAATGGATGAATGCGTAATCAATTAAAACCGTAGAAACGTGAATAATCTATCAACGGTCATGATTCATTCTTCGAAGTCTTTGAATGAAAGTTTCGCATTATTTATCACTTTTGTTTCAACGCTGGTGGGTTTTGTTAAAATTACATTATTCACAATTGCCGTAGTGCTTGAAAAATAGTTTTGAAATAGTTTGAAGACCATAAAATATAATTTTATGAAAAATAAATTTCAATTTTTATATTTTTTCAAATTATTTTAATAAATTATTTAATATATTGTATTAGAATAATTTTTAAGCTTATTTTTAAAAAATATTGTCATATATTAAATTATAACATCATCTAAAAAATTAATATTTTTATTAATTATATACACATATATATACGAATTTAAAAAAATTAAAAGCTTTTATGGAAGAGTTTATAATTATATAATTGTTTACCGTAAAAATTTGTAGAATATAAACAAATAAATCTAAAAATAATTTGAGAATGGGATTTTAAGTTCTCTTAAGTTCTTTTTAGTGTTTTGTTTAATATAATGCCCAAAATTGACATTATAAAGCAAATAATAGAGTAGAAATGGTAACTAAATGATGATAAAGTATTGAACTAAATGTAAAAAGTTTACACCAACGTACTGAAGGAAACTAAAAGTGTAAAACAAACAAGAAATAAACAAACTAGAATTAAAATGTGGGAAGATAAACATCTGGTGCAATGCTGAATTTCAGCGTGCAGAGAATTTTAGGTGTGGTGTTTGGGTGCAAAAAGTCATCCTCTGAAATATGAAGTTTCATAGTATTTATAGGTAAATTGACCACCACTGTTTTCCTCTTTTTGCAGATACTTCTCAATAACTGCTTTGTATACGAGCTTGCCTTTAACTGTTGCTGCTTATTATTCACGACTGCTTCTGATCGTGTTGACAATTGTGACTTCTTTCATAATTGTTAACGTCCACAATCTTTTTTCGTGTCTCAGACCTTCATTTGATGATAACCGCTGATAACCACTTTGAACCTTGTAATTCTTTCAATATCACTTTCTGAACCCTATCATGTCTCTTGGACTTTGAATTATTCCATGCTTAACTCTTTTTTCGACCAATTTTGGAAGAAATCTAAGAACTCATTCAGTGTTGTGGACTTAGAATAATTTCTTTGTCTGTCCCTATTTTTCAACCAATTCTGAGGAAAATTTGGGGCTCATTTAGTCTTGTGGACTTAGGATAATTCTTCTGTCAGTTTTCACTTTTTGACCAATTTTGAGAAAAATCTTAAAATATTTTCCTTTTCAGTCCCTATATTTTCAATCAGTTTTGAGGGAAGTCTGAGAACTCATTCAGTTTCGTGAACTTAGAATATTTTTCCTGTTAGTCTCTATTTTTCAACCAGTATTGATTATTTTCAGTTCAGAAGCTTAAAAATCTTCAGAAAACCGTGAAAGGGCCACCGTCTTGTCGACTAAAAATGGATTTCTTCATGTCGTGTCAAAACTACTCGAAATATGGCCTTTTTGATTAGACTCTCTTTGTGATTCTCCAAATCTCCTCATAATGTAGCCTTCTGGTCGAAAAAGAATGAAGCTCTAATAACCCTTCAAAATATCTCGAAATGCAGCCTTCAATAAAGAATAGGGCTTTTTGCCAGTCTTCACTGACATGGGTCGATAGGTAAATCCTTTGACAAGTTTTGAACTTAAATTTTTACAATCTCCTAACTCATTATAGTGAAGGAACCTGTGAATCTTTTTGATATTTTAGTCAAAAACTATCTTTGAGGTATATTTTTCCTTAAAAGAACTTAGTCTATTTCCTATAATGATTGTATCTTATCTTATATTATTCCTTTTATCGTTGATTGTATCTTATTTTATATTATATATTCATCTCATGCTACAAATATTTGTATGTAATTTTAAAGTTTGATTGGGTTGTTATAAAAATTATTAAGTCTGAAAATTGATTATTAGTTAGGAGTTAGTTACTAGTTATTTCGAGTATGTGCTTAGAAACGCTTGAAAAACTTATAAAAATTATTTTAATAATTAGATAATTTATATTTATTTTATTTTAAAATATATATAATTAATAATTAAATAACACAATTATATATTTTTTAAATAATTATATATATAAATATTATTTTAAACCATGATTTTTAAAAAAAATTATTTTAGCTTTATAACTACAAATAATATATATTAAAATGATAAAAAAATTAATAAATTTAAATAATTTTAAAATATATTTATTTTAAACTAATACTTTATCATATGGTGTCAATTTTTAATTAAATATTAATAATTAACATAAATATATATTAATAAATTTAAATTTAAGAGTTAAGAATCTTGAAAGTAAATTTTAAAATAAAATAAAGATAATTTTATAAATATAAAAATAGATATTCACAAAAATTATAAAAATTTATACAAGATAATAAGAAAAAGTTAAGTAACAAATTTCTAAAATTATATTAAAAATTTAGGTAAAAATAATAAAACTTTTGGTATATAATTTTAATCATATTATTTTTATTAATTTTAATCATAAAATGTGAGTTTATAATTTTTTAAATACAAATTCGGATTTGCTAGAAATAACTTCTGGTATATAAAGCCTTACATAAACACGTTTGTATTAATATTTTCGTTCTCTAAATAATAGAAATATTATTTCTCTCATGTTTCTTAATAATTCATATTATAATTTATATAATTTTTTATTCAACGTTATTTTATTTATTTTATTATATCAATTAATTTATTATATATTTCTTTCGTTTCTCGTTTTGTTTTCGTATTGTACACGTTATTATAATAAAAGAAATTGTATAAATACATTTTGTTGGTTTTAAATGCATACTACCATGACTTGATATTGCAATCCATTTCCAGTCAATATGGCAACGGCACGAGTCCTTCGCATGAACGAAGGCACAGGAGAAACAAGCTATGCAAACAACTCCTTCCTTCAGGTATTGTTTCTTTTTATCTGCAATCTAATTGTTATATATTACGATCACTAAAATTGAATTGGGATTTTTCATGCGTTCAAATTGTATATATAAAAAATGCTTTGATCTAGAAAAGGACTGTTTTTGGTTGGCTTTTTGGTGTTGCTGTAAAATTGCTCACGGCGAAACCAATCACATAGCCGCTTAAGTATTGCAATTGAAATTTATATTCTTAATATTCAAGCTAAACGTAAGCTATCAATATTTTTTTCCAAATTTTATGCCATTTTTTATAAATTTATTTATTGTTTTCAAATTTTAAAATTGATTTATTTTCAATCATTTAAACCAAGTGATGCTGGTAGGGATTGGAGGGTAACTCGAAGAAAGAAAAATAAAAAAAAAAAGGAGGTGGAGGGAAATGATCTAGAAGGAAGAAAAAGAAGAGAAAGGACTGACAAGAAGGAAGTGAGGAGAAAGCCAAAAAAAATAAAATAAATAAAGATAAAGATAAAGAAAAGAGGAAACAAAAAGTGGAGAAGAATACAATTTTTTTTTTTCAAATAAGGTCTTATTAAATATTTTAACCAATGAGAGATTGATTATAAATTTTGAGTTTTAACTTTGGATATATATAGAATAATATTTATTGAGAAAACTAGTCCCATCATAAGATTATCTTAATTTCATATAAGATGCATATAGTTTAGATTAAAATAAAAATATAATTATAGTTATTTTTTGAATTTTCATTAGCCATAAATTCTTTTATGATTTTTAAATTTCAAATAGTTATTGTAATTGTTTTTTTAATTTAGATAGTATTTATTAATTTTACTTTTAAAATTTTCTTTAATTTTTCAATTTATTTTTACTACTGACAAAACAAAACTGCAAAGGATCAAAGGAAATTGCATCCCAGTAGTATGCTGTTCCTCAAAACGCAGAAACCAATTAATTAAAGACTGATATAATGGCAACTACCAGAGTAGAAAAGTCAATTAATATGACAATAATGCACAAAGAAGCATAGAATGCATCTTTTGTGCCTACTCCAAAGCAATACCAAGTAGCTTCCATCTACTTAAAATCGTATATCCAGCTAATTGCCTTAACATATGTGAATGAAAAATGTTAATTTAGTTGAATTTAAGTAATTAATAATAACAAATTTTATTAAAAATATATTTATTATATATTTTTTTATAACTTGAATGTAGTAAATATATTTTTGATAAAAATTTACTATTTTCAAATATTTAAATTCAATCTTAAAGGTTGGAGTTAATAAAATAAAACTATATCATTCAAGTGATTTATTTTTTTAGTTTTTCTTAAAGTTTGGGTCATGATTGAAAATTTTAAATTTGATTTTAAAATTTAAAAATCACTTTTGATTTTTCATGTTATTATTAAAAATAAATGCTTAACTAGTACCTTTTAAGCATTGTTTAAAGAATTAAAAATAATTTTTTTTAAAATTTATATTAAATATTTCTTTTGTAATTTCTGTCATACTCTAACACAATTTCGAATAAGGACTTTTTTTTTTTTGTAATGAACCCAGTTAACAAGACTCTTATGACAAAGTTTTTTGATACTTTTTTTTTATGATTTATTAGGGTGATTCTAACATTTTCTTTAATTTTTCAATAAATAAAGTAGAGTTTTTTAATAAGTAAAGTGAAAAATACAATGTGACCGTTGATTGACATCTTTTTTTATTGGATAGTTAAAAATGGATGGTGAAAAAAATCTGTAACGAGTAATACAAGTTATTCATTATGCTTTTACTCTTTATCACCTTCGGCAACAATGAGCCCCGTGAATCCTCTTCCATCTGGGGTGTCTCTAACTTCTTCTTCTTTCTTACCCTCCTTCTCTTCTCCATTCTTCCAATTCATTCACATTATGCATTTTCTCATAACATTTCTTCTTCTTCAACTTCCTCTCAGATCAATTCCAATTCAATTCTCGTTGCGCTTCTCAATTCTCATTACACTGAACTTGCCAATTTGTCGGAAAAACCCCCCTTCTTAGAAACTTAAAAGACATCATTGGCAATCAGAACATGACCAATCTTCGCTCTAAGAAACCAAGCCCTTGAATGCGACCTCGACCCCGATTCAAGTGCTTCTTCCTTAAACATTACAATCTCAACTCACTCTAGACACTCTCATGTTCCATATTCTCCCAACGTGAATCGCCTTTCGCCAATGGCCCGCCACCAACCTCTGCCACCCAACCCTCTCTGACCACCACCTCCATTTGACCACCAAACCCTCCAGCAACCCCTTTGATGACCCTAAACGACATCGCTGACGACGAAGTCTCTCAGTTTGTTGCACCTCGGCTTCAACAATAACAATAACAACAACTCCTTTTCCATCTTATCACGTGTAACCCAGCCCCAATCATAACCAAAACTCCTCCATAGTACCCCATAACCACTTCCACCAATCCCTTCTTCCCCATACAAGTACCCAGTAACAACTCCTCCTCTCTCATTTTGCATTGTCCTTTTGAAAGATATTTCTAGGTTGAGTTGTGATAAAGAAAAAGTTGATATTTTCGTCTCAAAATTATATTTATAATCATATAATAACGAAGCTGGTGGTTTGTCTAATTAAGGCGAAAAACTTGTTTGCCCCCATTTTGATGATTTTGGGGATTTGTACATGCGGGTACGGTTGAGAAAGCGGAGATTCAAGCTAAAGGTGGTGAAGAGTTTGAACTTAAAGTAGGATAAAATTATAATCACGTCTTTCATTTAATATTACTTATATTATCGGTCCTGTATTCCAATATTAAATATTGGATTCAAAAACCTCTCAAGTCACGGTTTATTTTTTATGTAAGCTTTTATAAAAGACATTCTCCTTTTACTTATTAACGTTGAATGGAAGATGTTAGCTGATTTATTAAGAGCTTTTTTCTACCATGTGAACTATCCAAAACTTTTACAAAATTTTTTATTCATTAATTATTTTTACTAGGGGCCAAGAAATAGTTTTAATGCAACAATTATTCTGCCATCAAATCTTAACAGCTTTACATCTGTAAAAAAAAAAAAAATGCTGCCAAATAATGTCCTTTTGTAGTAATTAAGTATTCTTTCTATTTATATTGTATATGAATCACATTGGTTTACAACTTGAATCTTATATTTTAATTTCTCAACTGTGTGGTATTTAACATAACACTTCATACGTCTTCGACAGTTAAGATCGTACAAATTTAATTTTCATTTCAATAGCTATTCTTCCGTGTTAACTTTCACATCTCCAGCTTATAGTTAATAATGAAATAATTCTTAACATATTAGAAACACAAAAATAAGTTTAAAGATAGTAGCTGATAAATAACAAATTCCTATATTAATATGTTATAAAAGTCATAATATATTCGAGTTAGAATGTTACAAGTCTAAATTATTAAAAAAATAGATGAATAAATCATTTAAATTTAATGTTAACTTAAATTCTGATAGTAACTAGTGCCTATTTTTTCCCCAGAACTGCTTTCCTTTTAATTATAATGTCTATTCAATTAATACTGCTTGACCCAAATTAATTTTTTGCAGAGAAAACTGATAATTAAAGCGATGCCCATACTTGAAGAGAGTGTGAAAAGCATGATGTCAAATACAGGCTTTAAAAGCTGTTGGAAAGTAGCAGATTTAGGTTGCTCTTCAGGTCCAAATTCACTAATGGTTGTGTCTAATATCCTGAACATCATCGATAAAACTAACTTGAGCTTAAACCATGAGCCATCAGTATTACAAATTTACCTCAATGATCTATTTGGGAACGATTTCAATAACATCATCAAGTTACTCCCTGATTTCTATCAAAGTATACACCAAGAATTAAGAGGAGACAATGTTGGATGCTTTGTCAATGCAACACCGGGAAGCTTTTATGGAAGGCTCTTCCCGAATGATTACATTCACTTCTTTCATTCCTCCTGCAGTATCCAATGGCTATCTCAGGTTAGTAGCACCATACCCCATTTCAAATCATATTATGACGACTTTGGATAGTTCAAAATGATTTGTTTAGAAATTAACACAGTTCTTTCAACTTGAATGTTTACAATTACAAGAATTTAATGAAAGGTTAAAATTTAGGAGGAATTTCTTAGGTATTTTTAATGTTATTTTTTAATCAAAATTAGAATTGAACCTCCATAAAAATTCATCTGCATCAACGTTATTGTAGTTATTAAGCTAAAACTCAAATTAAATTAAAAAATAATACTAAAAATGTTTTATTAATTGGTGTTTTTAAGTCATTTATTAAAGAATTTAAAAAGAATTCTTTTATTAAAAATTATGTAATTAAATTGCATTAAAAATTACATATAAGTTGAATTATGAACATTTTTAGCTAGACAAAAAATTTTACTTTTAATTCTTTAACCAGTACTCTTAGCATTTACCATACTAAATACCTAAAAAGTTCGCCTAAATTTGATCTTTTATAAAAGGCATGCATTTCTCCTAGCACTCGTTATTGTTACGAGGCTTTACACATATTAAATTAAGAAAATACTAATCACGCTCTTAATATAGTGGTTAATGAATTAAAAATAGAATTTTATATTAAAATCATAAAGAAAAACTTACTTTATGATTTTCAATGCATCAATTGTGATATGTGATAAAAAAAAAAGTTAATTTAAGTAGTACCTGAATCATTCGTTAATGAGTTTAATTAAACTTTTTCTCTTGGTTCCAACTTTCATGGCGTCAGGCACCGAAAGATTCAACTAAGATAGCAGAGCCACTCAACAAGGGAAATATTTACGTAACAAATAAAAGCCCGCAATCAGCACACGAAGCGTACTTAAAGCAATTTGAAAAAGATTTCACAGTCTTTCTAGAATCACGCTCGAAGGAACTAAAACGGGGTGGTAATATGGTTCTAACGTTCATGGGCAGAGAAAAAGCATGTGAAATTTATAATCCTTGTGTGGTAATTGGCACGTTACTGAATGACATGGTCCAAGAGGTAAGCGATGAGGTTTGCATCCACAAAAATATAAACTGCTTTATAAACAACGTTCATTTTTTACTAGGGCGGTGAAATAAATTTTCTGGCTCATTCGATTAATTTTGAATAACAAATTTTAGCGGATGGAGTAAAATGATTTATATTTAAGTTTTTTTATATAGTATTTGAGAATGTTATAAATTTAACTATGAAATTTTAGAAAAATTTATAGAAATATAACAACTTGTCGATGACAAATTTTATATAAAATAAGATAAACTCAAAAATCGCTAACATAGCCGATGATAATTTTTATAGAAAATTAGTTAATTTCATAGAACTCAAAAAATCATCCACTCACCTTTTATATAAAAATTAATTAATTTTACATAAAAATCATCAATGATAATTTTTTACATTTTTAAAATTTTGTAATTTTCTTCAAAAATTTTATATTTTGGTATATTACATTTTTAAATTTCATATTAACAAGAAATTCTTCAAACTTACAAAGATGGTATTCAAAATAGATAAAGCTCGATTTTATTTTATTTTATTTTATTTTTAACAAATTATAGTGTTTATCTCACATAAGCTTGATTGGATCGAGTAAAATGCCAAATTTAAATTGAACTTAAAATTTAAAATTCAAATCTTACATTTTTATTGATGAGTTTTAGGTTAACTCAGTTGAACAAACTCATTTTATGTATTCTAAATTTTACTTTTCTTTATAAATAGATTCCTTGTAATTTGTAGGGTTTGGTTGAAGAGGAAAAGTTGGACTTCTTTGATATGCCTCTTTATGGTCCAACTGCTGAGGAAGTAAAACAAGTGATTGAGGCAGAAGGATCTTTTACGCTTGAAAAATTGAAGACTATCAAAATGGATTGGGACGCAAACATTCAAGAAGATGTTGATGACTTTGTTCTTGGTAGCAAAATGAGAGGAGAGTTCATATCTAAGTACGTGAGAGCTGGTTTAGAACCTCTTTTATCAGCTGAGTTTGGCGAAGATATCATGGATGAGTTGTTCTCACGGTTCAGAAACCTGCTTGCACAACTCATTGAGTCCGAGACATTGCAACATACAATGTTGGTAGTGTCAATGACAAAAGACACATGAAGATGTCATTGTATTTCAGTCAAGATAGTCTTTAATGTGAATCAGAATAATGATAATAGATACTTGGTCTACTAATAAAATACCATAAACTTTGTGAAGAAAAGACGTTTTGGAACAATATTTTCATTATAATTCTGCATTTTCAGAAAAATTACTTATTATGAATTTTTTCTTTTTTGGATTAAATTAATGAGAAAAATATAAACAAATTCTAAGAATGAAGTTTTTGAGAAAATTAAAAATTGTAAATGCAAATTATATATCCACTTTTTCTATTATTTTTTTTAATCGATAATTTTTATAAGAAACAAGTGTATTTTTATTTTATTTTTTTATGTGCTTGATTGTATAGTATTAAGATATTTTAAATACTGAACTCATTAAATAAGATTTAATTGATTCACTATTTTACTGTTAAAACAATCAATTGATATAAAAATCATAAAGTTTAGATTGATTATAAAAAATTTTTCTAAAAAATATTTTTTACCACAATTTAAATTTGAACCAATTTAAAATATATTTTTTACGTTAGTTCAAATTTGAAATAAAACTATAAATTCGTATCTAATTCTTAGATAGAATTTATATGGAATTGAGATGAAAATTTTCATCTCTATTAAAGATAGAATTATCACTTTTACTTTGAGGCAACAAATACTAAATAAATTAGATTGTTTATGTCATTAATTAAAAATAAAATTAAATATTGTCTTTAATCAATAATTTAATAATGAATAATATTTTATTTCTAATTTTGTGTCTAAATATATTTGTGATGAGAATTTAGCAAATTAGATATAAAATTTGTTCATTTCTCTTTCGAGATTTTTTTTAGCAGTGACAATAGGGTATGCTATTTTAATTTTTTATTTCATGTTGTGTTTATAAGACTCAAATTTATATTAATAATACTTGAAAAATTATTTTTAATCAGATTAAATTATTTTATTTTTCAACTTAATATTTATATAATATTTAATTTTCAAAAAGTATTAGACTAAATTCTTTTACAAAGTATTCTGACTTTCAACATACCATTTTTTTAATATCATTTTGAATTTATATCATTCTCATTTTCTGTTGCTATTTTTTTATTTTTTTATTGGTTTTAGATTAGAAATATTTAAATTTTGATAGTTGTAGAAAGTCTCACTCAAGTAAGAATGAGTTTTTTAGACTAAGCATTTCAGAGTATTCTCCTTTAGGCGAAACTCAAGCAAGAAGAGATAATATCGTCCCAACCATCCTTTTGCCCAAGCAAGAAAGTACAGGGGAAGATAAGAGCTCTCTAAATCTATTTTGTCTCAGATGAGAAAGCCTCTTGCTCGGGTGAGAATATCAAAAATTGGAAAAAAAAAACCTTTGTATCATGTTTCCGTGTAGCCGAGAGTAGATTTCACTCAAGCGAGAGTCTGCTCGCTCAAGCAAGAACACATGTGTTTAGAAAGATATTTAAGGAACTTCCATTCTAAGAACTTGCATTAGAAGCCAAGCTACCTTTTCTCTCATTTCTCTATGTTCTCCCACCTTTCCTCCTTAAAGAAACCTTTCTTAAACCCCCTACTCTTTCTTGAATCCATACTTGAACTTTTGTTTTGATCGACTCTAAGTAAGTTTCTCGGAGCTTAACCCTTTAATTTTTTCTCTATTTTCTCTTTTCTTAAAAGTGCTCCACTTGGTGGAAGAGACAAAATTGTGTGGCCCTACATATATGAGATGAATGTATCCCATTGAAAGGTATATGAAGATTTTATAAAGGTATGTTAAAAATAGAAGCCGACCAGACAGGTGTATTACTGAATGATATTTAGTAAAAGAAGCTGTTGAATTTTGTAATAAATATTTGTCAAATATTGAATCAGTTGGTCTTTCAAATTCTAGTCACACAGAAAGGACTTTAAGGGAAGGTAGTAGTGGTTGTCAGCAAAGAGAGGTTCCTAAACTACAATGGGATCAAGCACACTTATATGTTTTACAAAATACCCCTGAAATAGAACTTTTTATCAATATGCACAAGTCTATACTGAAGCATAGAAATCCTAACAGAGGTGAGAATTTGATTACAAAAGAACACAACCAAAGATTCATTCCATGGCTACAAGAACATGTGGGTGAGCAATTGGTAGAGAATAACATTTTGTTACAGAGAAGATTCGATTGTTATCAAAAGGTCCTTGTATTGATACATTTGCATACACTTCTTACTTAATTAATGGCTTCACCTTTTACACAAAAGAGTGTGATGACCAAAGCACAATGTAAAATAATGGGGTAACTCTTGTTGCTCAATCCTTACATATATCTACTTCAAAGGATAGAAACCCAGTTTATGCCAATATGTCATATTTTGGGGTAATTGAAAACATATGGAGTTGGATTACACTAAGTTTCGAGTAGCAGTATTTGGATGCAAGTGGGTTGATAACAACAGTGGAGTTCAAATTGACAACATAGGCTTTATAAGAGTCGATTTTAAGAAGGTAGGTTATCAAAATGACTCATTTATTCTTGCATTACAGGCTCAACAAGTGTTTTACGTCCTAGATCCTATTGACAAGTCATGGTCAATTGTCTTGCTCTCTAATAAAACCAATGCTTTAACCGATGGTGAATTCATGGAAAAAGATATTAATGTGGAGGACGATCCTTTGAGAAGTGTAGAATACATGTCAAATGCAGATACAGTGATAGATGATGGAGACTTTTATGCAAGACATGATCATGAAGAGGGTATTTGGTTAAATCCATCATTTCATTTCATAAAAAGGCCATAGGAAACTTAGTAAGGTTCCTAAAAAAAGAAAAAGGTGCATCTATAAATTTGATTTTAATAGTTTTCCTGTTTATGAATGTCATATATCACTTTGTATGTAATTATTTATTACTAATATGTCATATTTTCTTGTAAAGATGACTTCAACAGATAACATGGAAGGAGGTTCCCCATCTAGGTCGGCTGAATTAAAGAATAAAAATATAGGAGGAATAACAAAAATGAAGTCTATAAGCAAATCAAGGAAGTTAGGACAAAAGCTTCATGTAATTTTGTGTCAATAAGCAAAAGAACATGTCTTTTATGCTTATATTTTTAATTGATATTGGTTTGCTGTCTTATATTTATGCTTATAGATTGGATGGAATTCAAAAAGGGCAACCCATTGACCCTAACAGATCCAAATTTGGACACTATTGGATTTGTTACTAGAAGTATTATCAATTAGTTATTTTGATTGGACAAATGTGTCTTCTAACTTTAAGTAGGATATTTAGGAGCAAGTGGAGGTAAATATAAATGTTTTCAATAATTGTAGACTACTATAAGACGATGAAGCATATCTGATATTTTTTTTATGCACAATGTAGCAAATCTTTGTGGTTGTCTTTCACATCAAAGGTTTGCTGTGAAACACAACCACAAAGATTTTTCCTTTCATTGGCCGGATGAGATCTTCGTATATTCCATACACGGATAAGGAAACATACTTGGAACAAAGACAGAAATTGTCTCCCTCATCCTCTAGAGAAGTATCAGAGATTCATCACTGTGGCTGATCACTGGATGGAGTTTGTCAACCAAAGCTGCAGTGAAGAATTTAAGGTAATTTCTCTAACATATATCAGTTAATGAATCAACTCATTTATAATTATTAACTGATTTGGTGAAATTTCAATGTTTTTTACAATTCATAAAGAAAATGAGGCGAATGCAATAAAGGGCTAAAGGAATGTCGTATAGATATAGGAGGTCAGCTAAGGGATATACTTGGAGCAAGAATTGGTATAGTCCTATTTCACTTTAAAAATTGCACGTTTGTGGATATTTATTTCTAATATCTGGGACTACTTCATGTAGATTGCTTCATCTGGGTCAAATGTGATTTCTGTACCTTGACATGTCCTATGGAAGGTTGCTCGGGTAAACAAAGATGGTCATATTAATGATGAAGGAGTATAAAAAATGGTCCATGAATTTGTAAGTTATAAATAATTGCATAATAAGTGTTTAGCCACTATCCTTATATTTGAACATTTGATTAATCCACTAATTATGTTATGTTATGTTGATTATAGGAAACCTTTTCATAGGGAACTCGAGAGGCTGAGTCTGAATCAATAGCCAAAAATGACATACTATTTCAAGCACTTGGTGTAAGAGAGCATCTTGGTTGTGTGAGAGCTGCTGGTTTTGAAGTCACCCAAAAATCTGTATTTGGGCTAACATCACATCCACACCCATCATCTACTAAGTGGCAGAACATGAAGCATCAAATAGCGCATTTGACAAGTGTTGTGGCCTAGTTAACAGGGGGTCAAGGACTTCCCCCATTAATGCTTGGTTTAATGCCACCACCTTACAGTATTCCTCGTCAAATGCATCCAACGATGGAGGTAGGTGCCAAAATTCCTCTTGATGCAGCCTGTAATAGCCATAGAAGCAATTGTACACTAGTTGCATCTTTTGAGATTCCATAGGTACTTATAAACATTTGTTATTTTACCTTTTAAATTACTGTTAACTTCATATGATTAAATTACATATGAGTTAATTTTTTGTCTTTCTAGGATGATCATGATTGTATGTTATATTTGAGCACCCCATATCATGTCGTTGCAAGAGGAAGAGTATTTCATACAGCGGTTAATGAAAATTTACACAGTATGCCTCTTCCTCTAGATCATGCTAAGGTTTCAATAGAGATAGTGCAACAACATGAGGAAGAGATTGCGTTCTCTGTCCCAAATGAACAAGCCAACCTCATTTGCCTAAGAGATGCAATTGGTACTTATATTGCTTGGCCATTGTGCCTAATCACTTTACAACCCAAGGTATGTTGGCAAATTTCTTTATAGATTCTCAAACTAGATGCATAATTTATAAATGTTACATTTCATAATCAAACTTTGATATAATTTAGGTTGCCCTATCATCAAGTAAAGGGTTAGGGAAAGAGACAGGCCATACTAAGGAATCCATTGCTGGTCCATGCAATAAAGGTGTTGTTTGTAATTCATCAGAGGTTTATGAGTTGGTACAAGTCCAAGGTGCTGCATGCTTCGATATGATGAAGCTTTTTGTGAGAAGCTCACAAGCATTGATACTACTATAATTCATTTGACAGTTGAGCACTGAGGAAAGGAATTTTATGACATAGTGGGGAAGGAAAACATATTAGAGGTCATACGACGACATTGGTTGAGTGCCTTCAGCATCAACCTTTACATTAAGTAATTATTTTTTCCATTTATGTAATTATAGGAAGTGGATATACTTTATGTTCAATTCCTTATTTAATGCATTTCAATTCTTCTTTTGCACTACAAGGTATTTGTGTGAAGCTTACTTGCATGGCACAAATAAGACAAATAAATTTTCATTTATATCTCTATATGAAATAGATTAAAAGCTCAATCTGAACCCACATCAACATATAGCTGAAACATTGAAGCGTCATATGGGTGAAGATCACTTGGTTTTTGCACCTTACAATGTTGAGTAAGTCATTTTTATGAGCATTCATATTTGTTTTATTAAGTTTGTAATCTCAAACATATAATTTCGATATTGATAGGGAACATTGGCTCTTAATTGTTATCAACACCTCTGATGAAACAATGTATTATATGGATTCTCTATGCAAACCACTAAAGAATAGAACAAATATGAAGAACCTGTTCAATAAGTAAGTATGCATGCATTTTAATAGTCTATCTTGCATAAGTGGTTGTTAAAATGTAACTTACTTGATTCATCTACTATTATTAGTGCTTTTGTCACATATCGAGCAAAGAGACAAGTGCAAACCTCTTGGACAAAGATGAATCAAACAAGATGGGTTACTGTACATGTATATATATAATACAAAAACTCTTTTTACTTTAAACTTATAACATTGTATATAAATCTATGTTAATTCTTATTTTTATGTTTTTTTCCTCCACATAGTGTCAAAAACAATCAAATAACGATGACTACCCATTTTATGAGTGTCTCTTCATTGGAGATGCTTTACACCATGGCCAAACTACAATTATATATATATATATCGTAAGAGGATCATTTCTATTTCTTAATATTAAGTCTCTGCGCCATTTAGTTTAAATTTAACTTAACTAACCTTTGTTTTTTGTTGTTTTGTTTGCAGTATTTTTCAGATTTCCAAATCCCAACATTTCCTGATGAGAGAATTCATCGAGTGCAAAATGAGTGGTGTGCAAATATACACCATAGATATTTAAAGTACACATTAAGAACAATAGATTTTTGTGCATTTTTTTTCACAACATTTGTGATTTTTGTAATTTACCTAAGGCAACAAGTGTATAGATTGTTTTTGTCCTAATGTTTTTGTGTAATTGTTTACTGCACATGTAGATGCATTTTTGCTATATTGTTCCTTTAGTTTGGGATATTTGTATATATGTTGATTGGATTTGTGCTTTCATATTGTGGAATGTTTTCATATTTTGCTATATTAGAGGCTCTCTTTTTATACATGTTTATTCTATTTGCACTGTTTATAAGGAGGAATATTGTTTATTAGGTATGCTAAAATTTGAAATATTGTCAGTTTTAATAAAAAAAAATTCAAAATTTTCCTATACTTAGAGAGCGGTTAAGGAAAAATTGCTCTCAAAAATACACTTTAGAAAGCAGTTATTTGAAAACCGCTCTTAGAAATAAACTTCTGAGAGCGGTTACTTTGGAACTGCTCTTAGAAGTCGACATAAGAGAGCAGTTAAAGAAACGCTCTCATAGGTGTTATATTAGAGAGCGGTTGAGTTGGAACCGCTCTCCAAAGTGCTGACTTCTAAGAGTGGTTAGGCGGGTAACCGCTCTCTAAACTCTACTTTTGAGAGCAGTTACCCGCTTAACCACTCTCCAAGTACATTTGAGAGCGGTTGTCTAATCGCTTTCTTAAATATAAGACATTGGATAGCGCGTGATTTTAGAGATCCATTAACCGCTCTCTAAAGAAAGGCGAAATTACTTTCAAAAGTCATTTTTTACGTAGTGTATATACCTGAACGACAAATGCAGTGAACTATGGTGTACACCTTTCATGACCACGATCATATGAGAAGACCGAAGTCGTTCACTCGAGAGTAGTTAATTGGTATTGAGGTCGTCACCGACACTAGAGATCATTATGACAAGAACTTAACATTGGAGAAACTAACAAAGATAGAGGACTGATTTGAAGATGACGACTAGGATCATATCCTCTATACCTTTGGTGTGGTTATAGATTGCTCATTAGGACTTATATTATTTTTTTATTGATATTACAATTATTTAAATTTAAGTTCAAATGTACTTTTGGTAGAGATTTATAAATATTAAACTTTTGTATATGAAGAAAATTCAATGTATATATATTCTCTATTACTAACGTGTAATTTTATATATAATGAATTGTAATTTTCCAATAAACTTTCATCTTTTATTGTTTCAAATATCTATGTATTTTTTGTAAATAGAATTATGCAAAAGAAATTTAATTTTTTATCACATTTTTAATACTCTATGTATAAAAACTTTATTTTATTTTTCATATTTTGTCATTAAAGTTTTTTTTTTACCTTAAAATTTAGTAAAAAATTAAAGATGTCACAAAATCAATTTAATGGTGACATATTTTCAAACGAGAAAAATATGAAAAATACATACAAAAATTAAAGCTTTTCTTTTGGGCTTATTTGCTACGATATTTTGAAATTATTAAAATTACAAGTTGTATCATTTCTATTTTTAACGTTTTTCTTTATTTGTCTTTTTTTGAGAGGGTCAGTATACCACTAGAGCTTAAAATGACGTATCCTTAATCATCTTATTTTGCGAGGGTGAGATATTCCTCTAGGCATTATAGTGATGTATTCTTATTTGTATATTGTTTTGGGAAGGTGACGTTTCCTTCAAGACCTAAAAGGTGAGATATCCTAATTGTTTCACAGTGAAATATTTTAAGAATGAATTGGGACGAAAAATTTTAAAATCCTATCAAATATGAAAGTTATAACCAGGGAAGCTTTAAGTGAAAATAAAGTTTAAGAGAAATTATGAATAGTATATATATATATATACAGACAAGTAAATATAAATTATTTAATTTTTAATTTTTAAACCAATAATAAAGTTAACTTTATTATATAAAATTACAATAACTATATAAAAAATATTTAAAAGATTATCTTCACTTGCATAAATATTAGTTTTATAATACATGTAAAGAAATATATAATAAAATATTTTAATGATTAATTTAATAAAAAAAATTATAATTCAGCATAAATTTTAATTATTACATTAAAATAAATAATTATTTTATATTATATTTATGATGTAACATTATATTAATATTTATTTGTATGATAATTGAATAATATATATTATGAAAGACCAGAAAGAAAGTAGCAAATTTATAAAAGTTTAGCATATATATTCTAAACTTTTGGCGGTTATAGTTAAACACAAGCAAATCTTTAACAAATTTTAACCGTCAACTTGCAGTCGATAATATAATATTACTATGATTTTAGTCACTATCGATGACCAATGCATCTAGAATTGTCATTTTAATTGTAGTAAAAATGGTGATGCGGCAAGTATTGATACATGACATTGGTGATGTAATATTCCATTTGTGATGTGATCACTTAATAAAGCAAACTAACAATGATTTTAAAATGGAAAACTTTTAGGCAATAAACGAACCAAAAAGATAACATATTATGTTGAGAATGATAAAATAAAAAGAAACAAATTGAAGTTTTAAAATTACAAACATATTACTTAGCGATCTTTAGATTGAAAAATGAAATACATTTCAGCATTGTTATTCTGGAGAATGTGTTTTACTCATAATACTAGCTCCTCACCTTCATTGACGCTACATCCTTCATCAAATTCTCAATATTATGATAAGAGGAACCGGTTTCCTTAACACTATTAGCAGCCATTTCCGCAATCGCATCCGCGGAGCTTCTTAACCCTTCTATCTTATTTTCTATCAAATCCCTCACCATCTTCTCCACATTCAACCTATCATAAGTCCCATTCATGTCAAGCCCAATCTTCCATTGCTCAGTCACACTCCTACAATTGATCGGTTGATCATTTAAGACAGGCGAGCAAAGCATAGGCACCCCTTCAACAATGCATTCCAACGTAGAGTTCCAACCATTGTGGGTCAAAAACCCACCCACAGCAGGGTGGGACAGAACATCCTCTTGAGGGGCCCAATCCACAATGAGGCCCCTATCTTTTGTCGCCAACTCAAGCTCCACAGGCACATTGTCACCCAAACAACCTCCTCCTCCATTGATCAAGTCTTTTCTAATAACCCACAGGAAAGGCTTAAAACTATTCACCAAACCATGCCAAAACTCCATTAGTTGTTCACGTGACAACTTCACTACAGTGCCAAAACTAATATACAAAACTGATTTTTCATTTTGATGATCAAGCCAAGTAATGCAATTTCTATTTTCTTTTCTCAAATGACCATCAAGGGATGATGAAATGTTACTTGTGACATGGGTCTTGAGGAGAGTGTGGAGAGGACCAATAGTGTAAACTTTGGGAAATATAGTTTTTAGCTTAGTTATAGCATTGGCTTCTAGGTGGTCAAAGGTATTGAGTATCAGTGCTGAGGCTTGAGTCATGGCTATGGTTTCTTTCACGTAGAAATCAAGGACAAAGTGTCCAGGGTTAAATTTGAAAATATATGGAAGATCACGGTCTCTCAATAAATTCTCTATCACTGGGATGCTTGCGAGCAACTTATCTACATCTTCTGCATTTTAAGCCCATGAAATTGTGAAACTGCTATACATAACAAGGATAATATGCTAACAAAGGTAATTGTCAATAATTGAAGAAAGCATATACAAAAATAACCACCATATTTCATTATTCGAACTGAGAAAGCTCAGGTGCACACATAGAAAAATTAAATTAAAAAGCAATTTAATAGAGTTTCTGGTATATTATTACGGTAACAACAACGTTGGAATTGCCGTGCAGCCCTTAGATGAAGCACCGAAATGCTTTAAAATTTGACATATTATCACTTGATTACCACAAAATTGCCGGACCTGGAAAATCGAGAAGGAGAAAAAACAAAACAGAGCAAACAGAAGCAAAAGACTTTTGGGGAAGACCAGTATTATTTTAATCTATTAAAGTATTATATGAATAGATAATAGAAATAAATAAAACTTGTTAGTTAGAAAAAAAAAAGGTTTTTTTCTTTTCAAAATAATTTTGTTTGCACACTTTGAGGTATTAAATGAGTCAGTTCTAACTTAATTTAGCCTTTAACTTATGTGGGCTAAAGATAAAAAGTCTATGAAAAAAAAAGTCTACCATATAAAAAGTTCATGTAATAAAAAAAATCCATAAAATTAAGTGAGTTAGAACTAACTCATAAACTAATTATTTTTTAAAAATTATTATATTCTACTAAAAATATTTATTTTAATAATATTTTTTACTATAAATTTATAAATAAATAAAATTATTTAAAAATAGATAAAAATAATTAAATTTATATAATATTAAATATTTAAAATGAATTATTACTATTAAATAATATAAAATAAAATATAATTTATCAAATTAAGTTACATTTTTATCTAATTTTTATTTATATTATTAATAATTATTAAATTATAGTAATAAATTTTATTTAGATAATTTTATAAATAATTTTTTAACATATTATTTTATAATTTTATTTCAGTATTAGTCATAAAAAATTTTATATTTTAATATTATTATATTTTATTTATTTATTTATTTATAAAATTATCTTAAAAACATCACATGTTTAATAAATATTTTTAAAATTTCAACAGAGACACAAAACTAACAATAAAAAATAACATTGACTAAATTTATTAAGTTATTTGTTATCAAATTATTAAAATATTTAAATTAATTTATTTATATAAAATTTAATGTGTTAAAAAAGTAAATACAATACTATCATATAAAAATTATAAACAAATAATACTTAATATTATAAAATTAATAAATACAGAAAAAATAATTTATAAACTTAACAAAAATTAATGAATATTTATAAATTTAAAATTTAATTTATTATAATTTGATAGAATTTATTTTTAAAGTGAAATACTTTAATTTGACAGAATAATAATAAAATTTATTTTTTAAAGACATTTTTTATATATAAAATATTATTTTAAATAAAATAATTTAATAAAAATAATAAATAAGTATGTGTCTTTTACTTAAAAAAAGTAAATAACATTTATTAATTATTATATAAAAATAATTTTATTTTTTTATAAAATTATTATAAGATCACATGTTTAATAAATATTTTTAAAGTCACAGTAGAGATATCAAATTGATTATAAAAAATAATATTAGTTAAATTTATTAAGTCGTATATTATCAAAATACTCAAAATTATTTATTTAACTAAAATTTAATGTTTTTTAAAAAATAAATGCAACATTGTCACCGTGAAAATTAAAGATATAATATTTAATATTGTAAAATTAATTGATGCACAAAAATAACTAACGAGCTTTGTAAAAATTAATAAATTTTTGTAAATTTCAATTTTGGTTGATTTTAAATTGATATAATTTTTTATTTTTCTTAAAATATTTTTATATTTAAAATATAATTTTTATTAATTTTAAATAAAATAATTAATAAAAATAATAAACAAGTACATTTGACTTATATTAAAAAAATAAAATAATATTCATTAATTAATCTTTAACAAGTGTGAGATAATCCACTTCTAACTCTTACCCACATTTTTTTGATAAATTAGAGCTATCTGTTATGTGAAAAAGTTTATGTTTAGAACCAATTTGACAGCTTTACGCACACCTTATAAATTCCGCATACCTCAGTCTAATGAGTAACAAACAAGTTTTTAGACGTGTGAAATGGAATATCCAAAATAAAATATGAAAACATGATGTTTTGTTATCATTAAACTTATACTAATTTACTATTTTATATTTTTATTCAAAAAGTTGTTAAATTAAAATATATGTAATTAAAACAGAGTTTTTCCCTGCCAAAATTCCTTAATTAACAACTTCGTTGCTAAACTAGAGAAAAATGAATTCACATATATAAATAAATATATATGAAATTAACTTAATTAATTAATAAAATTAGGCTTTGAAACTTAAAATTTGTTTACTAACCTTGACGCTGCAGATCCATGACACCCTCCTGAATAATTTGGCAGATGTATATTGTGGCCCATGTGGCAGTAGCACTGTAGGTTCGGAAAGTGATGAGAGGAATCTGAAACTCTTGAGCAACATCCAAAGCAATGGTTGTCATCATCCCATCGGCTATGATACAAGAAGGTGGATTCCACTCGGATTTTTTCTCTAGAAGCTTCGAGAAGAATTCTCGAAAGTCTTTAGCAACCAAAGACCTGCATGTAGGAGTGATCATCGTTGTAAAATCGTTTGGAGGATGATGGTCAACGGGTAAGCCATCAGTGATGGACGCAAAGTGGAAATTGGGGAGAGATGGTAGGTGTGTGTGTTGAGTGAAGCGATTGTGGTTGTAATGTGAGTTGACAAAGGTGATTTTGTGGCCTCTATGGGAAAGAAATTTGGTTAAATTGAGCATTGGTTTGATGTGGCCTTCTGCTTGCATGGGTAAAGCCACTATGTGAGGTTCAGTTGAGTTCTCCATTTCTTTGCTCATTCAGGCTATGATTCCAATGTTACCAACCAATGCTTTGTTTCAACTTGGGTCTTCCAAGGGGAAAGTTACCGACACACCTTTTAGCTACGGTAAAAGGTCAACTAGAAATCATGCTTATTTTGGATTCTGATTGATTGGAAATATATAGGGTAGGGAAATAAATATACAGCTGGGTGGTCAGAAAATCTAGATACTAGTCACTTTCAAAATTAAATTACATTTAAAAATTTAGATTTTTAAAAAACAAAACATCCAATTTACTTTATTTTTTGTCCAGACATTATTTAAATTTTATTTTACAAAATTAGATTATATTTTCTTATTTATGCAATGGGTCTCACTCCCGTCCTCTTTCAGCTAAGTTAGGTGAGAAGTAAATTCTGGAATTCCAAAGAGCACGTGGTTAGCATGGTGAGTACATGGTCAGAATAATGTCATTGACATCAATTTAAATTAAATTAATTTAAATATTATTTTCTCCAACACAAAATTCATGTAATAACAAAATATATATATAATTATTTTAAAAATAAAAGATAATAATACAACTGCAAAAATTAATAAAAAATATTTTTTATGTTTTATTTATAATTTTTATGTAAATAATAAATGAAAAATAAAAAAATTATAAATATTAAAATAATATTGAAATTATTATAAATAAATATTTTTACATCTTAAACTTGAAAAATCAAATAAAAAAATCACATTTTAAAGTACATTCAATAATTATAAAATATAATAATTTTTTAACTAATACCTTTTAAATATTTGTTAATAAAATTTTATGGTTTAAATACCTTTTAACTACCTCCAAATAAGGTATATTTCAAAAAACTACATCAGAATTTTTTTTTTCATTTTAATGTTTAACTAATTTTTTTTAACGTGACTAACAGTTTGTCACGTCACCGATCTCTCATACACCTTACCATTATATCACCACACCAGGATTTCATCTCATCATTAAAAATACACGACCATGTCACCTTTTGTCTCTAATATTTACTCATCCACCTTACCATTAAATCATCACACCAGGATTTCATCTCATCATTAAAAATACACGACCATGTCACCTTTGATCTCTAATATTTACTCTTCACAGCTTTTCTATACGCCTATGTACATTATTATGTACTTTGATTGTATACATATCTGGTTTTGATAATGTGCTTCATCTCCACCCCAACAGCACCATCACCACCCCAACATCAGCATCCCCACTCCCAATACTTGCAACCCCAATATCCTCTATATTGATCATTGAATCACAATAATCATCTGTCTCAATATCAAAAAAATTATTTAATGAAATATCTTCATTATCTTCATATGTAAATCGTACATTATAAACTTATATTATTAGTAATATTTACAGCATTAATTTTAAAAATTTAAAATTATCAACTTCATATTACCTTCTTTTGTTGCATAATCATCATCATCATCACTCCCATGATTGAGTGAGAGTGATAAATTTACTTCTAACGAACGTGCCGCAACAGAAGATGTTTTACCAACCACAACATCTACATATATCTCAACTACATTCTTATGATGTGGTTGTTGACACGCACTTATCATGCAATCTATGTCTTCGTCACATACATCCAGAGTTGTTGTTGATGAAACATATAGTAGTCGGGTGGGTGTCATGAGGTGTAAAGGGTATGGTAAATGATGCTTTCTTCACTTAATTCATGATCGATATTGAACGTACACATTAGTTCCTGGAATTTTTTATATATGTATAATAAGTAAGCAGTTTGAGCAGGGATGAGAAAAAATGATGCCTAATTAACGTCATAAGCTTAAACGTCTAGAATAATACAATATCTTGTAGAAATTAGGTGTACAAACAAGAAAAGATGACGATTCATAGGAATGATGCATTAGGTTCTAGAATCTAAAGCAATAATTGTACTAAGGTTCATTGGGTTCATGTATTCGGTGGATCCAGTCATGAATTTATCCACGATCAATCTATTTGCTTTCTCGGATGGGTGAAAGGGGTCCCAAAATGCGTATAGATCTCTGTTTGGGCACAAGTTGGAAGCAGGGGTGCAGAGTCCAATTCCATTGTATGCTCCTTGACCACAGCATGCTACTTTTGACGTAACAAACCCTGCATATGAAATAAAATGGCTAATAAATACTTCCCAATTGGACATTTCCATAAAAAGATTATGCGTTTTGGGGATGGAACCAACAAACGTGAGTTGTAATCAAAATATCCTCAAAAGGGTAATACGAGTGTCAATTTCTTTTACAATGATCACAAGAAGAGCAATGTCAACAGTGCTCTTTTTTAACACTTTTCATTCTTAGCACATTCATGTGTGTTCCACTAAAATTTTGGACGGGCTTCACTTTAATGAGGGTGCTAAAAAGTATTATATTGCTATCATTTCTTTAAGAAGAATAAATTTTTTGTGCCCAAGAGTTTCAACATACCATTTCGGTTTGGGACTTCAGTTGGATATCAGCTTGACCTTAATTACTAGCCAGAATGACACTAACTTGTCAACTTCTAAACAAAATATCAAAGCAGCTCCCAATTTTCATAGCAATGTTTATAGCACAGCACAATAACTTACTCTTTTCGGTTTCAAATACAGATAAAAAATAATTAAATGATACTAATTAAAAAATTAATCTCATTTAATAATTAAATCATACTAATTAAAAATTAACACTAAAAATACTTTAATATTTTTTCCTTTTACGTAAGGCTGGACTCCTAGCTTCTTAAATGTGTATTTATTAAGATGGGGCAGGGGAAGGGCAACGTTGTCATTGACGTCAACTAACCGCGGAGAATGGTCCCACAGCATTTAAGCTGATTTCTACAAATCGGTCTATTTGGATTGGGTATGGTAAATGCTGTCAGTGGTGACCAGAAAGTAAAATATGTTCAAACCAACAAATGAATCCTTCGATTAAAACATATTATTATAAGAGAATGCTGATAAATTCTTCAAGATATTAGTTAAAAAAGATTAAAAATATTATTATTATATTTTATCATAATTTTTAATGAAAATTTTATATTTGTTCATTATTCTTCAACCATAATTAGTATTTTAAAGTATTTTGTTGATAAGACTCTTAAATACATATTGATATACTACCTTTTCAATTAATCTATGCCACAAATTACTTGCTCCATTTCAAATTATGTGACATTAATTTAAAGTTATATATATAATGAAAATTATTAATTATTATAATGAAATTGATCACTCAAAGATTTAAAAAGTTATCACAGCCACCAAATTTTTTGTCACTAAATTATTTTTTCAACACCACTTTAGTCTTTCGTAAAGAATAATATAATAAAATTTTAATGTTTAAAGACTTAATTTATCATCAATAACTACTTTAATCAAATTTAACAATCTAAATATGACATTTTAGATTTTTAAGAAACTAATTTAGTAAAAAATAACTTTTTAAATGATTAATTTAGTGACAAAATCATAAAAAAAACTAATATGGCAACCATTTAAATTTTTAAATTACTATGTTAGTAGTTTAAATCTCTAGAAAACTTACTTAATGACCGTATCATTTTCTAAGAATTATTTTTTGACAGTTTTCTCAAAATTTTAAAAGGCTAATTTAAATACTAATAATAATATTTATTTTATTAAAAAAGCTATTCATTGTATTTTTATATCTTTAATCTGAAGAAATACTTGTTTTTAAACAAAAATGTACTCCTTTGAAATGCTTAAAAAGGATAGATGTAGATAATTGAAAATAGGAGTGAATAAGAACAGAAAAAAGAAAGGGTTAACAATTAACATACCATATGCTTGTGGATTACTAACGAAATCCAAATGCATTGTGAAGGCGTTTGCGGAAATGAAGACATCAGAACCAATTTGAGAGTTGAGTTGGTGCAGTAGTTGGACAAGTTGAGGATTGAACAAGTTAACGGCTCGTTGCAGCTCTGTGGCACATTCCCCGTTTCTGCTATGCAACGCCAATTCAGCTGGTACACAACCTAACGGTCCCGTGCCAGTCACCAGAACCCTTCGTGCTCCCAATTCATACAGATTCTGCGTCCATTCATTTATTACATTCAATATACACCAAAATTTCTTAGTGCCTAAAATCCTCATACTATAGGCACAAAGAGAGAGAGTGTGTGAAGGAGGAAGTGCATTTATTCTTCATTTGTACTATGGTTGCACCTTGGGTGATAGAATTTATGTGGGTTTTAATATTAACCAGCAAAATGATCGCTGCCTTCAACCACCAATTGAATTTTACCCGACAGAAATATTAATAATATAATCTTGTTTTAAATATTTTTATTATTAACTAATCGATCTACATGTAATAGTTATTACTCGTATTTCTATAATTTTTAATAAATATTAACTAATAAATAAAAATATTAAAAAGAATATATGAAAATATGTTACTCTCTTCTTTTATCAAAACATGTCTGTCTTACAAAGTCTACATCACTGTCATGACCAATTATAATGGTACATGTTAGGAACCTCTTCCGTATAAAAATATATCAGCCTTTGAGGGAGTTGTTTCTGGTATTCCTCTTCAACATACTGATTCTATAATGAAACATTTATTAATTGCAAATTTTTGTTAATTAAAAAATACTAGACAGTCTATAATATTATTTTTCTAATCTTCTACTCATTAAAAATTTCTATTTATTCAACAAAAAATATTAAATAAACATATTAAATTTTTCAGTTAATAAAATAATATTAAATACAAATTTAAGATAATTAATTAAAATATTATGGATCATACAACTTACTCAAACATCAGTTTTCTTAAATTGATACTTAATTATATACAATTTTCCTTTTTTGCCTTATCTTTTTCAGCCATTCCTAACATATCTCCTTTTATAGTTTCATGACCAATGTGTCAGGTCATAGGAACAGCCCATTATGACTCAAGAAAAATGGTACATAATAATATATGTTTTAAAAAGCAATGCTTTTTAATATTGACTGAAATTTATAGAGATTCTTAGTATTATAAAGTGAACTCGTTAAATTAAAAATGAGTCTCATAGTATTTGATAAATCTCAGTAAATTTTAATTAATAATGAAGTGTTTGTATACAAAATGATATATTAAAGATAGTGTGTTAATAGAACTATTCAGTGATCCAAAATGTGTAATCTGAAAGTAGAAGGATAAGAATGTACCGCAAGAATTTTGCGATACTCGGACATGAGGAAGACAACATAATCTGGAAGAGCATATTCGCGAGATCTGGCAGAGAAAGGAACCAAGTAATAGTTGTTGACAAAATCATTGCCTCCTAAGGTTATGAGGACCAATGCTTGGTTCACTAGTTTTTGTGTCTGCTCTTCTCCAATTAGTGCACTTACCCTTTGCTGATACTGTTTGAAGTAAGCCAATTGCTGGGTAATTCGGATTATGTTTATCTGCAAATGTTTTTAGTTAGATACATTACAGTTTAATGGTCACCTTGTTTTCTCTTATTAAACACAGAAATTAAAGATTTCCGCTAAAACAAAATGAACAGGATGTCCCTAGACTTTAATACGCTATATGATAATAGTTATTTCATAAGGGAAAGAGAGATTTTCACTATGCAAGATAGAAATGGCATTGCCAACATATCAATGATAAATCATGTTAATGTGTGTAGTTTTATAAGTCTTCCCAACCATAATATTACAGGAACAGTTTAAGATTGTGAATTATGATTTAAAAACATGGTAGCGACTAACTAATGTTTTGAATTAATTAAAAAAAAAGTACTGTTAAAAGTACGTTTGAGAGAGGATTTTTGGAGGGAAAGGGAGGAGAAAGTTTATTTTTTAATTTTATATTAAAAGAATTATATATTATTTAAGATGAAAAATATATTATTAATATATTAAGTTTTTATTATTATATTAATTTATATATTTTATTTTTAAAAATTATTAATTTTAAATATATTTACTTAAAATATAAAAATAAGACTTGCCTTTTCTTTCTCTCTAAATATTCTCTCCCAAACATACCTTAAAGGTATGATAATGCACTTTTTAGTGTCTTTAATATATTATCAACATAATTTTTTTTAAATATATTACTTTAATTTTCTTAACTATAACTTTAATAGTACTAGTTAGTAAGATTTTTTAAAATAAAATATTAAAATTTTAATTTATGAGCCCATTTATGCAAATGACTTAATTAAGTCTCTCATCCTCTGGTTGAATCCAAAGGTCTATAGGATTACTATAGAAGTGAAATGTATAACAACACACTAGAAAATGAAAGAAAAATAATTTTGAAATAGATGTAAAATAAATCGGTATAAAATATATGAATCGAAAATAAAAACTTACAAACTGAATTCCAGTGTCGTTGAGAATTCCTATCCCAGCAGAAGCAAAGTTGGCACCAACAAGCAGCCTTTCACCATCAAGCTCTGGACTCAAATATGGTAATGTGGGTTCTGACCCAATTTTTTCACCTACATGAAAATGCATGCCACAGTTTATATATGGTTTACAACAGATGATATGCATAATTAAAACACCCCAAAACAAAATAAGGAGAAGAAAGCTACTAAAAATAACTACTTTGAGGTTCTAATAAAATACACGGACATAAAAAAAAAAAAGATTATAATAAAAATAATATATAGATGATCATGAGCACCCAACTGATAAGGTCAGGAATGTTGAGGCCATTGGAGAAACGACCAGAGGCTCTATGAGCTGGAGAATCAATGCCATAGGGATATGAATCGGCACGAGCAGTGGTGGCTAAGTAGTTATTATTGCCATTGTCCACAAGCGAATCACCAAAAACAAAAAATGCTCGTGCCTCAGCTTGTGGAGCAACAATGCTCCAAGTGATCAACAACAAACATGCAACTATAAATTTAGAAGAAACAATCCTTTTGTTGTTTTCGTCCATTGGAATGTCTCCTAGAAGTGATGAATGCTTTCCTCTTCTCAAACTAGGAACCTGATATGTGAATGAAAATGTTAGGTGACTTATATAATGCTTTATCAATTGTTGTGATCTTTGTTGCTAATTAATTAAGTAGCTTTCGCTACCACTAGTAGATGTAGATATGGTATAATTATGATTCATGAAAAAGTTTCTTTCACTCTAACTAATATTGTCATTTTATTGAAAAACTTTTAATTTAGAACAAATAAAATTGTATATATGTCACAGTAGATCGTAATGTGTCAATATATAACTAGTCATGATAATGTTATAATGCATGCAAATTGAATTACGCATAGAGCTTCAACTACTTTTAACGGTGTTATACCGCGTGTTTAAATGAAACCCAAATAGTGAAGTAACTTAAATAATGCTCAATTATTTAGCTTTGTTACATAATTAAGTGACATATAGTGTTCATTTCTCTTACTAAATCATGTATTCGTTGTATAAGATCGAATGTTATCTTCACAAAAACATGCTTAAAGTCACACTTCATGTAATGTGCCAAAATATAACTTCGATAATATTGCAATGCATCAAAATTGGACTATCTAACTAGATTCAATTATTTCTATGGGTGTTACTGCATTTGATATAAATGCAACATGGCCTACAGCTAGCTGTTGTTTACTATACTCATTTCTTTGCTTGCTTTGGTCAGTGCTGTCATAGTGTCACCATAATTATTATTATCTACTTTTGTTTTGTGTTCAGAATTTACTTCCCCAAAGCTGGCCCGCAGGTTGGTTCAAGCTGTGAGTTTATTGGAGATAAATTCTCATCAGAGAAATTTTGTATAATGCATCGTGTGATCTTTGCTTCTAAGGGGTTTAACTGGCTGCAGAAATTTCCATATCTCCATATGTTCATATTTCCTATGGTCTACAACCAGTACATCATATTTTTTCCCCATTTCACATAAAATTAAAGATATAATCCAAGTGTATATTGGATGTTAAAAGTACTGTATATGAATATAGAATTTAATTAAATATTATTCAAGAAATTATTTTTCAGTTATAATTTATATTAAAATTTTAACTATGAAATTTATTGTAATAAATTATATAAACATTATGAAAATAAATTAAAAAATTATAAATTATTTCTATGAAATGTTTGTAACGTTCTAAATGCAACAGGTGACATACGACACGTACACCAATTTTTAATAGGTTTTAGGGGTCTTATCTCAGCTGACCAACCACATCAGAACCTATTTAAAAAACATGAACCCGGTTCGGTAGTGAAATTTATTTTGGTTTTCAATTCCAACAAAAATATCTTAATTGGTTTGAGTACCATGTATGTTATTATTATGTCCTTTTCAAACAATCAAACTCGATCTAAATCAAATTATTAATTTTATATATATTTCAACTATTTAATATAAAATTTAATTGTATAAATTATTTAAAATATCTTAATAAATTTTGAACGTTAAAGATGTTGTTCCATACTTTCAGTAAGATTTTGACATAGAGAAAAAGAATGAATGAATTTTTTTTTTTCTAAACATCAACATTTCAAATTAACCCAACGTAATTAACCTAAATAAAATTGTTTCAGTTTTCTAATTTGTAAACAATTGATTGATTCAGATTTTAGTTTTGTCAAATATGGATCAAACCCAACTCTCCATGTCCATTCTAAAGGTAAAACTACGAACATCTCTTGACAACATTGGTTGTGTAAACAAAACACTCTCTATGTCTTTTTATAATAATACTTTATAAAATGTTAAATAAGAAAATAAATATATTTAATATCTTAAAAAATATAAGACAATAAAGTTCTATTAAGATTTATTTTTTAAAAAAATTAAAAAGATATACAAAATAAATAATTGAGAACATATCCACCATTATTTAATTAAATTTTAATATTTTACAAATATAAATAACTTTACATCAATAATAAATAATATTTATATTAAGTGCTAGACTTTTAATCGAGATAAGATTATGGGGCTACTTTATTTTTATATGATTTTTTATTTTTAAAATACAAAAATTATGAGAATTTTTGCTATATTACGTGGATATGGGGTTTTCATAAAAGTCGCCAGTGGCGATTTTTTTTATCTTATATATCAAATCACAATTAAAACTCACCAATGGTGAGATTTAAAAATAGTTATAATTTATTCATGACAAAAATTGTAATTGATGACTTTTGGTGCTATAATTAAAAAATATACATGTAAAATCGTCAGTGGCGATTTTTGGAAGTACAAAAAAATTAAAAATTGCCATTGGCGACTTTTGGGAGTAAAAAAATAAAAAACCACCATTGACAACTTTTAAATAATATTAATTAATCTAAAAATTTTAAAAGTCGCTATTGGCGATTTTTAAAATATTTGTCTATAAATACCGAGTTCTTCCTTCATTGACGTTACAAGTGAGTAGATTTGAATTTTTAGATATAAGGAGAGGGATAGATCACTATAGAGGAAAAAATGAGTGTGCTTCTGTTGATATATTTTAATAGTGAGATTATTACAAATACTCGTGAAGGTGTATTATTTAGGTGTGAAAATCCAACATGTGTGTACATAAGAGAGAATATGTCATTTGACGAATTGTGTTATTGGCTTACTCAAAATATTGAATTTGTGTTTCCAAAAGCAGTAGAAATTATTGTTTATAGGTGTCCAATATCTATATTTGGCAGTTTCACGCAATATTATACAGTTCCAATAACAAACGATGCTAATGTTGTACAGATGTTTCAAATACATCACCTATGTCATCCACCAACTTTTGTCATTGAGTTATATGTTGTTTTCAAAGAAATTGCAATTAACATTGATGAAGAAGATGATGATGCATATGCAAGCACTGTCCCAAATAGAGAGGTAAAATGGATAAATGTCAATAATAAAAGTAGTGACTCTGAATATGAAGGAGAATATGGAAGTGGTGAACTGCGTGAAGATGAAGAAGTAGATGATGATGGTGATGACAAGGTCCAATTGTCAAACACAGTGATTGGACAACATCCATTTGGGGAGCCACCTTTCATGCATTCGTTAAATCTCGATGCTATGCATGCCTCTAAGTTTTCAGATTATGCAAATTTAGGTATGTGTTATTTTTAACAATGTTGTTGATGAATACAAATATAGTTTTTTAATTAAATATACTTGTGTTTGCATTTGATAGGTCATTTTGATTTAGATGGAGACTTGTATGTTGGAAAACAATTTGCTGATAGAAAAACTGTTATACGAGCAATTAAATGTTATAGTATAGCAAATGGTGTGGACTACAAAGTGGTTGAGTCAGAACCAAGTACATTTTATTGTAAATGTGTGAGGTATGGAATTGATTGTGGATGGCTTCTTAGTGCTACTTTTAGAAAGAACGAGTTTATTTGGGAGATTAGAAAGTACAACGGTTCGCACACATGTACAAGAGGATGAATTTCTCAAGACCACACCAAATTGGATTCTGACACAATTGCAGAATGTATAAAGCCAATAGTTGAGTCTGACCCTTCCTTTAAGATAAAACTCGTTATTGATGAAATTCAGTCTCGATATGGGTACACGATAACATATAGGAAAGCATGGATGGGAAAGCAAAAGACAATTGAAAAAGTTTATGGTCAATGGGAAGCCTTGTTTGAAGCTTTGCTGCAATGGTGTGCAGCAATGTGTGACTGTGTTTGAGGTTCCGTTGTTCAGTTGGATGCTGTAGATGCCTATCATGTTGATGAGTTAGTTCCCAATGTAAAAATATTTCGTCGAGTAAGCATTTAGACACTGCAAACTACTTGTGCAAGTTGATGGGACACATTTATATGGAAAATACAAGGGAGTTCTATTGGTGGCCATTGTACAAGATGGTAATCAGAATATTTTGCCAATTGCTTTTGCTATTGTTGAGGTTGAGATAGCAGATGCCTAGTTTTTTTTCCTTCATAATTTACGCCGGCACGTTGTCACCCAAAATGGTGTTGGCATAATTTCTAATCGACACAAGTCAATTAATGTAGCAATAAGAAGAAGCAATGAAGAGTGGGAACCACCAAGAGCTTTTCACATGTATTGTATTAGGCATATTGCGGCAAATTTTTTACAAAGATTCAAAGCTCCATACTTGCATAAACTTGTTGTTCGCATGGGTATGTTTCATAACCTTATTGTACTTTTAATAAGAATGTTAAACAAATAAATATATACTATTAAATGTACTAATATGAATCCTTGTATTTTTTTTAGGTTATTCAAGAACTGAATGTGAATATAATATTCATTATGAGCGTCTATGGGAACGTGGAGAGATTTACTTAAGCTGACTTAATGAAATTCCCTAAGAGAAATGGGTTCTAGCATTTGATGGAGGACATAGGTGGGGTCACATGACAACAAATTTGGTTGAGTGCATTAATTCAGTGTTAAAAGGTGCCCGCAATCTTCCAATCACCGTCCTATTAAGAGCAACTTACTTTCAATTGGGTGAGTTATTTGCTTGGAAAGGAAGTAAAGCATATACACAAAGAAAGGCCAGACATATTTTCTCTGAATTTGTGATAACCCGACTTCAATCAAATGAGGTAGGCGCCAGAAACTTGCATATTACTCAATTTGATAAACAAAGTGAGAGTTTCCATTTACAAGATTTATCTAACAGGCAAGAATATAGAGTTGATTTGAGGCAAAGGTAGTGTGACTATGACGATATGCATACTGATAGATATCCGTGTGACAATATGATTGCTGCATGTTGTAGTAAATTGACCAGAAATAATTACAAATATAACATAAATTTTTGCACTACAATAAATATGTTATAAATTATTATATTTACTAACTAATTATATAAAATCAAATAAATTACTTTTTTTAACTAATTTATAATATTTTTAGAATATGTTAACAAATGTCAAAAACACTAATTACAAAAATTAATTTAATTTATTTGTGGTATGTGTAAAATAAATATGTTTTTATTAAATATCAATTTTTAGACTCTATTTTTTGTTAATTTTTTATAATAATAATTTCAATTATTACTCAATATAATTTGTTTCAAAATTTATCAAAATAATAACAATTTATTATATTACCATAAATGTATATTTCAAAGTTTATATTAAGTAACTATTTATACTAACAAATAATTGTTACGTTATTTTTCTAAAAATAATATAATTTAATAATTATGTTAAGACACATAAAATAACTAATTATAATTATTTCACAATTTTAACTTAATTATATAAATAAATGCATATTTTATTCTCAATTACTCAAAATTATAAATATATTTATCAAAATTGTAATCAAATCTAAATTTAAAATTAAATTTAAAAATTAACAGAAATATTAAACTTACATTTAAATTGCAGATTTTTTTTCTAAAATATGCATCCTTGAATTCAAAGTAAAATCTCTAACTATCTTCGAAAATAAATTAAAAAAAATTACTCAATATTATTTTTTTGAAAAAAATTTCTTCACCTTTCTTCAACCTTACAAATCACCCTTTCTTTTGCTTCTCTGATATCCTATTTCACAACCCTCTCAGAACCCTCACACAATTTCACTTTGCCTCTATTCTTCGTGCATGGTTTTCGCTCAACTGGAGTGCCATTTATAGCATAAAAACTCACCACCAGCAATTTTTGAGTCCACCATTACACATGCTTGCAGACAACAATCATTTTTGCAGAGATTTCTAAAGCAAAAATTGCCATTGACGATTTTTCAGATCTGAGAGATGCCTGACAAGCGTGAAAATCTACAGAGACAGGCAGAATAGTGATTTTTCAGAGATTCCTGATGCAAAAGTCGCCATTGGCTATTTTTCAGATCTGAGAGATGACAGGAAAGCGTGAACATCTACAGTTGTAAGTGAAACAGATTTTACAGGTCAAAAATCGCCATTGGCGATTTTTCAAAGCCTTCAGACTCCATTAATGGTGCTTAGGTTGTTGTAGAAGTGTTGTAGGTCATTCAGACACCATTAATGGTATTCAAAGGTCACCGGTGACGAGTTTTCAGGCGCTTGAGAGTTTAGACTCAGGTCATTCAAGTCTGCAATTTGCTGGTTTTTTTTTGTTTCATGGAAAAATCGCCAATGGCGTTCTTCAGAACACCATATTTACGTATTTTTGCAAAAAAATATCATATTTTATGTATTCTATTAACGTGTTACCATATTTAAATTATTCTCCCAAGATTATGGTTTTGGCTATCTACAAATATTGAGAATCATTTTGTTTGTCAACAGTCTGGGTTGAAAACTTCTTCTATTTAGGATCGTTGTATTGTATTACATGTTCAATTTCATAAAGAGTTGAAGTATCCCTTTTACTCTCAAATAAAAAAAAATTTCTATACTGATTAAAAAAATGTATAATAGTTAAGCTGTTAACAAATCAACAATCAAAAACTGATAGATGAGAGGGGGAAAAATTGGATGTTAATGTGATTAAGAAGGGAGAAAGCAACTGGGACAACAAAAAAAAGGACAAACACATCGCAGAGGCTAAGAGAAAGGCAATAGTAAAAGAAAAAGGGTGACAACAAAGATTACATAAATAGTGATAACAGTTTGACATTATTTAGAAAAAAATATTTTGTGAAGAGAACATAAATGTTAGATTTTTTAAATTCATATCCACATGTTTATTTGTGACTTTAATTTAATCTAATATTTTAATTATAATAGTCATAAATATAGCTCTTGATTTAATTACTACATTATCTCCTTTAAATCAAACTTTAATCATTATCAGTATCTCTTCTTTAATTTGTAAAACAACTCAACTTTACACGGCTTAATAAAAATATATGTAATTTGATCTTCAGTACGACAATAATTAATTTCTACTTCTTTTTCAGTCATTAACTCTTGTATTCTATAAAATTGAATATCAATATACTTGGACCATCTATGAAAAATTGGTTTTTTGCATAGAGTAATAGCAAACATATTTTTACAAAATATTTTTGTTTGGAGTTTTCTGCTTCTGATGCATCACTATAAGTATTCTTCTCAGTCATATTGTTTGTATTGACGATCATGATAATGTATCACTCCTTAAATGAAATGCATATCCTTACATGATTTTTCTTGTTTTTATATCTCTTGCCCAATCACTATTTGTATAGTCAACAAGTATCACATTATTGTCATTGATATAAAAAACTCCCTTGATTCAAGTATCTTTGATATATTTAAGAATTCTTTTAACTCCTTGCAAATGATAAATACATGGTTCTTCCATAAATCTGCTAAGCAATCCAACTCCAAAAACAATATATGGTCTTGTTGTAGTCAATTATCAAATATCTTAACTTCCAATCAAACTTTTGTAGAGGATTGAATAAATCTTATTGCCATTATTTTCTCTTATCAACTTTAACTTTTCTTCAACTAGAGTAAAGCTTGACTTTGAATTCTCTATCTTAAATTTCTTAAAAATATCACTAGCATATTTCTTCTGAGAAATGAAAATGCCACCAAAATTGAACAACCTCAATGTCTAATGTAACTTTCGCATTTTTATATTTATTATTATAGCATTGAATGTTGGTTGTATTTGTGAAGTTATTTGAATTTTAGAGAGTTTAAATAATGTAAGTTGCAAGATATCTCTTGTTGTGGTGAGAAAGAGCTTCCAGAAATCAGGCATTCTGATGCTCTCTTGCTGTAGCTAGAATAATAGACAACAAAGTGCAATTTTGTCTTTTTTTTTTTGCTGTAGCGAGAGAAGGGCTCGCTATAGCGAAAATCTCTCGCTATAGCGAGAAATGACTCGTTATAGCAAAAATATCGCGAGTCAAGAGGTATTTAAGGGTTTCCAAGTTAGAAAACTTGGGTTACAATCCAAGTTTCGAGCTTTTCCTTCGTTCTCTCGACCTATAACCCTCCCTTCTCAGAAAATCTCCCTAAAACCTCAACTTTCTTTCGAATCCAAGTTTGGGAACTACATCAATCAACTCCAAGTAAGTTCTTGGAACTTTGTTTTCTCTTTTTGGTTGTTTTCTAAGTTTCTCCCTTCTCAAAATGTTCTCTTTTGTGATATCTAGGAAGATCTTGATCCTTTCACCAAAACCCTTCACCAAATCTCTTTCAAAATTTTATTTCAAGGTAAGGAAGGCTTTATTTTGTGATTTTAAGCATAATAACTATTTTGTAACCATGAGAGTACTTTATGTATGAGTTCTTGTATGATTCTTATGATTGATTGACATTGAATTGTTATGAAAAATATGTTTGGCTGATTTTGGGTGTTAATGATATGTTTGAGTAGTCTATTATTTGGAACTTAGTCTGGAAGTGTTTTACTAAGCACGACCTCTTACTTGAATAACGAGTTTAGTACGAAGGGAAGTATGATATAAGTGTAAAAAGGTGAATGGATCTAGTATGAATAGTTACAGAGATACACTGGGGGGTATAGAGTCCGGAGACGATAGGAAATCTGGCGGAAATGAAGGGTGGTGAGTGACATTCGTGAATGTGTACACATTCTTTCTGAGAGCGAATGCGCCATATAGCCTCACACTTATTTCTTGACTAGACTCCTGACTATACCTTTGCTAAGGAACCCGTTATTATATACGTTGTATCCGTATGCATGGGCTAACTAGTGACTATTTATCTAGTTGTGTAAGACTTCAAGAACTGCTGGAGGCACCGTATATCTGTGATCACAGTGCACTAGGAATGCGTATCCAAAAGAGAGGAATGTAATGAGTTATGATGGAATATATGTATATGTGATATATATTGCTTTGAGATTCATGTTATTATGATTCCTTGCCTTGTGTTCTATGATTGTGATTGTGCTATGATGTTAGTCTTTAAATTAATATTATGTTTAAATGATAAAATAGAAACTCATTCTTACTAATATTTTCAAGAGATCAGGATGACAGAGCCTTAGGAAAGAGTTAGGCTAGTAGATAATTCAGTACATTATAGGTTAAATTATGTATTTAATGAATATCAACAACTGTATTACTTTAAGTTTGCTGTTTTGGTAGAAACTGAACCTGGAACTCTTGTTACATTAGAAATGGATTTCTTTTATAGTATTCTGTTTGATTTTCCTAGGAATAGAATACATCAGACCCTGTGTATTTGTATGTATAGTGGTACTGTTAAGACCCCGGTAGCCATTAAATATCTGTTTACTTATCATGATCATGACCATTTCGGAAGATCATCGAGATGAACTTTTGAAAGAGTTACTGGTACTGATGTCACAGCTAATCCAGGAAATTTTTATCTTGGATTAGACGATGATCTCGATTCTGAAGACCTGACAAAGATAGAAAGCTGGCATGGGATCAACTAGTACAGAGTTCTCAGTGTTGGAATATATGTTGGGGCTGCTCTGGGACTTAAATTATCTTTGAGATGTAATTATTTTGTTCATGTACATATTATTTTGAGCCCCACTTGTTTTACCAAACAGTTTGTAAATTATTATATGAAACATGTATTACTATAGGTTTTGTACCAATGTTGTAAAGATTTATTTCAGGTAATTATGATTTATGTTTACTATATTTATTTAATAATTTTTGTATTGACAAACCTTGTAAACAACCTTAATTACAAATAGGTATTTTATCTATTTATACTTATAATATTTTCCATATATTTATATAGTATACTAAGTTGTATAAATGGAATAAGCAGCTTTTATAATTTAAAGATTTAGGATGTTACACCTAAAAAATAAGACATTCAGCTCATATTTGTCATTTCAAAGTAGTTTATCAAAGTAGCTTTTTCTATAATCATCCTTGAATTATTGCTAGTAAAAATTAGATTATCAAAGGTACATAATAAGAATATTTCAAGGCTCAAAACATTTAATGTATAAAGTATATTAAAATGAACATATGTGAAAATCATTTTGTACAAAATATGAATCAATTTTCTTGTATCATGCTCTTCATGTTTCTTTCAACGCTTATAAAGCTTTCTTCAATTTGTAAACTTGATATTCCTTTCCTTCATTTGCATAACTTGAAGGCTACTCAACATATGCTTCTTCTTCTCACTACTACAAAACCTGTAAATATAGACAGATTTATCAATGAATTTTAAATGATTATAGACATATTGTATATAGCCTTGCAATTGGAGCAAACACCTCAAAGTAATCAATACTAGAATTTTACTTGTAGCCTTTAGCTACCAACCTTGCTTTAAATCAATTAATCTCACCATTGGGTTTATACTTTGTTTTGTAAACTCACTTCACCCCAATTGGCTTCTTATCTACAAGTTGATCAGTTAAGTCCCATGTTCTATTGTTCTCAATAATATGTATCTCTTCATCGATAGCCTTCCTTTAATTTGGATCTCTTGTAACTTCTTCAAATGTTAGTAGTTTATAATCTGCACATAAAGCAAAATGTTTAATTTCTTCATAAAAGGGATCATCATCCCCCCCTTAAATACATAATCTTCTAATATGGTTGGTAATTCGTGTTGTCTTTGTGGTCTACCAGATTTTGACATATTTGAACATTGTTGCACTTTATTCTTTTTTTTTTTATAATCATCAGAAACTATAATCACTTCTTTTGGGATTGCTTCTTCATCAAATGTCACGTCTCTACTAATAATCATATTCTTTGTGTAACACCTTAATTTAAGTTTTTAAATAATTAAACTTCACAAAATGGGAGAAATAAAAATTTTCATTCAAGTGGTTTTCAAAGACATAGTTCTTTAAAATGTTTCAAAATAAAGATGGTTTACAATTTGCATCAAATCACTGCTACAAGACTAATTTAATTACATCAGAATTCTCAAAAATAAATTTCTAGTCCTATAACAGTCTCATCCATCCCTTCACTGATCTCGGTGCTGATCGTCTTGGTCACTTGAAAAAAAAATGTAAGGGTGAGTACTCTACACTATCACACATAAGCACAGAGACTCACCTTCGCATATCATACATATTCATTAGCAAATTCAAATCATGCATTAATTAACACATTCATCACTTTTCAACATTTCATACCAATCCACACATAGGTGCGCTCACTGCACTATTAAACAATCAACACACAGGTGTGCTCACTGCACGTAGCCACGCTCACTGTGATTACAGTTTCACACCATAGATGGTCGATGGTCACTGGTTAGCCCCTGCTTCACGGATATAACGTGTGCGGTCACGAGCCCTTTAGTAAAGGTGCTAGTCAAAGGCCCAGTTAGGAGGAGAGCGTGTGGCCTGTGGTGCATCCACGCTCACTGTTGGTGTCACTTTCACCCTCTCTTCCCTAAGGTATTTCTACCGCCTCTATTTTCCACATCCCAGTGTATCGCTGAACCATTCATAGATTCCAACACATTCACAATCGCATATAAAATGTCATTCACACACATTTTCAGCCACATTCTCAATCACAAATAGAATTCATGCTATCGCACAACACACACGTCTACATCCATTCGCATTACATTCAAATGCACAATATTTCTATCATAATTTCAAGTACAAACAAACCATTCTCAACACACACATTATTTAATACCAACTACTTCGTAGCCAACCACATAATTTTCATTGTACACACTATTCAACATCCATTACACTACATTCTATACAATCTTTCCACCACAATCTCACTATAATCAATCAATGCCATTAAAACGCTCACATTCCCAACCATCCACACTACAATATATAGCAAAATAACAAATTTAAAGACACAAGAGATAGGGTAAAGTCCCCTCTTACCTCAAATCGAAGACTCACAACGTAAATCAACAATGGAAGCGTCCCCTACACTGATTTTGTCCTTCAAATGCTCCAAACACAATCTCCACCTTCAATCTAACTCTCAACTGGCTTTGGAGGCAATTTAAACGGTAAGAATGGGTTGGGAATCGAGAGAACAGAGAGAGATCTCAAAAGGAAAAGTAGGAAAATGAATTTCCTAAACCTTAAACCCTTCAAATACCCTTCTGGTCGTGATACTCTCACTACAGCGAGATATTCTTGCTGCAGCGACATGTCTTCTCACTGCAACGAAAATCTAATAGGAAACTGCACTCTAGTTTCTGTAGAATTTCACTACAGCGAGACCCTCTCGTTACAGCAAGATTGCACCCAAAATTACATTCCTCTTTGTTGCCTTCTCGCTACAGCGAGAGTTCTTTCGCTACAGTGAGAACGCAACAGTTCCAAGTTCTTCGCCCAAGACTTTCTCGCTACAGCGAGAACGCTCCTGCAGTTCACACTTAGTCTATATATTTAATCAATCCAACCACATCCAGTTTCTCAATACACAATCAACATCCATAATTATACATACATATGTACATATTCATCTACACGTATTCACATATATATACATACACATTTACATCATCATACTCATCAAATACCCATTCACATGAAAATTCACTATTTATATTAATAACTCAAAAATACTATTATTATTACAAATTTTGGGGTGTTACACTTTGTCTCTAGATTGTAAAGCTTGTACGCCTTTAGAGTTTGAGCTATAACCAATAAAATGCACCTTTCTTCTTTATCATCTAGTTTTTTTTTTCCTAAGTGGATCTAGTACAAGGACAAGTCCTATACACCCAAAAACTCTAAGATGTCAGATTGATGCTTCCTTTTGCTTTAGCCTATTTTATGTGTCTTGTCATGAACACTCTAAATAGGCACTTGTTTAAAATATAAATAGTAGTAGCAACAACTTTTACCCATAATTCTCTAGGTAGTTATTTAGCCTTCACCATGCATCTCAGTATGTTCATTATTGTTCTATTCTTTCTTTCCATAACTTTATTTTATTGCGGTGTGTATCTAGTTGTTAGTTGATGTTGGATTTTAATTTTATGTTAGTCAAAGAAGTCTAAACATATAAGATATTCTCACCTTCTATTTGTTCTCAATGCGTTGATTTTGTAATCACTTTTTTTCTTTATCTATGCCTTGAATGACTTAAAGGAATCACAAGCTTTTAATTTCTACTTAAAAAATACACTCATGTCTATTTAATAAAATCATTAATGGAAGTAATAAATACTTGCTACCACTATGTGTTGACACTTCAACCATACATAATTTTGAATACACAATCTACAAAAACATTTTTTTCCTCTAATACTTTCTAGTTGAGAATGAGTAGTTGTGTTTCTTTCCCAGTTGACAAGTCTCCAACCATCAAGAATATTCTAAGTAGGTAAACTAGAAACATATTCTTTTCATGACAAATGATTTAATCAAGAAAAGTGAAAATGTCCAAAACACGTATATCATAGTCAATCATTATTGGAATCATAGAACTCAAATTAGAAATTTTTTATGATGGATTTTCAAAGAAACAACCCATTCAAAATATTTCATAGTAACAAACCTTCTATTTTTGTTAATCAACATACAATAATCTTGGTATATATGCATATTGTAACATATATTTGATACTTGTCCTATACTTAATAGATTGTGAGAAAGACCAAGAGCATAGAAAACATTCTGAGAGTCATCCTTCATTCTCATAGTATCTTGGCCTTTTTCCAATATCAGAATATTTGTATTATTTCCAAATTTCAGGTAGATTTTATCATTTCATCCAAAGAAAAAATAACTCTTTTTTGCCATACATATGATTACTACATCTAATATCTAAATACTAGATATTTCCATCTTCTATAAAAAAAAAAAAAAACCTATGTAGGTTATAAAAATTCTTATCAACATTTTGGTACTAATTTTTTGCCATGTTTTTCTGTAGTCTAAATTTGTAGTCTGCAACTTTGTGTCCAAACTTCCTGTAGTGAAACCCAACTAACATTTGTTCTTTTCTTATAGTTGTTACTTCTCCCTCTTTCTCCATTAACAAGTCATAAATTATTTTCACCTCTTCCTTGACTCTCCTTGGTTTAAACTTCCATGTCCTATTCCTTTGTGATTTCCTCAACCTCTACTTTTGTAATTTCCTCTTTCTCCAGTATTAAAATCACAACATCTACCTCAAGTATTTTAAATAGTTTCAAATTTATTGTTCTTGATGTTTAGAGAAAAGGAAAAATGTATATTCATTATTAGAATTAAATGTATCAGTTCATTACAGAAAAAAAAAAGACTTATGGCTTGTATATCCACACATTACAAAGTAATGAAAAATAACAGACTTTATATCTGAACTGAATAAACCAGAATACTAGATAATATCCCCCCTAAAGGTGGGCGATGAAGATCACAAAGACCTAGCTTGGTAAGAAATTGAGTAAATGAAGTAGAATGAAGCAATTTTATGAAAACATCAGCTAGTTGTTAAGAAGAATTAACAGGAAACAAATGAATGAGGCCAGATTGTATTTTCTGTCGTATCACATGACAATCAATTTTAATATGTTTTGTTCTCTCATGGAAGGTGGGATTATGGGCAAGATATATGGCTGATTTATCATCACAATAAATTGAAGCTGGATCAGATAAGTGTATATGTAGATCCTCCAATAAATATTTAAGCCATCAAATTTCACATGTGAGCTTGCTGTCGCAACCCGGCGATCACAACGGTTCAGCGAAAACCATTTTTAGAAAAATCAGTAGAGTCGCTATCAAAGTTTATCAAAGAAAATCTCGAAAAAACTTAAAATTTTGATCTTTGAAACCAAAAATGGATTCAAGAGTCATTTTCAGGTAGGGAAGGTGTTAGCATCCTACAATGTTCGTTTAAATAATGGTTACATTAAGTTAATTGTGTAAATTTATTATAATTTTAAAAAGCATTTACTTAACCCTTAAAAAATAAATGTTGCTATTTTTAATTTTAAAGAAAGAAGATTTATTTATTAAAAATATTGTTATATCTTAGAAAAGAAAAAAAATATTTTGTAAAAATTGTTTTGACTCGACGGATATGGTTCCGCTCCTACATATCCCCGGGTTCAATAGAGAACTCAAAGTCATGTAGTTTTATAAAAAAAAATTACGAAGTTGATTGATTAAAATTAAGTTTAGTAAAGAAAATTTGTTTTGAGATTAAAATTATTTTCATAAAATTATAATGTTTTGGATACAAGATAACGTAGTTATACATGTGTCCTACGAGAAACAATACAGAAGGTGAAGGAAGATCATACAACTATATTTCAAATCGTTAAAAATATTTTATTTGTAAATGAAGTACTTGAATTTTAATTTTGGTTATGATTAATGTTGAAAGAAAATTTAAGATAGCGTAAACTATACATAATTGTCTTATAATTTATTGGATAATCGCAGGCAATGTAAATCACACATCGATATTGTAAAGCCTTATATCACAAAATAGAGAAGTATACTTAAATAATCGAATGTTTAATTTATTAAAGTTGGAAACATGATTTTAACTTATTGAATATAAAATTAATTTTATTTAATGAAAAATATTAATTTTATTTAACAAAAAAATATTTAAAGAGAACAAATTAATATATTTAAATCGATTAGTAAAAGACGTTTAATTAAGGGAAGTTAAAATATTTTTCCTTTACGAATTTGTATTGCGTGAGACCATGATAACGTTGGTATACGAAGGTCTCAACGATTTAAAATGTACAAAGGTAGAGATGCTACACAATGACGCTACAAACTGCTAAATTGAATTAGTTAATAAATTGATTCCTTAATTATTTATTGATTAAGAGTAGAAATTTTTTAAAAGAAGGTGTTTTGATTAATCAATTTATAAATTACTGTATCAACGAGATTATTATTATCATTAACTTAATTAATAAAGTGATTATTGCTGATTAAAAAAATTAAAATATTTGAAAGGATATAGTTTTGAAAGGTAAACTAACTAGTAAAATATTATTTAACTTAACAAATTTATATTGCATGAAGTCAACAGTAATATAAGTACACATTAACTTCAATGATTTATAATGCATAAAGATAGAAATGTTACATGTTAACATCATAAATCACTACGTTAATTAAATAAATCAATTTCAATTTTATAAAAATATGACATATTTTGATTAACTAATAAGGTAAGATAAATAAAAGAAATAAATAAAGAAAAAAATACTTCAATTAATTAACATATTATATAATTAAACAGAGATGCAAATTGTTTGTTTTTATAATAAATTTTTATATTATTTGATAATACAAATGAGAAAGATTTTTAGACATATACTAAATTAAATAAATATGTAATTTATTAATTTTAGAAGTTAGATATTTTTAAAAGTATATTAATAATGTGTACGACATAAGATAATGTAAGTATACATATGTCTTGACAATCGATAACACATAAAGGTAAAGTAGCTATACAATAGTGCTATTAACTGCTGCATTAATAAAGTGATTTTAATTTAATTAAAAATAATAATAATATTTAAATGGAGAAATATTTAAGATTAATTAATAAAAAATTACCTAGTTTATTAGAGTTAAAATATGATAAATTTATATTGTGAAAGACCAATAGTAACATAGGTACACAAAGGTCTTGCTAATTTATAGCATAGAACGATAGATAAACTATATGTCAAAGTTATAAATTGGTATAAATATTTTATTGTTCACTTAGTCATCTATCTATCATATATAAAGAAAATTACTAATAGAGAATACAAGAAAGTAAAACATAAACATAGAAATTAAAATATATCATCAATTTACAAAGACAATGATGCTTGTAAAAAATAAATAACCAAGATAAAATAAAATTAAAATAACTAAATATAAACAATACAATAACACAAGAATAAAAGTTACAATTTAATTTTAATGTTACTACATATCTTAATGAAATAAATAAATTTTGTAAATAAAGATTAAAAGATAAATATAACTTTATTAAAATAACAACTAATATTAAGTTCTAATAATCAATTTTAATTCCCTATTATTGTTATCATCGTTTATCGAGAAACAAATATGAAAATATTAAATAGACGATGTTTAGAAAGAATAAAAATAATAAATAAATAAGTAACTGAAAATAAAAACATACGAGAATATCAAAATAAATGAGAGTAAGTGCATCATTTAAATTTTAGTGGAATAATAAAGTTAATTTATTTAAAATTCATATTATTATATATAAAAAATTATAGTTTAACAAGATTCAAAATAAATAAATATTCTTATTATTGTTGTCATTATATGTATATATAATTTTCATTAACAATAAAAAAATGAATAAATTTAAATATATGGATAAAATAAATAACACATTTTTTTAATATACATATGTTTTAAATAAACTAGAAATGAAATAAAAAAAAATAAATTGAACAAAAAATGCACCCTGTTTTTTTTATTATTATTAGACTAGAATGATATTAGCCTAGAAATCAAATTCTTTTTCTTATTTTTGTGTGTATTTTGCAGATTGGGCTTAGGAGCCCAATATTGCTTTAGACTATAAGGAAACCTGATCCAAAATCTCCAAAAAAAGGAAGCAATAAATAGATACACTAAAGATGAAGAAAATCCTAGCCGTCCAATTTACCAAAATGCAGATTAGGGATTTCTAAAAGTTCTAAGGTTTCTCGAACTATGAAAGAGAGAGGGGAGCGACATTGGTGAGCATGGACTTGCATAATAGGAGCGCGATGGTGGTGACTCTCGAAGGCTGGAACATGGTGGCTATGGCATCGTTTTGGTGTTGTGAGAAGAGAAAGAGGGAAAGAGAAAGAGAGAAGTGTTTGAGATAGAGAATGAAAGGGAATCAAAGGAGATACCTGTGACAATAGCGGAAGCGACCGAGAGCTTAGGGAGATTCGTGGCCAAGAACCCTATTTTTGGTATTCAAGCTTTGTTGTTTTGTTTAGATCTTCTTTTTCTTGTTATTCCTTTCTTTATTTCTTTTTTTTTACCAATTTTTGTTGTTCTGATATCCCTTCCTGTTTTTTTATTCCTCCACTCAAATGCCCTCTGTTTTTATCCCTCCTTTTTCTTTTTGGTTCCTTCCTTTTGTTCTGTCATATGCTATTTTTGCTTTCTAAATTAGATCTCTTCTTCTTTGCTCAAACACTCCATCCCATTTCTTTGCAATTTCGAATATGAACCTGTGTTTGCAGATGGTGGGACCAGTTTACATGTTCCCTATTTTACGGGTTCTCCATCTTTATTTAATTAAAATAAGAAAAAGGAAAGAAAAATAAAAAAAAATCTATATTCACACTTGCCAAGGCCCTATACTTAGCTTCTGAAGAAGATCTAGAGATAATATTTTGCTTCTTGGATTTCCATGAAATGAGAGAAAAGTCAAGAAAAACATAATACCCTGTAATAGACCAACGACTATCAAGGCAACAGGCCTAGTTAGAGTCAGCAAAACTATAGAGTTTCAAATTTGAATAAGCTGGGAAGAAAAGACCTTGAGCTAAAGCTGCTTTTAGATATTTTAAAACTTTGGTTGCTGCCTTGAAATGAGTATCTAAGGGCTAAGAAACAAATTGACTAAGTTGTTGAACTGAATAAGAGATATCAGGTCTAGTAGTTGTCAAATAGAGCAATCTGCCAATTAATCTTCTATAAGCTGCTATATCAGAAAAAGGAGTACCTTAATCAGCTTTCAATTTAGTGGAAGGGTCAAAAGATGTATTAACAGGTTTAGAAGCAAGGAGACCGCTATCTTCCAAAAGTTCTAAGGCATATTTCCTTTGATTAAGGACTATGCCATTTTTAGACCGAGCAGTCTATAGGCCTAAGAAAAATCTAAGAGGACCTAGATCTTTAATCTTAAAGTTGTTATGTAGAAATTGTTTGACATGATTAATTTTCTCCATGCTATTTCTAGCAAGAACAAGATCATCAACATACACTGGAAAAGCTGTGAATGAAGATGAAGTGACATTCACAAAGAGTGAGTGATTAGCGGATGATTGGTGATAGTTTAAAGAACACAATGCAGAAGAAAGTTTAGAATACCATTGACGGCTAGCCTACTTTAAATCATAGATAGACTTGTGTAATTTGCAAACTTTGGAAGAATTTGAAATTAGCAAACTAGGTGGAAGAATCATGTAAACTTCTTCATGTAAATCACTGTGTAAAAAAGCATTATTGACATCCAATTGCTCCAAAAACCATCCTTTTGCAGCAGCCAAGGCAAGAAGTATTCTCACTGTGGTTAATTTGGCAACAGAAGAAAATGTATCAAAGTAATCAACCCCTTCTAATTGTGTATATCTTTAGGCTACTAATCTATGCTATTACCTTTCTATAGTACCATTTGCATGATACTTAACCATGTAGACCCATTTGCATCCAATTGGATTTTTACCTTTAGGAAGATCAATAATAGACCAAGTTTGATTCTTCTCAAGTGCTAATAACTCAACATCCATGGCCTTTTTTCCAACAATCTGATTTAGAAGCTCGAAGGTAGGTTTTGGGTTCTGAAATGGAGGTAATAGCTAAACAAAAAATTTTATAGGATGAAGAACAATTGTCATAAGACAAAACAGAACAAATTGGATGAAAAGAATTATCTGAAGGAAGAATGGAAGAACCAGAAACTGATAGATTGTAGTGATAGTCTACCAAATAACTTGACTTCTTTCTTTGTTTAGTGAAATGTCTAATGGAAGGTTGAGAATTTAAATGAAGAGCAGGTTGTGGAGTTGGAAGAGAATCAAAATGTATGTTTAAAAGAGGGATAGAACTAGAAGTAGATTCTATAGAATTAGAATCTATGGGATTGGAATTTTGTAAAAGATCTTGTGAAATATTTTGATGAAGAAAAGGATCTGTGTATGTATCTGACAAATTGAATATGAGTTGAGGGGAATGATTATCAGTTTGCAAGATAAAATTATCAAAAGGAGAAACATGTTCATAGAAAATGACATTTCTAGAGATGAAAATTGATGAGAATGAAGGTCATATAAAACATATCCCTTAGTTCCTTCTTTATAGCCTAGAAAAACACTTTTTCTAGCTCTAGAGTTAAATTTGGTTATGTACATTTGTAGCATAGATGCATATGTCAAACAACTAAAAACTTTTAAATTTATAAAATGTGGAGGCTTATCATGTAACATTTCATAAGGACTTTTATTTTGTAACAATGGAGTTGGCAATCTATTTATAATGTGAACAACATGTTGTATAGCGAAATTCTAAAACATGTTAGGTTGTCAACACAGGTTCTCTGGCGAATAATTCCTTTAGAAAGAAAAAAATCATTCATTAAAAATTCAACTCCATTATCAATCCTAAGACATTTTAATTTGGTGTCAAATTGGGTCTTTATATATGATATAAACTGTGTGAGATGCTATCTCGTTTCTGATTTAGTTTTCATTAAAATAACTCAAGTAAAAGGACTAAAATCATCAACAAAGGTCAAGAAATATCTGTCCAAAAGAAGATGTAACAAAATAAGGTTCCCAAATGTCAACATGTAATAGATCAAACACTTAATTGCTAGTAGTGGTACTATTATAATGTGGTAGTCTTTTTTGTCTTGGAAAATGACAAGTATCACAAGTAGAATTATTACAAATGGAATGAAAGGAAATTGTAAAGATAGAAGTTTCAAACTATTATAGAAAAGATGTCATAATCTTAAGTCTCAAAGTGAAGAAGTCTTTGAATTATTGGAGACAGTGTGATGGGCAAAAGCTGACTTGTTGTGGGATGGAAAATCTATTACATAAAATTCACCATGTAATCTAGCTATACCAATCATCCTCCTGGTAATATTCTGTTTAATAATGCAAGAATTATGGTTAAAGATAAAATGATAAGATAAGGTCACAAGTAATTTGGCAACAGAAATATGATTAATAGTAAAATTGGGTACATAAAGAACATTTTGCAAAATTAAAGAATCAGATAGCTTAGCAGTTCCTGCAACAGAAGCAGTAACTTAAAAGCCATTAAGTAGAGTAATGAAAACAAGGTTAATGTCTTTATGATCAATAAGAATGGAAAGGTTATTGGTTATGTGATCAGTGGTACCTGTGTCAAGAAGCCAATGTTGATCGGTTTTACCTTGTGAGGAGGAACATATGGCATTGGTCGTTGTGGTTGAGAGTGAAGTGGTGACTATATGAGCAGTATGAGAACCATTTTGGTTAAATTTTTGTTTAGATTGTTGAAGAAGATCAAGTATGCCTTGAAATTGTTCTTGAGCGAAATTCATGCCTGTCTTTAAAGTTTCTTGAACATTATTACAATTAGATGCATTAGAATCTAAGGAAGAATTGTTGTTGCTAACTGCATTGGCTTGTCTAGCATTCTTGGATTGGTAACTAGGAAGGAAGCCATGTTTAAAATAACATGTATCAATGGTATGGTTGGTCTTTCCACAATGAGTGCGTAACATCCTAAAATTTTAGTCTTAAAATTACTTGTTCTATTTGTACAAACTTTGTATAAAATATGAACTTTTTTGTATATGACAAGCATTATAATTATGGGTAAATAAAATATCACTTTGTGAATAAAGTTAGTTATAAAATTTACCAAACCTACAATATTAATTAAGTAACAATGAAATACAAATCATAATCAACTGGAAATAATTTTTACAAATATGGGTACAAAGTCTGCATTTATATATGTTAAATACAAGAATTTACAAATTGTTTGTCAAAATACATAGGACTCAAATAATAATTACATAACTAGAATAGATAGAGTCCCAAAGTAACCTCAAAATACATCCCAACACTGTTGATCCAGTACTAGTCATCCCTGTGCCATCTCTCTATCTTCTTGAAACTGAAGTCATCATATGATTCAAGATATAAATCTCCTGAGTTAGTCGTAACCTCAACACCTCTAATCCCCTCACTGGTAACTCGGTTCGGTCTGTCACGAGCCCTTTTTGTAAAGAAGCGAGAACATTATTTATACACCACTTACTTATTTGAAATAAATAAATAACAAAGAATATAAGTATAAAATTCACTTTTCAATTCAAAATAAACAGAATTCCTTATGACAAATATCCAATAAAATAACATAGTATTAGATTTAATTAATAATACTAAAAAATACACAAAGTTTTTACTACGTGACTCCCTCTATATGAGGTCTCAAAATATAAGGAAAAGAAACTTTAATGCAAAATTACTCGACTCCAGCTTCAAACATTTCTCCGTTGGCCCCTCAGCTTGTGAAGTAGATGCAACACCTACTACATATACTCATGTACCACCGTACAATCATCGCAGTACACACACAACAACATAGACCAAAATGCAAGGGTGAGCTTACAAAAATAAAATAAAATCATATATATATATATATATATATATATATATAAAGAGCAAAATATTACTCACAGTAACAGTCTCATGCATTCTCAGCCCATCTAATGCACAGCATGAAAATAGTTTTCAACTGGTTTCATAGCCTAAGTAATCCAGAAGGAATCGAGCCGGTCTGGGAGTGACCTATTCCAGTATCTGGATCCAGAGAGCACAGCACAACACAACACAACATAACTCAGCATGCTCTATTGTTACACATCTACCCACCTAAACATGTAACTTGACTCTATAACGATGCAAGACATATATCTCAACATGATGCAGCACGGCTAAAATTCATTTCAACAGCTTAGCTAAGACAAGTTTATAATAAATCAGCCAAATCTCAGTGTTATTAAATCAGTTATCAGCAGTTACAACATAGAAAACCAACTTTCAAGTATGAAATCCTTTATATTTCAGCTTTTATCAAAGCGATCTAACAAAACCAACTCAAACCTTTCTTTAATAGCATATCAAACCGTTCAAATCATAGTTCATAGGCTAAAGTAAGTTCCCCTTACCTTAGAACGGTGATTCAGACCAGATTTATTGAATATTACTTGTTTTAACACAAAATTCACCGAATATTTGGCTTGAGAATGGAGTCTCCCCTAAGAACACCATGAACTTCTATGAGAAAGAGAAGGAGAAGAGAAACGAACGGTATCTAACTTCAAACTTAGAGAAACTTACTTCAAATCCCTTAGAACGGATGCAGAATCACAGATTTGAAAAGAAATATAAGTTTAGAAAGGTTTAATATGAGAGAAAATGGTGATATATGGCCTTGGAACCTTTGAGAAGTATGAAGAAGCGAAAATTTCTTACAAGGACCCGTATCCATAGAAAAATATTGTTCACACCATCTATTGTTCATGCAGGAGTTACTGTTCACACGTACTGTTCATTGACATTGTCCACTTTTTTTTTTTTTAAATAATTTCAATCTCCATCTAAATGTATTTCAATACCAAATAATCCTTCAATTAACATTTAACAAGTAAAAAATATTATAAAATTACAGGCCTGGCGATTCTCCCCCTGAAAATAAATTTTTATCCTAAAAAATTTCATCCCTCAGAGAAAAAGATGAGGGTATAACACACATTCTGTCCTCTAACTCCCATGTGGTATCACCAGTGACTGGGTCCCGAATAACCTTTACTAATCGAATAGACTTGCCTCTAAGCTCCTTAACTTTAGCGTCCTCGATACGAGCAGCTAGGATCTCCACAGACAAATTATCTCGTATCTCCACAACATCAAACTTGATTACATGAGACAGATCAGGAACATACTTCCTTAGCTATGACACATGGAAAACATTATGCAGTCCTAACAATTGAGTTGGTAACACTAATTCATAGGCTACGATCCTCTGCGATATAATATTTGATACGGTCCTATGAACTTAGGCGTTAACTTCTTGGCCCTTAATACTCACCCCACACTTGTAATGCGTGACACTCTCAGGAATACATGATCACCAACCTCAAATTCTAAGGGTCTTTTGTGTCAGTCAGCATAAGACTTTTGTCCTCTGACAATTTCAACTTTCTCCTTAGTTTCTTGCATCATTTCAAGCCCAACCATCAAATGTACTCCATCTTGGAACCAACAGATAGGGGTTTTACACCTTTTGTCATACAAAACCTCAAATAGTGCCATATCTATACTCGAATGATAGCTATTATTATACATGAATTCTGCCAAAGGAAGCATATCCTCCTAATTACCCCTCTGCTCCAAAATACAAGTTCACACCAAGTCTTCTAAGGTCTGAATAGTATGCTTGGATTGACTATCTGTCTGTGGATGATATGTAGAACTCAATCTCAACTGCGTGCCTATAACTTCCTTAAAATTTTCCCAAAACTGAGAAGTGAACCGAGGATCTCTACTAGAGATAATACTAGAAGGTATTTCATGCAACCTAACAATTTCTTTGATGTACAACTATACTAATTTCTCAAAGCTATAAGTCATGTTAATTGGCAAGAAATACGCACTATAGGTCAGCCTATCAACTATGACCCACACAACATCATAATTCTTAACTGTTCTAAGTAGATAGGACACAAAATCCATAGTCACATGGTCCCACTTCCATTTCAGAATTTCCATCGTATGCAACTCTCCTGGAGGAATTCAGTGCTCCGCCTTTGCCTTCTGGCAAATCAAACAAGCTTTAACAAACTCAGCTATCTCTTGCTTCATGCTTGGCCACCAAAATATTTGCTTTAAATTTTGATACATCTTGGTAACACCAGGATGAATGTTGAGACTACCCTTATGTCCTTTTTCTAGAATTACTCTCTTTAATTCAGCATCTCTAAGGACACAAACTCGACCTTGACATCTAAGAATACTATTAGCACCTGTACAAAAATCCTTTGTCTTATCTATTCCCTAGAGAAATACAATCCAACATAACATAGGATCCCTCAGCTATTTGTTTTTAATTTCCTGCAAGAAATTGTTACTTACCACAATTCTGCCACAACTAATCATTCCAAGTGATAAGTCAACATGTAAGTTCAGGTCTCAAAATTGCTCTACCAAAAGAGTTTCACTAACTCTTACGGAGAATGCCTGAACCACATTCCTGCTTAATGCATCAACCACCACATTAGCTTTTCCTGGATGGTATTGGAGTTGAAAATCATAATCCTTAAGAAATTTTCATCCAACTCCTCTACCTCATATTTAACTCTTGCTGGTCAAACAAATACTTCAAACTCTTGTGGTCACTATACACTTCAAACTAAGTTCCATAAAGATAGTGCGACCACATCTTCAGAGAAAAGATTATAGCAGCTAACTCGAGGTCATGGGTCGGGTAATTTTGTTCATGAGTTCGCAACTGGCAAGACACATAAGCTACCACCTTGTTATCTTGCATTAACACACACCCTAATCCTTGATGTCAAGTATTACAATACACCTCAAATGGTCGACTAGTATTAGGAAGAATCAACACTGACAAGGAAGTTAATCTCTGCTTCAACTTATTAAAGTTTTGCTCACATTCCTTAGTCCATATAAAGGGTTGATCATGGTGAGTTAACCATGTCAATGGTGCATCTATCTTTGCAAATCCCTCTATAAATCTCCGGTAGTAACCTGCTAGGCCCACAAAACTATGAATCTCTGTAGCTGTCTTTGGCCTTTCTCACTGCAATATTGCTTCAACTTTGGAAGGATCAACTGTAATTCCCTTAGCTGAAATAACATGACCAAGAAATTTCACTTCCTCTAGCCATAACTCACACTTAGACAATTTAGCATACAACTGTTTCTCCCTTAAAACACTAAGTACAGTCCTCAAATGCTCTGCATGTTCCTCTGACAAACTAGAATAAATCAAGATATCATCAACAAAGACTACCACAAACCGATCCAGGAAAGGTCTAAAGATCTGATTCATGTAGTCCATAAACATTGCCGGAGCATTAGTGACTCCAAAAGGCATCACTATATACTCTTAATGACCATATCTAGTGCAGAATGCTATCTTTGGGATATCATCCTTTATTCGGATCTGATGGTACCCAGACTTCAAATCAATCTTAGAGAATACTTTAGCGCCTCTTAACTGGTCCATCAAATCATCAATATGTGGCAAATGGTACTTATTCTTGATTGTCAACTTATTCAGCTTATGATAATCAACACATAATTTAAAACTTCTGTCCTTCTTTTTCACCAAGAGAACTGGTGCTCCCCAAGGCGATACACTTGGCCTAATCCACTGTTTCTGCATTAGATCCTCAATCTGCTCCTTAAGCTCCATTAACTCTTTCGGCATCATTCTGTAAGGTGCTACAAATATTGGCTCAGCTCTAGGAATCAAATCTATAACAAACTCTACCTTTTTACGTGGAGGTATTCCATAAATATCCTCTGGAAAGATCTCAATGAATTCCTATACTACTAGTATTGACTGCAAACTATGCTCATTCTCTACATTCATATTGGTCAAAAGAACATAATAAGAGACCCCTTCACTTAAGTATGCATCTACTTTATGAGTAGAAGTTAGCTCAACATAGTTCTGCTGCTCAGGAAAAATCAGATACCTCTGCCCATAATTAATCAGTACATTTTGGCAGTCAGCTAATCCATCCCTAAGATTACATCCAATCCTGACATCGGGATACAAATAAGATTTACCTTATCCCTCAACTATTATGGGACACCTAACACAAACTATCAAAATCTTGACCGAACCCAAAGTAGGTGTCGATATTACCAATTCACATCCTAGATCGCTCACTGACAATCCTAAGTTTCTCACACAAATATCTCTAATCCACTGCTCGACCGCATTCAGCCTCATCAAATCTAGTAAACTGAGAAGAATCGTTCTTCCTGAACTCAGACAATCCCTGATATTTAGGAGAAGGTACAGTTGAGGCAGTGGCTACTGCTGCCTATGCTACAGTAGTGGCTTGATTTGCAGCCTGTTGCTGCTGTATCATTTCTAGACTTTGCCTCACTGTGGCTGCCATGGCCTCCATGGCGTAAGTCATTTGGCTCACATCCGTAGGAGGAGGGTTTGCAGTAGATCTTCTAGGTCTAGCCATCTTTAACACATAAAATAAAACTAGCTTGGATTATCAATAATCTACACATTCAGCAACATCACAACATAGCTTTTACACATCGATTCAACTTATAATGAGATATTCAAACCAAAAATATTACAGCAATTTAACTAATTAAGCACAACATCACATCAGCATTCTCAATATTCACACAGCATAGCAAACACTTATTTCAACAATCATTTACAGCTTATCTTAATAGCCTATTATCCATGTAGTATGACTCACCTATAGCTCACTCAAAATCATATACCCAAAACATCTTACATAGGTTATGCCAAAGAACCGAGGTGATCAAGCTCGTTCCCTGACAACTTAGTGCTTAGAAATTTTGTTATATGATTCACAGCTAGAACCCACTAAATGCAATGCACAGCTGAAGCCTAGTATCCTAACCCCGTAGGTTTACCGAGACCATGCTCTGATACCACTAAAATGTCACGACCTCTTTTTGTAAGGAACCGAGAACATTATTTCTACACCACTTACTTATTTGAGGTAAATAAATAATGAAGAATATGAGTATAAAATTTACTTTTAATTCAAAATAAACAAAATTCCTTATAACAACTATCTAATAGAACAACATACTATTATATTTAGTTAATAATACTAAAAAATACATAAAGATATATTCCTTTCTTTCATATATGCACTCCTAGTGCACTGTGATCACAGATATGCGATGCCTCTAACAATTCTTGAGGTCTTACACAACTAGGTAAATGGTTGTCAGTTAGCCCATGCATACAGATACAATGTATACAATAATAGGCCCCTTAGCAAAGGTATAGTCAAGAGTCTAGTCAGGAAACGAGTGTGAGGCAATGTGGCACATTCGCTCTCAGAAAGAGTGTGTACAGATGTGTGAATGTCGCCAACCACCCTATGTTTCTCCTAGATTTCCCATCGTCTCCAAACTCTATACCTCAGTGTATCTTTGTAACTATTCACCCTAGATCCATTCAGCTTTTTACACTCATCTCATACTCTTTTTTGTACCAAACTTATCACTCAGGTAAAAGAACATGCTTAGTAAAGCACTTCCGCACTATGTTCCAAACACTTATACTATCAAAATATATCATTGACACCCAAAATTAACCAAACATACTTTCACAACAATCCAATGTCATTCAATCATAAAAATCATACAAGATCACATGCACAAAGTACTCTCATGGGTGCAAAATATTTATTCTGCTTAAAATGACAAAATAGAGCCCTTCTTACCTTGAAACAAAATTTTGAAGGAAGGTTTATGAAGGGTTTCAGTGAAAGGTCTTAGATATTCCTAAATATCACAAAAGAGAGCATTTTGAGAAGAAAGAAACATAGAAAACAAACAACATGAGAAAATTAAGTTCCAAGAACTTACTTAGAGTTGATTGGGTGGACTTCCAAGCTGAGATTCATAGAAAAGTTGAATTTTAGTAGAGATTTCTGAGAAGAGAGGGTTAGAGAGCAGAGAGAACAAGGGAGAGGTCAAAAACTTGAATTGTAATACAAATTTTCTAAGTTGAAAACTCTTAAATACCCTTAACTTGCGATATTCTCGCTACAATGAGTCATTCTCTCGTTGTAGCTTTCACTATAGCGAAAAAATCAGAAAAAATTTCACTTTGCTATCTATCATTCTAGCTACAGTGAAAGTATCCTGGCTATAGCGAGAGAATCCTTGCTATAGTGAGAGAACTTTAGAGAGCCTGATTCTAAACGCTCTTGTCTTAATGCAATGAGAAATCCTGCAGCTTACACCATTTAAACTCTCCAAAATTCAAATAACTTCACAAATACAACCAATATTCAATGCTATAATAATAAATATAAAAACAAGGATGTTATAGAGTACATAATTTGTTAGCATATTGACCTCTGCCAGTTGATCCACACCCTTTTCTTTTGTTCGAGAAACCTTCTCTTTTAAAAGAATTTCCACCATTATTCTGTTATGAAGATATTGCAAGGGCCTTTGTATCAAGATTAAAATCAGTTAAAATTGATAAATTCAACTACCTTTCTTGTTGTATGACCATTGAAAACACCTTGTTAATGTTGGAAAGATGATCAATTAACATGATTTGAGATCTAACATGGGACAATTGGTCATTTAATCCCTTCAAGAAACGGATAACATAATCTTGATCTCTAATTTTCTTTATTGATTGTACAACACCATAAGAATAGGGAATTGAACAAACACATTAAGGAACTGGTCTGAAGTTCTCTAGTTCATCCCATTTTGTTTTCATTTGTGTAAAATATTCTGAAATAGTGAGATTGCCTTGATGAAAACGATAAAGATCTTCTTGAAGTTCTAAAATTCAAAAAATATCCCCTTAAAAAAACCTATCTTGAAGGTCCTTCCAAACATAAGAAGCCTTGTCAATCCATAAGATTGATTTCACAATGAATTCAGAAATTGAATGTTGTAACCAAGAAAGTATCATCGTATTGCACCGTTCCCATTGTTCAAATAACAAATTTTTGATTAATGGTTTAATTAAACTTCCATTTATCAACTTGATCTTGGTCTTTGATTATAATGCCAATTTCATTGTACATGCCCAACTGTGATAATTTTTGCCATCCAATAATGGTGAAACTAGAACAAGGGAGGGATTTTCATTTGGATGCAGAAAATAGGGATTAGAAGGATTGGTAGCATAGTTGCTGTAGCTCTGGTTCGTCATTGAAAATGAGAAGTGCAGAAACAAGAACAATGACAAAAGAAAGAAACAGAAAACCTGAACCAAAGCTCTAAAGATAGAGCTTTGATACCATTTTGATGTTTAGAGAAATGGAAAAATGTATATTCATTATTAAAATTGAATGTATCAGTTCATTATAGAAAGAAAGAAAGACTTGTGACTTTTATATCCACACATTATAAAGTAATGAAAAATAACAGACTTTATATCTGAACCGAATAAACCAAATAACAAACTCTATATATCTGAACCGAATAAACTAGAATACTAGATAATAATTGTTAAGGTTTACTTGACTCTTCGAGGCTTCTTCATTCATTTTTCCTATCTTCTCCAAAATTCTACTCACTTAACTTTCAATGCTTCCCTAAAATTCTACAATCGTCATGGTATCTATATCATGATATTTAATTATTTTAGTCACCATATGACCAAACTTGATTGGCATGGTTCGAAGAATTTTCTCCGCCACCTTACTTTGAGGAAGTTTATCTCAATATACCCTCATCTTATTGATAAGATTAGTAACATAAGAAAAATATTGTTCTACACTTTCTAAGTTAGACATTTCATATCTTTCATATTCTCTGTGCAAGATTGCAATTTAGATTTACATATTTTCGTCACTCCTTTATATGACAACTTCACAATGTCTTGTGCTTTTTAAGCAATTTTGAGATTTCTGTTTTGCTAAAAATTAAGTAATCTACACCTTGATGGATTTGGGATAACACCAATTGGTCATTCCTTTGAGTTGCATCAATGGCTTTATGTTTTAAACTTAGTTCTATAAATTTCCAAAAGCTTGTAAATGGGTAGATATTAAAAGTTTCCAATAATTATAATCATGTTTTCCATTAAATTTAGGACCTGACCAAATAATATTAAAATTGGTTGACGTCTCTCATTCTTAATTTTAAGCTGAATATAAAATATATTTGTTACTGTAAGAACTTTTTTTGTTAATTAACACCATATTTTTTTTTATCTACTAACACTCTTAATCTCACAATATACAAGCTAGATCTAACAAGCCCTAATAATAGTTAGATATTATTTTCACAAACTCATGTAATGGAAACAATTTATAAAGAAAACGTAAACGTTTGACTTTGTAAATTAATAGCCATCATGTCTATTTGTTGCTTTCAATTATTTTAATATTTTAATTACAGTAATTATAAATATAGCTCTTGATTTAATTATTACAAATAGAATCATTAAGTAACTATAAGTTGTTATTTTACAAATATCTTAAATTAATATGGACATGTTGATTCATGGAGAATTTATTTTTCAAAATAGGAAAATGTGAAAGAAGTTATAGTACTCGTAGGACAAATAAAGAAGACAAGAAGTTTGGTTTTGTCATATTCAAGAAGAAGTTTGGTTTTGTCATATTCAAGAATGTTTTTAAATTTGAAAAAATAGAAAAGAATTTTAAAACCTTTTAAACGGAGATAAACTTCCTAAATTCTTAAGAGGGGTAAAAAGATTGAGTAAGATGTCACAATCTTAAAATGAATTATATTTTACCAATCATAAAACATAATGTGAATTTAAATCAAATTATATTATTCTATACAAATATAAAACAACAATAAGGAAAATGATACTAATAAACAAATAAACTAGATAAATGAATAATTAAAATAGAAAAAATGCAATAGGATGAAAATGTGGACAAATCATATCTAGCCTCCTAAAGTGAAAATAAAATATCAGAAAAATAAACCAAAAACACCAATATCCACTTTATTCATGGAAAAGAAAGCATATCATAAATTTGTTTGTTTTTGGTAATGTGAGCATAAAAAAGGAATGAAAATAGGAGGGAAAACAATAACACAAAAAGAAAAACAAAGAACAAAAAGGAACGTAGAAAAATTAAGGGTAAAGAGCCTCGAACAAAAATGAGAAAAAAAATAAGAAAGAAAGAAGAAAGACTGATAGTAAGAAGATTGAAAGAGATTGAGAAGAGTATGACCCGTATCTCATTTAATCATAATGAAGTAAAAGTCTTTTTTATTCTCTTATGATTTTAATCCTAAATATTTTTTGTGAATATGTCATACCATTTCCTTATTCATTCCCATGATTATGTAGTTTATAAACACATACTTGTACCATTTGAACTTTAAGATTAGAGGACTTATGTAGCAGGGTCATTTTGTATGTACTTTAGTTTGACTATCATGAAAATCTTAACTAGAATTTGATCTTTTTCTTGGTATCTTACATCTAGTAGACTCTTGTCGCAACCGAGGCTGCAACGGAAAAAAAATGCAAAACAAAAAATGAGAAACAGAAAAAATAGAGATTGGAGGAGTCACCACCAAGAATTTTAAAGAATACTGAAAAATTTTGAAAAAAGAAAAAAAAAAGAAAAGAAAAAATGGTTAGCTAGTCAGATCCGAGTTCAAAAGTCTAATTACGTGTGGGGAAAGGTATTAGCACTCCCACAACGTCCGTAAAAGCGATTACTCTAAATTGTGCAAAAATAAAGTTTCTTTTCATTCCTAAATTTGATATTATTTGTTTTTATTTTTTCAAATAATGGGAGAAAAAGTTTTAAAGTAATCAGACTAGACAAGTTTTGATTGTAACACCCTCAATTTTATTACTCTTGGATAAAGGATATCTCGCTTAAGCGATATAGATCTCGCTTAAGCGACGTAGGATTCCCTAAAATAGGACGTTTTGAACTCCCTCGTTTAAGTGAGATGAGTCTTGCTTAATTGAGAATGGGATAGCATTGCCCTAACGGTCCTCTCGCCCACGCTAGAGAGGGATCTCGCTCAAGCTGGGAGCAGCTCGCCTAGGCGAGATAGAGCTTGCTCAGGCGAGGAGTCGCAGAAAAGATAGGTTCTCTCTGGACTCAATCTCGCTCAGGCAAGGTATAGCTCGGTTAGGCGAGATTGTATCTCGCTCAAACAAGAGTGTTCTCGCTCAAGCAAGAATATCAGAAAAATGGGTAATCTCGCTGTCTGGTTGTCTCACCCAGGTGAGGAAGGCTCACCCAAGCAAGGATGAGAGCTTGCTCAAGCAAGAATTTTATCGCTCAAGTGAGATCGCGTGAGTTTAGAAGGATATTTAAGGAACCTTAGCCTAAAAAACGTTCATTTTCTCACCAAATGTTCTTCTATTTTCATTTTCTTTGTCTTCTTTCCTTCCTCTCTCTAAAGAGAACTCTCTAGGACTTTGAATATCTTCCAGATCCGAGCTCAAATATCGATTTCATTCGAATCTAAGAAACTTCATCTTTTGGATGATATCTCCGTGGATACCGTGGAACCTCTCCGTAAATCCTTCAAAAAAACTAGTTTTGAGGAACTGTTGTAACACCCTCATTTTGTAATTTATTATTATTCTAATTAATGTTAGTTATTTGAAATTAGAAGTGTTTAATTGATGTAAACTATAGGATATCTCGCTGTAGCGAGAATGAGGCCGTGAAAATAGAACATTCTGGAGCCCTCTCGTTGTAGTTAGAATCTCTCGCTGTAGCGAGGATACTCTCGCTTTAACGAGGAGCTCTCGCTGTAGCTAGAATGACAGACAGCAAAGGAAGAAAACTTTTGATCTTTTCGCTGTAGTGAGAAAGTCTCAAGTTTGGAGATATTTAAAGAACTCTCACCCTAAAATCTTCATTTCCATCGAAATCACATATCTCTCTCCATCCTTTTTTCTCTCTCTCTCTCCCTTCTCAGAGAAAACTTCCATTAACTTTGGATCTCCTTCAGATTTGAGCTCAAACATCCGTTGTTCTCGGATCTAAGTAAGTTTCTAGAGCTCATCCTTTGAATCTCCTTCCTATTTCTTTTTTCTCTTTTTCATAATAGAAATATACCTTGTGATGTTAAGAATAACTCTTGTCTTTGGGTAGTATTTTAGATCGAGACGTGGAGTTTCTCTTTAGAGCACACAAAGAACATAGTTTTTGAGATCCATTTCAAGGTAAGGGGAGTATTCTCGAGCTTTAGTTTTATATACATATATAGTGATCTTAGGAGAATCTGAGTAACCTATTTTAGTAATAATTTATAATTTCTATGAAATCATATGGTGAAAATGTATTTTGATATAAAGAAACGTTTTGGGTTTATTTTAAACTAATAACACCATATTTTTAGAGAAAAATATGGGTTTTGTAACACCCCAAATTTTGTAATATTAATTATTATCGTTTATATAAATCTAATTGCATATATATGTGTGTATAAGTGTAAATGAATGTTGTAAATTTGCATTGAATGTGTAATGATGGTGTTTTTCTGTGTAATGAGTATGAATGTTGTGTGTATGTGTGTGTATATATATATATGTGTGTGTGTGTGTGTGTGTGTGTGTGTGTGTGTGTGTGATTGATTGGATTGGACTGGTTGGGCTGAAAATAGGCTAAGTGCCTGGTGCAGGGAGCTCTTGCTGTAGCGAGAGGGCTCTGGGAGGAAAGGAAGAAATTGTCGCCTTCTCGCTGTAGCGAGAGAACGACAGAGGGGACTGCATTTCTGGGTTCCATCTTACTGTAACAAGAGGGTCTCGCTGTAGTGAGATTCTGCAGAAACCAAGGTACAGTTTCGTCTGAGATTTTTGTTATAGCGATAGAGGGCGTCGCTGTAGCAAGAACTCCATTTCTAGGAAATCAAATAAGGCATTTCAACTGTTCCCCAGTCACCTATGCAATGCCTCGCTGCAGCGAGGCATCTCTCGCTGTAGCGAGAGTGTCGCGACTAGATGGGTTTTAAAAAGGGGGTTTAAGGTTTAGGAATCTCAAAATCCCTTCGATTCTCTCAACCCAAAACCCTTTTCCACCAATTAAATTGCCTCCAAATCCATTCGGGAGCTTGATTGAAGGTTGAATCCGTATGAGGAATGTTTGGAGGTAAGTTTTAATGACTAGGATTTCAGTTTCTTGCCCCATTCTCTATTTTCTTGATTTCCTTGGGTTTTCATGGAGTTTCTCCATGTGTTTAGACCGAGATCTGTGTGGGAAGCACGTCTGAGGTTGAGTTCGAGTGTGGGTCTTCAATCCAAGGTAAGGGGGGAACTCTACCCTATCTCATTGTTGTTATTTTGTTGAATATTGCTATGAGATTGAGATAGAGGATAGCGATTATGTGTTGGATGAAAATGATGTGCAATGTTATGTGTGTTGAAATAGTTAGGCCCCGTGGGGGTGGTTGTGTGTGATGAGATGTCATTGATTGGTGAATTAATGTTATCGTGAATAAATGAAGGCTATGTGCCATATATTGTGGATAAAAGGGGGGTTGTGTGCCGTGTTACATGAATTAAATACGGGTTGTGTGCCATGTGTAAGCATAATTATTGTATGTGTGAATGAAATGTATGTGAATGGGGTGTGTTGGCACCGTTATAATGTGTTGTGAATGGTTCAGCGATACACTGAGGTCTGGAAGATGAGGACGGTAGAAATACCTTGGGGAGGAGAGAGTGGTGGTGACATCGACTGTGGAACGGGTGCACCACGGGCCACACTCTCTCTTCCTGACTAGACCTCTGACCACTACCTTTGTTGAGTGACTCGTGACTGCCCACGTGGTATCTGTGAGGTGAGGGTAACCGACGACCATCTATAGTGAAATCTGTGATCACAATGCCACAGTGAACATGGCTAGTGTGCAATAAGTTCACAGAACTATTATTTGTTAATTATATATATATATATATATATATGATTGTTTGGTGCCATGAGTGCACCGGTGACAAATTGAAATGAAAATATTGTTTATGTGTACTGTGCGTGAAGTATAGGCAAGGTGAGACTCTATGATAGTTGTGTATTAAGTATGTAGAGTACTCACCCTTACATTAATTTTTCAGGTAATCAAGACGATCAGCACCAGACTCAGTGAAGGGACGGATGGACTGCTATAGAACTTAGATTTTATTTTGAAAATGTTGTAATTGAACTAATCCTGTAGCAGTTATTTGATATTAATTTGTAACCCTTCTCTTATTTTGAAATATCTTATGAAAATTTGGTTATTCGAATTTGCGAAATTATTATTTAATTGAAATTAAAGTTTAGGTGTTATAGGCTTGAGTAGCATTAAGAGGTTTTAGAACTGAGTTAGTTAAGATGTATATGAGTTAAGTAATAAAAGACACAAAATAATGAACTTTAGGTTAGAAGATTATATTGAGATTGTAGGAGTTGGGCTGAGTCCGAAGGTGTCCGACCTTCGACATATTATACTGATTGTATGGTGTGATATTGTGTGGTAATCTCTGTGCTAAGTTTAATGAATTGTATTGATTGCATGATGTGATATTGTATGATAACTTTATATGTTGGACTGGCATGATGCAACAAGTATATATATGATTTGATAGCTAAAATGTATACAATATGAGCAGAATCATAGGAATGATTGAAGTGTTGGTAGATTTTGAAAGCATGTAATATATGAATGAGTAATGGGAATATGACTGAGAAAGAATATGATGCATGATTATAATGCATGAGTCCAAGTAACTTGAAACAGGGTGATTACGATATAAATTATAGCACATTGAAGGGCGTGTTATCATATATGTTGTAATCCATGAATTTGTATAAATTGTGACTCATGAATCATCACATGCTGATTGATAGAAAGAATGGGAAATGAGAAATATTGAGAAAGAGAAAGAGAACAAATATAGATAGTACAGTGATACACTGAGGTATAGAGTTAAGGAGAAGATTTAGAAAATCTTGTAGAAATGAGGATGGTGAATGTTAACAATAAAAAGGGTGCATAATAAATTATTGAAAATAAACATTTACAGGCCACACTCTAAATAGGGATTTATGTGAAATGTTATATTTGAATGTGTGTATATATACGTATGTGAACAATAGGCTTGCTAACATATGTATGTGTTTATCTAGATAAGAAAATGACGAGTAGAGATAGATCAGTTGAAGCCACTGCTAAGTCTCTGGCGAATGTAGCTCAAGTGTTAGAACCCTTAATGTATGATCAGAATGTAGAAGTAGCTAAAGTCATGGATTACCGACGTTTATGAAGCATCGTCCTTCAAAGTTTGAAGAAGAGTTTGACCTAGAAGGAACCTGGAAATGGATTGCAGAGATGGAACGAGTCTTTAGTACAATGGATTGTCGAGAAGAACATAAAGTTGACTGTGCTACATTTATGCTTATTGGAAAGACGGAAGATTGGTGGAAGATCATAAGTGAAACTTTGCCAAAAGAAGGTGGATTCATCACTTGGGATGCATTTAAGACAAGTTTCTTGGAGAACCATTTCCCAGGAGATCTGAAGAAACAAGAGGAAAGGGAATTTCTTAGATTAAAGTAGGGAGAGATGTCAGTTAAAGAGTATGCCATAAAATTTCATGAACTGATGAAATATTAGATTTAATTTCAGCAAGAGAATGATGACAGAGATTGGTGTAAACGATTTGAGAATGGACTAAGGAGTGACCTTCGCAAAATAATCAATATCTTTCAACTAACGGATTTACCAACATTAGTGAGCAATTGTATAATGTTGGAAGATAGCTAGAAAGAGGAGTTAGTAAATGATAAAACCGAAGAGTTACTTGAACAAGGAAAGAAGTTTGTTAGATTTCAGAAAGAGTCTTACTCGAATACCACTGAATAATGGGTAGGGAGAAAGACACCTTATATTAGCAATCACAATAACTCTAAGAACACTTATAGCAAGGCTAGATGTTTCCGATGCAAGGGACCTCATATAGTCAAAGATTACCCACAACCACCTGCTAAGTGTAATTATTGTGGAAGAATGAGGCATAAGGAAAGTGTTTGTTGGCGTGCACCTCAAAGAAGTGGAAGCATTGGTGAAATTAAGAAATCCACATCTAAGGACACGAATCCCTTAGATTCAATAAAATGTTTTAGATGTAGAGGATCACATTGAGTAAGGAGTTGTACACAACCACCTGTAACGTGCAACCATTGTGGAAAGACAGGACATTCAACGGATGCTTGTCGATTTGCATCATGAAGAAATGAAGGTACAAGCAGAGGCAACAAGCTAGTGTCCAAAAGTCAATAATTCTCTAGGTTCAGGAAATGCTATCCTTGTAGAAAATCTCGTTTAATGGAGCAAGGTACAAAATGAAATTGTGTTGCTACATCAAGAGAAGTAGGGACGTGTAATTTAGTCACTATGTATGTATCGACGTTATTAGAATCCTGTCGTTTTGTTGTAACTCTAAATTCTGTATATAAACTCCTTCATGGCACAAGAACTTTTCTTTTGTCTGTAACTTGTGACCATATAATATCCTTGTAATTATCCTCCTCAATGAATCAATTGATGTTTAAACTCCTGATCAATTATTCTACATCCTTTCAAAGTGAATCTTTACTGCTAATTTAGATCGCCAACCTTTTTCTATTAAATCTTCATGTAAGGAATGAATCAGTTTCGTTCAATCATGTCCTTTGATACAAGGATAAATCCTAAATTCTAGATACTTATGTATCAGTAGCTTACAAACTTTTGTTTAAGAGTTATTTCAAAGAAATATATGAAAGATCGGAATATTTGTAACCTGTTTCTTCTTAAGGATGAAATCTTTCAGAATAAAAGTACTTTGATATAAGAGAAATTTCTAAGGTTGTTTTGGGAAAAGTAATGGAGCTATTGTATAAGGATAACTCGAACTCGTTATTGATTTTATGATAGGATTTAGTCCGATGATGACAGCATAACCTCGTATTTCAACTGTGAAGCATTTAAAGTAAGAAAATAAGAGGGAAGCATTCTTATTGGAATGGTTAATGGTAGTGATGTTCAACATTGGACTTGCCTAAACTTTTTAGTTAAAATGAATGGAAATATGTCATATCCCTTTACCGATGAATTGGTCAAAATGTGTTCCAGTAAGTGAATAACATAAATTGAAGTCTCTGGTTAGAAGGAAATTGTCTACATAAATGTCAATTTTGAACCTTACTGGACTTGGAAATAGAAGTGTTAAGACAAGAAGTCATTAAGTATGTTTTGGGTAAATAAAACAACATGAGGAAAATCTACTGATGCATAATTGAGATTTAGTGATAACAAGGCTTGTACCAAGGTTCATGGGCGTTGCATTGATAGAAGAGATCGATAATCATAACAGTCTAAGTATATGTGGGTAATACAAGATTGAAGGAATGGTGAAATAAGTGAATAAAATTTTGGGAACAATTATGACTTAGAATAATCGTATCAATCTGATAAGGCAAAGGTTGTAAAGGTGATGAGAAACGAGAAGTGAATATATGTCTAAGTAATGGCACCAAAGGAAGTGTTAACTGAGGAAGAATTTGAAAGTTTGAATCTAACAATAGGAGTGTGGTATGTTTTTCCTTGAAGTTACATAGGTAAGTAAAATCATTTCAGTGCAGTTGGAAATATATGTATGATGTTAGGTGGTATGAAAGGAAAATAAAGGACATAAGGTCCTAGTATAATGTTAGTCGACTCATCAAATTCACCGGTAGAATATGTAGTCTTTGGTGTGGAAGAAAAAGGATAAGTACAATGTTGGAAAAAGTTTAATAAATAAACTGGAATTTGGTATTTCAAGAAAGGTCTTATTAATTATTGGATATGTTAAAGTTTTGAAATTTTGAGAAAATTCGGAAATATGGGTATTAGTAAGTGAATTTCAAGGATGAAATTCCTAAAAGGGTGGAAGAATTATAATACCCTCAATTTTATTACTCTTGGATAAAGGATATCTCACTTAAGTGATATAGATCTCGCTCAAGCGATGTAGGATTCCCTAATATAGAATGATCTGGAATCCCTCGCTCAAATGAGATGAGTCTCGCTTAAGTGAGAATGAGATAACGTTGCCCTAACGGTCCTCTCGCTCAGGCTGGGAACAGCTCGCCCAGGTGAGATAGAGCTCACTCAGGCAAGATTGTATCTCGTTTAAGTGAGAGTGTTCTCACTCAAGCGAGAATATCAGAAAAATGGGTAATCTCACTGTCTGGTTGTCTCGCTCAGGCGAGGAAGGCTCGCCCAAGAGAGGATAAGAGCTCGCTCAAGCAAGAATTTTATTGCTCAAGTGAGATTGTGCGAGTTTAGAAGGATATTTAAGGAACCTCGGCCTCAGAAACGTTCATTTTCTCACCAAACAATCTTCTCTCTTCATTTTCTTTGTCTTCTCTCCTTCCTCTCTCTAAAGAGAACTCTCTAGGACTTTGAATCTCTTAGAGATTCGAGCTCAAACATCGATTTCATTCGAATCTAAGAAACTTCATCTTTCGGACGATATCTTTGTGGATACCATAGAACCTCTCCGTAAATCTCTTAGAAAAACTAGTTTTGAGGAACTGCTATCAGGTAAGGGGAGTATTCTCGAGTTTTAATTTTATATATACATATATATATATATATATATATGGTGAGCTTAAGAGAATCTAAATAACCTATTTTGGTAATAATCTATAATTTTTACGAAATCATATGGTGAAAATGTATTTTTGGTATAAAGAAAGGTTTTGGGTTCATTTGAAAATAATGAAATCAGATTCATAGAAAAAGATATGGGTTAGAATAGCTTTAATAAGTTTTAGAACTAAGTTCCTTAGAATGATGATGAGTTAAGTAATAAAGGATATAAAATAATGAACTTTAAGTTAGAAGACTATATTGAAATTGTACGAGTTGGACTGAGTCCGAAAGTGTTTGACCTTCGACATATTCTACTGATTGTATGGTGTGATATTGTGTGATAATTTATGTGCTAAGATTGATATACTGTATTGATTGTATGGTGCGATATTTATGGTAGTTTCTATGATAGACTGACATGATGCAATAAGTATAGATATGATATTGATAGCTGAAATGTATCCAAATTGGATAAATTCACATGAATAATTGAAGTGTTGATTGATTTTGAAAGTATGTGATATATGAAAGAGAAAAGAAAATATGTTTGAGAAAGAATGAAAGGCATGATTATGATACGTGGGTTAAAGTAACTTGAAAAGGGTGATTATGATATATATTATAGCACAATGAAGGGTGTATTATAATATCTATTGTGATGCATGAACTTATATCAATTGTAACTCACGTATTATGACATGTTAATCAGTAAAAAGGATATGGAAATGAAAAATAATGAGAAAGAGAAAGAGAATAAGTATAGATAGTACAATGATACACTGGGGGAATAGAGTCCAGAGAAGATTTGAAAAATCTTAGGGAAATGAGGATGGTGAATGCTAATGATAAAAGGGTGCACGATAATTTATTGAAAAATAGACATTCACAAGCCACACCCTCATTTCCTGACAAAGCTCTTGACTATACCTTTGCTAAAAGAGGTTGAGGCGGCACACGTGTATCTGTGATGTTGCAGCCCACCAGCAGCTATCTATGCTATGAAGTCCTCAAAAGATCCCAGGGACAATTATTATGAAAGTGTTATAGATATGAAATGGTATAGAATTTGTATGATTATAATATATGTATTCGTAACAGATTGATTTATGTTGTTATGATATGTGTGTTGCAGTACATCGACGAGTGTGACTGGAACACATGTATTATGACATATTAATTAAGATGATATGATACATGTATTATAACATACAGGTCAACATAGAAATGTATGTATAATGAATGGATTGTTGTATATGCTCTGATTGATGGTTATCTTATTATATGTGCTTAAATATTATGAGTATAAATGTGAATTCGGTACTATTTATAATGAATTAGATTAGGATATTAGGTAATAACTTTAGTTTCTTTTGAAATAATTTATAATAAAATAGATTTAGTAAGCAGGAAATAATCATTATTACTAATATATTTTAGGTAATGAAGAAAAAGAAATAGAGATGGTTGATCTGTTTTAGGGTCATACTCGTCTATAATTAATTTAATATATTAAATATACAATTTTATCTATGTAGTTATATTTCATCGACAACGAAATGTTAATTTGATAGATTTTGTAAATTTTACAAAATTTTATTAATGTGTATACTCGAATTGTATCAATTATTCAAAGTTGTACAATTTTTACAAATTTTTCTTAATCGTGTTTTTAATAATATAAGTTATTAAAGTAAATTATTTATATAAAGAGAAGGATGTTACATTGATCTCTGCTCCTACGTATTCCTTAGCACTCTAAGGAAATCAGAACTACTTTAGTTCTGAAGAGAATATATATATATATATATATATATATACACACACACACCTTTCTTTCTAAAAGGTGTTTGAAAAATAAAAGTTATCCTTTGAGAGTGTTAAAAAAATTCAAAGAAAGACTTATTTATAGCTTTATAGAAATAAGTTGGAAATTTTTATTTTTATGTTCTTATGCCTTGTGAATGATAGAGTAATCTATACATCACTATGTTTAATTGTTGTATAATAAAAAAATTATTTTTAGAAAAAAATTATAAGAAAGGACAGGCATGCATTTATTATTTTAAGAATTATAATAATTCACATGTACAAAATACTATATAATGTAGCTAAACTTGTACTCTTACGATTTATAACATGCAAATGATAGAGTAGTCTATACATTGCTTATTGTAAATCATTAAGTGAATTAAAAAAATAGTAATATGTATTTTATTATTTCTAAAATAAAATATTGAAGAATTTATAATTGAAGACATTTATTTAAAACAAAATTTGTTTATTCCATTTTTGTTGTAAACATTTGAGAAGGAAAAAAAAATTACATGTTCAAATTTATAAAATATGAATGATGTGCTAATGTATATATAGGTACTAGGAATTAAAAAAAATAATTTTCCTTTAAAAATATTAGGAAATTATCTTCTTTTAAGTCAACTTTTGTAGGCTGTAAATGAATTCGGTATTTTAACGTTAGATTATGAATTTTAAACTCATCTATTAGATAACAATTTATAAACGAGAGATTAGAATAACAATTGTAATAGACTACATTGATTACCTATTTATTATTATCCTTTGCCAGAATTTGATTTCAACTTCCTTTTTTCTTTTTTATGAACAATAATAACTTTTGATCTATAAATTCCTAACTATGTAACATACTACCTTGTTATTGCGGTGTCTACCAACTAAGTCGTGAATTAGTTCGAATGGGCCAATGGAGGAGCAAATTAAGAGTAGTGGAAAAGATTTGATGCATCTAGACTCACTATAAAATTTGAATTCTCGATCATTCAATATTAACGTGGTTTACTTAGTGCTTATGCTAAGGGGATGACTTGGTTGCCCCTTTTTTATATGCCTCTAAAATTTTCAATAGATCCCGGAATCAATACAATAAAATGGTTTAGGTTTTATTTTATTTTCCTTTTAACTTAAGTTCGTATTTTAAATACCAAAGCAAGTTAACTTGTAGATCATTTTTAAAAATGATTTATATTTTCAAATATTAAAATTTCAATTTAACTTGTAAGAAAAATTAATTATTTTATGCTTTCCAAAAAGAAAATTAGAATAATTACTTACAGATTATTATTTAGAGATTATTTTGTACTTTCTAGAAATCGAATTATGTTACCTTATTTTCAGGTTTCTTTAAAAAAAAAATTACTTCTGAAAAGATATTGATCGCAATTTGAAAAATTAAATTCTTAAAGTTGTGTTTTAATACGATGATATGAGCAAGGAACCTTCAACTTTTTTTTTTTTTTTAAATCTTAAATCACATCCTTTAAAAGTATGAAAACAAAATAGTTAACCATGAATATAGTATAATAAAGACGGAGAAGATGCGTTCGCTCCCTGAAGCGTTTCTTGCAGAGATTTAAACAAGGGATTGTTCAAGTGCGAAAATTAATGTGATATTCTTCTGTGAAGGTTTTTTGAATAAGGTCACAACAATTGCAACAAACCCAAAATCAACATTGCAACAAAAGCTAGAGAAATCGCTACAATTACTTACTTAGATAACAGAGAACGGTGACTTTGTTAAGAAGAGCAAGAATCTTCTTCCCTTGCAAGTGTATTAGATGCGAAGTCCTAAAAGAATACCCAAGATCCCTCCATATCCGTGCAAGAAAAATAAGCCAGCCAAAAACCTCAAGAAAACCCCCCTTCTAATCCTCTCTCTTCAAGAAAATTCCTCTCAATGTAAAAAGCCTGCGAGACAAGAAAAGAAAATATTCCCAGATACCAGAAACCGTCTTCTTTTTTTTTTCTTAGGAAAGTCCTCAAAAGCTCTTTTATATAATTTTTTTATTTAAAAAATTATTTTTCTGTTATAAGATGAAGAATATATTATTCTATTATATTATAAATAAATTTATTAAACTCGATAGTACTGAATTATTTTTTAGAAGAGAATTTTTATTTCTATTTTATTTTTTATGTATTTTATTTAGTATTTTACTTATTGTAATTTTATTTTCTTTATTTTATGTCATTTTAAAAATTATTTATTTTACAAGTTTTATTTAAAAATATCATTTTTATTTTGGACTAACATACATATCTAAAAATTATATTTAAACATTTAAATTAATCAAATGGATAAAATAGTGTATTCACAACTCTATTGTTGTGACTAACATTAGAGATTGAATTTTAATTCTAATGACCTTTTAAAATTACAAATATTTTTGATAAGTCTTTAAACATAAAAGAAAGTCTATATCCTTAGGATAGACCTATAGATAACTCAAAATAAGACACAAACGGGGTGTATTTTTTTATCATTTTTTTTAGAAATGATGTGAATTATTAGTCCATAATTTTATATTCTTTTTAAAGAAGAGAGATTTTGCTATCAATTAGAATAATTTTAAAGGAGCCTATGATTCAAATGATTCTCTATGTCAACTATCATCACATACTATTACTTTCATTTCATACATCATTGCATAGTATTTTTCCAAGGGACTTGCTTAAAAGTAAAGTTAGGATAATGGTTCCCATATTTTTTACATTATCATATATTTATATGAATCTTTATCTTTTTAGGTATTAATTTTGGTTTTAAAAAAATGGATAATAATTTTCAACAAGACCATTAAAGAGGTAATGATTGATACTTTTCTTGCATCATTATGCATTCTTTTATATATTTTTTCATTGCTATAAGTGTCTTGTCAATTATTGATCAATTTACAATCAATGTTGATTGTTCATGGGCAAATATATCCGTCAAAAAGTAATAAAGTAGTTACAAAATAAGCATTGTTTCTAAATGTTAAAAATCTCTTAATTCAATTGTTTACACTTAAAAGATATGAAATCAAATAAAATAAGAATTCAAATATGAAAGTAATTAAAAAAGAATTAAAATAGTGCAACCTTTAATTAAAAAAAACTAATCGAGAATAACTAAGGGCATATGATTTCACTTTTACACTTTTCTATGTTTATTTTTAGATTAATTTTAATTTTGGTTTGTAACACCCTACTTTATAAACCATCAATTAGAGAATTAGTGATTTTTTTTATACTAATAATCTTCTCCTCTTACATAATATATCGCAAAAATAAACTTTAACAAGCAAATTTTCAATAACACATTTCAAAATTTTGTCATTGGACAAAGTACTTAAGGTAATCTTTCATAAGTGTTTAGATATCCTTTTATAGTAATACAAAGGGCAAAATGGTCAATAAGTTCCCCGCATTACACAGCACTGTATACTAGAGAACTCAATTACCATTTCACCTAACAACATAATTACATACAGATAAAATATTAGTTACAGTTCTTCAAAATAATAAGGGCGACACCGGGGATGACTTCCTACAGAGCAGCACAAGTATAAAGGCCTATGTACAACAAAAGAATGTCTATGACTAACCTTTGCCATTATACAAAAAAGAAAGTGTTATCAGTCCTACTTCGAATCTATATCTTCAGACTCAAGAGATGAATCTCCCTCATCTGACTCCATCTTCGAGTCGCTAGACTCATCAGTGTTTAAAGGATCATAATCCTCCAGAATATCAATATCCATTTCCTCCTCCTCAGCTGGAGGGGGAATTGGTGGTGGTATGGGCTTAAAAGGATTATGGTATGGGCTTAAAAGGATTATTATTATCTAAGTCAAGGGTTAGTCTAGTCCTTATGGAAATCCACCCACGGCATTGTTGAGACTCGCGCTCAAATATGAACCTAGTAGCTCACGGACCATGATATACGGTAAGAGCACAATCAGGTACAGGAGAGTTTGTACAGTGGGATCCTCGACGATAGGTAGCAAGCCTGAGTCTTTTAGGGCTTCCAACCACTACCCTTCTTATCCCCAAGTCCTCCCTCAGGGCCTCCCAATCGTATTCCCAGAGTCTATAGTCTCTTATTCTCCATTTTGCAAAAAATACCATTTTCGGATGAGTAATGTATGAGTTCCTAAGTGGTTTTTCTTAGAAAAGTCTCATATTCCCAAATTCCTAAATTTGTTTGAGAATGATTAAAAAATTTTCTAAGTCTGAATATTTTTCAAAATTTTAACAGTTTCCCCTGTAATACGAACTTTCCAAAATTTTCCAAATACCTATTACAATCAGAAAACTTCCCAATACAGTTTATAAAGGTTCTTAATCCATCATTCAATCATTTCAATTTATTTTCACTAAACTTCCCATGAAAAACTACCATGCACATAAATGCTCACTCAAAGACAATTCATATCATATAACACAATTTATTTCTTAATGAAGTATCAAACATATATTTCCACCACCAAACACATAGGCAAACCATTATCAAAATTAAGCATATAAGGAAATCACAATCATCAATCATAACAAAATTTAGACAATTTCAACAAATAAGGTTAAACAAGTTTATGATGTAATCCTTACTACATAGCCCACCCCTTACCTGTTACGTCCACGTTTATTCTCTCCAACGCTTTAAGTTGATTTTTGACGAAATCTATACACGTAATGAAAAGCTAGTTAGAACCTTATAATTCTCTGATTTTATCTCGTGGGAATTTAAACTCATTTTGTTTTGTTAGTCCATTTTTGGTAATATGTTAAGCTCACATTCACCTTGCACTTAACTTAAAAAAATCATCCTAGGTGGTACACACTTAGAGTAGGAAGAATCCTAATGGCGAACATAGACAAGGTTCAGTATTTTTGAATTTTTGAGAGTTATATAGACTGTTTTGGCATGAATTCAAAGCCCAAATTTTAATAACGTAATTATCTACAATATTGATGAGAGGTCAAAGACTAATTCGAGATAGATTGTACAATAAAGTTGGTCAAAGTCATCACAGGAAAATTTTCAAGTAAATTGCACATGGTTCAGTGTTTTTGACATAACTCAAGATATACTTAATATTTTAACATGAGACTAGTTTCTAAATTTCAAGGATTCATTTATCTACAACTTTTATGAAGGAATTAAGTTCAAATACCCTATAGGATAGTGTCAGTTTTCAGTGGCTGTTTCTGACAGGGCTCAACTACACTAACACTCTGACCATACCTTAGTAATTCGACCATATCTCATGCTACACATAAGCTATTGACATGAAACCAATTTATAAATTTCAGGCATACAATTTCCTACAACTTTTATAGAGGAGTCAAGTCCTAATTTTACACTCATCAGTCCCAATAAATCAAAATCCGTGACTGTTGGAACAGGGCAACAGCCTAAGGTGACAGCTAGAACACCTGTTAGTAAAATGGACATAACTTGAGTTATAAATATCCGTTTGAGGTGAAACTAGTGGCTAAATTTCAAGTATTAAAAGGGCTACAACTTTCATGAAGACATAAACTCCCAATTTGTAACATCCTACACTTTGATTTAAATAAAATGAGATTTATTAAAGTATAATTGGAATAGATTTGGATGAAATTTACAAAAAAAAAAAAAGTATGATGTCATCAGTAACGCACCCTGATGTCATGCTGATGTCACATACGCATATAGTACATGTACAATCCGTGTACACTACGCGTGCAATATTTCTGGTATGAACAGTAAGGCGGTAAACAGTGTTTCTGACGTGAACAGTAAATTTTAAAAAATTTCTATAAAAAAGGGGATTCATATGAAATTTTCATTTCTTCACTCCTATCCAAGGTTCTCAAAGGTTCTAAGGCTATATCTCACCATTTTCTCTCATACTAAACCCTTCTAAACTTAGATTACCCTTCAGATCTGTGATTCTACGTTCGTTCTAAAAGGTTTCAAGTAATTTTCTCTAAGTTTGAAGTTAGATTTACCGTTCGTTTTTCCTTTTCTTCTTTTTCTTATAGATGTTCATGGTGTTCTTAGAAAAAACTTCGTTCTAGAGTTAAATCTTCGGTTAAATCTTTGTAAAAGCTTTATTTTGAGGTAAGAGGGCTCTACTTTATCATTTTCCTATGTGAACTACTTGTTTTGTGGTAGATCTGGTTGTATTCTAGAAGATCTGGGTGTGTTCTTATAAATCTGGATATATTTGAGGTTGTATATGAAATACTTGTTGATTTGATGAGATTTTAATCGATAAAATATGATTTTAATCGATGAAATATGATTATATTTGATATAGTTGATGATGTTGTATTGTTTCCTTCAAAATAAACGGTGAAAAATATTATTAATCACTGGAATATGTGTTATTTATCTTGTTGTGATTATTGTGATGAGTTTGATGAAAATAAAAGATGATAACAAGATATACGTGTGATTTGCTATGGTTAATGAGATTTGTTATAATAATATTGAGATATGTTATTGAAATGATGAAAGAAAGTATAAATATTCCATGGTTAATATGAATATGATGAGAAATATATGTGAAAAATGGGGTATGGCATATGTAATTGTTATTGTGATTGAAAAGAGTTGAGCTATGAATAGTTATAGAGATACACTGGGGTGTAGAAGATGAGGGCAATGTGAAACATCTTAGGGAAAAGATGGGTGGCAGTGACATCAACAGTGAGCGTGGGTGCACCATACGGCCACACACACTTTTCCTGACTCGGCCTCTGACCATTACCTTTGCTAAGGGAGTCATGACTGCACACATTGTATCCATGATGTGGGGCCCAACTAGCAACTATTTACAGGATTGAAACTGTGTAAGACCCGAGGTTGGGGCATCAGTGAAACTGTGATCATAGTGTCACAGTGAACGTGGCTAAACGTGCAGTGAGCGCACGTGTGTGAATTAAATGTGCAGTGAGCGTACATGTGATGGAATTTGTGATATAAATATTTATGATGAAAGTTGTTATATTATATATATACACGTTGCAACATGTGAGAAACTGTGATAAGATGCAGAGATTTATGATAAAATGATAAGTATTCTATCGTAAAAAAATATGTGTTATGTGCCAAGGTAATTGTATGTGATGTATGTGTGGTAGGGTAGAGACTCACCCTTACATAATATTTTCAGGGAACGAGGATGATCAACACTCAACTCTGTGAGTTGTAATAGATGGAGAACTTCTATAGGACTTAGCTGTGTTTGAAATATGTATTTATTGAAAGTTCTATAGCATTCATTTTGAGTAATATTTTGTAATCGTATTTATTACTTGAATCTTTAGTAAAAGCATTAGAAATATTATTTATGAAAGCTTTTTATAATGATACTTTGTATTTTTAAACTGAGTTATTTTTCAATTATTCTGCATTTGAAAATATTTTCAAGATTCTTTCATTCTTTTCCCTTATTATTTTCAAAATTGTTGTATAAATAGAATATAAAAATAAAGTGTTACACAATTCAGTCCATACAAGTCCCATAATTTAGTGAACAGTGACATGCAAATTTGGGTTCTTAGGTTTTAGCTCAAACACTTCTAATCCTCCATTTCAAGCATGATTCTAGTATCCTAGGTGTAAAACCACAACAATAAAAGCAAGATAACACCATTCTCATTCCTATCCAAGTTCATCCAAGTAAGAAGAGAAAAATTAAATAAGCACCATTTTGAAAAATAAAACCATACAAGTGTAGAGGAGAATCAGGGTAACTGACAACCACGTCGTAATAGTTTCAAACAAAACTAGATTCCTCAAACAAGCATGCAATATAAGGAGCAAACCTAGGTCATCTCACAAGGACACAAATTCATTCTATTTCTAATTTTGAACATGCAACGGTGATTAATTTAGAGGTTTGTGATTTAACGATGAATTAAAAACAAAAGTAATTCAAATGAAAGCGGATCAAGACAATGAAAACAAATCTAAAAATAAATTTGAAAAATGAATTTGAATTTAAAATTTGGAAAGAAATCTAAAATGAATAATTGAGAACAAAAATTGAAAAACAAAAATTGAAAATGAAAATTGAAACAAGAACAATTAGAACTAACACGAATTAAACTCACGAACCACAGACGCAAACTAAGATTACTATACTGAATTTATCCAAAACTCAAATGCAATAGAAAACAATCTATCGATATTACATTCAAGAACAAAAACCAAATTCAATCAAATTATGCATGCACAAATCTTAATCAAGAATTGCGGAAGGTAAAAAGACAAACTCAGAGCGCTCAATCGATATAGCAATCCACGCTTGAGACGAAATGATTTGCGATACCAAATAATTAAGAACACAGCAGGATCCGAAGAGCGCAAGCGAATGGAATAAAACAAATTTACTCTAAAAAATGAAAAATTGTCTTTACAGAAAAACAAAATTATTAAAAGGATACAAAGAAGGGTCCAAAATAAACCTTTTGACCCCTATATATACTGATCTTAAATGAAAACAAAATTAAATGAGCCAAGGCCTCTGCGAAAAAAAAAAAAGCCCTTAGTAGAAACCCTAAATATAAAAGGTAAATTTTAAGTCTGAACTTCAAAAATTAATAGAAAATAGCTCTGAACTATAAACAGCATGATCCATATGTCCAAATTGAAGTCCAAAAAGTCAGGAATCTATTGCAAAAAGAATCATCCAAAAATAAGGTCTGTAGAAAAAGTTATGACCAAAATAGTGGACAAAGGTCATAATAGAAAAAAATACGAAATATAAAGTAAAGATGACAAGTATTCATAAAAACTCTAATTTAATGCAAGAAATGCAAAAACATGCTAAATGCAATAATTAAAGAGAGAAAATGTATTTTAGAAGATGTCATAAGGCTATAAATGTGAGTATAAAATACGAATCATCAATAACAAATTTACCTCTTGAAGCTTCTCAAGAAAATCAAAGTTTGACCCTTAAAATCAAGCTTGAAAGTGAGCGTATTTGAGAGAAAAATAGAGGAAAGAACTTGCGGGAAGCTTGTTGGAGAAGAAGATTATTTTCCATGCATCTTCTCTCTCTTAATCACTTTATAAAGTCAAAATTTAATTACTTTATCAAATTTTTTAACTTAAAAATTACACTTTCGTAAATGTAAATTTTTTTTTCAGTTTAATAGGTAGGGAAAATTTTTAAAATAAGGTAGTAGAATATTTACAATAATACTAGGATGGTCACTAAAATTTTAAGTCACTCAAATTGCTCTCGGATCGGTTCGTTTCTTGTCTGCTAATTAGACATGCTGCAAAATAGAATTTTGAAATTTATCAAATTTCATTGTAAAAATTTACTTTCCAAGATCTTTTTAAGATTATTAGGCTCTTGTAAAATTTTCAAAATTTTACGGCTTTGTTTGTTATATAATCAGATTCAATTTGAAATTTATTTATTTTTTTCGCTATGATGCCCGCAAAATAGGCCAATTTTGAGTATTTCCTAAAAAATTCCTGAAAAATTCCTGAAAATCACAAATTATCTAATGAATATAAAACTCTAAAGTCACTTTAACTAATTCCTAATAATTTATTTTTAAAAAAAATTTTGACAAAAGTTTTGTCAAAATTCAGCAGATCAGGGGTACTGAGAATTAGGATATTACAACTCTCCCCCCTCAAATAAATTTCGTCCTAAAAATTTACATATTTGATGTAAACAACTGAGGATGATATTCCTTCATCTTTTTCTCTAATTCCCAAGTAGTATTCCCATCTCCCACTCCATTCCAAATAACCTTAACCAAAGCAATTTCTTTTCCACAGAGTTGTTTAATTCTTCGATCAGAGATTTGGATAGGCTGTGCTTCATAAGTAAGATTGTCTCTAATTTGTACAATGTCTGGCTCAAGTATATGAGAAGGGTCTGAAATGTATTTTCATAATTGTGACACATCGAAGACATTGTGGATGTTGGAAAGAAAAGGGGGTAGAGCCACTTAGTAGGCTATTGGACCAATCCTCTTCAATATTTGTTAGGGGCCAACGAACTTGGACGTGAGTTTTTTTAACTTCATTTCCCGTCCAACTCCAGTTGTAGGTGTGACTCACAAAAACACGTGATCTCCTTCTTAGAACTCCATAGGCTTTCTCCTTTTGTCATAGTAGCTTTTCTGTCGACTTTGAGTTGATCTCAGTTTCTCTTGAACTAATTTAATCTTCTTCGTGGTCTGTTGTACCAATTATGGACCTAGGAGTAAGTTTTCACCTGTCTCAAACCAACACAATGGTGTCTGACATTTCCTCCCATAAAGAGCTTCAAATAGGGCCATCCCAATGCTAGCATGAAAACTATTGTTATATGTAAATTCAATTAGTGGCAAGAACTTATCCCAGCTTCCTTTGTGATCCAACACACAAGCCCGCAATAAGTCCTCCAAAGACTGGATGATTTGTTTTGATTGTCCATTAGTCTGAGTATGATAAGCAGAGCTTAGCCGAAGCTTTGTTCCAAGGGGTTGATGTAAACTTATCTAGAACCTTAAGGTAAAACGAGGGTCTCTATCTGATACAATACTAGCAGGTATGCCATGCAATCTTACCACTTCCTTAATGTACAACTGAGTTAGCTTCTCCAAGGAATAATGAACGTTGATGGTAATAAATGAGCACATTTTGTCAATCTGTCAATTATTACCCACACAGAATCATGACCAGTTGGTGTTCGAGGAAATGAAGTTACAAAGTCCATAGCTATGCTATCTCATTTCCATTATGGCACATCTAATGATTGTAACATCCCTAAAGGTCTTTGATGTTCTACTTTCGCTTTTTGACACACCAAGCAGGCTGCAACATACTTTGCCACTTCCTTTTTCATTTCAGGCTACCAGAATAGTTTCTTCAAATCTTGATACATTTTTGTTGCTCCGGGATGAATGCTCATGTTACTCTTATGTGCTTCCTCCAAAATGGTCTTTCGTAATTCCTTACGAGAAGGAATACAAAATCTTCTTTTAAAACTCAAAATTTCATCTATTCCTTCCACAAATTCTATTTCCTTCTCTTGTTTAGTTAATTCTTTCTTCTCACAGAGAAAAATGTCCTCAGATTGAGCTTCTTGTACTTGTCGTAGAAAATCATTAGTGATAGTGAGAGTACCACACACAACACTTTTGGGACAGAACTTCATTGCTAAATTTAGACTTTGGAATTCTTCTATCAATTTCATTTATCCTATCATCATAAATGCTGCATGTAAAGATTTCCGACTAAGTACATTCGTAATTCAAACTCAGTCCTTCAAGAATTCCATTCACCGTCTTTGACGCATATTCCATTCCTTTTGATCAAAGAGATATTTCAAGCTCTTGTGGTCACTATACATTATGAATCGTGCTCTATACAAATAGTGTCTCCAAATCTTCAGAGCAAACACTACTGCGGCTAATTCTAAATCATAGGTGAGATAATTTATCTCATGTAGTCGTAGTTGTCGAGAGGCATACGCAACTACTTTTCTATCTTGCATCAGTACGCAACCCAATCGTAATTTAGATGCATCACAATACACTTCAACGTTCTTGTTAGGTTCTGGCAAAATTAACACTGGTGAGGAAGTAAGACGACTCTTCAATTCTTGAAAGCTAGACTCACATTGTGGGGTCCCTTTCGTGTTAACTTGGTAAACGGGTAGGCCAATCAAGAAAAACCTTCAATAAACCTTGAATAATATCCTGCTAATCTCAGAAAAATCCTTATTTCAGTGACTGTCTTTGGTTGTTCCTACTTCAAAACTGCCTCAACCTTAGCTGGATCAACAGTTATTCCTCCTTCATTAATGCCATGTCTAAGAAAATTCACTTTATTTAGCCAAAACTCATACTTGGACAATTTTACGTACAATTGCTTTTCCTTCAAGATTTGTAGCACAATTCTTAAGTGCTCAACATGCTCCTCTGTGCTCTTGGAGTATATAAGGATTTCATCAATGAATACAACCACAAACTTATCCAGAAAAGGATGAAAATTCTGATTCATATAATCCATAAACACAACTAGGGCATTGGTCACTCCAAAAGGCATAACCAAATACTCGTAGTGTCTGTAGCGTGTTCTAAAAGCAGTCTTTGGTATATCCTCATATCGTACTCTAATCTGATGATACCCTGATCTTAAATCGATCTTTGAAAATATTGTTGCCTCGCGTACTTGATCCATCAAATCGTCTATTCTTAGCAATGGATATTTATTCTTAATCATCACTTTATTTAGTTGTCTGTAGTCAACACATAGTTGCATGCTCTCATCCTTCTTTTTCACCAACAGTACTGCTGCTCCCCATGGTGACACACTCGGCCTAACAAATTGCTTCTCCAAGAGTTCTTTTAGTTGCTTTTTAAGTTCTGATAGTTCCAACGGGGATATTCTATATGGGGCTATAGAAATAGGTCTCACTCCTGGTACCAAATCAATGCTGAATTCTAATTCTCATTCTGGAGGTAATCCTGGAATATCATCAGGAAAAACATCAGGAAATTCTCTCAATACTGGCAAATCATCTAACTTTTCTCTCTTTCCTTCTATCAGTAAGGACATTACAAATCCCCGAACTTCTTCCTTTAAGGAAAAATCTTTGTAGTTGGCACTTTGAATCCTTAACTGCTCAGAATTGTCGTGTTCAAAATCTCTAAACACAACAGTCTACCTATAACAATCTATGATGACATGGTTGTCAAATAACCAGTCCAATCCCAAAATAACCTTCAATCCTTTTAAAGGAAGACAGAAGAGATTCACTACAAAGTTTCTACCATCTATACTAATAGGACACTCCCAGCATGCTTTGGCAGTCATAACAGGGTCATTACTCAGGGTATGAACAGACAAATCAAATGGCAATGCTATGGTAGACAATCTCAAACGTTCCACACAACTACTAGAAATAAATAAATGTGATGTGCCTGAATCAAACACCACAAATAAAGGGGTGTCTCAGATGATACATGTACCTCCAATCATCGTGTCAGAGTAAGATACTTCTTTTCCGCTCATTGCGAAAACGTTACCATGAGCCTTTGGCCTGCTAGCTACCCGTCCACTAGGATTTCGATTGTGATAGTTTCGATTGCCTCCATCCCCTTCCTTCTTCACCATTGGGTGGTCACGAGACATATGCCCAGGCTTGTTACAACTAAAAGCATATTAACAGTTTTACTGGGCAATCTTTCCTGTAGTGTTCTTGTTTGGAGGGCAAGTGTACCCATCGAGAAGTAATAAAGGGTTCTTAAACTAAGTTCCGAAAATATCGTCCCACAAGGATTATTTTTCAATTACTAAGAATTTCCTAATTCAATTGTTTAAGCTTCAAAGATATGATATTAATTAAAACAAGAATTTATAAAATTAATTATAAACTAAGAGTAAGGAATACAATGCACGTCTTGGTTAAACTTATCGGAGAGAACCTAGAGCATATGAATTTTCTCATTTAATCCTTTATGTTATTCTTCTATTTAACTCTAAATTTGATTTCCTTGTGATTACCAATCATTCATATGAATACTATGAATATCCAATGGTCATGCAATATTAATATTCTTTTCTCTAAATTAACATCTCCAATGGTCATGCAAGACATCAATTTAAGAAAACTTAAGGAACCTATGAACTTGTTAATTTAATAACGATTAGAAGAGAAATATTGGTTTGGTCCACCTAATCCTTTGTCTCGTTTTACCCTATAAATCTATTAATTTACCAAGGTACGATCGCCTAACGATATAATCAATTAGGATTAAGAAAGGAGCGCAATAGGATAAAATCTAATCACAAAACGGAAATCAAATTTAGATTTAAACATCAAAATTTCATAAATTCATGAACAATAGTTCCCATAGCCTTAGCTATGAACTCAGTTACTCATGCTAAGAAAAGAACTAAAACAATCATAAACAAAGTCATAATCAAAAGAAATAGCAAACTAGAGTGTGAGATGTGTTCCCGGTCTTCAAGTACGATCGCTTGAAGCTCCAAGTGTCGCCAAGCATGTGCCAAGGATCCCGTGCAAGAGAGACGAGATCAAATGTATTCTAGAGCCAAAGCGAAGATGTAAAAACGGTTCCCTTTTACGATGCTTGAGATCTCCTTTCAATAGAGTTTGAAAACCCTAAAGACTCTTAATAATAGGGTTTCTCGCAGATGAGCACAGCCTTGAGCACGACCGTGCATGGACTCGAAGCACCCCGTGCTTGTTGGAAGGGTCTAGGCGTGCTGGTTGCTGTGAAACTCTAATCTTTTATTAATTTGGGCCCAAAATCCACTTGCGGCCTCTTTATACCAAACTACACAATTAATAAATTAGTGTAAAACTCAAATAAAATAAAGGTCAAATATGACTATATGGGCTGTAAAAGAGGGCCTAATTACAAACTTATCAACTCCCTACACTTATCTATTTGTTTGTCCTCAAGCAAAGTGCTGGTTAAGCGAATAACATAATAACTTTAAACATAATACCACACATGGAACCCGAAACAACGAAGATAGAGAGAGCAACAAGAGTAATATCAATGAGGCTAAGCAATAAAAGGATTCCCAATTAGAATCTTACAATTCTATACTTTTCACTCAAACGTCAAACTAAGGTACTCTAATTCTGTCTCTCACTAAGGGACAAAATGAGATATCACTCAGTTCTCCTAAAGAAAGTGTACTACCATAGGCTTGACTATAAACCAACTTTCTACTAAATAAATTAAATGCAACTTAAAATCATGAGGTCTTTTTTAGGTTATAATGTGGTCAAGGAGTTATAATAATTGAGGTGAGATAAATGAAAGGAAGGGGATATACAAAGGGGTAATAAATTATAAAAATTATAAACATCCCCTAAGTTTACAAATAAAGCTCTTGGAGTAATTTTTATATTTTTGTATATAAACAATATCTTTACTCCTCTCTCCTTTCAATCATATATAACCCTTTTTCTTTTCTTTTCTTTTTTTCTATTTTTCATTTTCTTTTTCATACTTTCTTTCTTTCATTTTGCACATGAGAGATATAGAGGAGAATTAATCAAACAATTTAATAACTCAATTGCTCCATTCATAAACTCAAGGTCATCAAAATATTTTATAAATTTAATGCAAGGGACCAAGAAAATCAATAAAGCTCAAAGTGGACAACTAGTTGTATCTCAAACATGCTGAAGGCCAAGAATAAAAATCCTATTATGCCTCAATCATATTAAAAACTGTTGTTAGCAATCTACACTAGCAAATGCACTAGGATTGCAGCAAGTGATGAGTAAATTTAAGATCCAAATATCGTCTCCACAGGGAATTTAGATTCAAGTATCACTTCATAGAATTATAACCATTTAAGCTTTTTCGAAATTGTAAAGAGAGTGGTAACATCTAATAACAGCAAACTGGAACAATTAAAAGTAAAATGAACTTGCAGAAAACAAAACAATGAACACACAGTTATGTGATAACAGAGGGAGAAACCATAGCTAGGGAATTGCTTCACCAAAACTCCAATGTTTAATCAATAAAGTTCTGAATTAACAAGCAATTGGAAAGAATGACAATCAGTTTCACATTATAATATTCAGAGGTTAATTCCTTAGCTCAATGAACCTAACATTCAATTAAACCATTCTAATTCCTTAGATCTAATTCAATTCAATGTTGCTTTAAGTGTAAGAAACCAAAAGATTGCAAGATCAAAGTTCCTTATCCCTAAGAAAACTAAAATCTCGGTGATTGGTTTAGATCTGAAGAACAAATTCAATTTCCATTGACAAAGGTTCCTCTGAATTTAGTTAATCAAATTTCCATTCAATTCACACGTGAAGTTCAGAATCAATCACTCAATCTATTCCAAAGCTTGAAATCCAGATCCAAATCAATTCAACATGTTCATTTCAGATCTACAATCCCTAACTATGAATGAATTACACAACCATGGCAGCAGAAGAAGAAAAAGAAAGAGAAGAAGAGAAGAAGAAACTCAGAAACGCCATGGAAGCTTGCTCCACTCCAATTCCTCTTCGTGAAGCTCCAAGATCTGAATCCCCACTCCTCTCTCTCACTTCCTCTAACCAGAAACTAACTAAAAAAATTGAAAATGAACAGAATCCCCTTTTTCCGGATCGCTTCTGGTATTTATAAAATTTCCCAAATCTTCACGTCATCACTTTTATGAGAAATAGTAGTTACGCAGAGAGTTTTTGGTTGCGCGTTAACACTTTTCCCAGAAATAGTGGCCACGCGCATTTTCCTGATATTGAGAGCTCTCTGGAACTATCACTCTTGATGATAAAAGTGACAACGCAGAGCCAAGGTAGTTGCGCGTTATCACTTTTTCTGATAAAAGTGACTACGCGCAGCTCGCCAAGTTGAAGACTCTCTGGAACGATCACTTTTGATGACAATAGTGGTTACGCAGAGCTTTCTTGATATTTTGCCTCTATGGAACTATCACTTTTAATGATAAAAGTGGTAATGCCCAGGCTTCACTTCTTCTTTGAGCTCTGAAGTGATCACTTTCACTGACAATAGTGATCACTTCCAGTCTGCAATTTCTTATTCTTGAGTTTTTGGAGTCCAGACTTGCTTCTTTCCTCTTCCTTGTCATCAAACCTCCATGAATATGATCCTTGCTCAATTTATTCCTACAAAAACAAGATTAAAAACTTAATTCCTAAGCAAAAATTTTACAATTGCTAAAATAACTACATATGTAAACAAAATTCAATTCCTTCTCTTTTTCTCAGTTTTTCTGCTTCCTTTATACATTTTTCTTATCATTTGTGTTAGAATTATGCTAAAATATCAGTCAAAATATGGATTCATCACTACCCCAAACTTGAATTTTTGCTTGTCCTCAAGCAAATCAAATTAAACCAAGGGTAATTCTTCCACTTTCAGAAACCATTTCATAACTGCTATATCAGAATTTTTCAATTTGTAATTCTGTGTTTTCTGCAAAATTTTCAATCAAGATATTCATCCAATTACTCATCATTGCAACCACAATGCATTCATCAAATTTTAAGCAAGAATTGCTATCTAAGTGAATATATCAGCCAAGTTCATGTGAGAAACATTAAAATCATGATCACTTCTCACTGGACAGTGTTTCCCTCAATTCTCATCAGTGTTTAAGTACTGTTTTCTCTCTTTAATCATCAATTCAGCTACACTCTACCATATGCTTGCCCAATTTCTCTATCTCCTCTGCTTAGTACAGTCAATCACACATCAAGAGGACTTTTTACAGTTTATAACAGGGCTTAGGTTAAGGTAGATACTGAACAAAATAAGAAACAAGTTGCAATTTTAAAAGATCAGAAGCATTTTGAGTGAATGACTTTAAAACTAGTCTGGTTTAGCATCAATTCACATTAAATTCCTCAGTTATGTAGCAGACTAATCGTTTTTGTGCAGCAGAATTTTTATTTTCCTTTTTCTTCTTCTCTGCAACAGTTTACTGCTAATTTCTTCTGTTTGATCTCCATTTTGCTCTTTTCAACTCAGATTCTATTTTTGGACTCATGTTTAACTCTTCCATAGTTTTGCTGCATAATTTTTAATGTTTCTGCAGCACTTTTGTTCTTTTGTTCTGACTTTTTGAACTCAACTTAGATAGCTTGCTACTCCCTTACCCCAAACTTAAAATTTTGCTTGTCCTCAAGCAACTTAATTTGATGCTACCCCAAACTTAGTTTTAAAACTCATTCTTGATTAAACTCACAATGCCTTTGATCAATTTGAATGGTAAAATTGGTTTTTCAGCAAGGCGTGTAAGGAAGTTAACTCAAGAAAAGGGAATATTAAGCTCAAAAGGGGTAAACTAGGGCAATTAATCATAAGGGAAGGCATTTTAGGCTAACTAAGTATATCAAACATGGCCTCTATCATGTGTGTGAGAACTATAACATGCATATTCAATTAAGAACAAGGGCAAGTTCTAGAGAATGCAGTAAAATCTGATTAATCACACAAGGAAAGAAGTAGGTAGCTCAAGTCTCACTAGGCCTTTATAAGTGATCATGTGAATTAATGAAAACACAATGCACTTTTCAGAAATATATGCACCTAGTGGCAACTGCCTCATTTTTGAAAATACAAGTGTGATCTCATTTTGAGAATGGGAAAAACAACTTAAAAAGAAATTCACACTGAATTCACAGCCAGCAGTTTATTATCTATTCTAGTATTTTGGTGTTTTTCAACAACAATTCAGTGTAATGTGAGGCTACACATGAATAAGAGGTAGAGAATGAAACCCCCCTTTCATGGCAGCTTGTGCAAGAGTCACCATCCAATGTGTGTGAGTGTTGTGTGTGATATTCTCTGCACAAAAACACCAGATTTCCATTAACTCGCAGCAAGATAAAGGTAATTAGTTAAGAAGCTAATATAATTGCAAAATAGGTAAGTGAAAATTAAACCAAAGTGTACCAATTAGTGATTACAACCCAAAAAGTTTAAACTACCAGAAATTTACAAGAATCTAATAACAGAATTTAAATTCCTAGACTAATCTTCTGCTGCATCTTCTACCTCTGAGCTTTCCTCTTCAGAACCTTCTTCTTCTTCTTCTTCTTCTTCCACTACCTCTTCAAATGGTGGCTGAGGAAAGTGGGTTCTGTATATTGGCATATTCTTGAAAATAGAAGAACGAAGGCACTAGGCATTCTCTGCTAAGTCTGGAGTATGATACATTTCTTCTTTGGTCATTCCTAATTTCTGACCAATATTCAGCATAATACATTCCATTAGCATGACTCCAGCTTTAAGGCTATTATGCAGCTCAGTCTGCCTTTCAGCAAGTTGATTCTGCCCTTCAGCTAGCTGCTTCAGAGTGTCCTTCATCATCATTGGTTTCTCTTTCTTGAATTGTGAAGGAATTGGGGCTGCAGAAGTGCAGGAAATAGTTGCATAAATCTCTTTGATCAGAGCTGCAGAAATGGATGGTGCAGCTCTGATTTTCTCTTGATAATCACCAAACTCTACTCCTGCGTCTTCACAAAGTAGTGTAATTACTGAAGGAAAGGCTAATGAATCCCTTTTTGTCTTCAGTATTCCCAAGATACATTCACTTATTACCTCTCCCACATTTATGTAGATGTTGGAGACTATGGCAAAAAGCAGAGCAGCCCTCTTCACAGCTAGTGTGGAGCTATGTTTGACAGGCATGAACGAATTTAAAATAAACATGCTCCATCCCATGTGGTGCCTGATCTCCCAATCCTTTCCAGAATTTGCACAAAATCAATATCTGGACTTTCTTTAAATGTTTTGAAGTCCAGCTGTGCAGCATGTTGTGCAGAATTAATTTCTAGCACCCTGTTGATATTTACTGGTGAGAAGTCAATTCTCATGCCCTTGACCATGGAGCTGAACTTAGGGGTTCCTTTCCCTTTAAACTTCATGGCATTGGCATAGAATTCTTGAGTTATTTCCCTCCAACCCAGGCCAGCTGTTGCACAGAAGAATTCCCAGCCTCTTTTCTGGATTTCCTCTTTAAATTCAGGATAGTTGTTCCCAGCTATTTGGAATGCTCTGTCAGGAACAATTTTTCTTCTTAGAATATTGGCTCTGAAAAAGTTTTCATGAGCCAAACTTCTGAATCTCAGATCATGTGTGGCTGGTGGTGAGGATCCTGAAGGTACAACTGTTCTTGGTGGGGGTGATGGTGTAGGTGAGGGTGCAGGTGCAGGAGATCTTGTTGAAGATGGTGGAGAAGGTGAAAGTTCAGATATAGGTGCAGATGATCTTGTCTGAGGTGAGGGGGAAGGTGAGGGTTCAGAGATCTGAATAGGTGAAGAGCTTGAGACACCATCAGTTTTGGCCCTCTTTGATGCAGCAGCTTGGAGATTTCGGCTGGATCTTCTTGTTGGGGTTGTGGAATATACAGCTCGTTTCTTCTTAGGAGTGGTAGAAGATGCAGCTTGCCTCTTCTTAGAAGTGGTAGAAGATGCAGCTTGCTTCTTCTTAGGAGGACCTACAGGTGTGTTGAATGAAGTCCTAACCATTTTGGAATTTTCTTGGTTGAGATGCAGAAATGATATTCGAACAAGGAAGAAGAAGCTTCTGAATCGCAATGCAGAGGTTGATAAGTGGAGAGCTCTTAGAGAGGGAAGGGATTTTTGATTTAAAAACGTATGTGCGTATTCACCCTTAGCAATATTTATAGGCACGCCCAAGCACGTGACTACTTTGGAGAATAAAAGTGAGTTTTATGTTATTAAAATTCCCAGCGTGATCACTATTATTCGTAAGAGTGAATGTTCCAGAGAGTGAATTTTTCAGGGTGAGGCGCGCGTTATCACTATTGCTGAACAAAGTGATAACGCGCAGCAAAGTGATAACTTTTTTCAATAAAAGTACTAACGCAGAGATATTAGAAGTTTACTTACCTGTGCGTAGTCACTCTTGACAGAAAAAGAAAGCGTTCCAGAGAGTTCATTTTCCCATCTGTCTCTGCGTGATCACTTTTATCAGTAAAAGTGATTGTTTCAGCAGAAAACCTCAAATTGCATTCTCTGCGTAGCTTCTTTTCTGCAATAAAGTGACTCCTCTCATTAATCAATTACCTCTAAAACCTCAATTAATTAAATTTTCACTCTTGAATCCATCAAATACACACTCTTCACATTGAATCTCAGTTCAAGTATCTCAATTATGCCTCAGAAAATCAGATTCAGTGGACTATTCACATACATTATGCAGAAACTTCCAGAAATTGGTAAAATCAGATTATGCAGAATCTTAAACTCTTAACTACACATTCACCTCATCAATTCTCAGATTAAGCAACCAAATGCACCTCAGAAACTCAGATTCAGCAATATTTGTGTAGAATTTTTGCAGCATATCAGAAATTTACAGAACAATAGTATGCAAAATTCTAAAAACACTATAGAAAGCTTAAACTAGGTTAGAAATGTGAGTTGCCTCTCACAAAGCGCTTCTTTAATGTCACTAGCTTGACATTAGTTGTTCCTCACTCGAGAGGAACCAATTTCAAGCATGATATGTTTCTTGTAAACTCTTCTCCATGATAGATCTTCAGTCTTTGGCCATTGACCTTGAATTCCCTCCCTGTTTTCTGATCTTCTATAAGAATTGCTTCAAAGGGAGAGGTTTCCTTTATTAAAAATGGTCCAGACCATCTAGATTTCAATTTCCCTGGGAACAATTTTAACCTTGAATTGAATAACAGCACTTGTTGGCCAGGTCTGAAATCTTTTTGCAGAATGAACTTGTCATGGATTCTCTTGGTTCTTTCTTTGTACAACTTTGCATTCTCATATGCTTGCTGTCTGAATTCCGCCAATTCATGCAGCTGCAGAACTCTCTTCCTTCCAGCACTTGACAGATCAAAATTAAGCCATTTTGTAGTCCAATATGCTCTATGTTCCAGCTCAAGGGGTAGGTAACAGGCCTTTCCAAATACTAACTGATATGGAGACATACCAATTGGAGTTTTAAAAGCAGTTTTGTATGCCCACAATGAATCATCCAGCCTCTTTGACCAATCCTTCCTTGAGTTGTTCACTACCTTCTCCAGAATTTGCTTGATTTCTCTATTTGAAACCTCCACTTGTCCACTTGTTTTTGGATGGTAAGGAGTAGCAACCTTATGCTTCACACCATATTTCATTAATACAGCTTCAAGATACTTGTTGCAAAAGTGAGTACCTCCATCACTTATTAGCACTCTAGGCACACCAAATCTTGAAAAAATGTTCTTTTTTATAAAAGAAATCACTACCTTTGCATCATTTGATCTGGTGGGAATTGCTTCTACCCATTTAGACACATAATCCACTGCCACTAGAATGTATTCGTGTGAAAATGATGGGGGAAATGGTCCCATGAAATCAATCCCCCATACATCAAACAATTCCACTTCTAAGATGTTGGTTAATGGCAGCTCATGTCTTCTTGATATATTTTCAGTTCTTTGACATTTGTCACAGTTTTCTACATACCTTTTGGCATCTTTGAAGAGTGTAGGCCAAAAGAAACCTGCTTGCAACACTTTTGCAGCAGTTCTTGAACTTGCATGGTGGCCCCCATATTCTGAATTATGACAATGCCATAATATCTCAGCTTGCTCACTTTGTGGAATGCATCTTCTAAGTAACCCATCTACTCCAATTTTGAATAAGTATGGGTCTTCCCACACATAGAATTTGCTGTCATGTAGGAACTTCTTCTTTTACTGCCAAGTAAACCTCTTTGGTATGAATTGAGTGGCTTTAAAATTTGCAATGTCAGCAAACCAAGGTATGTTATCCACTGCGAACAACTTTTCATCTGGAAACTCTTCATTTATTTCCAATGATTCAGTGGTTGAACTCTCCAAAGGTAATCTGGATAGGTGGTCAGCAACACTGTTTTCTTTTCCTTTCTTGTCTTTGATTTCTAGCTCAAATTCTTGGAGGAGTAGAATCCATCTTAATAATCTGGTCTTTGCATCCTGTTTTGTCAAAAGATATTTAAGAGCAGCATGATCAGTGTATACAATCACTTTTGAACCCATTAAATATGATCTGAACTTATCAAAAGCATATACAACAGCTAAAAGTTCTTTTTCTGTTGTTGTGTAATTCACTTGTGCAGGATTTAACACTTTGCTTGAATAATAGATAGCATGTAATTTCCTGTCTTTCCTCTGTCCTAAAACAGCACCCACTGCACTATCACTTGCATCACACATGAGTTCAAAAGGTAATTTCCAATCTGGTTTTGCAAGAATAGGTGCAGAAATCAGTTTCTCTTTTAAAACAGAAAATGCATGCAAACAATTATCATCAAATATGAAATCTGCATCTTTTACAAGTAAATTACTCAAGAGTTTAGCAATCTTGGAAAAATCTTTTATGAATCTTCTATAAAAACCAGCATGTCCTAAAAAACTTCTAACTCCCTTAACATTGATAGGTGGAGGCAATTTACTAATGACGTCTATTTTAGCTTGGTCCACCTCCATTCCTTTCTCTGAAATTTTGTGACCAAGGACAATGCCTTCTTGTACCATGAAATGGCACTTTTCCCAATTTAACACAAGATTAGTGTCTTGACATCTCTGCAAAACAGTGGATAGATTAGCTAAACAATCATCAAAAGAATCACCAAAAACAGAGAAATCATCCATGAACACTTCTATGATGTTTTCTACCAAATCAGAAAAAATAGAAAGCATGCATCTTTGGAAAGTGGCAGGGGCATTACACAAACCAAATGACATTCTCCTATATGCAAAGACTCCAAATGGACATGTAAATGCATTTTTCTCTTGATCTAAAGGATCTACAGCTATTTGATTATATCCTGAATACCCATCAAGAAAACAATAAAATGAATGTCCAGCAAGTCTTTCTAGCATTTGATCTGCAAATGGTAGTGGGAAATGATCTTTTCTGGTTGCATCATTTAATTTCCTATAGTCTATGCACATTCTCCATCCAGTCACAGTCCTAGTAGGGACAAGTTCATTCTTTTCATTAGGTACAACTGTCATACCACCTTTCTTTGGAACAACTTGGACTGGACTTACCCAATTGCTGTCAGAAATTGGGTATATTATTCCTGCATCTAACAGCTTTATGACCTCTTTTTTAACTACCTCTTTCATGGCTGGGTTTAACCTCCTTTGTGGCTGCTTCAAATAAAATTCTGTGCTTACAAAATGAGGGATTTATACCTTTCAGATCTGCAATACTCCAGCCAATTGCAGATTTGTGTTCTCTCAAAATTCTGAGCAATTTTTCCACTTGTTCTTCCTTAAGTTCATTATTGATGATGACTGGATTTTCATGTTTCTCATCCAGAAATGCATACCGCAGGTGTGAAGGGAGTTGTTTCAGTTCTAGCCTTTGCTTTTCCTTTTCTTTATCATCCTTTTCTAGCTTCTCCTTCACTGAATTTTCTGCAGATTTTCGAATTGGCAGAGCTTCTAGTTACTGCTGCACTTCCTTAATGTATTCTTCATACAGAAGTTCAGATTTATTGCTCCCTGCAGATATTATTTCTTCTAACACAGCAAGTTCATCAATTTCATTAATATGGCGTTGTGTAATGAAAGCATCCAGTATATCTATCTTCATACATGTGCTATCTTCAATTGGATATTTTAAAGCTTCAAACACATTAAACACTACCTTCTCATCTTGAACTCTAAGCATAAGTTCACCTTTCTGTACATCTATTAAAGCTCTCCCTGTTGCAAGAAATGGTCTCCCTAGGATCAAAGGAATGTTAGAATCCACCTCCATGTCCAGAATTACAAATCTGCAGGAAAAATGAACTTGTCAACTTTAACTAATAAATCTTCAACAACTCCATATGGATAAGTATATGATCTATCAGCTAGCTGCAGTGTAATGTTGGTGGGCTTCACTTCCTCTATGCCAAGTTTCTGCAGAACAACAATGGCATCAGATTTATGCTTGCTCCCAAGTCACACAATGCTCTTCCCACAGTGCAGTTTCCTATTTCACAAGGAATGCTAAATGATCCAGGATCTTTCAGCTTTTGAGGAAGCTTTCTCTTGAGAATGGCACTGCACTCCTCTGTCAAAGGTACTATTTTTTCATGCTCTAGCTTTCTTTTTCTGGAAAGTAGTTCTTTCATAAACTTTACATATGAGGGCATTTGCTCCAAAGCTTCTGCAAAAGGAATGTTAATTTGTAATTTCTTAAAGACATTCATAAACCTTTCAAATTGTTCCTCTTGTTTAGGATTTTGGACTCTTTGAGGATAGGGTAGCCTCTTGTATTTTTCTGGGTCTATTGGCTTACAAGCTTCCTCAAAGAGTTGCTTTTTGGTTTTCCTTTCAGAATTCATGGGAACTTTTTCTTTTTCTTCTGAATGGTCTTTCTTCAATAGCTTAAAATTTCCTTGTTGCAGATCTTGTTCACTATTTCTTTCTACTGCATCATTCACTTTCTTTTCTGCTGGTTTAGGGCTTGCAACTACAGCTCCACTCCTTGTAGTTATGGCTTGACATTGCTCTTTAGGATTGATTACTGTATTGCTTAGAAATCTTCCTTCATCCCTGCTGGATAATTGTTCAGCTAATTGTCCGATCTGTGTCTCTAGTTTCTTCATGGAGGCTTCTTGGTTTTTGAAGCTTGTTTGAGTCACCTTTATGAATTGCAGCATAGTCTCTTCCATCTCAGTCAACCTCTCATTCATAGGTCTGGAAAATTTTTGATTTCCTTGAGGTTGAGTGGATGAATTCCTCTGAAAATAAGGCTGTTGTGTTGCTGGACCTGCATTAGAAAAAGGCAAATTTGAATTAGAATTCTTTGCAGCAGAATATTGATTATTCCAATTAGAATATTGCTGAGTTCTATTATTCGAAAATTGAAATCCAGGGGGATATGATGGCTGTTGTCTCTGAAAATTATTCATATAATTCACTTGCTCTTATGGTTCACTTGTGGATGCCTCACATGCACCATTTGCATGGTTTCCTCCACAAAAATCACAACTTAGCTGACTGGTACGCATACTCCCTGTTTGCAGATTGTTGATTTGTTGTGTTAAGGCAGCTAATTGTTCTGAAAACAATTGATTTTGTAGCTGATTTTGTGCAAGAAAAGTTTCCAGAACTTTAGTTTCATGACCAGAGTTTCTTCCTTGGTTTCTTGAGTTTGAATTCTGATACATTGAAGATGCCATCATGTCAATAATCCTTTGAGCTTCTTCCAAGGACTTTGTATTTAATGAACCTCCAGCAGCAGCATCAACCATTGTTCTTGTTACTGCATTCATCCAATTATAAAAAGTCTCTAATTGCATCCAATCTGGAATACAATGATGTGGACACCTTCTAAGTAGTTCTTTGTATCTTTCCCATGCTTCATACAATGATTCTCCTTCTTGCTGCACAAAGGATGTAATTTCTCCTCTCAACTTAGCAGCTTTGGATGGAGGGAAGTACTTAGTTAAAAACTTATTCACAAGTTCTGTCCAGGTTGTGATGCTTCCTTGTGGTTAAGCTTGTAACCAACATTTTGCTCTATCTCTCAAGGAAAAAGGAAAAAGTCTTAATCTGATAGCTTCTTCACTAACTCCATTCATTCTTATGGTGTCACATAGCTGCAGAAAATTTGAAATATGCAGGTTAGGATCATCAGAATTTCCTCCAGCAAAATGATTCTGTTGGACTAAATGTAGTAGGGCAGGTTTAATCTCAAAATGGTTGGCTTGAATAGTTGGCCTAATTATAGAAGAGTTAAAACCTTGCATGTTACGAATAGCATAGTCCCCTAATGTTCTAAATCTGTTCTGTTCTGCCATTTCTATTGCTGGATTTGGTTGTCTCAAAGGTGTAGATGTTCCTTTCACTCTAGGATTACTCTGAGATTCTGGAGAATGGACAGCTTCTAACTCACTATCACTCCCTATGGCTTTTTCTGCTCTAGACTCTTTTCTCAATCTTCTCAAAGTTATGTCTATGTCAGGATCAAAGACCAGAATTGATTTATTCTTGTTTTTACCATGCATATACAAATCAGTTTGAAGCAAAATTAGACTACAATTGATACTCAGAAATGCACAACAGAAATCATGCAAAATCTATCAGTAAAAGCATATAGAAACTTAAATCTAGCAGTTGCAGAATTGTAAAATTATGTACAAATATGCAGAATGACAATTACAACTATGAAGAACAATGAAAACTGAAATTATGCAGATAACAAAGATGTAAAAATTCTATGCAGCAGACAGAATTATTATGCAGAATATTACACAAGGTGCAGTAAAATTATGCAGAAAGCAATTTGAAAGCAAAGCAACAAATTAAATGCTCAATCTAGTTACTTTTCTGCTACTAATGATATTGAAATGCAAAATTCCCCGGCAACGGCGCCAAAAACTTGTTGTTAGCAATCTACACTAGCAAGTGATGAGTAAATTTAAGATCCAAATATCGTCTCCACAGGGAATTTAGATTCAAGTATCACTTCATAGAATTATAACCATTTAAGCTTTTTCAAAATTGTAAGGAGAGTGGTAACATCTAATAACAGCAAACTGGAACAATTAAAAGTAAAATGAACTTGCAGAAAACAAAACAATGAACACACAGTTATGTGATAACAGAGGGAGAAACCATAGCTAGAGAATTGCTTCACCAAAACTCCAATGTTTAATCAATAAAGTTCTAAATTAACAAGCAATTGGAAAGAATGACAATCAGTTTCACATTATAATATTCAGAGGTTAATTCCTTAACTCAATTAACCTAACATTCAATTAAACCATTCTAATTCCTTAGATCTAATTCAATTCAATGTTGCTTTAAGTGTAAGAAACCAAAAGATTGCAAGATCAAAGTTCCTTATCCCTAAGAAAACTAAAATCTCGGTGATTGGTTTAGATCTGAAGAACAAATTCAATTTCCATTGACAAAGGTTCCTCTGAATTTAGTTAATCAAATTTCCATTCAATTCACACGTGAAGTTCAGAATCAATCACTCAATCTATTCCAAAGCTTGAAATCCAGATCCAAATCAATTCAACATGTTCATTTCAGATCTACAATCCCTAACTATGAACGAATTACACAGCCATGGCAGCAGAAGAAGAAAAAGAAAGAGAAGAAGAGAAGAAGAAACTCAGAAACGCCATGGAAGCTTGCTCCACTCCAATTCCTCTTCGTGAAGCTCCAAGATCTGAATCCCCACTCCTCTCTCTCACTTCCTCTAACCAGAAACTAACTAAAAAAATTGAAAATGAACAGAATCCCCTTTTTCTGGATCGCTTCTGGTATTTATAAAATTTCCCAGATCTTCACGTCATCACTTTTATGAGAAATAGTAGTTACGCAGAGAGTTTTTGGTTGCGCGTTAACACTTTTCCCAGAAATAGTGGCCACGCGCATTTTCCTGATATTGAGAGCTCTCTGGAACTATCACTCTTGATGATAAAAGTGACAACGCAGAGCCAAGGTAGTTGCGCGTTATCACTTTCTCTGATAAAAGTGACTACGCGCAGCTCGCCAAGTTGAAGACTCTCTGGAATGATCACTTTTGATGACAATAGTGGTTACGCAGAGCTTTCCTGATATTTTGCCTCTTTGGAACTATCACTTTTAATGATAAAAGTGATAATGCCCAGGCTTCACTTCTTCTTTGAGCTCTGAAGTGATCACTTTCACTGACAATAGTGATCACTTCCAGTCTGCAATTTCTTATTCTTGAGTTTTTGGAGTCCAGACTTGCTTCTTTCCTCTTCCTTGTCATCAAACCACCATGAATATGATCCTTGCTCAATTTATTCCTACAAAAACAAGATTAAAAACTTAATTCCTAAGCAAAAATTTTACAATTGCTAAAATAACTACATATGTAAACAAAATTCAATTCCTTCTCTTTTTCTCAGCTTTTCTGCTTCCTTTATACATTTTTCTTATCATTTGTGTTAGAATTATGCTAAAATATCAGTCAAAATATGGATTCATCAAAAACATGTAATTAAAAAGAGAAGTCTTAAGTTGATTCCAAGTCAAGTTCTAGAGCATAAATCTTAAGGAGATAATCACACAAAACAATGAGGAAAGGGGTACAATTAATTAAATTAAGATAGAAATCCCCTTTAAGGCTCAAAACTCACATCTATTTAAAGTTTAATGTAGAGCATAAAAGTAAGGAACTTAGCTAATTATTAGTTTCCAAATGAAAGTATAATGCTAATAATAATCACTCAACATGCTTTTCTATCTGGAAAAATTGGGTTCAATGAGAGAAAAAGTTTTAAATTATCATAAAAAAAAATAGCATAGACACTTTACTCAAGAACATGCAATAACAATTATATAATCAGGAATTACTCCCTCATATTTAAAGCAAAACATTGTCCTTAATGTTTGAAAGCAATCAAATTAAAAGCATGCAAAGAGGGCAATTGAATAAAAAAGAAAGAGGTTCTCTGAAAATTCTTGGCGCGATGGGTTCAGGTGAGGGAGCACGGCCATGCTGAAATCTTAAGCACGTCCATGCTTATGATGTAAAGCTTCTCTCACAATTGCGACTGAATGCCGTGTATGGGATGAGCACGGGCATGCTTTCAGATCAGAGCTCAAAAGTGTGTGCGAAAACAATCAACTTCATTCTTGCAATCTTTCAATATGCTTATTCTTTATTCTAAAAATAAAATAACAATAGAAAAATTAAAATAAACAAAAAGAAATAAAATTTAAAAAGAATAAAAGATATAGGTTGCCTCCAAGGAGCGCTTGTTTAACGTTATGAGCCTGACGTTCCTATTAAATCAAGGTGGGAAGAAGGCATGAGTCTCAGAGGTGACTCTCTTGATATGTGATTGTCTCCCCAGCAGCTTTGCCTCTCCAACACCTATTACATCAAAAAAAGTATTCATAAGATGGGGATTAGAATAAAGAGAAGAAAATTTAAGCTTCGAATTAGGAGGCTTATTAATGGATGGTTTAAGCTTTTGTCTTTTCTTCTTCTTATAATGCTTCCTCCTTGGCCTTCTTCTTGTGCTTCCATGCTTCACATAAATTGGAGGAGGAGAAGCAACATTCACAGTGCTCACAAAGTGACAAGACTCTTGGCTAGAAGGGTACTTGAAAGAATTGAAAACTTGAAATACAACTTCTTCATCATCTAGCCTCACTGTGAGCTTTCCTTCTTGTATGTCTATGATGGCCCTAGTAGTGGCCAAGAACGGTCTCCCTAGTATGATGGGGACATCATCATCTTCCTCCATGTCAAGTACCACAAAGTCAGCAGGAAATATAAACTCCCCAACTTTTACAAGTACATTCTCCATTATGCCTTTGGGGTATGTGATCGACCTATCTGCCAACTGAAGTGACATGGAGGTTAGCTTAGGTTTATGCATTCCAAGCTTCCTGAAAACAGAATAAGGCATAAGATTAATACTTGCCCCTAAATCACATAAAGCCTTATCAATATGAGTTTTTCCAATTGTGCAAGGAATAGTAAAACTCTCTGGGTCCTTAAGCTTAGGTGGAAGCTTTTTAAGGACTATAGCTGAACACTCTTGGGTGAGCTTCACAGTTTCATGTGCTCTCAACTTTCTTTTATTGGTCAAAATCTCCTTTAAAAATTTAGCATATTTGAGCATTTTGGGGATAGCATCAATGAAAGGCATATTGATGTGCACTTTGCCCAATAAGTCTACGAACTTGTAGAACTCTTCATCATAAGGAGGGTGACCTTGCAGCCGCTGTGGGAAAGGTATCTTAGGCTCATAGGGCCTTGGTTGAACAATAGGCTCTTCCTTTTTTTTCCTTTTCAGGCTTTTCACTTGAAGCACAGTCTTGCTAATAGTGATGCACAGTTGTGCTTTGATCACTACATGGGCGTGCTTGTATAAGCACGGTCGTGCTTCTGTTGTAACAGGGGCGTGCTCATCAGTAAGCACGAGTGTGCATGTAGAATCAGCATGGGCGTGCTTCTCTATAAGCATGGGCGTGCATGTGCCTATGTTCTGCAATTCTTGTAGTTTCTTCCCACTTCTAAGGGTGATGGCATTGCATTGCTCCCTTGGATCAAGCTCAAGCTGAGATGGCAGTGTTCCCATCACTTTTTGACTCAGAAGGTTCGTAATTTGCTCTAATTATGCACTCATCTTAGATGAGTTGGCTTTATTTCGGATTTAACCTCTGCTAACCTCTTATAAGTTCTCTCAATATGTTGGTCCAACTTGGATTCAAGCTCTATCATCCTCTTATCAGAGTAATGCACATATTGCATCATCTGTTCTTGAAAGTTAGACTAAGATCTAGGGGCTTCTTTCCCTTCTGGTCTTGCTCCTTGATTTTGCATATAGGGAGGGCGATAAACACTTGAATTTTGACTTCCAAAGCCATTCCCCCAAGAGTTAGGAAGATTACTCGTCCATCCTGAACTGTGATTGCCCATGAAATTTACCTCCTCTTGCTTAGATTCTGGGCTTGCAGGAGCTCTTATAGGTTGGTCTTGAGCCTTCATTAAAGATTCTAGTTGCTTTGCAAGGGCTGCCATTTGGTTCATTGGTGGGCTGCTGCTTTCTGCTTGGTAGACTGGAGCAGTCTCTTTCCTCTTGATGTCGTAAGAGTCAGCGGTGTGCCATTGAAAGCTAGAAGATGTCATCTCATCTATTAGTTTGTATGCATCATCTAGATCTTTTCTTATGAAGGACCCTTCTGTTGCAGCATCAATTGTAACCCTGGTAGTGATTGACAGGCCACTGTAAAAGATTTGCACCTGCCTCCAAGTCAAAAAATCATGATGAGGACATCTCCTTAAAAGCTCTCCAAATCGCTCCCATGCCTCGAATAAGGATTCTGCTTCATGTTGTTGGAAGCAACATATCTCCATCATAAGCTTAGAGGACCTTGATGGAGGAAAGTACTTTCCCAAGAATTGTTGAGTGAGATCCTCCTAAGTTCTGATGGAATTGGCAGGGAGTGAGGAAAACCATGCATTCACCCTTTCAGATACTGAGAAGCGAAAAAGTCAGAGTTGAATAGCATCGTTGGAGACTCCATTGTACTTTATGGTATCTGTCAATCGAAGAAACTTTGTCATATGCAGATTGGGGTCTTCGTTAGGCATGCCCCTAAACTATATAGAGTTCTGAACCATGGTTATGAGTGCTGGTTTCAACTCAAAATTGTTTGCCTCCATATTTGGTGCCGCGATGCTTCCAGGAGTGCCTCTAGCAGTAGGTGTCATGTAATCTTAGATCGATCTCCTTCCCTCTGCCAGTCTTTGCTCTCTCACTTCTTTTCTTTGTCTACAAACAGTTCTTTCAATCTCCGGATCAAATAAACAAATTGTAGAGTACTTAGAACGAGTGAGCATACATTAAAATAAATTGTGAAAAAAAAAATAAAAAATAGAAATTATAAAATATAAAAAAAAATTAACAATAAACAAAACAGAATTAAAATAAAATAAAACACAAATTGCTTAAATCAATTAAATTTGAGATTTTCTTAATATTGAAAAAGCAATACCCGGCAACGGCGCCAAAAACTTGTTTGGAGAGCAAGTGTACCCATCGAGAAGTAATAAAGGGTTCTTAAATTAAGTTCCCGAAATATCGTCCTACAAAGATTGTTTTTCAATTACTAAGAATTTCCTAATTCAATTGTTTAAGCTTCAAAGATATGAGATTAATTAAAACAAGAATTTATAAAATTAATACTAAGAACAAGGAATACAATGCACGTCTTGGTTAAACTTATCGGAGAGAACCTAGGGCATATGGATTTTCTCATTCAATCCTTTATGTTATTCTTCTATTTAACTCTAAATTCAATTTTCTTGTGATTACAAATCATTCATACGAATACTATTGATATCCAATGGTCATGGAATATTAATATTCTTTTCTCTAAATTAACATCTCCAATGGTCATGCAAGACATCAATTTAAGAAAGCTTAAGGAACCTATGAACTTGTTAATTTAATAACAATTAGAAGAGAAAGATTGGTTTGGTCCACCTAATCCTTTGTCTCGTTTTACCCTATAGATCTATTAATTAACCGAGGTACGGTCGCCTAACGATATAATTAATTAGGATTAAGAAAGGAGCGCAATAGGATAAAATCTAATCACAAAATGGAAATCAAATTTAGATTCAAACATCAAAATTTCATAAATTCATGGATAATAGTTCTCATAGCCCTAGCTATGGACTTAGTTACTCATGCTAAAGAAAAGAACTAAAACAATCATAAACAAAGTCATAATCAAAAGAAATAGCAAACTGGAGTGTGAGATGTGTTCCCGGTCTTCAAGTACGATCGCTTGAAGCTCCAAGTGTCGCCAAGCATGTGCCATGGATCCCGTGCAAGAGAGACGAGATTAGAGGTATTCTAGAGCCAAAGCGAAGATGTAAAATGATGAATCCATATTTTGACTGATATTTTAGCATAATTCTAACACAACTGATAAGAAAAATATATAAAGAAAGCAGAAAAACTTAGAAAAAGAGAAGGAATTGAATTTTGTTTACATATGTAGTTATTTTAGCAATTGTGAAATTTTTGCTTAGGAATTAAGTTTTTAATCTTGTTTTTGTAGGAATAAATTGAGCAAGGATTATATTCATGGAAGTTTGATGACAAGGAAGAGGAAAGAAGCAAGTCTGGACTCCAAAAACTCAAGAATAAGAAATTGCAGACTGGGCGTGATCACTATTGTCAGTGAAAGTGATCACTTCAGAGCTCAAAGAAGAAGTGAAGTCTGGGCGTTACCACTTTTATCATTAAAAGTGATAGTTCCAGAGAGGCAAAATATCAGGAAAGCTCTGCGTAACCACTATTGTCATCAAAAGTGATCGTTCCAGAGAGTCTTCAACTTGGCGAACTGCGCGTAGTCACTTTTATCAGAAAAAGTGATAACGCGCAACTACCTTGGCTCTGCGTGGTCACTTTTATCATCCAGAGTGATAGTTCCAGAGAGCTCTCAATATCAGAAAAATGCGCGTGGCCACTATTTCTGGGAAAAAGTGTTAACGCGCAACCAAAAACTCTCTGCGTAACTACTATTTCTCATAAAAGTGATAACGTGAAAATCTGAGAAATTTTATAAATACCAGAAGCGATCCGGAAAAAAGGGATTCTGTTCATTTTCAGTTTTTTTAGTTAGTTTCTGGTTAGAGGAAGTGAGAGAGAGGAGTGGGGATTCAGATCTTGGAGCTTCACGAAGAGGAATTGGAGTGGAGCAAGCTTCCATGGCGTTTCTGAGTTTCTTCTTCTCTTCTTTTCTTTCTTTTTCTTCTTCTGCTGCCATGGCTGTGTAATTCGTTCATAGTTAGGGATTGTAGATCTGAAATGAACATGTTGAATTGATTTGGATCTGGATTTCAAGCTTTGGAATAGATTGAGTGATTGATTCTGAACTTCACGTGTGAATTGAATGGAAATTTGATTAACTAAATCCAGAGGAACCTTTGTCAATGGAAATTGAATTTGTTCTTCAGATCTGAACCAATCACCGAGATTTTAGTTTTCTTAGGAATAAGGAACTTTGATCTTGCAATCTTTTGGTTTCTTACACTTAAAGCAACATTGAATTGAATTAGATCTAAGGAATTAGAATGGTTTAATTGAATGTTAGGTTCACTGAGTTAAGGAATTAACCTCTGAATAGTATAAAGTGAAACTGATTGTCATTCTTTCCAATTGCTTGTTAATTCAGAACTTTATTGATTAAACATTGGAGTTTTGGTGAAACAATTCCCTAGCTATGGTTTCTCCCTCTGTTATCACATAACTGTGTGTTCATTGTCTTATTTTCTGCAAGTTCATTTTACTTTTAATTGTTCCAGTTTGCTGCTGTTATATGTTACAAATCTCATTCCAAAATTCGTATGGCTCAAATGGTTATAATTCTGTGAAGTGGTACTTGAAACCTAAATTCCCTGTGGAGACGATATTTGGATCTTAAATTTACTTATCACTTGCTGCAATCCTAGTGCACTTGCTAGTATAGATTGCTAACAACAAGTTTTTGGCGCCGTTGCCGGGGAATTTTGTTGTTTAATATCATTAGTAGTAGAAAAGTAACTAGATTGAGCATTTATTTTGTCCCCTGGATTTCAATTTCGAATAATAGAACTCAGCAGTATTCTAATTGGAATAATCAATATCTGCTGCAAAGAATTCTAATTCCAATTTTCCTTTTCTAATGCAGTCAGCAAACAACAGCCTTACTTTTAGAGAAATTCGTCCACTCAACCTCAAGGAAATCAGAAATTTCCAAGCTATGAATGAGAGGTTGACTGAGATGGAAGAAACTATGCTGCAATTCATGAAGGTTACTCAAACAAGCTTCAAAAACCAAGAAGCTTCCATGAAGAAACTAGAGACACAGATTGGACAATTAGCTGAACAATTATCTAGCAGGGATGAAGGAAGATTTCCAAGCAATACAGTAATCAATCCTAAAGAGCAATGTCAAGCCATAACTACAAGGAGTGGAGCTGTAGTTGCAAGCCCTAAACCAGCAGAAAAGAAAGTGAATGATGCAGTAGAAAGAAATAGTGAACAAGATCTGCAACAAGGAAATTTTAAGCTATTGAAGAAAGACCATTCAGAAGAAAAAGAAAAAGTTCCCATGAATTCTGAAAGGAAAACTAAAAAGCAACTCTTTGAGGAAGCTTGTAAGCCAATAGACCCAAAAAAATACAAGAGGCTACCCTATCCTCAAAGAGTCCAAAATCCTAAACAAGAGGAACAATTTGAAAGGTTTATGAATGTCTTTAAGAAATTACAAATTAACATTCCTTTTGCAGAAGCTTTGGAGCAAATGCCTTCATATGCAAAGTTCATGAAAGAACTACTTTCCAGAAAAAGGAAGCTAGAGCATGACAAAACAGTACCTTTGACAGAGGAGTGCAGTGTCATTCTCAAGAGAAAGCTTCCTCAAAAGTTGAAAGATCCTGGATCATTTAGCATTCCTTGTGAAATAGGAAACTGCACTGTGGGAAGAGCATTGTGTGACTTGGGAGCAAGCATAAATCTGATGCCATTAGTTGTTCTACAGAAACTTGGCATAGAGGAAGTGAAGCCTACCAACATTACACTGCAACTAGCTGATAGATCATACACTTATCCATATGGAGTTGTTGAAGATTTATTAGTTAAAGTTGATAAGTTTATTTTTCCTGCAGATTTTGTAATTCTGGACATGGAGGTGGATTCTAACATTCCTTTGATCCTAGGGAGACCATTTCTTGCAACAGGGAGAGCTTTGATAGATGTGCAAAAAGGTGAACTTATGCTTCGAGTTCAAGATGAGAAGGTAATATTTAATGTGTTTGAAGCTTTAAAATATCCAGTTGAAGATAATACATGTATGAAGATAGATATACTGGATACTTTTATTACACAACACCATATGAAAGAATTTGATGAAACTGCTGTGTTAGAAGAAATAATATCTGCACGGAACGACAAATCTGAAACTCTGAATGAAGAAGATATCATGGAAGTGCAGCAGCAACTAGAAGCTCTGCCAATCCAAAAACCTGCAGAAAATTTAGTGAAAGAAGAGCTGAAAAAGGATGATAAAGAAGAGGAAAGGCAAAGGCTAGAACTGAAACAACTCCCTTCACACTTGCGGTATGCATTTTTGGATGAGAATCATGAAAATCCAGTCATCATCAATAATGAACTTAAGGAAGAACAAGAGGAAAAATTGCTCAGAATTTTGAGAGAACACAAATCTGCAATTGGATGGAGTATTGCAGATCTGAAAGATATAAATCCCTCATTTTGTAAGCACAGAATTTTATTTGAAGAGAATTTTAAGCCTGTTGTGCAGCCACAAAGGAGGTTAAACCCAGCCATGAAAGAGGTAGTTAAAAAAGAGGTCATAAAGCTGTTAGATGCAGGAATAATATACCCAATTTCTGACAGCAATTGGGTAAGTCCAGTCCAAGTTGTTCCAAAGAAAGGTGGTATGACAGTTGTACCTAATGAAAAGAATGAACTTGTCCCTACTAGGACTGTGACTGGATGGAGAATGTGCATAGACTATAGAAAATTAAATGATGCAACCAGAAAAGACCATTTCCCACTACCATTTGCAGATCAAATGTTAGAAAGACTTGCTGGATATTCATTTTATTGTTTTCTTGATGGGTATTCAGGATATAATCAAATAGTTGTAGATCATTTAGATCAAGAGAAAACTGCATTTACATGTCCATTTGGAGTCTTTGCATATAGGAGAATGCCATTTGATTTGTGTAATGCCCCTGCCACTTTCCAAAGATGCATGCTTTCTATTTTTTCTGATTTGGTAGAAAACATCATAGAAGTGTTCATGGATGATTTCTCTGTTTTTGGTGATTCTTTTGATGATTGTTTAGCTAATCTATCCACTATTTTGCAGAGATGTCAAGACACTAATCTTGTGTTAAATTGGGAAAAGTGTCATTTCATGGTACAAGAAGGCATTGTCCTTGGTCACAAAATTTCAGAGAAAGGAATGGAGGTGGACCAAGCTAAAATAGAAGTCATTAGTAAATTGCCTCCACCTGTCAATGTTAAGGGAGTTAGAAGTTTTTTAGGACATGCTGGTTTTTATAGAAGATTCATAAAAGATTTTTCCAAGATTGCTAAACTCTTGAGTAATTTACTTGTAAAAGATGCAGATTTCATATTTGATGATAATTGTTTGCATGCATTTTCTGTTTTAAAAGAGAAATTGATTTCTGCACCTATTCTTGCAAAACCAGATTGGAAATTACCTTTTGAACTCATGTGTGATGCAAGTGATAGTGCAGTGGGTGCTGTTTTAGGACAGAGGAAAGACAGGAAATTACATGCTATATATTATTCAAGCAAAGTGTTAAATCCTGCACAAGTGAATTACACAACAACAGAAAAAGAACTTTTAGCTGTTGTATATGCTTTTGATAAGTTCAGATCATATTTAATGGGTTCAAAAGTGATTGTATACACTGATCATGCTGCTCTTAAATATCTTTTGACAAAACAGGATGCAAAGACCAGATTATTAAGATGGATTCTACTCCTCCAAGAATTTGAGCTAGAAATCAAAGACAAGAAAGGAAAAGAAAACAGTGTTGCTGACCACCTATCCAGATTACCCTTGGAGAGTTCAACCACTGAATCATTGGAAATAAATGAAGAGTTTCCAGATGAAAAGCTGTTCGCAGTGGATAACATACCTTGGTTTGCTGACATTGCAAATTTTAAAGCCACTCAATTCATACCAAAGAGGTTTACTTGGCAGCAAAAGAAGAAGTTCCTACATGACAGCAAATTCTATGTGTGGGAAGACCCATACTTGTTCAAAATTGGAGTAGATGGGTTACTTAGAAGATGCATTCCACAAAGTGAGCAAGCTGAGATATTATGGCATTGTCATAATTCAGAATATGGGGGCCACCATGCAAGTTCAAGAATTGCTGCAAAAGTGTTGCAAGCAGGTTTCTTTTGGCCTACACTCTTCAAAGATGCCAAAAGGTATGTAGAAAACTGTGACAAATGTCAAAGAACTGGAAATATCTCAAGAAGACATGAGCTGCCATTAACCAACATCTTAGAAGTGGAATTGTTTGATGTATGGGGGATTGATTTCATGGGACCATTTCCCCCAACATTTTCACATGAATACATTCTAGTGGCAGTGGATTATGTGTCTAAATGGGTAGAAGCAATTCCCACCAGATCAAATGATGCAAAGATAGTGATTTCTTTTATAAGAAAGAACATTTTTTCAAGATTTGGTGTGCCTAGAGTGCTAATAAGTGATGGAGGTACTCACTTCTGCAACAAGTATCTTGAAGCTGTATTAATGAAATATGGTGTGAAGCATAAGGTTGCTACTCCTTACCATCCACAAACAAGTGGACAAGTGGAGGTTTCAAATAGAGAAATCAAGCAAATTCTGGAGAAGGTAGTGAACAGCTCAAGGAAGGATTGGTCAAAGAGGCTGGATGATTCATTGTGGGCATACAGAACTGCTTTTAAAACTCCAATTGGTATGTCTCCATATCAGTTAGTATTTGGAAAGGCCTGTCACCTACCCCTAGAGTTGGAACATAGAGCATATTGGACTACAAAATGGCTTAATTTCGATCTGTCAAATGCTCCAGGAAGAGAGTTCTGCAGCTGCATGAATTGGAGGAATTCAGACAGCAAGCATATGAGAATGTAAAGTTGTACAAAGAAAGAACCAAGAGAATTCATGACAAATTCATTCTGCAAAAAGATTTCAGACCTGGCCAGCAAGTGCTGTTATTCAATTCAAGATTAAAATTGTTCCCAGGGAAATTGAAATCTAGATGGTTTGAACCATTTTTAATAAAGGAAACCTCTCCCTTTGGAGCAATTCTTATAGAAGATCAGAAAATAGGGAGGGAATTCAAGGTCAATGGCCAAAGACTGAAGATCTATCATGGAGAAGAGTTTGCAAGAAAAATATCGTGCTTGAAATTGGTTCCTCTTGAGTGAGGAACAACTAATGTCAAGCTAGTGACATTAAAGAAGCGCTTTATGAGAGGCAACTCACATTTCTAACCCAGTTTAAGCTTTCTATAGTGTTTTTAGAATTTTGCATATTATTGTTTTGTAAATTTCTGATATGCTGCAAAAAAAAAAAAAAATTCTACACAAATATTGCTGAATCTGAGTTTCTGAGGTGCATTTGGTTGCTTAATCTGAGAATTGATGAGGTAAATGTGTAGTTAAGAGTTTAGTATTCTGCATAGTCTGATGTTACCAACTTCTGGAAGTTTCTGCATAATGTATGTGAATATCGTACTGAATCTGATTTTCTGAGACATAATTGAGATACTTGAATTGAGATTCAATGTGGAGAGTGTGTATTTGATGGATTCAAGAGTGAAAATTTAATTAATTAAGGTTTTAGAGGTATTTGATTAATGAAAGGAGTCACTTTATTGTAGGAAAGAAGCTACGCAGAGAATACATTTTGAGGATCTCTGTTGGAACAATCACTTTTACTGATAAAAGTGATTACTCAGAGACAGATGGGAAAATGAGCTCTCTGGAATGCCTCCTTTTTCTGTCAAGAGTGACTACGCACAGGTAAGTAACTTTTAATATTTCTGCGTTAGTACTTTTACTGAAAAAAGTTATCACTTTGCTGCGCGTTATCACTTTGTTCAGCAATAGTGATAACGCGCGCCTCACTCTGAAAAAAAAAACCACTCTCTGGAACATTTACTCTTACGAATAATAGTGATCACGCTGGGAATTTTAATAACATAAAAGTCACTTTTATTCTCCAAAGTAGTCACGTGCTTGGGCGTGCCTATAAATATTGCTAAGGGTGAATACGCACATACGTTTTTAAATCAAAAATCCCTTCCCTCTCTGAGAGCTCTCCACTTATCAACCTCTGCATTGCGATTCAGAAGCTTCTTCTTTCTTATTCGAATATCATTTCTGCATCTCAACCAAGGTACACTTCCCTCACTTCTAAAATCTGTGATTGGGGTTTCTGTATTTGTATACCTATTTTGGGGAAGTTGCTAAAAAGGGATAACTAAGAATGTTCAAGGCAATTAAATCAATTTGGGGATAGAAAATACTGAGATTAGGTTTTGCTGTAATGAGAGTTCTCTGAGAAAATTCAATTCTGCATTGCACTTTTCACATTAACAAATTTCTGCAGAAATTGATTTGACCTAAAAGACTTTAATAACAATGTTCTGATTGAAAGATATTGAATTTGAAAGTCTGAAATTATCTATTGTAATGTGTTCTGCATGTACTGTTTTGGAAAATGTCGAGATGAGTGTTGGGAAACTATTTTGATAGTATTTGCTTCAAGAATGGACAATACTTTGGAGCGATCTTTCCCTGTCAACTATGACATTTCTGCTGGGATAATTGAAACTGCATTGCATATTATATGTATCACAGTCTGCAGCATTTTAATTGACTTAAATTGAAGTATGTGAATTGGTTGATTGGAAATTTCTGAATATGACTAATTGAAATTACCTGTTGTGATGGTTGAGCATCTATTCTGTGCATATGTATAATACATGTTCTGACAGCAAACTTAATTTCAAATTCTGAGGCTATTTGGTTCAAAATAGAATGGATAATACTTCAGATAGTTGTTCTCTGTCATGTATGTTAGTTTGATGGGATAATTGAAATTACATTGCATATTATATGAAACATATTTCTGCAGAATCTGAACTGATAGCAACAGAACTTTCTGAAACTGTAGAATTGAAAATTAGAATACATAGCTGTGGTGAAATTGAGTTAGACATTAAATTGGGATTATCTGAAATGTATACTTGATTGCGAAATGAATACAACTTGGGAATTTTAGTCAAGGCATGTAATTATCTTTCTGCGTTACCTTGTTAATTGATAAGAGTGTGCACTCTGAAATTTTACTGTTAGATTTTGCATGTTTTGAATAAGTTATGCAATTGGGTGTTGGTTCTATTAGCAGATTGCATGATGAGAAGTATTAGAAAATTTTAATTTCTGCAAACTGCTTGATTAAATTTTCTGCAGCATAGGATTATTCTTGATTCTAAAATTTTTAACTGACAATTACTCCTTCAATGCAGAAAATTCCAAAATGGTTAGGACTTCATTCAACACACCTGTGGGTCCTCCTAAGAAGAAGCAAGCTGCATCTTCTACCACCCCTAAGAAGAAGCGAACTGCATATTCCATGACCCCAACAAGAAGATCCAGCAGAAATCTCCAAGCTGCAGCATCAAAAAGGGCCAGAACTGATGGTGTCTCAAGCTCTTCACCTATTCAGATATCTGAACCCTCACCTTCTCCCTCACCTCAGACAAGATCATCTGCACCTACATCTTCACCCTCACCTTCTCCACCACCTTCAACCAGATCACATGCACCTGCACCCTCACCTACACCATCACCTCCACCAAGAACAGCTGTACCTTCAGGATCCTCACCACCAGCCCCACATGATCCGAGATTCAGAAGTTTGGCTCATGAAAACTTTTTCAGAGCCAATATTCTAAGAAGAAAAATTGTTCCCGACAGAGCATTCCAAATAGCTGGGAACAACTATCCTGAAATTAAAGAGGAAATCCAGAAAAGAGGCTGGGAATTCTTCTGTGCAACAGCTGGCCTGGGTTGGAGGGAAATAACTCAGGAATTCTATGCCAATGCCATGAAGTTTAAAGGGAAAGGAACCCCTAAGTTCAGCTCCATGGTCAAAGGCATGAGAATTGACTTCTCACCAGCAAATATCAACAGGGTGCTGGAAATTAATTCTGCACAACATGCTGCACAGCTGGACTTCAAAACATTTAAAGGAAAGTCCAGATATTGATTTTGTGCAAATTCTGGAAAGGATTGGGAAACCAGGCACCACATGGGAGCTCAACCAATCTAAGAAGCCAAAGCATATTGTCACCAAGAATCTTTTGCCCTTTGCCAAAGTATGGAGCATGTTTATTTTAAATTCGTTCATGCCTGTCAAACATAGCTCCACACTAGCTGTGAAGAGGGCTGCTCTACTTTTTGCAATAGTCTCCAACATCTACATAGATGTGGGAGAGGTAATAAGCGATTGTATCTTGGGAATACTGAAGACAAAAAGGGATTCATTAGCCTTCCCTTCAGTAATTACACTACTTTGTGAAGACGCAGGAGTAGAGTTTGGTGATTATCAAGAGAAAATCAGAGCTGCACCATCCATTTCTGCAGTTCTGATCAAAGAGATTTATGCAACTGTTTCCTGCACTTTTGCAGCCCCAATTCCTTCACAATTCAAGAAAGAGAAACCAATAATGATGAAGGACACTCTGAAGCAGCTAGCTGAAGGGCAGAACCAACTTGCTGAAAGGCAGACTGAGCTGCATAATAGCCTCAAAGCTGGAATCATGCTAATGGAATGTATTATGCTGAATATTGGTCAGAAATTGGGAATGACCAAAGAAGAAATGTATCATACTCCAGACTTAGCAGAGAATGCCCAGTGCCTTCGTTCTTCTGTTTTCAAGAATATGCCAATATACAGAACCCACTTTCCTCAGCCACCATTTGAAGAGGTAGTGGAAGAAGAAGAAGAAGAAGAAGAAGGTTCTGAAGAGGAAAGCTCAGAGGAAGAAGATGCAGCAGAAGATTAGTCTAGGAATTTAAATTCTGTTATTAGATTTTGTAAATTTCTGGTAGTTTAAACTTTTTGGGTTGTAATCACTAATTGGTACACTTTGGTTTAATTCTCACTTACCTATTTTGCAATTATATTAGCTTCTTAACTAATCACCTTTCTCTTGATGCGAGTTAATGGAATTCTGGTGTTTTTGTGCAGAGAATATCACACACACAACACTCACACACATTGGATAGTGACTCTTGCACAAGCTGCCATGAAAGGGGGGTTTCATTCTCTACCTCTTATTCATGTGTAGCCTCACATTACACTGAATTGTTGTTGAAAAACACCAAAATACTAGAATAAATAATAAACTGCTGGCTGTGAATTCTGTGTGAAAATTTTTTTTAAGTTGTTTTTCCCATTCTCAAAATGAGATCACACTTGTATTTTCAAAAATGAGGCAGTTGCCACTAGGTGCATATATTTCTGAAAAGTGCATTGTGTTTTCATTAATCCACATGATCACTTATAAATGCCTAGTGAGACTTGAGCTACCTACTTCTTTCCTTGTGTGATTAATCAGATTTTACTGCATTCTCTAGAACTTGCCCTTGTTCTTAATTAAATATGCATGTTACAGTTCTCACACACATGATAGAGGCCATGTTTGATTTACTTAGTTAGCCTAAAATGCCTTCCCTTATGATTAATTGCCCTAGTTTACCCCTTTTGAGCTTAATATTCCCTTTTCTTGAGTTAACTTCCTTACACGCCTTGCTGAAAAACCAATTTTACCATTCAAATTGATCAAAGGCATTGTGAGTTTAATCAAGAATGAGTTTTAAAACTAAGTTTGGGGTAGCATCAAATTAAGTTGCTTGAGGACAAGCAAAATTTTAAGTTTGGGGTAGGGGAGTAGCAAGCTATCTAGTTTGAGTTCAAAAAGTCAGAACGAAAGAACAAAAGTGCTACAGAAAAATTAAAAAAATTATGCAGCAAAACTATGGAAGAGTTAAACATGAGTTCAAAAATAGAATCTGAGTTGAAAAGAGCAAAATGGAGATCAAAAAGAAGAAATTAGCAGTAAACTGTTGCAGAGAAAAAGAAAAAGAAATTCAACGAAAAGAAAAGAGTAAATGGAAGTAAGAGAAGAAAAAGGAAAATAAAAATTATGCTGCACAAAAATGATTAGTCTGCTGCATAACTGAGGAATTTAATGTGAATTGATGCTAAACTAGACTAGTTTTAAAGTCATTCACTCAAAATCCTTCTGATCTTTTGAAATTGCAACTTGTTTCTTATTTTGTTCAGTATCTACCTTAACCTAAGCCCTGTTATAAACTGTAAAAAGTCCTCTTGATGTGTGATTGGCTGTACTAAGCAGAGGAGATAGAGAAATTGGGCAAGCATATGGTAGAGTGCAGTGAAATTGATGATTTAGAGTGAAAACAGCACCCAAACACTGTTGAGTGATGAGAGAAACACTGTCCAGTGAGAAGTGATCATGATTTTAATGTTTCTCACATGAACTTGGCTGATATATTCACTTAGATAGCAATTCTTGCTTAAAATTTGATGAATGCATTGAGATTGCAATGATGAGTAATTGGATGAATATCTTGATTAAAATTTTTGCAGAAAACACAGAATTGCAAATTGAAAAATTCTGATTTAGCAGTTGTGAAATGGTTTCTGAAAAGTGGAAGAATTACCCTTGGTTTAATTTGATTTGCTTGAGGACAAGCAAAAATTCAAGTTTGGGGTAGTGATGAATCCATATTTTGACTGATATTTTAGCATAATTCTAACACAAATGATAAGAAAAATATATAAAGAAAGCAGAAAAACTTAGAAAAAGAGAAGGAATTGAATTTTGTTTACATATGTAGTTATTTTAGCAATTGTGAAATTTTTGCTTAGGAATTAAGTTTTTAATCTTGTTTTTATAGGAATAAATTGAGCAAGGATCATATTCATGGAAGTTTGATGACAAGGAAGAGGAAAGAAGCAAGTCTGGACTCCAAAAACTCAAGAATAAGAAATTGCAGACTGGGCGTGATCACTATTGTCAGTGAAAGTGATCACTTCAGAGCTCAAAGAAGAAGTGAAGTCTGGGCGTTACCACTTTTATCATTAAAAGTGATAGTTCCAGAGAGGCAAAATATCAGGAAAGCTCTGCGTAACCACTATTGTCATCAAAAGTGATCGTTCCAGAGAGTCTTCAACTTGGCGAACTGCGCGTAGTCACTTTTATCAGAAAAAGTGATAACGCGCAACTACCTTGGCTCTGCGTGGTCACTTTTATCATCCAGAGTGATAGTTCCAGAGAGCTCTCAATATCAGAAAAATGCGCGTGGCCACTATTTCTGGGAAAAAGTGTTAACGCGCAACCAAAAACTCTCTGCGTAACTACTATTTCTCATAAAAGTGATAACGTGAAAATCTGAGAAATTTTATAAATACCAGAAGCGATCCGGAAAAAAGGGATTCTGTTCATTTTCAGTTTTTTTAGTTAGTTTCTGGTTAGAGGAAGTGAGAGAGAGGAGTGGGGATTCAGATCTTGGAGCTTCACGAAGAGGAATTGGAGTGGAGCAAGCTTCCATGGCGTTTCTGAGTTTCTTCTTCTCTTCTTTTCTTTCTTTTTCTTCTTCTGCTGCCATGGCTGTGTAATTCGTTCATAGTTAGGGATTGTAGATCTGAAATGAACATGTTGAATTGATTTGGATCTGGATTTCAAGCTTTGGAATAGATTGAGTGATTGATTCTGAACTTCACGTGTGAATTGAATGGAAATTTGATTAACTAAATCCAGAGGAACCTTTGTCAATGGAAATTGAATTTGTTCTTCAGATCTGAACCAATCACCGAGATTTTAGTTTTCTTAGGAATAAGGAACTTTGATCTTGCAATCTTTTGGTTTCTTACACTTAAAGCAACATTGAATTGAATTAGATCTAAGGAATTAGAATGGTTTAATTGAATGTTAGGTTCACTGAGTTAAGGAATTAACCTCTGAATAGTATAAAGTGAAACTGATTGTCATTCTTTCCAATTGCTTGTTAATTCAGAACTTTATTGATTAAACATTGGAGTTTTGGTGAAGCAATTCCCTAGCTATGGTTTCTCCCTCTGTTATCACATAATTGTGTGTTCATTGTCTTGTTTTCTGCAAGTTCATTTTACTTTTAATTGTTCCAGTTTGCTGCTGTTATATGTTACAAATCTCATTCCAAAATTCGTATGGCTCAAATGGTTATAATTCTGTGAAGTGGTACTTGAAACCTAAATTCCCTGTGGAGACGATATTTGGATCTTAAATTTACTTATCACTTGCTGCAATCCTAGTGCACTTGCTAGTATAGATTGCTAACAACATAAAAACGGTTCCATTTTCCGATGCTTGAGATCTCCTTTTAATAGAGTTTGAAAACCCTAAAGACTCTTGATAATAGGGTTTCTCGCAGATGAGCATGGCCTTGAGCACGACCGTGCATGGGCTCGAAGCACCCTTGTGCTTGTTGGAAGGGTATGGGCGTGCTGGCTGCTGCGAAGCTCTAATCTTCTATTAATTTGGGTCCAAAATCCACTTGCTGCCTCTTTGTACCAAACTACACAATTAATATATAAATTAGTGTAAAACCCAAATAAAATAAAGGTCAAATATGAATATATGGGCTATAAAAGAGGGCCTAATTACAGACTTATCGGTTCTCCTCCACGAGCAAAACATCTTCCTCTAGGTGGGGCTGACATATAGTTTCCACTATTACCACTATTCTGAAGAAGCTCAGTTGTGGGTCCCCTTTGACGTTGTTGCCTCTAATATGGTTGTCCTCTTCCAAACCCTCTCCTTTGATTATGTTGAGGCCCATAGTTCTTCGTCCCTGAAGACTCAGAACGGTGTTCTCTGAACTTGGAAATCCTTGCTTTATGGTCTTCTTAAAAAATCCTACATTTGTTCACTAATGTAGAAAACTCTTGAATCTCTTGCATTCTTATGGCTTTCTTAATTTCAGGGCGAAGCCCATTGACAAACTTCACACACCTAGGCCTCTCATTGATGGCATTGTGATAGTGGGGGTGATACCATGAAAGTTCTTCAAATTTTGCTGCATACTCTCCTACATTCATAGATCCTTGCATCAAAGCTAAGAACTCCATCTCTTTCTTCTCTCGAACATCTTCTGAAAAGCACTTCTCTAAAAATCTCTCTTGAAACAAGGTCCAAGTAATCATTACGCCTTCCCTCTCCAATCTTTGTCTCACTCCGTCCCACTAATACTTAGCATCTTCCGTTAGTGCATAAGCAGAAAACACAACCTTGTCATTGTCTATGCATCGTAGGGCACAAAAGATCTTCTCTATTTCTCTGAGCCAAACTTGTGAACCTTCTAGATCATATCCTCCCTTTAATCAGGGAGGGTTCCTCTTCTTGAATATGTCCAATCTTGTCAAGGCATCATCACCTTGAGGTACACGGTCCTGTTACATTCGAGCTTGTTGGTCTTGCTCCATTGTAGCAATTAGTCTCTCCACTAAAGCAGCCAGTCGACCACCTCGTCCAGCCATTGTTTTCTATTCATCGAATCGAATTTGACTAAGTCATCAGGAAATCATCATTGATGTTAAATCATGGTAATTTCCTACACACTATTCACTACAAAAAGTGCACAACAACTTAAGTAGACCTTTCCCCAGGCCCAAAGGGCCGAACTGCTCTGACACCATTAATTTAACACCCTACTTTATAAACCCTCAATTAGAGAATTAGTGATTTTTTTTATCCTAATAATCTTCCCCTTTTACATAATATATCGTAAAAATAAACTTTAACAAGCAAATTTTTGATAACACATTTTAGAATTTTGTCATTGCATAAAGTACTTAAGGTAAACTTTCATAAGTGTTTAGATATCCTTTTACAGTAATACAAAGGGCAAAATGGTCAATAAGTTCCCCGCATTACATAGCACTGTATACTGAAGAACTCAATTACCATTTCACCTAGCAACATCATTACATACAGATAAAATATTAGTTACAGTTCTTCAAAATAATAAGGGTAACACTGGGGATGACTTCCTACAGAGCAGCACAACTAAACAAAAAGAGTGGCTTTTACCCGATACCATAAAGGCCTATGTACAACAAAAGAATGCCTATGACTAACCTTTGCCACTATACAAAAAAAAAAAAGTAGTATCAGTCCTACTCTAAATCTATATCTTCAGACTCAAGAGATGAATCTCCCTCATCTGAATTCATCTCTAAGTCGCTAGACTCATCGATGTTTAAAGGATCATAATCCTCCAGAATATCAATATCTATTTCCTCCTCCTCAGTTGGAGGGGGAATTAGTGGTGGTATAAGCTGAAAAGGATTATTATTACCTAAGTCAAAGGTTAGTCTAGTCCATATGGTAATAAGGACACCACCTTCGGAGTCCTGGTGCCGCTCTCCTCAAAAATATAGTAAGTATGCCCGCAAAAGTATAGGTGTGTCTATCCCAATCGTGCTGCCATTGATGTGGCTTCGGGCTAATGAGCCTAATCATCATATTCATTTGGTGTGGAATCTGGGCCATCTCCCTCTGTTACAGGTGGTAGCGGATCAAGTCCAATGAGTACTGCAATTACAAAGAAAAAAGAGAAAATATAAAAATGATAGGGTGAGCCACAGTTCATACATCAAGTTAAAATCAAACATCATAAACATTTATAGATTAATCGCATTCCAAATGAATGATGATGATGGTGCATGATCCTTGTTTGTTTTCCTAAAATGTCTATCCATGTGGGCTCGAATCATTTCTTCAATCAGTGCTGGGATAGCCAGGAGTTGACACTACTAGGTATGGAAATCCACCCACAAGATTGTTGAGACTCGCGCTCAACTATGAACCTAGTAGCTCACTGACCATGATATACAGCAAGAGCACAGTCAGGTACAAGAGAGTTTGTACAGTGGAATCCCTGATGACAGCTAGCAAGCCTGAGTCTTTTAGGGCTTCCAACCACTATCCTTCCTATCCCCAAGTCCTCCCTCAAGGCCTCCCGATCGTATTCCTAGAGTCCATTGTCTCTAATTCGCCATTTTGCACAAAATACCATTTTCGAATGAGTAATGTATAAGTTCTTAAGTGGTTTTTCTTAGAAAAGTCCCATATTCCCAAATTCCTTAATTTGTTCAAGAATGATTAAAAAAATTTCTAAGTTTGAATATTTTTCAAAATTTTGACAGAGTTTCCCCTGTAATATGGACTTTCCAAAATTTTCTATCAGAAAACTTCCCAATACAGTTTATAAGGGTTCTCAATCCATCATTCAATCATTTCAATTTATTTTCACTAAATTTCTCATGAAAAACCACGATGCACATAAATGCTCACTCAAAGACAATTCATATCATATAACACAATTTATGTCTTAATGAAATATCAAACATATATTTTCACCACCAAACACATAGGCAAACCATTATCAAAATTAAGCATATAAGGAAATCACAATCATCAATCATAAAAAAATTTAGACAATTTCAACAAATAAGGTTAAACAAGTTTATGATGTAATCCTTACTACATAGCCCACCCCTTACCTGTTACGTCCATATTTGTTCTCTCCAATGCTTGAAGTTGATTTCTGACGAAATCTATACACGTAATGAAACGCTAATTAGAACCTTATAGTTCTTTGATTTTATCTCATGGGAATTTAAAGTCATTTTGTTTTGTTAATCCATTTTTGGTAATATGTTAAGCTCACATTCACCTTAAACTTAACATAAAAAAATCATCCTAGTTGGTACACACTTAAAGTAGGAAGAATCCTAATGGCGAACATGAATAAGGTTTAGTATTTTGGAATTTTCTAGAGTTATATAGACTTTTTGGCATGAGGTCAAAGATCAAATTTCAATAACATAATTATCTACAATATTGATGAGAGGTTAAAGTCTAATTCGAGATAGATTGTACAATAAAGTTGGTCAAAGTCATAACAAGGAAATTTTCGAGCAGATTGCACAAGGTTCAGAGTTTTTGCCATAACTTAAGATATACTTAATATTTTAACATGAGACCAGTTTCTAAATTTCAAGGATTCATTTATCTACAACTTTTATAGGAATTAAGTTCAAATACCCTATAGAATAGTTCCAGTTTTCAGTTTACAGTGGTTGTTTCTGACAGGACTCAACTACACTAACACTCTGAACATACCTTAGTAATTTGACTATATCTCATGCTACACATAAGCTATTGACATGAAACCAATTTATAAATTTCAGACATACAATTTCCTACAACTTTTGTGCAGGAGTCAAGTCCTAATTTTACACTCATCAATCTCAGTAAATCAAAATTTGTGACTATTGGAACAGGCAACCTCCTAAGGTGACAGCTAGAACACCTGTTAGTAAAATGGACATAACATGAGTTATAAATATCCATTTGAGGTGAAACCAGTGGCTAAATTTCAAGTATTTAGAGATACAACTTTCATGAAGACATAAACTCCCAATTCAGTCCATACAAGTCCTAGAATTTAGTGAACAGTGACCTGCAAATTTGGGTTCTTAGGTTTTTAGCTCAACCACGGATGATTCTAGTATCCTAGGTGTAAAACCACAACAACAAAGCAAGATAACACCTTCCCATTCCTATTCAAGTTCATCCAAGTAAGAAAAGAAAATTAAATAAGCACTATTTTGAAAAATAAAATCTTACAAGTGTAGAGGAAGATGAGGGTAACAAATTTACCTCTTGAAGCTTCTCAAGAAAATCAAAGTTTGGCCCTCAAAATCAAGCTTGAAAGTGAGAGTATTTGAGAGAAAAATAGAGGAAAGAACTTACAGGAAGCTTGTTAGAGAAGAAGATTATTTTTCATGCATCTTCTCTATCTTAATCACTTTTAAAAGTCAAAATTTAATTACTTTATCAATTTTTTTTAACTTAGAAATTACACTTTTACAAATGTAAATTTTTTTTTAGTTTAACAGGTAGGGAAAATTTTTAAACAAGGTAGTATAATATTTAGAATATTACTGGGATGGTCACTAAGATTTTAGTTCACTCAAATTGCTCTCGGATCGGTTTGTTTCTTGTTTGCTAATTAGACGTGCTGCAAAATTAGAATTTTTGAAATTTATCAAATTTCATTGTAAAAATTTACTTTCCAAAATCTTTCTAATATTATTAGGCTCTTGTAAAATTTTCAAAATTTTATGACTTTGTTTGCTATATAATTAGATTCAATTTGAATTATTATTTTTTTTGCTAAGATGCCTGCAAAATAGGTCAATTTTGAGTATTTTCTAAAAATTATAAAAAAATTCGTGAAAATCACAAATTATCTAATGAATATAAAACTCTAAAGTCACTTTAACTAATTCTTAATAATTTAATTTTTTAAAATTTTGACAAAAATTTTGTCAAAATTAAACAGATCAGGGGTACTAAGAATTAGGATGTTATACGGTTTCCTTATGATTGTTAACCACTCATACTAAATTTATTAATACCCAATAGTCATGCAATGTTAACAATCTTTTCCCTAAGTTATTACTCATAATGGTCATTCAAGATAGAAAGAAGAGAAAGCGTAAAGAGTTTATGAGCTGTTAATTTAATAATGATTGAAAGAGAAAAATTAAACTTGATCCACCTAATCCTTTGTCTTTTTTTACCTTATAGATTCATTAACTTTGTGTAGTATTGTTGCTTATGATATAATTAATTATGGTATGTTTAAAAGTTATCAATTCTGAATATACAAATATAGCATAATAGGATAAATATCAATCAAGAAAAGAAACATGAAATTATTAACCATAATAGTTCTAGCTTATGAATTTAGATAGACATAATATATTAGAAAACCACAACAATAATAAACCAATTTATGATTATTCAAAAAGTAAATGCAAACTAGAGGAGTCTCCGATGGAAAAGAGACAAAGAAAGCTCTTGATCTCATAACATGCTCCTAAAGCTCCAATAATCATTAGCAGCTAGTCAAAACCAAGATATCTAATTTGCTGGTCTCAAGGTTCTTTAAATAAGGTTTAGAATCTATTGGAGATGAGTGTTGTTGCTTTCAAAAGATGTGTTTTATTTCTAATAAAAATATAACATATCAAGATAGAAAGGTATGATTTTCTACTGCTAGATTTAAAATTTGAATCCTTTTTGTAGATTCCTTAGAAAATTCTAAGTTAGTTGCATCAGAAGAGGAGCATGGTTGTGCATATGCCTCAAAGCATGAGTGTGTTGGCTACAGAAACATAAACATGCCATTACAGCAAGTTCCTATTTTCCATCCAATTTGAGCTTAAAATATACCCAAAACTCAATTGTGACTTTCTTATATCAAACTACACAATTAATATAGAATTCAGTATAAAATCCTAATAAAATAATAGTCCCGCATTTAGATATAGGCTATAAAAATATGTCAAAATATAGACTTATCATTGATTCTTAAGTTTTATGGATAATTCATCCATTTAGAATCAACATTGATCCTAATTGCTACAGCAATCTTATTATATTAGTAGGATCATATATCAATGAGGCAAAAACAAGATTTTGAATAATTTCCCATCCTTTTTATTTTCATTTATAGGTCAAGAATTATAAATTTGTTTAAGTATTTGAAGAAAATAAAAATTAATGTATAATCAAGTAGCAGTGGGATAAAATCAATTGAACTAAAAAGAAAAGTTCCTGTGAAAATTAAAAAGGTTAACATTATTAGTTTATGATAACTTTGCAGATTTAGCTAACATAGATGCATTTCTCGTAAGCAAAAATTGGTTTGAAAGCCCTGTCACTACTATACTAGCTGATGTCTATTGTACACTAAATTTTTTCAATGAGAGTAAGAGGAAAATGATTATACATTTTTTGCCTATGCCTTATATATAGGTCACAACCTATCTTTTCAAAAGGTCAAGTGCTATTAAATGTCTGATTATTGATTTATTGAGGTTTTAGATTAGGCTAAAAAATAGTCAAGAATGGCTAACCACCTAATTAGCTTGAATGAGTGACACATTAGGTGATACACTTCATGGCAATAGTTGACATTTTCATTTACCATTATGAAAATTTGTCAAATATTCCTCTCAAAGGTACTTAGAGTTGTATAAATTATAATATAGTTATGGGGCATGTGAATACTCAATTTTGTCCATTATAAATAATTAATCTAACCAATTTAAATTAAAAAACATTTGATGTGTGTGAGAGTCCAAAATGAGAATAATATTTTAGAATAGGATTTGTAAAAATATATAAAAATATTTTAAAAGTGACATAAAAGTAAAGGAAAGTAAAAAAAAAACTATAATAATTCAAATATTAAAATAAAATGCATATAAAATAATAAAAAATAGAAATAAAGGTTCTCTTCAGTAACAATCAATTAAGTTTGTTTTAACAAAAAAATCCTTTAATAACATAATTTTAAAATAAATGTACCATTTTAGAGAAAATCAACCAAAAAAAATTATTTTATTTTATTTTATTTTATCTATCATACCACTGTTAGAGACAAGACCTCTTTTATAGGAAAATTTTCTCTACTTCAAGGGAATTTTTTTTTAGAACAAACATTCTCTCTCCGACATTCTTAAAGAGGAGAGATTTCTTTAGGATTGCTATTGAAGATGGGCCTTCACTTTTCTCTCTCTCTCTCTTTTTCACACACATATGATTCTCTCACATTTTTCTTTATTTGCTATAACACAATAAATCAATTTGGGTTGGATTGCAGAGGTTAATGCCTCTAAACACAGGGGATTACTTAGTTGATTTGGGAGGAAAGATAAACCAAGTGAAGGATCATCAAATAATTTTTTATCATTTTTATCTTATTGATTTCTTTTTAATAATAAGTTTTTGTTTTCATATATTCATCATCCTTTTGGCTATCTTACATTGATTACTTTTCATAGTTCTTTATTTCGTTTGTATTCCAATGACATTTTTGTTTCTATATTTTTTATTCATATAAGAATTGGTCACATATTCCTTCAACTAACAAGAAATAGTTAATATATTTAAACCAATAGCAAATAAAAAAATATAAAAATCAATAAGAGAAAGAAAATATTCAAAAAAAGATTGTCAGATATCAATGAAAAGGGTTTCTCTTTCTTTTAGTTTGTTTATTATTTTATGTATTTTTATCGTTTTTCTTGTTGGAAATTAATGTTATATCGGTAAAAGCTTTCTTTCTTTCATTTTTCTTCTTCTATTCTCTTGCATACTTTTGAATACCCTACTACTAAGCATCCTTATCATTGAGTTATACATTAATATTTCTAGACTATAAAATGATAGACCCTATTTCTCATTTACTCACCATGATTTGATGTCAAATTGAGGTTCTAAAATCATTGGATTATTATTATTATTATTCTAAGAAAATATGCAAATAAAATTAGAACAAGGATAACTAATTTTGGTTGGACCAATTGAATGTCCCAAATATATTGCACTAACTATTGCTTATATAATACTATATATAAAAAATAAAATGAAAGCTTAAGAAAAAGTTTGAGTAATAAATTTTACATTTGTTGGATCTAAATTAACTTGACAAATGTATTTGAAATTGTTTCTAAAAGCATGATAGAAACGAAATATGATAAAATAATTACGTACTTATTCAATTGACATAATTAATTGGTTAGAATTATGGTATTGGGCACTTCCAAATTGATATAATGCAATAATGAGATCTCAAAAGAAGGTTTATGTTATGCAAGGATTTTTTTTCTTTTTTTCTTAAACCTAGGCCAGTGATCTATGAATCATTTGAGACATTTTGTGAATAGTGGTACCATATGCATGCATAAGTAATGTTATAGAGTGTATAAGATCTCAATCATATAAATATTGCTTTTAACAATACATGATTATTTGAAGTTCTTAATATCTTCATGTAGGTTTTTACACTAATCCATATTGTATATACAATTAAATATCTTTTAAAAAAAGGATTAAATTAAAGAAGATATATACGCGTATTTTCATTCTTGATATTTTGTTATTCCTTTGAAAGAAAATAAAATATATATTCAATTGAGCCCTAAAATAGGTCTCTCACAACCAAAAGGATGAGAGTTGGTGTTTTTAAGACCAAGATCTCCTTAGGATTCAGAGAGAAGTGCAATATTTTGAAGAAGATATTGTCCAATGACCAAGTTTTTCCTATATATTACAAAGTAAAGTACTTTTAAGAAATGAGAAAATAGAGAAATAGAAGTGAGATTGAAATATTAAACTCCAAGGAACTTATGTGGGATCATGAGGAAAGGACGTTAGAGCTCAGATTTGGAAAAGACTCAAGATTCAACCTTTTTCTGATGTTCTTTTTTTAGCGAGAATGGGTCCAGAGAGCTCTTCATTCACCCTGTGTCTTTTTGCTTAAGCAAGACCCATCTCACCTAGGAGAAAAGATAGTTAGAGCAACATTATCCTTTCTCGCTTAAGTGAGACTCATCTTGCTTGAGATAAAAGGAATATTCATTTTTTTTTTTAGAAAACTCTTTCATTTTTTAAAATAAGGAAATGCAAATAAAAATTAGGATGTTGAATATTTGATGAGAATTTGGCACTAATTTTGTTATTATTTGTTTCATTTAACATGAGAATATCACTAGTGAATTGAGGAAGTATTTTGGTCACAATTAAAGAAAATTTGATAGAAAGCAGGGCTACACCCAAGACGAAGCACAACTATGCTTCCTTCCTGGTGTACACTTGCCAACGAACAATCACTTACCAAGGAATTACTAGCTCCTTTTGTCTTTTATTACAAAGATGAAACTTCACTGAATTAATCCCAAAAGCAAGGATTTCTTGGCCAAAGGTCTTTCAAAAAGGAAAAAAGTTGGGTGTGAAGAGTTGCACAGCAAAAGCAAGTTACTACCAATAGGTCAAAGAAAAAGTTAAAGAGATTAAGTTACCATTCAAGGCTTCAAAAACTTCCTAAGAAGGCAAATCATCTAATCCTAAAAATGTTGAGGATGAACTAAAAGAACTGAAGGCTAGCCTAGTTAAGATGATTGAGAAAAAGATAACTTCAAGAGAGTTGTCAAACTTGTGCAATTTTGAAGAGAGAATACAATGAAAAGCAACATGCTTGTGAAAAAAATTCTAAGAAACAAAAATACGTGTAAAGTAATATAACTATGGTCCAATGATGCCTTGAAACTATAAGCAAGGAGCTGGGGTTAAGGATGAAAGAACGAAATACAACAGCATATGGAAAGCAACAATTGAAACATCCTCACTATAATTCAGATAATTTTCCTTAATATTATATAATGTTTTGAAATAAACCTGATAAAATTCGTAAAAGTTCTGAATAGTTTTGTAAAAATTTTCGCAGATACATGAATATAAATTGATGAAAGTCAGTAAACTCTAAAAATTGACTAGAGTAAAAGTCTTATTTATAATAAAGTAAAGATACATTTTCATAACTTGGATTTATAATGTAAATAGTACTGTTTTACAATAAACTAAAACTTAAATTGATTTACTACTAAATATTCCACATACATCTTAATCAACACTTACAATAAGGCTTATTAATGAACATAAATTTTAAATAGAAATGTAATTAATATTATTACATTTTTCAAAATAAATTAATCCTAATAAAGCAGTTCTTTTCCCATAATTCTTTATGAGTATGACCCTAGACCAGATCTGTCTTTATTAAATTTTTCTTTTACCTAAAATGTTTGTAAGGATGAGTTTCCTTTTGCCCATTAAACTATCAGTTAACAAAATAATTAAAACATTATAGAAAACATTTGCTAATACATTGTGCATCACATTTGAATTAATTTATAAAACAAATGTAATCAAACAAAGAACATTCAAATACACCATTTATCACTCAATTACATACAACCCAATTCTTCTTTATCCAATATACTCATTTAATTCTCAACTTATGTCACCTTATCCATTTTAATAGTGAAATATTCATCAAACAAGAGTACTCTAAGTACTCACAAGCCCCTAAATCGCTACCAACATACTCTTCCTAGTAATGATGGACTTACGCCAGCATGGATAGTCATCATCCAATGTCACACACAGATACAACATGTGCTTTATTTGGCATTCATAGCAAAGGTATAGTCAGGAGAATCAGTCATGAAATGAGCATGAGGCCTATGAATGCTTTCACTGTCAATCGTATACACATAAGCTATTAGCATTCAGCACTCTCATTTCTCTAAGACTTTCTCAAATCACCTCCAAACTCTATACCCTCGACGTATCTCTGAACTATCCATAAGGTAACTCAAATGTGGCACATCATAATCATATTGTTCCAATACACCTTTTACAATTACACTAATTAATGTATTACAACATATGTGTTATAATCTCACCCGTCAATGGATAACAACACATATACTATAATCATGTTAATCAGTGTCTTTGTGACACATATATCAGTTACTTTATTTTCTCTTTTTCTTGCACTTTCTTAGCAATTTCCATCAATCTCTGTAATTCCTCTTACCTTATTCATTTCATTTACTCATGTCCAAGGTACATGCATTCAAACTTAATTCAATTTATGCATATCAAATAAAATATCTATTATTATTCAACTATAGTAAATTATTTGCATTAACTTATCCGACATAATTCCTATTCATTGTCATATGACATTCTAAGTCAATCAATCATATATCAACTTTTCATGACAGTTCAAATTTTATTGAAGCATATATTGGTAAAACAAAGAAAACATATCACCACACAGTTCAATACACTATGTCGAAGGCCGGACATCTCTGAACTTAGAATAATCACACAGTTCAAACACATTTTGCCGGAGATCATATTCTCTTAGTCTTCAATAGGTCTTCTATCCCAAAGTGTGGCATCATATAATATTTAAAATATATCTATTACCTAAAATATCAGATAGAATCTTTGCTATACACAAGTAATATTCAATAATAAGTTATAATACTTCTTAAAACAACCCAGTCCAGAACTCTTAGTGTAAAATTATATTTAGATAGTTATAAAATTTATCATAGATTTTTCATGCAAAAATCCATTTCTAACGTTATATTTCCAAGAAAATACTTCAAACTTATTAATCAAACAGAACTTAGGGTTTGATGTCAACTCTCTTTACCTGCAAATAGGTCTCCAACTAAGTTTTTCATGAGCTTTAGAGAAAACTTCACATTTTGATCAAAAATACTATCCAAAGACTAGACTTTTTCCTAATGTTGCAGAGTAAAGTACTATTATAGAGAGAGGAAACAGAGAAATAGAAACGAGATTCAAGAGCTGAGATCAAGAAACTTACTTAGATCCGAGTGAAATAGATGTTTGAGCTCAGATTCGAGAAAGATTCAGTGTTATTGGAGGCTTTCTCTAGGAAGAGAGAGAGAGAGAGAGAGAACAAAAAGAATCAAGAGTGAGAAATAGTTTTGGAGAAAAATAAAATTTCTCAATGTGAACTCCCTTAAATACCTTTAAACATGCATGTTCTCGCTTGAGCAAGCTCCTTCTCACTTGAGCGAGAAAATCATATAATAGTTTTTCAGCCTTTTTTTTATATGCTCGCCTGAGTGAGAGGTATTCTTGCTTGAGCGAGAATGGTTCCAGAGAGTTCCCAGATTTTTTTTGTGACTCCTCGTCTGACGAGCTCATCGTGCTTAGGTGAGGTCACTTCTCACTTAAGCGAGATTCCTTCTCGCTTAGGTGAAAGGACAGTTAGGCAGTATTATCCTTTCTCAATTGAGCGAGACTCATCTCACTTGAGCGAGAATACTCCAAGACCTTGGTTCAAAATGATTCTATCTCGCTTTAGCAAAAAACTTTGCACCAAAAATCTCATTTTTCCTAAAAACAAGAGAATGAAAATAGAGGGTGTTACATATTGTATAAGGCTAACGAAGATCGATAAGAAACTTTGACTCAAGCAAATGAGCTTCAAGCATAAGTGCAAAATATAAAACAACAGATAAAAGAAATTATTTTAGCATGTGAGGCAAAAATTAATGTTGAGAAATGGGAAGTGATCAGAATAATGAAAGAAAATGAAGTTATTATACAAGAAGTGGACAAGCTCATGAAATATTAAATCAAAAATTTTATACAGTTAGCATATTTGGTAATGGAGTGATTGACGATATCTCGTGCTTGTTATTGAATAGTAAGGTGGGTACATTTTTCTACAAGACACCCTAAGAAATTAAAGACTTCCTGAGTTATTGCAACTAATTGATCTCAGAGATGAACAAAATGACAACTAAGTCTGGGAAATGGTGATGTAATGACTTGTAATATGGGTAGTTATGTAAGGGTAGGGAAAAAAGTGTATTTTAGATCAGACTATGATGTGCTTTAATATTTTGAACAAAGTTAAAACTGCACTTTAATGTGCTTTATTTGATGATAATCCCACATTAATTTCCATTTTAAAAGAAAGAGTCAAATATACTCAAAAAGTGTGATGATTCTTTAAGCTCTCATTTTCCTCTTTTAATGATTTTAACTTCTTTTATTTATTGTATTACCTCCAAAAAAAATTAAACAAATATGAGGAAACATTTTCTAAAGTATCCTTATAGAACTCAAACTTAAAGGGGACCCTTACTCTAGCACTTTCAATACAACAACGATGTCAATCGTCTAAAGGAACAGATGACACAGATCTTGGAAGTATTGAAGTCTTTAGAGAGGAGAGCCACAGAGGACACCCTTACTTTAGAACCTCTAACACAACAACTCACTCCTACCTATCCACCTGATTTTACTCCTACACAAAGGCTATTTCAACACTTTCTCCCTCATGAAACATTTGTACCTTTGACCCTACGTGTGGAAAGGCCCTTACAACAAACTATTAATCAATAAGAGGTTTAATTTCTCCCTTATGATCTTCCCCTTGGTTATACACTACAAATGAGTAAGAACCCATCTAACACTAGCCAACCATTAAATCAACCCATTCTTGCACAACCTTCAAATCAACAAATTCAACCAATTTCAACATCCATTTTGTTATATGTTTATCCTTAAAACACTAATCCTTAAAAAACTCACATACCCTATATTATTATGCCTACCCCTAACCCACCAATTCATCATCTACTACAAATTACTAATCCTAGCATTGAAAGGAACTCAGCCACATCACCATTCCATTCATATAAGGTCTTGAGAAACAAATTACTAATCTTAGCATTGAAAGGAGCTCGGCCGCGTCACTATTCTATTCATATAAGATCTTGAGAAAACCTCAAATAAATTATTCAAAGAAAAAATTTCAATCTGAAGAAAAATTGTAAATATTAGAGGAAAGGTTGAGAGTTATTGAAGAGAGTAGCTACAACATTGGGGGCCCTAAGTTAGTATATGCACCTTGAATGTACTCATGTTTGTAGCTAAAAAGATTTAACTGATGCTTTCCTAAACAATATAGAGACAATATTGATATGGTCCTAGATAGGATCCAACTGTAGAATGTGTTGAAAAGAAAGAATTAGACTTTTAAGAAATATGCTCAAAGATGGTGAGAAGTTACAGTTCAACTAGAGTCTCCTATGTCTAAAAAAGAAATATAGCAATATTTATCGATACTCTACAATCACCTTTCCATGATAGGATGATTGGAAATGTTTCATCAAACTTCTCTAATATTGTAATTATTAGAGATAGTATAAGGAGGAATAAGTGTTAAGATATTCCACAATTATGTCATATCTTTCAATATAAAGAAATTTACAAATGGTCAAGGAAAGAAGAAAGAAGAAAGAAGGGAAAAGTAATGTCATCATTTTTCACCCAATAGGAGTTTACTTACCTAACCATGTACCCCCTCAGTTTCAACATGTATTCCTTACCCCTTAAATGTCTTATCCATATAACATTGCCATTTCACAAAACTTCAACTCTTAATCTTATCAATCACGACCTTACCAACAAGCTCCACCCATTTTTCCTATAGCACCTACCATGATACCACCCCAACCTAATCAATGGAACCAAAAATCGAGTGTTAACCAAACAAAAGCACCAAACAAGCAAGAAAGGAAACATATTTAATTTGACCCTATCCCCGTGTCTTACACAAAATTACTATTTTGCCTATTTCAAAGTTCATTAGTTGTACCATGGCCAATGAAACTTATAGAATCATCATATCCAAGCAGATATAATTCAAATGCTAAGTATGAATACCATGTTAGTGTCATTAGTCATTCAACAAAGAAATGAAAAGTGTTAAAATTAAAAGTGTAAGATTTAATTAATGCCATATGATTGAATTTCAAGGAGGATGGTCCCAACATTGAGAGTAATCCTCTGCTAGGACATGAAGGATCGTTAGTAAATGTCATTAAAGAAAACTTATCCCACATTTGAAAGAGGAAAATTGGATAGTACAACTCTTCTCAAGGTTATTTTTGCTTAATTGTATAAGGCTGACTTGATCGAGGCTCAAGGGTTTTGTCTATAAAGAAAGCACGTGTGATTTGTATCCTGATACAAATCACTCCACTGGAAATTATGGATAATTTGAGCATATTTTGTAGAACTTGATGGACAAACAATTTATCCAAATTTAGTATCTTAAAGAAAAAAGAATGAAGTTTCAACAATCAATAGGCAATCCCTAACCTTCCTAAAACTATTGGTCATTCATTATACTAAAGGTAGGACTACTTCAGTTTCTGATGGACCAAGGCCCATTACTATACATATACTAACTTTGTTTAAGTGGTACTTTGGAGATATGATGCAAAGATTTATGTTAACAATATAAAGGAAGACCAAACACAAGGTGTTAGCTTTGATACCCTTGTTGTCTCAAACATTGCTAGTGTTTGAAGGATGACTCAAAGTGGTTATATATACACACCTAAGGAGTTGAGAAAAGAGCGAACAAGAGAGGCTGAGAGATCTTTGAAATGAAGACTAAACAAAGCAAGTCTGACTTAATTTTGATACCTTTGTCATCTCAAACATTGCTGGTGTTGGAAGGATGACTCAAAGTGGTCATATATACACACTTGAGGAATTGAGAAAAGAGCAAACAAAAGAGGTTGAGAGATCTTTGAAGGAAAGACTAGAACAAAAGAGGTTGAGAGATCTTTGAAGGAAAGACTAAAGAAAGCAAATCTAAAAATACTAATGAAGAGAAAACCCTAAATTCAAGAAGGTATTGTCAGATGAAGAAGTTTATGAACTTTTTAAGTTCATTAGACAAAGTGAAAATTAGGTTGTGGAACAACTTAACTGCACTTTAGCCATGATATCACTATTGTTTCAAGTAATTATCTCAATTTCACCAATTATGAAGTACCTGCTGAAGAAATGGGCACAACAAAGCACTACATATTTTTGTAAAATGTCAAGATCATACTATTATTAGAGAACTTATTGATAAAGGTTTTCTTTGAATGTAATGCTATGAAGATGATATTGTCAAAATTATCCTATGATGGATTACATATAAAACTTAGTGCTATGAAATTCCAATCAAAATTGGTCCTTGTATCTTTGAGATTTTATTTCAACTAATGGACATTGCACTAGCCTACTACTACCTTTTAAGGAGGCCTTTGATTCATTATATGGGAGTTGTATCATCCACATTGTATCAAAAGTTAAAATGTATTGTTAACAATAAGTTAGTGATCATTTCTGGAGAAGAGGATGTGTTAGTGAGCCCCCGTCCACTTCTTATATTAAAACTATTGAAGAAGGTTTAGAGATGTCTTTTCAAGTTCTATAGATTGTCAATACCACATATGTTAGGAAAAAAAACTTTAATCGTAAAACTTTAGTTGTCTAATACATCCATAATAACAATTAAAATTATGCTTGACAGAGGTTATGAGTATAGATATGAGTTATGGTGAAATATGATGAAAACAGCAAAAATAATATCAGACCTATACAAAAATTTATTTTCAATTTCATCCATATCATTATAGTGACATTTTCATATTAGTGTCAATTGAGATTTTACCTTTATCTTTAAAGGAGTATTTTGAATTCTTTAAAGAAGTTTTATATTCTGCTTCATACATTTTTAATTCATGGTGTCAAGTTTCATTATACAAGCTAAAGTCTCTTTGTTTTAAACCTGTGTAAGAACTATTCCAAGAAGATTTTATGTCTTGATTCATCTTTATATGAGCATCATCTTCAGTATTTTCAACTCAAATATCACTACTTGTTTGCTCCATCATATTCTCGTAATAATATTTATCTCTTCTCCTATCATTTTTATCTGATCACGCTATGTTTTTTAAGATAGTCAATTTGTGGTTGCAAAGTTAAATAAAAATGATGATGATAATGATGATTTAAAAAGTAATTCTGATTTTCTTACAAATGTACTAAGGATACAAAGGAAGAAAGTTCTTGACTTTGACACGACTCAAGGGGACATGATTAAAATTCAAGATATTAGGATAAGGATATAAGAGAATGGGTGATAATTATGATGAGATATGATAAATCACACAAATAGTGATATTGAAGATGAAAATGTTGAAAGTGATGTTCATTGAAGACGAATCAAGACATGAAGTTATACGTGAAAAAGTATAAAGCATAATATGAGCATTATTTAAAAGGAAAAAAAATAATTTAAAGATGTCATGTTGGATAACTGTTTGGTATGTAAAAGAGGGAATTAACATTCTTATAACTTACCATAATAGTAGAGATGAAATTGAAGATAAATTTTTATATAGGTATTGATATACAAATTTTTTAATTATAGAAACTAAATTACAAAAATGAGTCATGTATTAAAAAAAGTATTTGTTTTTTATTTTTATTAATTATTTATAGAATTATATCATTTCTAATAAGAATACCACTATTGAATAGGAATAACTTTAAAAATAAATTATCATTATAGTTTGCATGATATTTTATTAATTAATTTATTTATTTATTTATCTTGTTTATTGGTATTATTATCTTAATTACTCTTTCATCTTTACATAAAGTAAATAAAATTTTATTTAAACATATGTTTTGCTTTTATTTCATGATTAATAAAAATATAATTATAATAGAAAATTATAAAATTTAAAAACATGTTTTATAAAATATTAAAATATTTTTTTACAAATGTTTTTTTTAAAAGTATTGATAATACATATTTTAAAAAAATATTTTATTAAAAATGTTCATATGTTTTTTTCAAAAAGTTTTAAAATATATATTTTTAAATAATTAGTTTTTAAAAAATATTAAAAAAGTATAAAATATGAAAAAAATATATTAAAAAATTAACATACTTTAATAATTCCTAACTCATTACCCTCCTAGGTGTAAAATTTTAAACAATAATCGGTAAGATAAATTATCATATATTATCTTCTTTTCTGATTATCAAAGGCCTTACTACGATCCATGATTCTCATTTCCGAGGAGATATTTAATATTTAATAATTTGCTTTAGAAACATGACATTGATAATTTGTTGACACTGTTGAGGTAAAAAGATCACTTGTTACAGCATTGGAACTCTGAACCGTCCCTTTTGGGGAATGGGAGCTGGAATTGCAGAACACATGGTGTCCACGTGGAGATGATGGGGATGAGCCCAACGGGTGAAACCCATAAGCGCATATTTCGTTAAATATCAGACTCGTTGCTATATTCCGCACAGCCCACGACTGCAAAATCCAAAATGTGGTTCTCATATTGCCAAAAACTATAGTACATAACTACACACTTCACAAATCCGGATCCGTGACTTGGACGGGGCAGTGATCATCCACAAAATTTCACAAATGTTAGTGCAGAACCTATCTTTAACAATTAAACTCAACACATGGTGAGGACCACCGAATCAAAACCCTCACCAATTCATATGTCATTCTCAAGAACCATTCTTCATCCATTTGCTCTCCACAATTTCTTAGCTGCTTTGAGATGCAAACATTAGAATTTATTTCCCTTAAATTATAAAACGTATAAAGTGAAAAAGTAAAACTTTATTTATTGTTAATTTATTAAAATGTTTTTATAAATATAATCAATGATGAATAAATTTTTATTTTCTTTTACAATTTTTCTCACTTTAAAAGAATGTCTGAAATAACGAGAACAAATATTGCTAGTAATATTTGATTCCTAATCTCATGCTCTGGCTCTTTCTTTATTTTCCTTTTTCTTGATATAAAAAGAAACATTTTTTTTCATATAGGCTTAACTTGTTAGATTTGACAATATATTAAAATTCCATGCTTAACAATGCTCCTTTCTTTCTCATTCTTTTTTCGAATGTAACCAATTCACTTAACCAGAAAAAAATTTGATTGTTGTTGTTCTTTAGCTTAGGCTAACACATGAAACACTTACATTGACGGTAAAAATACAAAAACTAGTAATTAAATTGGAAAAATTTATGAATCATGGTTCAAACTAATTTTTTTTCTTTTTTCTTTTTTACCAAATAGTATTTCAATAAGCTACAATTCAAAACCAATAAATGAATAAACTCCCAGATTAGTTTTAAATATTGTGAGTGTAAAATAATTCTTAAGATTTTAAAATGAGTTAATTAATTCTCAACTTGGTTTAACTAGTTGTTTTTGTCATAACTAAAACTAGGCAAAAATCTCAAACACAAAGACTTAATCCATAACCAAATCCAAACTAGTTTTAAAATCTAGAATTTTAATAAAATTGGATGCTTAGGGCCTGTTTGATTGAGTTTTATTTTTTAGTTTTTAAAATTTACTTTTTAAAACAATTTTATAAAACTGTTTTTAAGAAGAAAAAATTAAAAAACTTGTTTGATAAATTTGTTTTTAAAAATAAGTTTTAAAAACTAAAAAAATAAAATGTGTTTGGTTATATTTATTTTTATTTAGTATTTTAAATTAAATATATATATATATATATATATTTATTATTTAATTTTAGTATTTTTTATTTAATCAAATATATATTTTACATTTAAAAAATATTGAATTAAAAATGATTAAAATATTAAAATTTAATATTAAATTAAAATAATACTTATAATACCAAGAGTTTTGTAAATTATAAAATAAATTAATATTAAACTAAAATAATTATTAACTTTAATATTAAAATAAATTTTAATAAAAAATATAAATATTATGAATAAATAATATCACATAAAAAAGTAAATATCATCGATACAATAAAACAAATAAATATGTATATTAAAAATAAATCCTGCAATGTATGTATAACTATTTGTAACTATATATGTATAAACTAATACTAACTAGTTGTTATATCATGCTCATACAAAATAAATTAATGTCAAAATAAAAAATAATGATTAATTTTAATATTAAAATAATTTTTAATAAAAAATATATATAGTATGAATAGGTAAGGTAATATCACAAAAAAGGTAAATAACACTGATACAATAAAACAAGTGAATATGTATAGTAAGGATAAATCTTGCAACATATGTATAATTATTTGCAACTGTATATGTATGAACTAATACTAACTAGTTGTTATATTGTGCCCACATTTGATTTGTAATATGATCCCTAAATGTTGCCATCTCAGCTACACCTTCATCGGATAATTTGACTTGATTAGTGGAGCTAGTTTCTTCTATACTCAAACCTCTATTCTCATGCTCAATTTTGATAAGATCCATTTCTTCCTATATCCTAAATAAACCATCATTCAAATTCCACTTTTGTATGTAATTATGAATAGCACAACATGTTGTTACTATGAGTCATTGCCTGGAAGGTTTATATGGAGGCGTCAACTTCAAGATAGGAAACCTGTTTTTCAAGATTGCAAAGCAATACTCAATTGTCATTCTCAAATAAGAGTGTTTGTAGTTGAATAACTCTGTATTCTTGTACATGATACCTTTCTCCCCTATAAGGGGGAAGAAAACCTCCCATACATGGATAGTCAAAATCAACAAGATAGAACAATACCTACATTACATAGAATATATATATATATATATATTTATGAATATTTCTTCATCAATTAAAAATAACTGAGTTATAATATAAGTGCTCACCTTTAGATGGCTATGGAAAATTTGCATTTGGGTTAGTAAGTACATCTAAAAAAACTTTTGAATCATGTGCACTTCCTTCCCATCCAGAATACACGAATGTAAACATCATATTAAAATCACAAGCACACAACATTCTATGTGATAGTTGCCTTTCAGCAGGAATTCATGCACTTATATGAGTGCTATCAATTGCACCTATACAGTTTTATAACAATAACCCAAAATAAAAAAATTAAAACAAGATAGAATAAAAGAATAAAATGAGAACTGATTAAAATAACAAATAAGTATTACATACATACCTTGAACCAAGGATAATCTTTTTACTCATTTCTAATCTTGCTGGGCAATTTTGTAGATTTTTGTTTTATCAGCTCTTTTCCCAACAAACACGCTACTCTTAAAACTTGCTTAAAATAATGAGAAATTGTTTTTTTTTTAGTGTTAAAAGCGATCTGTAACAACTCTATGGTGAACATTCTGGCCAATTATAAATAAAAACATAGCAACCTTCTTTTCAAGAAGAACATTCCTTAAGTCACTTAAGTAACTCTTTGCCCTTAACTCATCACAAAATTTAACAAATCATTCGAAGTAACTCAAAACAAGATACTCCAGATCCATTTAATAACTCTTGAGTATAATCACGACCACTCAATGCAGATGTTCGAACCTTTCTTTTGTTCAGAAATTTATGATCATAATCATAAAGCATGTTGAGTAAAAGAAACTCAGCTGACTCACTATCACTTGACTCAAAAGAAGAATCAGCACTTTTATCAATATCCATTATGATTATAACCTATCATATAATTCCACAAAATAAAAACATTGATAAAAAAGATATTCAATGAAAATTATATAATAAAAGTGAAATAACGTAACATAAAATTCAAAGTAATTCATAAAAACATACAAATAAATGTTCATCACAAATTAAAAACATAATCATAGATGTCTAAAGTTTTATCCTTAAAGCCTAAATAACCATACTTGTTTCCTATTAGTAGACATAATAAGAAACATTTTCCTCCAATCAGGCTTCCTAATTTCTTTTAAAGCTTTTACATAAATGTCATCTGGTATGCCTTCAATCTCTTCAAAGGCAGCCACACACTTAGTAATAGAATAATTTGGTGTAACAAGTGAAGAAGTAGCCTCCATACTCCTTGCCTTATACTTCTTAGCTTTTGCCTTAGATGCTTCAGCCCATGCTACAAGAGCCTCTTTCATTTGTAATGTCCTAGACTCTTTCCTAGACTTGTTCTCTTTTACTTGAATTTTGTGTTTTCCACTACGTGTGATGCACTCCACTTCTACTATGTTATCATTTGAGCTATTGTATCAATATTTAAATAACTCCCACTATTAAGGTATTGACTTACAAGCTCATTTTCTTCGTATGTATTTGGTGGATCTTGAGTAGATGAATGATGAAGTACTCCAATTGCAGTACTTCTATTGAATATCATTTCCAATGACTTATAATGGTTACATCCTTTCTTTTAAAATTAAGCAGCTTTATCATGTACCTAAAATAATATAAGCAAATAGTCAATACACTATTAATTATTGAACAATAAATAGATAAAAAATAAAAATCTTAACTATTAAATTAAATCATTCCCGTAGATAACTTTTTCATACTTTTTCACTTGCAGTGACAGTGTTGGTTTCTACATTCTATCCAAATCCAATTTGTTACAAAAGTAAATAAAATTCACGATAAATAGCTCGTAGCCTGTGCATCTTTGTCTTTAATTATTTTGGTTTATACAAACGATTTGTTATGGAATTTAACTTCATAGTTATCGAATTCCATGTTCTAGAGTGAAACACACCATTTGGCATGTTTTCTTTGGTGGTTTCATCAACCATAATATCAATAAAAGCCTTAACAACGGAGTCAAGCCAAAGTTTTGACTCATTGTTATCAATATTAGTTGTCATCTATCACAAAAGAATATTAAAAATAAGTAAACATCAATGTGTATATAGCCAAATGAAAATTACATAGAAGAGGGGTAAATATTGATCAAAGACATAAACATAATTTAATTTATATTATAACTTTCTAAAATTATAAGAAAATGCAGAGCTAAAGAAGAAGGTATTTAATCAATAAAACATATTTATAATTCAAGAATCTATTATTCATCTTTTCATAAATACATATGTATGCCTAATAAAAGCATGTAAAATGAACAAGTATGCGCAGGTATAGGTACAGGCACTTAACATATCAAATAGATGATTTACTCATTTATTAGTCTTAGTTCTATTATACTAGAAGCTAAAGGCTTCAAGTTTTCTTTAAGCTAAACCTGTAAGTAATAAATTTTATTCAATAAAGATATAAACAATTGTGTCTGGTGTTGTTTTATGTAGTTCCTAATTAAATGGAATTCAGAACACAACCACCTATTCTTACCTATAATAAGCAATTAACAATGCAAGTGACAGGGATAGAAAAAGGGAAACTTCACAATCATTTTTAGTATAAGTTGTTTTGTAATTGATTATCCTTTTTGTAACTTATCAATTTCATGCAAAAAACTACCATAGAAAACAGTAAGATTTATTATATTACCATGCAACAATGTGTTGTCACGTTGTATAGGTGCAATATCAGACAATTTGTGTTGTTTTCCAATCAGAGTTGGAGTTTCAAATTGGTAATATGTATTGATCTTTAATATTGGTGTGTAACCTTTAATGTATTATGCATACTAGTGAGGTGGAACTCTAGATTGAAAATTAACACTAGTAGGCTAAGAAAATGAAGGAACTATACTTATAGGTAGAGGATGGGAAGGAACCTGTCGAGTTGATAGAGAATTGGAAGTAGCAAAAATTGGAGCCTGACATGGTGTTATCAGGTAAAGCCAATGTAAGGAGTTGGCACTATGAAAGGGAAAATTATTTTATGAAATATCAAAATTTGGTGGAATGTGAATAAAGTTTTCTTAGTAAGGTCATAAAAGCAATCACCTCGATGACCTCTAGGCTTTGATGGACGAAATGGAATAACTAGCTAGTTTATTGGTGGAAAGGAATCAAATCCTTTAGAAATAATTAACCATGATCTTTGAGCAAGAAAAACATGACATATTTTGCTGTACTTAAGCAATGGCTTGATGCCACCGCTCATGCATTACAAACAGTCTCGTACTAGTCAAATTGCTTTGAGTTTGGTAAATAGAGTTATGCCACAAGATACACGATGTTGTGAAGATTTCTTGGGCAGCTAAAAACCAAAAGATCACAAAATTGTTAGTTTGTATCCTACAATTCAAAAGTCAAATTTTCACAGATGAATTCAAGCTTATTTTTCTTGGAAAAAGCCACAAGCTTGGCACAGATCCAAGAATTGTAGTTGTCATTAGTGAGATGTTGAGACTTGAAGAACCAAAGATAAAAACAGGATCGCATCCATATAGGAAAGAGGAAGATTCTCCAGAGTAACATGAACCAATAAAGGAATTAAAAACCACGTGAACAATCTTAAAATTAATATGTTGTGGTCGAAGAAGAAACATAAGAGTAATGACTCATACCATATTGAAGATAACAATTTATTTGGGTGAAAAGTGAGTAATTCATTAACAATGATAATACTTTGTTCATTTCAGTCACATCACAAAGTTTAACTAGCATTAATGTAATAAATAAAGCAAAAAAAAAAATATAGGTAAGTAAAAGGAAGCTAGAATTGCAGCGATCACAAGACACGCTTCTATGGCCTCATGCAACAGTCATTGTTGGTTAATGTAGTGGGTGTATATGAATGAATGAATACTCATATGTTATCACTTCTCACTAGTAAGTAGTAATTGCCCAAGCCCACCACTCTGTCTTTGAGTGCAACAAGTACATATTTGGCACATAATCTTAGTCACAAGACACTCTACTCACTCCAACTTCAGAAGCATAACTAAGAATATGAGCACATAATTCTTAGTTACCACACTCAAATCACACAGTATTTAAACTCATACATAATGTTAAATCACATACCCACAAAGAGAAAAAAAAATGCAGGAAGAAAAGAATCAAATCTGAGTTTTTTTTTTCAAATATGTTGGTGCTTGTTATGAGTAAGAATCTGAATCCAAATCCAAATATGTTAGTGCTTATTGTGAGTAAGAACCTGAGCTTTAATTTGAAGGCCTTAACTATGGGAGATGTTGATTTGTCGACTGTGAGTTGTATTGTAAGGGCAAGTGTTAGGGTGGGCGTCGTGATATTCATCTAAGGGAGACAATTGTTAAGAGATGGTGAAGCTGTAACCTAATTTTTAGGTAATTTACAATATTTCCATTAATGAAAATTGCATTCTCAGCATTTTCATAATTTTGATAAGAGTATGAGGAAGAGAAATAAAAAATTAAAAATAAAAACACTATATAAGCTGTTCTGAATTTTAGTTTAAAAACTGAAAATAAAAAATTATTTTCAAAAATTATTTTTAAAATTTAAATTACCAAACAATTTTTAAATTTTAAAAACTAAAAATTGTATTTAAAAAGGGAAATCAAACAAGCTCTTAGACTCACTTTATGTTTTTTGTCTAGATTTGTTTGGGAACCATTTAATAAAATCATATTTCATTTACCAAAATTGAATGTCCCTTCTCTTCTTTGTCAACTAATATGATGACTTATTCTCAATCTAGACTTGTAGCTTTTCTTTTTTTCTAACATTAAAAGCCTAAATCCTTAAAAATTTATGTTCGTTATTCAATGATCCAAACATTTCTACAATCCAAAATCAATCATTTCTTATGCTGCTATCTTAAGTTCTGATTTCTATCTTGTGAAAGTTTCTTTTTTTTGTCCAAATTGATTATCTTTCAGGGACAAATTGATTTGACTCTACTTTCTTAACATTTTGTGAATTCATTCTCCATAGGTCTAAATCTTCAATTTTATATAAATATCATGATCCAGGGTGTTGTCTTCACTATAATCCATGTTTAGGCACAAAAAGAGGACCATATTATATTCTATCTTCATTTCGCACAACTTGTCACCTAAAGTAATCATCAAAATAAGAATAAATACAAATTGGTGATCGTAGTAGCAATAGTTTGGGGTCTTGCTTGATTGTGTTCTTATTGGTAGTTGAACACTTATTAGATGAGATTAGATGTAAAATTTAATATTTAAATATTTTAAATGTCAAAGTCTCTTAAATAAAAACGAACGAGACAAAGTCAAAGACAAATCAATTCTATTCTTTTTCTAGAGATAGATTATCATTTTTAATATTTTTTCTACTTTTTGCATCTCTTCTTTCAATTTTCATTTGAAACTTTAGATGATTCTTAGAGTCAATAAGATTCATTGTTTTATTGTTAAGTAGAAGAGAAGTTTTCAAATAAACTCATTGCTTTATTTATATATTATTGTTATTTTTTATTATACTAAATATATGTAATATAATGTGAACCAAACTTCAATGCTATTCTTTGCATGCAATAGTTACATGAATATGTTGTCACTTCAGTGCATTGAATGACATCAACAGTTATGATTGCTATTTGGTCTAATATTTCTAAACCATGTAATATAATGGATCTAAATAGGCCTTGAAAAGTTTATATGAAAAGGAACAAAAGACAAATTGAGACCCATTTGGCTTCAATTATCAATGTTTGCTCATTATTTGTGTCTTTAGGTATTTATGGATTTGTGTGACGGTTATTGTGTGATGTATTCTATATACATGATTTGTATTATTGTTGTCTATTGCACACTTTTATAACCTATTTGTTTTTGCATTTTAGACATCTTAGAACTCTTCATTTCATCAATTACATAATATATTTAGTTTTGAGTTTCACAAACCTCTTTAATGTTTTCAAATACAACTTTTGAATCAGGACTAGTGAATCCTATTTGTGTTAAGGGACAAAAGAAAACTTTATCTACTAACAACTATCAATTTTTACTTGATTCTTGATAAGTCTGTAATTAGGCCTTCTTTTATGACTCATATATTTATGTTTAACCTTTATTTTAATTAGATTTTACACTGATTTATATGTTAAATGTGCAGTTTAGTATGAAGAAGTCACAAGTAGATTTTAGGTGCATTTTGGACCTAAATTGATGAAAGATCAGAGTTTTGCAGCAGTCAGCACGCCCAGACCCTTTCAACAAGGCCTTGTACAGCCATTCTGCGGGAAGTCCAATTATAAAGAGCTTTTAGAGTTTTCAAACCCTATGAAAGAGATACCTTAAGCATCTTGTTGGACCGTTTACATCTTGTCTTTTACTCTCTAATACGCTTCTCATCTCGTCTCTCTTGCACTGGATTGTTGACATACTCTTGGTGGGACTTAGAGCTTCGAGCAGTCATAATTGAAGACCGGGAAGTCATCTCTTTCTAGTTTACTTTTCTCTATGGCTTTCTTTGCGATGATTTTAGTTCTACTTTTCATGATATGGCTATGGGAACTACTTTTCATGAATTTATGAGATTTTGAAGTTTGAATTTATATTTGGTTTTCCTTCGTGATTAGCTTTTATCCTATTACGCATAATTATAATCTTAATTAATTATATCGTCAAACGACTGTACCTTGATTAGTTAATAGATCTATAGGATAAAACACGACAAAGAATTAGGTGAATCAAATCAATCTTTCTCTTCCAATCGTTATTAAATTAACAAGTTCATAGGTGCTTTATGCTTTCTTTAATTGATGTCTTGTATGATCATTGGGGATATTAATTTAGAGAAAAAAATTATTAGTATTGCATGATCATTAGGTATTAATAGTATTTGTATGAACGATTAGTGATCACAAGAAAATCAAATTTAGAGTTAAACGGAAAAATAACATAAAGGATTGAATGAGAAAACCCATATGTCTTAGGTTCCTCTCCTATAAGTTCAATTAAGACGTGTGTTGTATTATTTTCTTTTATTAAAAATTAATTTTATAATTATATTCTACTTCTTACTTAATTTCACATCTTTTAGGTTCAAACAATTGAATTAAGAAATTTTAGTAATTGAAAATTAATCTTTGTAGGACGATATCTCAAAAACTTATTTTAAAATCTTTTATTACTTTTCAATGGGTACATTTGCCCAACAAACAATTATGAAGTTAATCTAGTTAGGAATAAAGTCCAAATTTTCTTATTTTTTAATTTTAACTCTTTTTTGTTATTTATAACTGTCAAGAATTATTGGACAAACTAAACAACTAGCTAAAGGAGCTTGTACCTATTTATCATTTTAGACCAAAGTAATATTACAATTAATATTAGAATATTTCAAAATTAACTTTTAATGACTTTAGAGTTTAAAATCTAATCACAAATTTTAGAATAACATTTTTTTTCTTAAAATGTAGTTGATCACAAATGCGTTTGTTTTATGAGGACTTTGAGATGAACTTTTTAGTGATCTACCTAGTTCATTGATTGGAACTTGATCTAAAAAAGTTTTTCATACCCTCCTTATATAAAGATTAGACTCATTTTTATGAACATGTGTGTAGTTTTAACATTTAGGCTATATTTGAGAGTTGTATTTAGAAGGGGAGGAGAGGAGAAGGGAGGGGTAGGAGGGATTAATTATTGTTTGGGAGTTACTTAATTAGAAGGGGAAGGTTTTAGGGGTTTTCTAAATCCTCCAAGACCCTCTTAACCCTTATTTTTTGAGTTCCTCTATTTTGAGAGTTTTTTTTTTCTTTTTCTAATACTCTTTCATAAATAAGATTCTAATTTTGTTATTTAAAAAATGTTCATTTTTCAAGTGATGATTTTTTTAAAAAATTATAAAAAATAAAAGTATTAATTTTAGAGAAAGAAATTTTTTTTTTATTTTTTGTAAAAATAAAAAAAAAATAAAAGATATAAAATATAATATCATTTATATAATTAAACTCTCATCACTTTCTCCTCTCAATATTAAACATCCAAATAAGAGAGGGGTTTAACCTCCTTCTCCCTCCCTTCCCTTTCCCTTCTTCCACCTTCAAACCCTTTCCCTCTCCCCCTCTAAACTTTCAAACAAAACTTCAAGAAAACTCATTATTTTTCACTATTTTTATATATTTATAAAACCTAAATTATCACTAACACCTATATGTGATAAGGTAATATAACAAAATTGAAGCATGCACTTTGCTTTTCCTTTTATTCTTATTTAAGTATATCGAAACATTTTAACGAGATGTTTTTTATTTCAATTTTTAATGCAAAACATTAGATAAAGTAGGTTATCAAAATGAACTTTACCATTGTTGTATTGTCCAGCAACTTAGGTTGTGATCTTCTAGTGATTATGGTCATTGTTAGGTTACTATGTTTTCTTGGAAAACACTCACCACAAACTTACGAAGTAGAACTCTTCTTCTTCCTTCCAAGCTCATCACGTAGCCACAAGGCTTATTGTGCTAGTGGCTAAAACTCCAACAAGTCCATTTTTTGAGGACTCATGGAGGCACCATGATGGATTGAAGAGCTCATTGACGTCACCACAATAATTAACAATGATGTTGTAGAATAGGAAAATGCAGTTGTTGGATCTGAGGTTCTTCTCATCAGTAAAATAGGTTTGACATTTCCAAAGACAGTAAATGAAGGTTGAGACGGTAATGAGGAGGAGGACACATGTAATGGCGGCGATGAGAATGGCAAGAAAATTGTTGAAGCTAGATTTAGTTTGGGAGTTTGGGAGAGGATGTGAAATAGCGTATTTTGGTTACATATGTGTCACTTAACAACAATTAATATTATTTTGATAGAAATGGTTATTTATACTAAAGTTAAGGATTAACAAACCCATTTTAAAATTCTTATCATCTCAAGAACTAATCTAACAAACACTCGATCATTTTATCTGTACAAAAAATAGACTAACACACCCCACATTGTTTTATTTTTATTTGTACTTCCTAGGCCAATGTGATATCAAAAACATGTTGTAGTCAAAAGTAAATAATCAATCTAAAGTTATTTAGGTCAAATAGTCGTGTCAAAACTTCACGGCACAGGTACTTCTTACATAGCCCTTTTACTTCTTTACACAATCTTTTTTTCAGGCTATACAAGTGTAATGCTCTAGTTCATTTTAACTCTAATTCAAGCCTTGTAGTTAACGTGAACAAAAGAGTTACATATAAAAGAATGTACCTATAAAAAAAATGTACCTATACACTCTTGATATCATTTGAGTTTGTTGAACAATTTTTTTTAAGAATTAATATAATTTAAATTTATCCATCTGTGTAAATTGTTCAAATAATTTTAAAATAAGTTAGTAAGCAAACTCATGTAGCCTTACAATCTATAATAGACTAATTGGAATTTTAAATTTTTAACTTATTACTCAATTATTATATATTTTTTTTTGAAACGCATTATTTATTAAATCAAAGATTTAAAGTATGTTTGATTTCTATTTTAAAAATAATTTTTTATTTTTAAAAATAAAATACAATACAAATTAACCACTTAGTTTCTTTATTAGTTATGAAGTTTTTTTATATTGAATTAGAAGGTCTAATCAATAAACTTGTTCCACTATCCAAAGAAAAACAAAAAACAGACTTATTGAAAATAAAAAATTATTAAAATAACATTACTTTCTATCTCACTCCTTAATATTAACATTATTGTAAAAAAAACAATGTTAAAATAAGATTACTATATTAAGAATATAGAGGACCTAGTTCAAGATTCATAAAATAGTCACGCTTTTTTTTTTTTTTTTTGGGTGAATTTTACAGCTATTCATAGAGCTTGATCTAACACTAGGAGGAGGCTTCGGCGACAAGGTTATTCAACGTATTTTCAACAAGTCCATGATTTAAAAACCAAACTTTAATGAACAGCAGTGGCACAGATTCATTCCGCACTAGAGGAAACAAAAGGTGTACATGAAGAAAACTCCAAAATCCTAAAAGATTTCACCAATTTTAGAGGTACAAAATCCTAAATTAAGAAATGCAGAAAGCTTTTCCATGAACTCATACTGAAATATTCAACACAGTGCATCAAAATATAATACTATATAAATATAAAAAATAAATTACACATGTTTTTAACGTTAAAATATGAAAGAATTTGAAAAATAACAATTACATTATTAATATCCCTCAAGAACTTCAAAAGATGTGTGGATTTGTTCGAATTCCAGGAACATGAACCTTCAAACCTAATAAACACAATTTCTTTTTCTTTTTTAATTTAGTGTAGACTAAATATTCTCCATTAACTAATATATTTACATCTTATTTTGTGGTCAAGATAAGAAGACAAGTTAAAATAGTATATTCTATTTTAGTTTACTGACAATATTTGTTGAATAGATTATCATATTCAGTTATTTTATCTCATTTTAACTCCAAAGGGAGTTATGGGTTAAGAAACATTAGAATATGATAATTGTTTTATATTAAATTCTGATTTATACTTTATGTATTTTTTAATAAAAAATATTTTACTCATTTTATAAAATTTGATTTTAAATTTTTATACTTTATTTTTTTAATTATATTTTTTCCAAAAAAATTGAATTATAAATTTTTTTAAAAAATTATTATAATTTAATATCAAAATTCTAATATTATAGTACATAAAAATATTTTAAAATTTAATATATTTAATTATTTATAAAAGAATAATTTTTTCATTTAAATATAATTTATATCTTGTTTTATTATTTTTTATTTATCTCACATATTAAACAAGATGACATAATGTTATCCACTGAACTATCATAATGTATATAAAATATAAGATAAGATAAGGTTTATCAATTGTATATTTTATTATTTCCTATCCAATTATGTTCACTGAATAAGTGATGTATAAATAATAATGAAGTCGTTTTTTTAGCAAACCAATTTTAAAACTTAAATAATGAGATATATAAACATATAAATTTAAAAGATATATATATATATATATATATATATATATATATATATATATATATATATATATAAGAAAAGAAAAGTCTCAACTTTAAATTTTGTAAATGAAAATGATTTTTCTATAAAATAAAATAATTTGGCATTGAGAAAGCTTTTCTTCTGTAAATGAATTTCCTTGTCTGTGTTTATTGAGAGTTTAATATAACTTTTGGATATGAAAATACAAAATAAATTGCATATTTACTTTTCTTTCCTCGTAAATTCTGACTAGTTGGTCTGTGAAGGCCAAAGTGCTCTTGTTCACGAAGGGGGGAAAAGCATTAGAGACTGCTTGTAATGATGTGAAGCAATGGAATATAATAGCATATAAACAATTTATAAAAATAATTTATTTAATATATAATTTAATTAAGTATTTATTTAATATTTTTATACGATACTTTATGTTATAATTTAATTATAAAATTAATTAGAATGAATTAAAAATAATATTTTAATAAACATATCAATAAATATTAAAATATATTTAAAATACTTATAACTAATAGTTATAAATTATTTTTATAATAAATTTATAGCTTAGATTTTTATATAAAAATTATTAAATAAAACACCAAATTGTGTATTTAAGTGTAGTTTAGATAATATAAGATAATTAATTTACAATTTCAAACTTGTCAAGTTAAAACTAATAATGATTTAGTTTGGATAAATTTCTTAACAAGTATTTATAAAACTTAAAAAATAAGTAGTAAAATAAATAAATAAATTTATAAATTAAAACTAACTTATATTTTGTATTTTTTTTAAAATTATTTCATTTATCTTAGTATTTGACAAAACTAATCCAATTGGAGTTATGAAGTATGGTCCCAAGTTGACGGGTTCAAATACATATTCACGCAACTAATCTCAGCCTTCTTTAGGAGTCTATTGAAGAATTGAAATTAATAAAACTGTTTCCTCTTTATCATCACGACCCCATCTGTGTTAACATAGAACAATTATTGCTCGTCAAAACTTGAAAGGTAATGTGCAATAAAGATGGAAATAGCTTTTTACAATTTCATGCTAATTTTTTCACTCAAACGATACCATATCTATTCTTTCTCCTTTATCAAATTAAAGTATACGTCCCACCCTTTTCCTTTTCAACTGAGTGTATCATAAACATTATGCTTTTTTAAGTACAAACATCACTCCTTTATTTCAAACTGAAGGGGAACAATATGTTAAGAAATAAAAGAATTCATTGGAATGAAACAATAAGGTGCATAAAAAGAGATTTTCATGTATATGTTGCCAGGCCTTCCCATGATTTGGATATTGATAGGTTTGACTAATTAAATAAGCACCGTACATATTCTTGTATTTGAGTAATACTTAAAGAAATAATATGTATGTTATAAACATATATTAAGTTATATTCATTGATACTATAAACATTTATGTTATTTAATAATTTTTTATAAAAACGTGAAACTCATTAATTTAATTATTTAGTTATTTTATATTACTTTTTAATTATGTTTATAAAATTAACATATTTTAGTACTTTAAACAATTATATGTATATAATTTGTTGAAACAAAGTAATGTGATGAAATATTTAATAATTTTATTTAATGAGAATATTTAAATTAAGAGTTAAATTGAATAATTTTATATTTTATAAAAGCTTATAGAAGTGTGTAAGTGTTTATATTTTACATTTTGTGTCAATATATATATGTGTGTGTATATATATATACAATACAAATAAGTAAAAATAAATAATTTAGATTTAAGAAAAATTAACAAGTTTTAAAAATTAAAAAGATAATTTTAATGAATAAATTACTAATGACTGTTTATAGAAAAAAGGGAAAATTTAATAAAAAATTAAAAATTATTAAAGTTTCAATTTGAGGAAAAAAATTCTGACATAAAATAAAATTTTAAAATATATAAAAAAAAAAAGCTACAAAAGAATGATGAAATCATGATATAAGAAAAAATATAGTACAAAAGGTGGTGCCTTTGTGTTCAGAGATAATGAGTCAAATTTACCAATAAAGAATTAAAAATATAATTATATAGTTAAATATTTATTATAATTTGTGACTAAAATTAGAAAGATCTTTCAATATTTTTGTAATCGAGTTAGGTTTTCCACTTTTAATCAAACTTTCATTTTATTATTTTTTGTAACTAATTTTAATATTATAATTATGGTTTTTTATTATTAATTTATAAAAATGATAAATTAAAATTTTTTGTAAATAATTAGTTGTGAATAAAGGTATATAGGTTCTTATTAAATATAGATATTTGTATGAACGCTATAGTTATTTTTCACATCAGTGTAGTCCGGGTATTCGTTGCATTACACTGTACCTTTAGATCTAGTAAAAAAAATTTAAAAATATTTTTAAAATTTGACTTTATTAATTAAATTTTATTTATTAAATTAAAATTTTAGAAAACGCTTGTTTTAAAATTTTAATTTGAAAATATTTCATTATAATTAGGGGTGATTACATTTAGGTTGGCACTAATTATATTTATACATTTTTCATTTAAAAAGTAAACCTACCTTTTTTATTTAACGTTATTTTTACATATTGACTGCCTCTATTTGTTTAAAAAAGTACACATATCATCCATATTTTTATATGCATATATTTATATCGTACACATAGTATATTTAAAAATAATAAAGGAAGTAAGGTTCAAGGAGGTTTGCGTAATTTTCTAATAAAGGGGTTGTAATTATAATTAGTGTTAATATTAAGGGAGGTTAATGTAATTTTTTATATTTGAGAAAACAAATTTAGGTAATTATTTTTTTAAAATAATATTGTTAATTTTAATTTTTATAGTTGAATTTAAACATCTAAAAATAGTAATTTTTTATTAAAAAAAGTATTATATTTTTGTATTTTAATATTATAAATATTTATTTTAATTTTTAATCAAAATTATTATTTTTGAATATTTAAACTTAATTCTAAAATATGATGCTAATAAAATTATTTTAAAAATAAATATTCTGACTCTTAAAGTTTTTAATATGTAAACAGTAATGCTTGCATTAATTTATTTTCAGAACATACCCTTAAAAAAATATAAATTAGTACCTTAAATTTAAATTGAGCACAATTTAGTTTTTAATTTTTAAAATGCATGATAATTTATATTATTTTAGAAGTAACTTTTAAAATAAATTGAGACGGTTATTTTATACATTAAAAATTTTAAATGTCAAACTTTTTCAAGGTTAAAAACTAAGAGTTTATTTGATTACTGTTTTAAAAATAATTTTCTATTTTTAAAAATAAAATACAATACAAATTTGTATTGAAATTTATTTTTTAAAAAAAACTGTTTTTAAAAAAGAAAACAAACATTTTCTAAGTTTTGAGTAATCAAATCACTTAAATTTTTTATATTTAATGTTTTGAGCATTAATTGAAGAAATTAAATAAAAGTTATTTTTAATTGGATAACTAAATAAAAAAAATTAATTGACATGCATAACAAAGGAAAAAAAGACTAGTAGCAATGTGAGAAGAATGTAAAAAGGTTATCGGATCTAATTTGCATGCATATATGTGTGTGTCTGTGTGCGTAAATAACATCTACTTTTTTTTTTTTTTTAAAATTTCCATAACATCTCTTAAAATACTGTCTTATGCATTTTGTACTACAAAAGAGTCACATCTAATTTGCATAAAATAAAAATTTCACTCATTGGTGTCATTTCGCTGTTGTATAGGATTTTTTTTTCTCTAAAATTTAACCTTTTCATAAATTAATTTATCTGTTTACATAATAAGTTCTTAACTAACACATTTAATTGCATGAATGTCTTTTTCATAACATTTGCCTACCAGTCTTTATTGTATATATTTAATTTTACCCTTAATGCGGACCGGTCATAATTAATTTATCTTAATGTGTACATTTATGCATATCATTATTATTAATTACAAACTTAAATCTCAAATAACTATTTATAGTAATTTTTGTTCTTGAAAATACTTTTTTTTTCATAATTCATCAAACAACTCAAATATTATCAAAACAATGTTTATTAATTTAGTTTAATTTTTATAATTCCGTTCGTGCAATTTATGTATGTGAATCATATTATCAATCATATGGCTTCGTAGTTAATCACTACATAAAAAAAAGAACACATTTGACCACAACTTCACAAGTATAATTGTAATATGCACATACATAAGAAAAGGGGGAAAGACACAAGAAGCCTTGTGAGAACAAAATGAAGAACAAGTGGAAGTTCCAAGATTCCATAAGCAGAAAATTAGAAGTGGACAAAAGAAAAATGGCCATAATTTCTTCGTCCTCGAACCTTACACCTAGAGACCTAGATTAGTGTTTCTCTAGGACTAGGACTAGGAACAAGTTGGAGTAGCAGTGTGATGCTCGTGTACTAGCAAGTTTTAATGTTATGCTTTGTAATTTTTGTGGCATTGCGCATTTCATTTCTGTTGATGTAGCCGCATATGGTCAATGCCGTGCTAATGTTCTTTCACACTCTACATGCATTTCACAAAGTTAACTTCACTTTTTTCTCGTCAATTATTTCTTTATATTTTATTCAATTTAATTATAACTTATTCAAAATATGTTTAATCATGTTTTAATATTAACATGATTTAAACGTTTTTTTTCTTCCTCTAGTTATTAAGTGCATGCTTATAAATAACTTGGCATACTAAAATTCTGTTTAAAACAACGTACTTTTTAAATATTGTATCGACATGTTATCTGATTCTAAAATAAAATTAATTTTAACTTTAAGTTTATGTTCGGGTAAATATTACAAACTATAAAATCTAGTAAAATTATTTGATAAATACAAACTAAAGTAAATTTATACTTTTTGAAAAATAGCTTAAAAATTTTGCTTCGTGTAGTACTAATTTATTAGAAGTTAGATTTTATTTTATTTTTCATTTTATTCACAGAGTGTGTTTGATAGAGCAAGCTTATATTTTATTTAGAAGCTTATATGTTTTTTTTTGTTTTGTTTATAAGTTTGTATAGTTGTTTGGTAAAGAAAGTTTATAATAAAATAATTTTTTATTTCTAGCTTTTTAACTAATACTTTAAAATTATTTATATTTTTAAAATAATTCTTATTAACTAAATATTAAAATAACTTTAAATATAAAAATTCTAACAAAAATATTTTATTTTATTATAATATTTACTAAAATTAATTATTTTTAAAGGGTATATTATTGTATATTAGAATGTGTTCATTAACACAGGTTAATATATAGGTTTAAAACTTAAGTTTTTTTAAACAAATTAGTAAGAATGTCTGGTGAATTAAAATAAAATAAATTTATAACTTTTATTCAATTTAAAAAATGTGCTTCGTGTAGCATTCAAAATATTATTCAATTTATTGGAAGTTAGCTTCTAATAAATTTTTCTAAATAATTTACATTCACACTTAATTATTTAACGCATTTTCACTAACTATACTACTAATTTTATAAGTATTTTTTTAATTCAATAAGTTACTTATAAATTTTTAGATAACTGATCAATTATAAGGTAATTTTACTAAATAAAACCTAATTTATCAAATTAAAACTTGATTTTTAAATAATTTACATCTACTAAAATAATTTTATTACTTTTTTAATCATTTGACATATTTTAATTAATTATATAAATAAATTTATAAAATAATTATAAATTATAAAATGTTAACTAACTTATCACCAATAAATTTTATATATATATATATATATATATTAACCTAATATTATCAAAACAGACCCTGATATGTAGTGATATCTAAGGTAAAATGACTAACTACTGATACATGCAAGAACGTTGAAATTGGGGTATTTTATGTGGCGCCTAATGCGACTCCTACTGGTCTTGGCGCCACGAAATTTCCGGATCGCCGTTCCGCGAAATACGTTTTTTATATTTTAACAGAAACAAATCATTAGATCAATACAAATGAGTTTTATGTTTTAAAGTACTGATTAAAAAACTAAAACTGTTTTTTATTAAAAATTATAGTGATAAACTAAAAATCATAATATAAACATTAAATTATATAATAGAAAATTTAATTTTAAAATTTTGACTAATCTCCTTAACACATTAATAAGCATTTATCACAGTAAAAAAAAAATAAAGGTAAATAAATGGCCTCAGCATTAAGACATGGCAACACGTTGGAGGGTCCCACGTTCCCGAACTTGGGGATTCGTGACAGCGAAACAAGTCTCCATTGGTGGGTCCCACTATTCTTTCTTTCTTTCCACCGTTTTCATTGAAAGCGAAACGCTCTCTCTCTCTCTCTCACTCACTCACTCTCACACTCTCACTCTCACCCGCTTAAGACCCTGTTTGGCTCTCTTTCTCTTTTTCTTTCCCTGTACTAACGTAATCGATGATTTTCCCTTTTTCTTTTTTCTTTTTATCCGAGAAAGAAAAAACGCGGCACGTTAATACAAAACCCGCAAAAAGAAGAAACAAAAAATATATGCGAAGATGAACGAAGAAGAAAGAACGAAATGATGAAAGGAAAAACAGTGGCCTCATTGTAATTCCTTACTTCGCTTCTAAACTACGTCCCTTTTCGTTTTCACATTACGTTTTGGATCTTTCTCTCGATCGTTGCAGCCATTCCCACGTTTCTTTTTCTTTTTTTTTTTTCTTTTTTTTTTGGGGTAAGCTTTGATTTTTATTTTTATTATTTTGTTTCCTGAGAAAAATTCAGATTGTGTTGTTGGATTTGGATGCTGCATTTCCATTTTGCATTTTTCCATCACTGTCATCTTCTGGGTTGTATTTTGAGGTGAGTCTGGAGAAAATGAAGGGAAAATCGAGTCTTTTGTTGAAAGGAAATGAATTGATTTGTGTTTTTGACTGAAAATGTGGGTTGTTTTTTGCTTTTGATTTTCAATGGAGAGGGTATCTTTGCTGTTAATGCTTTCTCGGCAGCCAAACAGAGCTTTAGCTTCGGATTAATTTTCTGACTTTTTTAGTTTCTAAAATTGTTTTTTATTTTTCGATTTTTGACTTGTGTTGGATATTAGAAATCCATCGTTTTCGTTATTAACGAACTCCTATATATCTCAATCATAGTGTTGCATATGGTGTTTTTTATGGGCAATGGAACGATGTTTATGGTTTCTCTGTATTTGGTTTGTATAGTTAACATCAAATTTAGAAAAACTCATCTTTTTAGTGGTAAGTGGAATTTAGTATCGGTTTTGGGAGTGAAGAGTATGTATACATAATCACTTCGTTCATTGAATTAGAAAATGGACAGGTTTTAGCAAGTGTATGTACATTTGCTTTTGTGCAATACATTGAATTATTTCCTTTCCACGTGGTTTTCTTCCATAATCCCTTCTAGACAATGTCAAAATCATGTTTCAATGTTTTCAGGATCAATATTACTATTTATGTTTGGTGCCATGTAAAAACAGTATCCTCTTTAATGTGATAAGCTTTTTCGTTCATATATCGTCTAATTGTTGATTGTGTCATAGCTTGGACCCTTCTTTTCACATACCTTGTCTCATATTTTTCACACTGTCTGAACCCTGATTTGGTTATTCTATTTTTATTAAGCTATTTACTTGCTCGATATTAGAAAATGCAAAATTTACTCTGTTGAGTTACATTATTTGAATTTTGAACCTTACTTTTTGAAACACTTTTATCAACTTATTTCTTCCCATCTTTGAAACTCAGGCAACTGTGAACATTTACTGACAGATAATTGCCGGAGTAAGGGAGAAACTATGTGCAGCATTAGCATATGGGTGAAACATTGGAGTGAAGTGTGAAGTTTGAGTGCATATTGTGCCATGCCAACCAATATTCAGCCAAGTAGTAATGGATTGTTGAAACCTGCCGAGGATATGAGATTTATTTTAGACTTCAGAAAGAGTGGCTCAAAACAGAATGGCAGCTCAAAGACGGGTAAAGAAAGTTCTGTATTGCCCAATTCGAGTCAAAGTTCAAAGGATGCTGACAAGTTGAAGTCAAAGAGTGGTGCTGGTCCACAATGCAGTGATCGCAAACAAAAGGCCAAGGTGGATGTAGAAGGCAGGATTCAGAACTGGGAAACTGTGAGGAGAAAGGCAATTGAAAGTGATGAGCTTGTCAAGCACATGTCTAATTTACCAGGTTATCTACTGCGTACTGATAGAGTAGAAAATTCTCAAGAGAAAGCTTTCAATGTTGGTGTTCTAGATTGGTCTCGACTGGAGAAATGGAAGCACAAGCATATTCCAGTACTGGCCAGTAATTTTGCATCATTCAATAGCAGCGAATCATTATCAAGAACAGCCACCAAATCATCAATCAGTATTGGCGGCAAGGAAAAACTTAATGATAAGAAAAGTATTCGCTCTTCAGGCATCAAGCCATCTCATAGGGAATGCCTTCCTGAAAGTACCAAACTTCCTTCTTATGATGGCAAACGGCTTGAATCTTCCAAAAATGGAGCTAAGAGTGTTGGAGGTGAGAAAAGAATGACACCCTGGACATTTGAGTCCTTTGGCAAAACTGGCTCAGATACATCCCTTGGAAAGGAGCGGAGGAATGACTATATCAAAAGAAATTCAAAAGTTGAAAATTTTGCATCAAACTCAAGGCTCCATGGGATGTCGTCAGTTCCCAATGAAAAAGCAAATGGTAGGGATGGTGCAGCTAAGCAAAACAAGGCAGGTTTGCAAGAGTATAACCATGGGAATAAGGAGAGAAATCATAAGTCAGGCTCCAATATGGGACAGCCATCACTAAAATTGAAAAACAAAGGGGCGGCCTCATCCAGTTCTAAGAAAATGAGTTGCAGCAGTAGTGAAACCAGGAAAAAGGTGGATCAGTTGCAGGAGTCAGATTTTGACATTGGTAGTAAACACTGCCGTAGCAAGCCAAGTAATATTGTGCTGCTTTGTCCCCATGAAACTCCCCAGTCAAGTTCTTCAGAGGATTTTAGGCTTTCTGAATTAAGAACGTCATCAGATGAAAACATTTCAGAATCAAGCCAAAGTAGTTTGTCATATGTTTCCCTTCCTGAGGAGGTTTACACTGAAAATGAATGCTCTGAAATCCCACTTTCAAGAGCACGGCATTCTGCAGTTGAGCTTTCTTCTTCAGAAACAATGCAACGCAGTATTAATACTGATCTGGGTATGGATCATACTTCTGTTGTATCCATGACTCCAGCTTCCATAAAAAATAAGATGTCTAGTCTGGAATCTGTACGGGCTTGCTTTGAAAAAGATGTGTTAGACACCAAACTGAGAGATCAGTGTATTTTCAGTAATTTGAAGGAATCACTGGACCAAGAAACTGCTGAGCTGACAGCTCAGAAGGAAATGAATCCGTCCCACAACCGCCGGTTTAGCTTCAGCTTAAGTCGGATTGGAAGAAGTTTCAGTTTCAAAGAGGGGTCTACACTTCCACAATCTAGCTCCACGTTTGTCAGTGCAAAGTCTGGTCCAGTAACGCCTCAATCTTCTGTTCGTTGGGATAATCCAAGCAAAGAGAAGGGAAAAAGTCATAACAGAACCAGGTCCAGCTCCTTGCAAAGGTTTTTGGATCCTATATTGAAGCACAAGACATCAGACAAACACCATTCAGCTGAAAGCAGTCAGACACTAGAGAGAAGCGTGAATTCAAGCTTCAGAACCCTCAGTATTAGTGAATCGCTGCTGGCTGAAAAGAGCCAAGGATCATCAATTCAAGGCCTCTTGCAGCTTACAATAAAAAATGGAGTGCCTCTGTTTAAATTTGTGCTCAACAATGAAAGGAAAATTTTTGCTGCTGCCAAGAATAGTTTAACATCAGCGGCGAAGGGTGATTTAGGCTACTGTTTTACGTTCTACCTCGTTAATGAAATAAAGAAGAAGAGTGGTGGATGGATTAGTCATGGAAGTAGAGAAAAAAGCCATGGCTATGCCTACAATATTGTTGCTCAGATGAAGCTTTCCAGCTCTAAAATCACCGAACCAATCAGTCATAACTCCAATACGAAACGCATGGTCAAAGAATATGTTCTATCAGGTGTCGAAATTGGCCAGACAGATCAAGGACCACCAAAGTTCATTCGGAGTGCTGAGCTTGCAGCTGTTGTCATCGAAACCTCATGTGAAAAAATCAGTGAAGTAATGTATGGCAATGATAACTTGCCGAAGAAAGAATGCACTAAGTGCTTGGCAGATGAAAGATGCTCGTGCAGTTCAGGAGAAACTGATACCTCTGGTGGCACTACAGTTATTCTTCCAGGTGGTGTACATGGTTCACCGGTCAAAGGTGAACCTACACCGTTGATATATAGATGGAAAACCGGGGGATCATGTGATTGCGGGGGTTGGGACATTGGTTGCAAACTGCTTGTGCTCTCCAACCAGAAGCAGAGTTCAAATGTTCCAAAATGTTATAAGCCTTACCATGATCGTTTTCAACTTTTTGTTCAGGTATGGATAACTTTATAGTTCTACCTAAGGGCATGCTTGTATACTGTTGAAATAGAGAGAAAATGAGAGAACATAGAATGAATTCTGCATGTTTTCAACTACATAGCAGAACATATGTTTATATTGATAATCATAAATACAAAAGTAATTATAAAATATAAGTTACCTAATTACCATAATGACAAAGATGAACTTTCCTATTATTGTAATTACACATTTAACGCAAAATGATTATAAACGTGAAGGATATCACATTTACACATTATCCTTATCCTTACTTTCAGGAAGGAACTGAACAAGACACACCCCATTTCACTTTGTTGCCACTGAAGGATGAATTCTATTCGGTCGAATTCAATTCAACAATCTCTCATTTACAGGCATTTTTCATTTCAGTTGCCGTTTTAAGCGGCCAGAAACTTCCAGGTTCCATGGAAATGGATAGCATGCATGAAGAGATTCTTAAGGAACCCAGTTCCAACAACAGCAAACTTCAGGGGAAAGCACCTTTAAAATATGCTCCAATTCCACCACTCTCCCCTGTTGGTAGGGTTTAAATTCAGAAGAGGTGTTTTTGGTTGTTCATAGTTATTGCTATTAGCTCTTAAGATCTTCAAATGGCTGAGAAATAGCGAGTTAAATGCAATGCAATACATTTATGTCAAATGTTACTCTTGCACTTGAATTTTTACACCCTTATTTTACACCTACCTTTTATTTGAAAATGGGATTAGAGGGGGAAGAAAGATAGGGAAAACTTGAATTTTTCTCCCTCCTCCCCTTTTGCTGTAAAAGGTGAGTATAAAATGAAAGCGTAGAAAATCAAGTCTAGGAATAACATTTTTTTTCGCTATTTTCGTATGTTTCCTTTCATACATGAAAATGCAATCTGCTATAGTTATAGCCTGTTGTGGCAGAAAAATGAGATGCATCTTTGTACAAAACGACACGTCAATGAATAAAACCAGCAGGGTTATCCTCTGCACTACTTGAACACTTTCAAAAGAACAATTGAAACTAAAACATCAGAAATCCTCTCGGCAGCCCACTGGAAATTTGTCTCTCGATATGATGATTACAATATCCGCTATTGGATATTTTTGCTTTCAAATTTGATAACATATTAATAATATTCAAATGTAACTTACATTTCTTATTTTTCCACAGTGAGCTCAAATGCAAGCCTGTATGGAAGAAAAAAGTATTCATTTGAGTTAATTTTACTATGTTGTAGATTTTTTAGCTTGAATTTAGATAATAGTTTAATTAAGCAATTATTTAATAATTTTTTATTGTATAAGAAGTTTATATCTTAAATATAATCATAAAATTTATTAACGTAAGTTGACAATAAGTTATATGAAGTTTATTCAAATATAGAGCTAACAAAATGAGTTGTTCAGCCTAATGAGCTGACGCATAACAGGGAATGGGCTGGACTAAAAAATTCAAATTTAATTCGAATTTATAAAAATATTGCTCAAATTAGGTACAGTCTAATTTTATTTTATTTTATTAGATTTTTGCCAGTTTAGTGATCCAGCTTGATTGGATTTCTCTAAAATGACTTGGATTCGATTTGGTCTCGGAATTTAACTTAAAGTCTTCTATTTTATTGGACTAGTTCACTAGTCCGTTGAGTAGACCCATTTTAATAGCTCTATTCAAATAGGTTAAAAAGAGCTTACAAGAGTTACAAACTAAATTTCACAAGTTTTATGTTTCTAATCGAATATGTTTATGCAATGAACCAAATGATTTCTACTAGAAATTATTTGGAAAAGCAACTGTCTAGTCGAGTCGTTTAGTAAGAAAAACAATTTATTTCCTAGTTTCTGAATATGATCAGCGCAGCTATATAGCACTAACTAACGAGTGTTTGATATGGTTTAAAAATAAGACTGATGAACACATTCTAAACAGAGCTCAACCAATAGAAAATTGAAGAGAAATAAAACGTATAGAACTTCAGTTGATCAAGAGAAATAAAAAGAAAAATACTTATTGCATTGCATTTCCAAGGAAGCTGGGTTGCTTGTAGGAAAAAGCTGTCTCCGAGTATTCATTAAAGATGCTCTAATGTGCAAACAATGAAGAGTTCTAGTTGGGCCATGATTCCATGTCCAGCCCAACACTATCACTTACCTCCAATGTCATAACCCAGAAAATAAAAGACTAGAAAAGAACTGTTGGAAGAATAAATATAAATTTTAGTCCCTCAAATTCTACACGTCGAATATTTCAGTCCTTTAAAAAAAAAAAAACCTCACTTTTAATCTCAAATTTTATAAAATGACGTTCATTTTTTTTAGTGCAAAACAAAAATGAAAAATGAAGTAAAAATTAATTAAAATGAGTAATTTTAAAAAATTATAAACTAAAGAAAGATTTTTACTTTTCGAGAACTAAAATGATTGACGCATAGTGAATTTATTCATTGATGAATTGAAAGTGCAACTGGTTATTTTGCTGCAACTTATCATCTAGTCCGCGATCATTCTAGCGACCTTTATTTGGAATTTAAGGCCTGAATACTACCATATAACCATTTTTCTCATTTTGGGGTACCTGAGTAAACTACTTAAGTTCAGAGTTTACACCAAAAATTTTAGTAGATAAATCCTAAGCATGAGCACATCATTAGCATGAATTCATTAATCAACTAGTCTCATTGCTTCTACAGATCATTTGTGCAGTCAAATTGCAATGTAACTTGAATCTTTGGAGATGAGTGTTGCTTCAGCTAAACACATAACAAAAATGAATAGAGACATAGAAAGTGAGAATGATCAAGAAAGGGCAACAAAGAGTGAACTTTCTATCTATATTGAAGACTTTGATGCATTCACAAGTCTACCGGGGAAGCATGATGAATACAAATAAACCACTGGCCATCAATCCTCTCAAACACATTTGTTACAAATTGTCCTCCCCATCTACCTCCTTTTGTCTTTACAAATTCCATGCAAGTAACATACCCCATATCCCCTCTAGCATGAACCTTAATGTCTTCTAGCTTAATTTCTAGCGGAAATTCATAGTTAGCCCATACAAAGTTCCAGCTCTCAATAACATCATCATAACCAGATATTCCTTTCAAACCAGGGTGTACGCAGCATACCTCATCCCGTTTTGCCCACAGGGCTTGCATGGCTGCAAGATCACCAGTCCTGAATGACTCATAAAACCGGCTGTTTGCTCCAAACACTGTTGTTTTGCTATCTTTCTGAAGGTTTTTGAGGGTATCCCTTATTTCTGCTGCTTTAGCATAGTTCTCTTCTGCAATGGCATTCTGTAGCTCCTCCTCCAATGTCTGTTCATCCAATGCAATGTTTTCACTACTCAATATGCCCTCTGAGTCTTCACTTTTTACTTCCTGTCGTCTCCCTGATAGAAACCAAAGGCTTTATATTCGCCCACAAAATTAGTACTGAAAATTTGTGGCTGTAGATTCAAAAAGATTTGATGTGAAACAAAATCAAGATAAGAGGAAAAAACACTGGCCATCAATTTTGTATTCAATGGTTAAAGATGAATCAAAATATCATCCAAGAAGTATGTTCCACTATGAACTATAAGGTTTTTTAAGTAGAGATACTTACTGAATCTTCCCATTTGCAACTTGTGACATTGACCAGGCAAAAGACACAGGTCTGCTCTTCCAAAACTTTGGCCAAAAACTAACCTGTTTGAAGAGAAGGAAGGCACACAAACATGATGTAGCTTCTGAAAGCTGTTGAAGAATGAACCTGGTGAGAAATTATACTCCTTGATAGTAGAAGAAAGTCCCTTCATTAAAAATTTAAAATCAATCACTATGCTTTAAGGGAGCAAATCTATAAAAAGAATTAAAAAAGAAAACATAGAATCATTTAAAGGAAAAATATAACTTTATCCTCATTCCTCAGCAATTCATAAAGTCATTTTTCTTCAGCTATCAACTGTTTTGAGACCGTGTAATGAAAATTCTAAGCATGTATGATATGATATACCAGCTTCCAACAGAGTTAGAAATCAATCCAAGCGGACACACAGCCAATTGAAAAAGCCTAAATTGTTTCCAAATTTACGTTGTAAGTAGTTATATACTTCAATTCTATCTAAATCCAACCCTGGATCTTTATCCAGTGTCGTTGATCAACAATCAAATGCGTAATTTCTAAAACCTATAGAAGAGACTTCTCAATTCCACAAAACAATAAATAAGAGAATAAGTGAATTTTTTGGGTTTGAAAAACAAATTAGCAACTCACATTGAAGGATAAGGTGGTTCCATAAAGCGCCATAGCTTTGAAAATGGTTATTCCACCAGATTTACAGCCAACAAGAACCAGGAGAAGAACTACAATAAGCTGATAAAAAATATCAGATATGGATGCTTATCCTGAAAATCACAAGAAACTAGTGATAAACCTGCACCTAGTAAAGAATCAAAGTATATTTGGACTTCACACCATAACATTGAGGTAAAATAAAAAACACAAGGTCAAATTATCAAGAAAAAATATCAAGAATTCAAGAACATAAACAGGAATTAATTTTCTTTAAAAGAAGAAAAACAGATACTACCGATATAGATCGAAAGAAAATGGCGATGTGCGAGAACAAAACAACAGTAACCAGAGCAAAATTCCCATTTTTGAGATCTTTAAACCCGAAACAAAATTTAACTACCCAAATGAATTAAAGAATAAAATAAAAACTTAAGCAAAAGGGGATAAGAAACAACGAATATAAGAAGGGAAACTTCAATTATCATGTTCAAAGAAACACGCAGATAACACAGAAAGCTATGATTGGAGAAGATGCACGAACAGAAGAAAAGAAAGTGTAACTATTAACTAAAAGAATATCGAAAAATAACAGTGTAGCAAGCATTTAGAGCAACCTTTTGGAGATCAGCAGAGAGAAAAGAACGCAAATGCCAACGTCAATGTGGTCTTCGTTGATTGAAGGAGCAGAAAAGGCTAAGATTTCTTTTATTAACGAGAGAATAAAAGGGAAGGGTTTCTATGTTTTACAGTAAACGGTGTCGTTTTTTTGCATGGAAAACAATTTGTTTATAAAATCCATCCAAGAAATCAAATGAAAAAGATTAAGATTCAAAAAAATTAAAAGAAATAAAAAATTTAAAACCAAATGAAAAGTAAGCATTTTATTAAATTATTTCGGATTTCAGCTCCAATAATCAAATCATGTCTAATATATTCTAAATTAAATTTAAATGCATGTATATAATTTTATGCGTAAAACTTTTATTTCATTCATTTTGTTTTTCTTACTAAACTTACGCTCTAAATTATATCTTAGTGCTCTAAAGTAAGTTTATCACTTTCAAATTAGTTTAATTTTGTAAAGTTCTAGTTCCTGGCTTGATTACTGGAGAGATAATTTTATTCAGGTTTTGAGCAAAAATTTGTTTGATCATTGTCCCATTATTCTAAAGTACAAAGTGGTTAACTGGGGTCCGAAATCGTTTTGATTTAATAATTATTGGCTGACTCATAAGAGAGTTGTGGAGGTGGTGGAGGAAGCATGGAATGGATATATTACCCTTCCATGAGCTGCCTAGAGAGCTGGCCAGAGGTTGAGGAATGTTATGATTGCATTAAGAAAATGGAATATTGAGGTGTTTGAAAATGTTGATAAGGTAATTTCTGATTTAACAACTGAGTTGAGCTTGATTGATGATAAAAATTATGTGATGAAACTTTCTGATATGGAGAAGCGTCAATAGATATTGGTGGGTGATATTTGGAAGGCTAGGAAGAATAGGAAGAGTCTCATAGCCCAAAAAGCTTGGGTGGGATGGGGGAAGAAGGGTGATTTAAATACAAAGTTCTTTCATTTGTATGTTAACGGGAGGATGACAAAATAATATACATGCGCTTCAAATTAGGGAGAGATGTGTCAAAGAGGTTGATGAGATTAAAGCAAATGTGGTGTCTTATTTTGCGAATCATTTTAGTAGTAGAGGTTGGCTCTGACCTATTATTGATGTTAATGATTTACTGAGAGTCTTTGTTCTACAGAATGAGAGGTTTGTTAATGCTTTTTCGGAGGAGGAAGTGGGGAGGATGATTTTGGAGTGTAAGAGGGATAAAACTCTGGGGCCTGATGGTTTTAATTTTGTGTTCCTTAAGAAGTTTTTGGGAGTGATCAAGGAAAAAGTGATGGGTATGCTTACTGAATTTTTTAGAAATGGGAAACTACCTAGGTCTTTGTTATCCTACTTTGTAGCAGGTGCCAAAAGTGTCTTGCCCACAACAGATATCTGATTTTCAGCCTATCTCTTGCTAGGTTGCCTTTATAAGATTATATCCAAGCTTTTGGCAAATAGGTTGAAAGGGGTTCTAGATTCAATAATTTCATAACAACAATCAGCCTTTATCTTGGGAAGGAACATGTTAGATAGTGTGCTTTTGTAGCTAATGAGGCATTTGATTATGTGTGAAGGCTTAACAAAAGGTGTTTTGTGTTAAAGCTTAATTATGAGAAGGCTTATGAATCAGTGGAGTGAGGATATCTTTTGTTTATGTTACGTAGCTTTGAATTTTCAGAAAAATGGGTCAGTTGGATTGAAGCCTGTGTGTGGGGGTTAGCCTGTCAGCTTTGATTAATGGTTGTCCAATATTGAAGGTTTATATTGGGCGGGGCCTAAAACAAGGGGATCCTTTTGCCCTTTTTCTTTTTCTGGTGGCAGCAGAAGGGTTAGGAGTTCTTATGCAGAAGGTAGTGGTTTGTGGGTTGTTCTCTGGTGTGAAGATTGGGGTAGAGAGATCGGATATTTCTTTGCTGCAATTTGCGGATGACACATTGATTATGGGAGAGGCTTCGATTCAGAACTTGTGGACTGTGAAAGCAATATTGTGTAGTTTTGAGTTAGTGTCAGGTATGAAAATTAATTTTCATAAAAGTTGTGTATTGGGGATTAACATTGGCGATGACTTTGAAAACTTGGCTGCAGAGTTCCTATATTGTAAGATGGGTACTTTCCCATTACAGTATCTTGGGTTACAGTTAGGTATTAACCCGAGAAAGCCTAGTGCATGGAGGGGGTGTTAGAGGCTTTTAAAAAGAGGCTGGCATCATGGAAGCATATGTATTTATCGATTAGAGGCAGGGTGACTTTGATTAATGCCTTCTTAATTCTATGTCATTGCATTCGTTATCCTTCTTTAAGGTGCTGAAGTCGGTGATAAAGGAGATTGTCACTATCTAACAGAATTTTTTATACAAGGGTGTTAAGGACGGATCTAAAATCTCCTAGGTGAAATGGGAAAAGGTTTGTAGACCACGAAAGAATGGTGGCTTGGGCATTAGGAATGCGCAGTAGTTTAACTGAGCACTTCTTGGTAGATGGTTGTGGCGAGGTATTAATTGTTCTAGTTCATTGTGGGTGTAGGTGTTGGAAACTAGGTATGGCAGATTAGCTTCTTCAATTCAACATTCATTAGTGCACAACAAATGTTCTTTGTGGTGGCGTGATTTGTTGGAGGTTATTCATCAAGGGAATTCATGACTGGATGAGAAGTTGGATACAAGTGTGAGTGTAGGTTTGCATACTCTTTTTTGGAGAGATAAGTGGATAGGCCGGTTGCGATTGTGTGAGGCATTTCCATGATTGTTTGCAGTGATGAGGAATGTTGAATCTTGTGTATTGGAGAATGGTTTTCATGATGGCACTAGTTGGGTTTGGAATGTTAGTTGGCGAAGAGAACTCTTTTAACATGAGATCTCAAGCTTTAATCTTATGTTGGAGCTTGTGGATGAAGTTTCTATTAAGGTACTACAAGAAGATAAATGGGTATGGAGGGCAGATTCTTCAAGCTGTTATTCAGTGCAATCTGCGTATTCATGACTATTTAAACTTTTTGGTGGTCCTAATTGTAACACCTTATATTTCTTTCCTCAATACATGATAAATTTTCATAAAAATTAATATGGTAAAGTAAATTTTCCTTCAAAACTTTCTAATAAGGAAAAGACATTGAAATGATATCAGGTTCATAGAGTAAAATTTCATTAATTCATAAGTACTTTAGGAAAACAAAGATTCTAAAGTTTTCATCAGCAATAAAGAGGAATAGTAGTTTTACAACATTTTCAAAAGAACGCTATAGAACTGAAAATATTCATTACATAACTCAAAATAACTAAGTCCTATAACAGTTCTCATCCATCCATGCACTGTGAGCCTGGTACTATTCGTCCTGGTTTCCTGAAAAATGTTGTGTAAGGGTGAGTCTCTACCCTACCACTCATACATAACATATACATTCTTCACAAAACACATCTTATCACGATTAACGAAAACATCATGGCATTACATATCACAAGGTTATATAAAGCATATTCTCATCTCAACGCGCATTACATTACACAGATTCACAATTTCTTTTACTTTTATCCGCGCTTACCGCGCCCTGTGGCCACAGTTATCCGATGCCTCTATCTCGAGGTCTTACACATTCATGTAAATAGTCGCCGGATGGCCCAATGCAATACGGATACAACGCATGCAATAGACGGCCCCTTAGCAAAGGTAATGGTCAGGAGTCAAGTCGAGAAATGAGTGTGTGGCCATGTGGTGCATTCGAACACAATATTCCGTGCACAATCTCGAATGTCACTCACCACCCTGCATTTCCCCAAGATATCCTATATCGTCTCCATCTTCCACTTCCCCAGTGTATCTCTGTAACTATTTACATCATATCTTTTTCCATCTCATACTCTTTTGAGCATATTCACATGTTCACATATGCCATGTATCATGTTTACACATATTTTTCATTATATTTCCACATACTTTTCATCATATACATCAAACCACGGCACATTCACAATACACATCATTTTTACATAAAACACAATATATTCAAACATGAAACATCCATCTCTTCGTATATTTTATATCACAAAATCATATCAACCATCCTCAATATACCTTATCATGCCCTATTTGAACATAATATCCCAATTTCACCATGTACTCATCATAAAATCACATAAACAACTAATTATTCTCACTTTTCACCGATTATTTCTCATAAAACAGGGATTATTTCACATATAATTACATACATGACAAGATCTATGAGAATACAAGTAATAAACATAACGAAATGATAAAGTAGAGCCCCCCCTTACCTCAAAACAGAGCTTTTACAAGGATTTAACCGAAGGTTTAACTCTAGAACGAAGGTTTTCCTAAGAACATCATGAACATCTATAAGAAGAAGAAAAAGAGAAACGAACGGTAAATCTAACTTCAAACTTAGAAAAACTTACTTGTAATCCTTTAGATCGAACGTAGAATCACAGATCTGAAGAAAAATCTAAGTTTAGGAGGTTTAGTATGTGAGAAAATGGCGAGATATGACTTTAGAACCTTTGAGAACCTTGGATAGGAGTGAAGAAATGAAAATTTTGTCTGCAACCCCCTTTTTATAGAAAATTTTCGAAGTTACTGTTCACCGCCGGAATTTACTGTGTATCGCCAGAAACAGTGTTCACCGCCTTACTGTTCATGCCGGAAACACTGTTCGCGATAACTGTTCACGCTGGAAACACTGTGCACACGTACTGTACACGGATTGTACGCGTACTGTACGCGGATGTGACGTCAGCTATGACGTCATGCTGATGTCATTGATGACGTCATCGTCACTGTACAAAGGCAGTTTCACTGTTCATACGCGGTTTACTGTTCATAGACGGTTTACTGTTCATCGACACTGTTCATAGGCGGTTTTACTGTTCATTTTTTTTTTTTTTTTTAAAAAAATAAATTCTATCCAAATCTATTCCAATTATACTTTAACAAACCTCATTTTATTTAAATCAAAATATAGGATGTTACACTAACATTGTAGATCAGTGTATGGCGGATGCCTTGCAAATGCTATGGAGAGGGAATGTCCTTCTTAAGTATCTAGTATTTTCTTGGCAATTTTTGTTGAATGCACTTTCTTATAAAGGTTTGTTAATTGATTGTGGTATTCAAATTGATGATATAACTTGTTGCTTCTGTCGTGGTTTAGAGGAACTTCCAACTCATTTATTTTTAACGTACTCAGTTTCATCTCAAATCTGGTACTTTACTACGCTTTGGCTTGGATTCTTACTGGTTTTGCCTTCAAATTTACTGACTCACTTGCTTTATTGGGTTGGTGTTTGTTGTAGTAAAAGAGAAGGGATATGTTTATTAATTATTTGAGTAAGCATAGTGTGGTCTTTGTGGTTACATAGAAATAGAATTGTGTTTTGGATGAGAGGGAAGTCCTATATTCTATTATTCTGAAGTCTTGGAAATGACTATCACTTGTTAGTAAGGAAGAAGCTATTTTGTTAACTGATTGGTATTTGAACTCACAAAATTGCATCAGTCTTAGTTATGTATAAGTATGTTTTTACTTTTTATTTTCCTAAGTAAGTATTAATTTTTTCTCTGTGTATATGAGTTTTGAGTTTCTCTTGAACTCTCTCTAATAATATATATCTTGCCTATAAAAAAATATAAAATTCTTTAACTCATTTTGCACAAATTGTTAGCTTTTATAAAAGATATTATTGCATCATTTTTTTATTTTGTAATAATAATATTATTATATTTATAAATTGTTATAATTTATCAAAGTGTTTTAACATTTTGTCATTATTCATTCTTTATTTTGTCAAGTAACATTTCATTATTATTCATTATTTTGTGATAAAATTAGTTTATTATAAATAAAAGCATGAGCAACATTGTTTATTTACTCAAAATTTTACTTATCATGTGTTAGCTGTTTCATCTTTTGCCATCAAATTTTCTATAAAAATAAGCTATCATTATGAAAGTCTAATTGTAACAACAATTTCTCTATTTTGAAGAAGAAGGAGAAGCGAGATAATATAAGAGGAGAAGAAGAGTTATATAAAACAAAGAATGAATACTGATGAAATGTTAAAATAATTATTTTAAACTTTGACAAGTTATAATAATTTATAAATATAATATTATTATTACAAAACAAAAATAATTATATAATAATATCTTAAAAAAAGCTCACACATGTGTATGATATGGTTAAAAAAATGACTAGTTTATTATAAATTTTTTTTTACTAAACATCAACATTTTATTAAGGACAAATTTATAATATTCTAACATGTTGTAACTCTATAGAGAATTAACAATAAATGTCAAAAGATCATTAATTCAATTCACAATCGATCATCCAAAAGCTCTGTCGTAAGCTACTTCTAAAATGCATATCCTAAATATTTAGCCCAAGTTTTGATTCCTTCATAAAATTATTTTTCATAAATTTAGATGAGTCCCTTACTTGGAGTTGAAGTCATGTTTATTCCTCAAATATGAATATGTGATTAGACTCGTCTAACCATAAGAAGACCCAATAATCAAGCCATCAGATTCGCTAATAAACTCTTTTTGTGTCACATCCTTGCCTCTGATTGGTCCTCTATCAATAACACTCAATTACCATAATCCTTCGTCAACTCCTATATCCTACCAATTTCCTTCTTTATATGTTTCGACTAACAAATGTCCACCTTAATCAACCTTCTTTTCAAATGCATCCTGTAACTCCTGACTTTAGTAATAATATTTTGATTGTTAATATAAGTATGTGTATTGTTAATTGGAAGCGTGTATTGATTTATGTGGTGATTTAGATGTGTATATATATATATATATATATGTATATATATATATATATATATGCGTGTGTGTGTGTGTATAAATAAATATATATGAGTATTAACTTGGATTGGCTGGAGTTGATTGGAAAATATAGGATGAGAGTGAACAACAAGGGCATTCTCGCTGTAGCGAGAAGGTCTTAGGCAAGTGGCGTGCATTAATTGCGTTCTCGCTGTAGCAAATTAAACAAAATGACTTGTATCCCCAGCAACAACACCATTTTGACATCCACGTTGTAATGGTGTCAAATAAAACTAGATTACTCAAATAATTTTGCAATATAGGGAACAAACCTAGGTCATCATCTCACAAGGACACAAATTCATTCTATCTTCAATTTCAAACATCCAACGGTGGTTAATTTAGGAGTTTTGTGATTTAAAGACGAAGTAAAAATGAAAGCAATCTAAATGAATTTAAATGAAAATAGATCTAAAACTGAAATGAATTTAAAATTTGAAAACGGATCTAAAAAAACTGAAAACGATTTTAAGATTTGAAAACGAATCTAAAAAACTGAAAACCAATTTAAAATTTGAAAATAGATCTAAAAATTGAAACGAGTTTAAAAACAAAAATGAATTTAATTTAACCCAGAAAAACGAAAACAAAGAGCAAATTGAAAACAAAACGAATTAGAAAATGAAAACAAAAATAAAACATAAAACAAATGGGAAAACAAAAACAAGAATTAAAACCACAAATTGAAATCATGAATCATAGATGCAAACTAGGATTACTATACTGAATTTGCCTAAATCTCAAATGTAAAAGCAATAAATCGATCAATATTACACTCAAGAATAAAACCAAATTCAATCGAATTATGGATGAACCAATCTTAATCAAGAATTGCAAAAAAGTAAAAAGACAAACTCAGAGCAATCAATCGGTCTTGCAATCCATGCTTGAGACGAGATGATTCGTGAGAAAATAATAATTGAGAATGTAGCAGAATCCGAAAAGAGGCAAGTGAATGAAACAAAAAAGGTTTTCTCTCAAAGCAGAAAAAGGTCTTTACATCAAAACAAAATTATGAAAGGGAAAGGAGAATTAGATATCTAAAATCTACCTTTTGACCCCTATATATACTAGTCTTAATGAAAACAACAATAAATGGGTCAAGTCCTCTACAAGTAATTATAATAAAAGCCCTAAATAAAAACTTAAATATAAAAAGGTATGTTTTAAATCTAAACTTCAAAAGTTAATAGAAAATAGCTCTGAACTCCAAACAGCACAATCCATATGTCCAAATTAAAGCCCAAGAAGTCAGGAATCTATTGCAAAAAGAATCAGGCAAAAAGGATATCTATAGAAAAAGTTATGGTCAAAATAGTGGACAAAGGTCATAATAACGAAAATATGAAATATAAAGTAAAAATAACAAGTATTCATAAAAACTCCAATTTAATGCAAGAAATGGACAAATATGATAAATGAAATAAATAAAGAAGGAAAGATATTTTGGAAGATGCAATAATGCTATAAATGTGAGTACAAAATATGAATCATCACTATGCCGTGTATCGATGTTATTAGGGTCTTATCATCTTAGTGTAACTCTAAATTTTGTATATGGTTCATCATGGCATAAGAACCTTGTTTTCTATGTAACTTGTGACCTTGTACTATTGTTGTAACCACCTCTATCAATGAACCAATTGTTGTTTAAACCCATGATTGATTGATCTATAACATTTTGAAGGAAATTTCTGCGACTCATTTAAATTGATTGCCTTTTTCATTCTGCTGTACTGCTAGGAATGGATTGGTTTTGTCCAATCATGTCCTTTCGATACAAGGATGAATCCTTAATTCTAGGTGCTTATGTATTATTTGTTTATGGACTTTTGTCATGAGTGACTTAGAGAAAATATAGAAAAGATAGGAATATTTGTAACTATGTTTCGTCTTAGAATAAAACCCTTCAGAATGAAAGTGCCCCAATAAGAGAGAAGTTCTAAGATCCTTTTAAAGAAGGTAACAAAGCTTTTGTATAAGGAAAAATTTGAACTTGCTATAGATTTTATGATGAAATTTAGTTGGGCATGGATCACATAATATCCCACCTCAATCACGAGATCATTCAAAATAAGAGGACTTAATGGAAGGATCGTTATAGAAATGATTAATGGTAGTGATGTTCAACATTAGACTTGCCACAACTTTTCAGTTAATGCGAGCAGAATCATGCCATATCTATTTACTGAAGAATTGGTCAAAATGTATTCTAACGAGATAAGTATATATGTTGAACCTCTTGTTAAAAGAGAATTACAACAGAGAAGTCGTTAAGTATGTCTTTGGATGAACAAAATAACATAAGAAAATTCACTGATGTATGTCTGGAAATTCACAACCACAAAGTTGGTACCAAGATCTATGAACGCTGCATGAATAAAAGAGATCGACAATCATAGAAGCCTGAGTATGTGTTTGGACACAAGGTTAAATGGATGGTGAAATGAGTAAAGGAAACTTCTGAACAATCATGATTTAGAGTAGTCGTACCAAGTTGGTAAGGCAAATGTGGTAAAGGCAATAGGAAACAAAAAGTTATTATACGTCCAAGTAGTGACAGTAGAGGGAGTGTTAATTGGGGAAAGAATTCAGAAGTTTGAACCTGAACCTAGGAGTGTGGTGTGCCTTTTCTGAGGTTTTTGTGGATGAGTAACGTCATCCTGGTGTGGTTTAGATGTATATGTGAGGTGATGTGACAGAAGAGAACATAAAGACATGGGGTCTTGTTACAATGTTAGCTAACTCATCGAACTCAAAGGTAGAGTATGCACTCTTCATGTGAAGGAAAAATGTTATGGATAATGTTGGAAGGAGAACCAGATGAATGGGTTTGAATCTAATATCTTAGAGGATTTTATAAAATGTTGGAGCAGATAAAGTTCTAGAACATAAGGGATTTCTAGGAGAATACAAGTATTGGTAAGTAAATTTCGGGGACGAAATTCCTAAAAGTGTGAAAGAGTTGTAACACCCCGACTTTAGTAATAATATTTTGATTGTTAATATAAGTATGTGTATTGTTAATTGGAAGTGCGTATTGATTTATGTGGTGATTTGGATGTGTATATATATATATATATATATATATATATATATATATGTGTGTGTGTGTGTGTGTGTGTGTGTGTGTGTGAGTGTGTGTATAAATAAATATATGTGAGTATTGACTTGGATTGGCTGGAGTTGATTCAAAAATATAGGATGAGAGTGAACTGCAAGGGCATTCTCGCTGTAGCTTAGATTCAGTCTCGCTGTAGCAAGAATATGCAGAAACTAGGACGCAACTTGGTCTGATATATTCGCTGTAGTGAGAAGGGGCCTTGCTACAGCGAAAGATGTCTTGCTGTAGCGAGAATGTCATGACACTTTGGATATTTAAGGGGTTTAGGATTAAAGAAAATGTATTTCCTACTTTCCTTTCGTTCTCTCTCTCGATTCTCTCAATCCCTAGCCTTTTCACCCATTGAATTGCCTTCGGAGCCGTTTGTGACCTAGATTGAACATCGTAATCATGTTTGGAACATTTTGGAGGTAAGTATTATGAGTTAGGGTTTTTGGTTTTTACTCTTTCTTCATTCTTCTTGATTTCTCATTAATTATTCCATGTATTTAGGGTGAGAATACATGTAAGGAGTATTTCTACTATTGATTTCGTGGTGGATCTTCATTCCAAGGTAAGGAGAGTCGTTCCCAAACCCTAACTTCTCTTGTGTACCTTGAATTGAAAAACCCTTAATTACTTTTATAACTATCTAAATGTAACTGATAGTAATGGCTCTAAATGAAACAATTTTTAAGGAATATTATGATTTTTCTAAACAAATATTCTTTGAAAGTAGTTAGGAGTTATAATTTGATTTTTTGGAATAGTAAGCATGTTGTTAATAATGGATTATATCAAACTTTAGGATATACGATCTTATTATCCATGAGAAAATATGTATGTTGGATTGTACGATTGGGCTGAGCCCGAAGGTGTTGGACCTCCGGCACATTATATTGGTTTATGTAATGTATGCACTTGTTTGAAGATTTTCTATTTTGAATGTATGTTTGTTGATGATTGAAGTATGTGAAAATGAGGTTGTTAATTAAAAGTGTTGTATTATTCTTGAATGAAAATATAGTTGGATGTATGAAATGGAATGATGTGATATAATGGTGAAATTGGGAGAAAAGTGATTGTAATACGGAAGTCAAAATGGTTAATGGATGTAATTGTAATACATGTATTGTGGTACATCTAAAGGGTGTATTCATAATGCATCTATTGTAATATACCAAGTTATGTGGTCAAGACTCACGTATTATGACACGTTGACTTGTGAAAATGGTATGAAAAAGAATGAGAAATGTTGGTGGTGAGTTTAAATAGCTACAGAGATACACTAGGGATATAAAGTCCGGAGAAGATTTTAGAAATCTTGGAAAAATAAGGGTGGTGAATGCTAAGTGTGAACGAGTGCACAATGATTTGCTGAAAGTGAAAGAATTCACAAGCCACACACTCATTTCTTGACAAGACTCCTAACTATACAATTGCTAAAAAAGGTCAGGCTGGCACAGGTGTATCCGTGTTGCTGCGATTAACCAGCGACAATCTATGCTATGAAGTCTTTAAGGGATCCCAGGGGTATTCAATATGAAAGTAAAATTAACGTGAAGTAGGATGTATATGAAGTAGTATAGAAATTGTATGATTATAATATATGCATTGTAACATATTGGTTGATGTCATTATGATATGTGTTGTAATACATTGACAGGTGTGATTAGGACACATTATTGTGACATATTGATCGACGTGGGATAATACATGTATTGTAACGTACAAATTAGTAGAAAGATGCATGTTATAACAGTTTGTAAATGTGATTGATTGTTTGTCTTACATGTACTTCATTGTGATGGCGAACTGTATGATTGATTGTCATTGTTAAGTCAATTCATGTTAGACAATATTCTCAGTAATACACACATATATATAGGTATAGGTATATATATATATATATATATTGCTTATGTCAAACAAGAGATTTAGTGGGGCGGGAGATACTCACTCTTACTAATATTTTCAGGTGATGAAAGTAAAGGGATAAAGATGTTTGGCCTGTCTTAAGATCGTAATTCAAGGATATTGGAAGGAAGATTGCTCTGTAGGGACTGAAATGATTTGAGAAATTTGTATTATTTTATCTAATTGTATTTCGTGTTGACCAAATCTCATAAATTATTTTCAGTGTGAGATTTTAGAATTTATAGTATTTGGGCCAATTTCATTGTAATGAATATTTTGGAAATGTCCTTAGTAGAAATTCTAAATTTATATGTAGTCAATATGAATCAAATAATTTGCTAGAAGTAAAGCTAAGTTTAATTTATTACCTTAAAGCTTCGAAATTATTCCCTTAGAAATTTTAAATTCTTTTGAAATTTTATGAAACTTTCTTACGAAAAAAAAAAGTAATTTTTGTCTTTATTCTATTCTTAAATCCATGAATAAGAACAAAAATTATTTTTTAATTTATTTTATTTATTTGTTTTAAAAAAATTATTTATTTTGAATGAAGAAATGAGGATGCTACACATCCTCACCCAATCATAAATAAAAATTAGTATAAACTATTCAGTCACAAAAATTTATATAACTGATTGAAACATATTTTGTTTATATTTTCATTTTATTAGTGATTAAAATAATTTAAATTTTTTTTAATTAATTAGATTATAAAAATTCTATATTCTTAATAAATAAAAAAATTAATTCTAATAGATAACATATTTATATCTTCAATGTAAGTAATAAATGTAAGTATACAATTAAAACAAACTTGACAAAATAAAGAATAAATAATGACAAAATTTTATAATAAATATCATAAACTTTGACAAATTATATTTATATTATTATCAATAAATAAAAATAATGATGTACTGATATTATAAAAGAAGCTTATACTTGCACAGAACACATGTTAAAAGAAGACTAATTTATATATATATATATATATATATATATATATATATATATATATATATATATAAGTTATCATAAACCAATTACAAGTTAAGAAAAATATAGTTGATTATAAGTAAAAGTAAAACTTACATTATTTTAGTGAAAGTTTTATCACCTTCAATCTTTTGTAATGGTTTTTTTTTTTTTTTTGTAACAAACATATTAGTTTATACTGATAAGATTATATTTTGAAGTATTTTTATAACTTAGTTTATATGTGTGGCTCTTATTTGATAGAAATTCTATACTAATTTTATTTTAGTAATTCTTGCAGTATAATATAATATGTAGACCTAAATATGTTATTGGTCCCTATAAATATAAGTCGTTTGTAATAAGTCTCTATAAAAGTTTTTGTTAAGATGTAGTATTTGAAAAGTTAAAAATTTAGGATTTAGTCTCTGCCGTCAATTCCTTTCTATTAAATGTTGAGTTGGCAAATAGAAAGTCAGCTTAGCACTTATCAGAAGGGAGTTGATGGCACGAACTAAATCTTAAATTTTCAACTTTACAGGGACTACATCTTAACAAAAAAAATTATGTTAACCCTTAAATGGAAGAAAATAACTTTGAGTTGAAGCTGACTCTAATTAGTATGATTCATAATTCTATGTTGTTTGAAGGGGAAGCTATAAGAAAAGAAAGGGAAGGGAAAGCTACGGGAAGGGGAAAGGGGGCTGCGGGAGGAGAGGGAAAGTTGCAGAATGAGGAAAGGAGGATTACAGGAGGAGGGGAAGACAAAGCTGGTAGGTTGGGAGGGAAAAGGGTGGGGGAACTGCGAGAGGAAAGGGAAGTGAGAGAAATGCACTCAAGCTTCACCATTTTTTAATAAATTTTCAAATAAAATAGTCCAAGTTGGATTAATAAATGGTGTGTTAAAGCCATTTTACCAAAAAAAGTAAGTAAAAAAAAAGAGAACAAATCAGTAGGATGATCCACTATTAATAAAGAGAAAAAGAAAAAAAAAGAAAGAATGAATGATACACTGTTAATAAAAAGAAAAAGAAAGAAAGAGAGAACTGTGAAAAAGGTACCTACAAATATAATATCAATTTGTTAGTGTAAAGAAGATGAAGAAAACAGAAAAGTGTAACATCCTAATTTTTACAAATGTGCACATGGAAGATATACAAAACTATCATGAAAGGACAATTTTGAACATTTACAAATGTGCACATGGATAGGTTTGTAGAAAAAGCCAAAAAGAAACTAAAATTGAAAATCAAGACTTGTGAGAGAGAGGGTGGAACCGTGAGATGCATGGGAGTGGGTCAACATAAAGAGATTTTCTATATAAAGCCATCCATGAAGGAGAAAAAGACCCTTCATACTAATTCTCATGCAACCCAAGAGCTCTTTACTTTTTCTTCATCTCAATTCTCTCTATACACATACAAGTTCATCTCAAATACTTTACTTGAACCCCACAAGTTAGATCACCCAATACCCAACTATAAGGATCTTGAATCAAACCTTTAACCCCACCAAAAACACCAAGATACCCCACAAAATCCACCAAGCCCCAACTTTCTTTTTGTATACTATTTGGAACTTGAGGAAGTAGGAGGCCAAGGAAGGAGATACTCACTTCTAAGAGGTGAAATAAAGCAAAAGGGAAGAGGAGAAGGATCACCCAAAGATCAAGGCAAGATCAACTCAAAAACACCGAGTAAGGGGAGGGTGCTTTTCATAATCAAGGGGAATACCTTGTTTAAATGGTTTTGAGTCAAGAGAAGCCCTAACCCTTTTGGTGGTGATTGAAATTGTGTGTGTTGATAAATCCATGATTAAAATTTTGATTGAAATAAGTAAATGCATGAGAATCACTAAGAACCACAAAGTGTATTGTATTTAACAATGACTTTGCTTGTTATGTGGTTAGTTGTATGAAAATCTTTCATGTTTCATTTTATGACTTATTTTATGATGATATCTAAGGTGGATTCATGATCTTCTTTTGGATTGAAATTATTTTGGAGTCAAAATGAATTTCTAAAGTATTTTGAAAATTTATGAAAGAAACTTCTAAAAGGAAATGGATTAAAAATGGAAAGTAACCATGATGAAGACCCTTGGACTTTTGGACATATTTGGACCTATGGACTACATGGACAAATGATGAGAACAACCTTTAAAAATTAAATAAATAAATAAATAAATAAATTTCGAAGATTGAACCTAAAAATAGGAAAATATCATGGACTTGGACCAAAAATACCTTAGAAATGCAAGACCTTTGTCCACATGTGTGGTAGGACCAAGAGGATAATTTGAACCATATTTGGACATGAATTAATGACCTTGAACACATGGAAGATATACTGGATAATTTGATGCTTACCAAATTGGAGACAAGGACTTTTTTGTAATTAATATAAAATATAAGGATTAAAGTGTAAATAATGTAAAATATGAGAAAATCTTTGAAATTATTTTTTTAGTATTTTATTCAGGAATATAGTTAAATTTAGATTATTTCTTCACTGGGTTTACTTTATTTGGATTTATATTTAATTAGTTATGATTTTTATAAATTTCTATTGCATGAAAACGGTATTCTGAAGCAGTATATCTTCACTTATTTTTGTCTTACTGTGTGTTTGAAGTATTATTTTATTGATATTTTTGTATGAAAATATACTTCTTAATGGAGGTATACTCACTGGTTTCACTTGATTTGGAACTGAAATAAAATTGTTATGAATTTTTGAATATTCGGTTACGTGTAAATGTTTTACTGACAATAGCGTACTTTAAATTATTTTTGTCTTAGAATTCAAGTACGATTGTATTTTATCTATTTTTTTTATGAAATTAGAATTTATAAGGAAAATATGTTCACTGATTTTGATCAATTTGGAGTTAAAATGAATTACTTATTATTTGCTCAAGGTGCTATTGTATGAGAGTAACGTTTTGTGCATGCTACTGAGAAATTTATTTTTGTTTTAAAATGTATAAGTGACATTATTTTATTATTATTTTTATATGAAAATAGAGACTATAAGAGAGATATCCTCACTAGTTTGAAGAATTTTGGACTTAAAATAAAATAGTTATGACTTTTCTAATTAATTGATCTGAGAAGTGTGTTACTGTGAGTGACAGAGAATGTTTAGGACTTATTCTGGAATCTAGAAGCTATAAATTTTTAATTATATTTTTTTGTGAAACTAGATAACCAAAGTGAAAGAATACTACTAATTTCATGAGTTTTGGTGATGAATTGAATGGTTTATGATTTTTCCAATATGCTGTTGTTGAATTGTGCCATTCTGTAACATGAACTGAGATACTAATGCACGAATTAATTTCTGTGAATATTTTGATTTTGAAAGTATTTTTACATGAAAATAGACATGTTAAGGAGAATAAAATCACTTGTTTCATGTGTTTTGGATGAAAAATGAATTCATTACAAATTTTCTAATGTGCTGGCTGTTTAATGAATTAATATGAGAATAGCAAAGATGAATTGAGGTTTAATGAATTTTCTAGAAGTGTTTGAATTTTGACTATAATATTATATTACAGTAGACATTTAAAGGAAGAAAACCTTGGTGATTTCATGATGTTTGGACTTGTATTGAATTAGTTATGAATTTTACGAGTTAGTTCATGAAATTTGGAAAATTTTGATTGTTAGACATGTCCATGTAATTGATTGTTTTCTTGAAATAAAAATGTTATAATGTACCTGTTGGACAATTAATGGCTGTGATATGCTTTGTGATTATGATTGTGAAAAAGGTTGAATACGCCATGATACAGGTGAGGAGCAAATAGTGTTGGTCTGACCATAGGAGATAGGAGAGTGGTCAAGACTTACAGGGGACCAAGTCTAGCTAACTTGTGTCGTAGGCAGTGGAAACTTTGCTAACCTATCCTGACAGGGGCTAAAGCATACCAAGATTGGTTTGAGTGTGGGCTGTTGGTAGTGATCATGAAGTGAGAATTGTGCACTTATGTTCTGTCTCTGGTGAAGGAAGAAGATGTACCTATGACACTAGTTGGATTGCAGACACAGAATTTCCAATCTCAACTTGAAATTATAATGTTGGATAATTAATTAATTACTCCATAGAGGACTCACAAATAAAAGATACTTAATGATTATTGCTTGATACTTGAATGTTGTTTTGTTCATTTAAACATGAGTATTGCCTATTAGGTTGTTTATGAATATTTGAACTTCTATTTTGGACTTTTCTATCTTTTTATATATTTAAAATGAAGGTAAGCACAAAAAATTAAATTCAATTAAATATCATGCAAATCAAACTTAAAATAATTTATAGTGATTTTAAGTTTGTCTTTATAGAATAATTCAGTGTATGATCCCATATTTTAACTCTTCAAATAGTTGAATTTGAACACACTGAAATCTTTTTTAATTTTTATTAATTATAATAAATTATTTCTTTAGTGTGGACGATTTGTGATTTTTATTCTTATTTTAAAGGATTTTTCAGGTTAATAATTATTTATTTCTTGAGTTATTTTATGATTTTATTTTTGTTTTAATTTTTGATTCTCCTCACTGATTCTTGTAAGCCTGGTGGAATATTTGTCCTGCTTATTCTATCCTTTCCATGAACAGAAGAGTCCACCACCCGAATGCTTTTCTGGTTCCAATGTCACCGTAGTCTTGTCTATGTCAAGGACTCCATCATTCTATTCACAAACAACAACGATAAGAAGCAATGAATTGCAAACCGTTGACCGAGCTGAGCAACGTAAACGAATATGATACTAATCTCCATGATGCGAATTTCAGTGTCGAATTCTACACAGAAAAGTGTTCGAAGAGAGCAATTCGGATTCCTTCTCCCGGTGAAAAGTGAAGGGAAACTAAGCAAATAAGTATATTTGCATTACCAAAACCCTAATCAAGAGACGCAGCAAAAGAAGTTGAGAAATCCGAAATTGAATAGGAAGTATATGAAAATTAGGAATTCAAAACTAAGCTACTCACTCCATCGCATTCACAATAGTTATGCGAACAACAACAATGCAAGGTTCCATAGAGAGATAACCAGATTCACCTTCTTCATCCCGATAAAAAAGAAAGAAAAAGAAAGAAGCAATTCCCCTTGCGTTGAGATAGATCCACCTTTTATGCTTGCTTTCGTAGACCTACTTCATTGTTATTAAGATAAAAATAGAATCGGGATAAGTAGGACAGGGAGATGTAGGGCACCGTCCACTGATAGAGTGCTTGAGCTCTTAGAGCTAGTATGAGCATCAAGTAATGAGGCGGCAAATTTAACCTGTAGATTGCAATTGTCAACCTTCAATAATAAAATTTTATAATTATTTTTGTCATAAATTTTAAAATTATAAATTTTTTTAAAGATTAAATTTGTGTAATTTTGAATATACACGAATATAAGGATTTTTTTCATTTGAAAAACACCATTTTCCTTTCCTCAAAGTAAAACAATATATATATTAAAATTACCCAGTAAAGACACAATTATCATAATTTTGCTGCAATATAAGGGAGGTAAAGAATAATCTTTTATTTGAGGAAATATTATTTTTGATTAATTGAAAAAAATAAATTTAAAATAAAATGATTCTTTTAGAACTTTTCTTTGTGATCTCTTAGTGAGGTCATCATAAAAATTAATTATAAATTTAATTTTTTAAACACAATTAATTGAAGTTGAGTTAATATTTATTTTGATGAGTTTGTGTTTATTTATATGAATTAATCATGGAATAAAAAGGTTGATATTAAAAAGTAGATAAATATTATTAAAATCACAAATTGTATCTAAATTTAGTCTATAACAAAATTAACTATTGAAATAACTTATTAATATAAACTAATAAATATGAACACAACTAATTACTAAATAAGAACTTCAAATTTGATGATTATACATGTCAAATAATTATAACTTAAAAAGTGTTGTATTGTTGAAGAAATTATAATTTCTAATAGCTGATATCAACAGAAACTACAATGCAGGTGATAAAATTATAATTCGTCCCACTTCGCTCTAAAGCCATTCCAAGTTGCATCATTTGCGAACTAGAGATCGAGTTCATCGATCCAAAACACACGAATAACACTGAATTCAAAGGCTTTGTGTTGAGCCTTTCTCTGCAAAGTTGAGGGTCGATGCCGAACCACTTCCGGTTGAGAGGAGAACCGGTCCAATAGTCCAAGCCGACCGATTCAGTTTTTGGGCGAAGTAGTTTAACCCAATGTGACATGAATATTTGGATGCAGGGAACTTTAATTAATTCCGTTATACCCAACCCAGTGAACAGGAAAAATCAAAATAGAATATTATTCTGATGATCACAGAGAGAGAAAATACTACGATAATTAAGAGAGATGATTCGTGAATATTCTCATTACCCAAAAGTCACTTTTGCACATCATATATGCTATGATTTGAAATACTACCAAGAAACCGAAAAACAAGCCACCTGTACATAGCACTAACATTCTTTTACATGAAAAGTGTAGTGCCAACTCACTACATTTAACAGACAATATATTAAGCCCACTAAAATTAATAATGCTATCACAATACCCCTCCTAAAGAGTGTCCTTGTCCTCAAGGATTAAAAGCAGGGTACTTTTATAGTAAGTCATAGTAAAACTCCCAAGCTGCGTGCTCAGATAATAGTTCATGCCATTTTGACCAGAACCTTAGTGGCAGCCACTCTACCTTTTATTACCATTTTTTGCTCAAGAATAGCTTTTGCGAACCTTTGTAGTTGCTTCGAAGGATATTGTAGTGGCATTGAAACATGTAACTGATGAGTCACTAACTCATCTAGGGAATTAAAAAATTTTGGCATATTTCATTGGATTTAAATCATAAGTTAATGCAATTAATTAGAAAATTCAATGAAATGTTGCAAGTACTGAAAAATTTATATAGATCATTCATCTTCTGATGTTGGCAATTGAATTTTTAGGGGAAATTAGACAAAAAGTGGCAATTGGACTAAAGAGTTATGCAGGACTGATTTATGAGGACACGGATTCCTAATTGTGGGGACACGATGCTGACTGATGCATATAAAAGCAAAAAAATTCTGAAAAGGCGACATCTTTTATCTTTCCTTTTTTAGAATATTCTGGAGCACAATTTTCTAGGTTCTCATACAGTTTTATGTAATAGGGTAACTAGGGCAAACTCCTTACATCTTGATAGAAGGATTTTCATGGGAACTTGGATTTCTTTTCCATCTTCTCTGATTTTTGTAATAGAACAGTAACTTTTTCATTTTATCATTTTACTGTAAGCTTTTCTATGACTGAATTCTCTTTCTGCAATATATCTCAGTTTTAATTCATTTTCTTCCATAATGTTTAACTAAATTTCCTTGGGTTGAGTGAGGATGAACCTATACCTTTACCCTTTGCAATGCACTAACATTGGATATAGCTAATAACACCTTCTTTCTCTAACATATTAATTATGAACTTAATGCTTCCTTGTTTTATGCGAATGGGGTTGATGAAAAGGGGTTTATTGCTGGAAAGTAGTAAGCTTTCTTGGATAGGGATTAATTTGCTCATTATAAATTATTTAAGAATAGAAAGTTATGATGATATGGTTAATGGGTTTAATTCTTAATGCTAAATGTTTTTAGTTGTATCTAAGGAATTAGGACACTAATTTTATTTTAGAACCAATTACCAAGGAATTAGAGTTTGGTATTTTAGAAAATCTGACCATTAGAGAAGTTGTGTTTTAGTTATAAATATATTTGTATGCAAAGGGAAAGGGATAACAGATTCCAAACTCAACCTGTCTTTTAATTGTGTTCAGACCCACTTCTAGTAATTAAGACACTTAAATTCTGCAATTATTCTAAATTTACTTTCTGCAGTTATTTTGTTTGTTGCTCCAAGTTTTAATTCTGCACTTTAATTCCATTTTTACAATTCTGCACTTATTAATTTTTGTGCTGTTTATACACTGTTTTGGTGACCCAAATAGTACCATTCTTGTGGGTTGGTATTTAACATTAATCGCAGAGGAAGATAATCTATTTTTGTTACTTCAACGATTTAGTGCACTTACCAAAAAGTTTATCAAGTTTCTGGCGCCGTTGCCAGGGATTAATTGTTAATATCAATTATAATGAGAATTTACTAGCTTGGGTTAATAATTTCTACTTTGTTTTAAGTGTTTGCAAGAAATTTCTAAGTGCAACAGCTGAATTGGTTGATGCGAGGCAAGGAGAAGATAAAAAAGAGTGATTCATCTTCAGAACTTGATCAGCCAATTAATAATTTCAAGAAAAAGAACAAAAAGAAAGGACAAACTTTAAAAAAAGAAAAAGAAAAAGACCTACAAGAACAGAATTCTGCAGAAATGGTAGGAAATCCCAATGAAAAACAGAGGACATTGGATGATTATGCACGTGCAAGACCGAGAGGAAACTCCACCTCCATTGTTCGACCTCCCATTCAAGCAAACAACTTTGCGATCAGACTTGACCTTATGAGAGTGGTCCAGCAAGAACAATTTGTTAGACATCCTTCTAAAGACCCCCACTTGCACATTCAGAATATTTTGACAATTTGTGGAATGATTAGAATCAATGGTGTGAGTGATGAGGCTATCCGGTTGTCTCTTTTTCCATTTTCTTTAAGGATAAGGCAAAGAGCTGGCTGTTATCCCAACCGGAAGGAAGTATCATCATTTGGGATGATTTAGAGAGCAAGTTTCTGATGAAGTATTTCTAGTCTCTAGAACAACCAAGTTGAGGCAAGAGATTCTGGCTTTTTTTCAGAGGGAAGATGAAACACTGCAAGAGGCATGGGACAGATTCAAAGAACTCTTAAGAAGCTGCCCTTACCACGAGCTACCTAAATGGCTTCAATTGAGAACTTTTGATGATGGGCTAAATGTGGCAACAAAGACAATGGTGGATGCAGCAACTGGAGGCTCATTTGTTCAAAAGACCTTGGAAGAGGCACGGCAACTTATTGAAGTTGCATCCAACAATTACAATCATAAGGAAAGAAACTCTTCAAAAAGAGGTGTGTTGGAGCTGAATACCTTGGATGCACTGCTAGCTCAAAACAAATTAATGTCACAACAGTTGAATTCCCTCAGTACACTATGTAGCTCTTACCAGCCAAGAGGAATACCATGAGGGAACAAGTGAAGATAGAGTTGATTATATGCAGCAACAAGGGGCTGAACAGGTGAACTTCATGAATAACATGCCAAGGCAGCAAAATTTTAATTCAAAACTGCAATGGCAGCAACAAAATTTTCAGCAAAAACCTATTTATCCACCTCAGCAGCAGCAGTTTAAGCCAAATTCTAACTTATATACTAGGCCACCGAACCAATTATACTATACTCCACCTGCACAAAGATCGAACCAGCAAGGAGGATAGTGGCAGCAACAAAATTTTTAGAATTCAGGACCAATGCAGCCACCAAACCAACCAGCAAATGATCAGGTATCATCTCTTGAAAAAGCACTTGTGCAATTGACTCAAACTACAAATTTATTTATTCAGGACTCAAGCACAAGGATGGCTAATCAAGAAGCCTCCATTAAAAACTTGGAGAATCAGATGGGCTAAATTTTGAAGAAAATAAGTGAACCAGCCCAAGGCTCTTTTTCTGGGAATACAGTGGAAAACCCAAAGGAATTCTGCCAAGTAATTATTACAAGGAGTGGAAAGGTGATAGAGCCACAACCTAAGAAGAAACCACTTGAAAATGAAGATGATGTAATTGCTAGACAAGAAGAAGAGGGACCAGACCAACAACTAGAACCAAAATTGGAGATTGTAAAAGAGGAAGAGGAGGAGAAAATTTCACCAAAACAGAAGTTGGTAGTGGATGAGGCATATTGGAATAGATCTAAGCACAAATTTTGGAAGACTCATGCAAGCCTCAAATCCCTCCACCTTATGTTAAGCTGCCATATCCACACATCCCCAAGAACAAGGGAAAGGAAGACCAATTTTCCAAATTCCTAGACATTTTCAGAAAGCTTCACATAAATATACCATTTGCAGAAGCACTGAAACAAATGCCTTTGTATGCCAAGTTCATGAAGGACTTGCTTTCAAAGAAGAGGAAGTTGAAGGAGGATGCTACAATAGCTTTAACCGAAGAATGTAGCGCAATATTGCAGCAAAAGTTGCCTCATAAGTTGAAAGATCCAGGAAGCTTCACAATCCCCTGCACTCTCAGGTACCATAGTAATCACTCTAGGGAGCCAATTCTAAAGGTTAGGCCAGAGTAACTACTTTCAGAAGCAGCAGTGATCACTCCAGAGCTAAAGGGAACCACTATGCCTACGCATAATCACTCTCTTGAGTGATAGTAATCACTCCAGAAGGCCCCAAGTTGAAGGACCTTGCGCGTAATCACTCTCATAAGTGAAAGTGATCACTCCAGTGAAGTCCAGACTAGAACACTCTGCGCGTGTTCACTCTTATAAGTGAGAGTAATTATGCACAACCAAAGTAACTATTGTTATACATGAGAGTGATCACTACAGAAAGGAGGAAGCCTGAGGAATGCTTCGCATGTTCACTCTTGTAAACAATAGTGATCACTAAGAATTGGCATCAAACTTAGTATATATAGATTTTTGGGAATTAGGTTAGAGAACTTTTTTACATTTTTAGATTTTTGCCATTTTGGGAATACTTGCAGAGCTTAGGTCAATCTTGGGTGACAGCCAAGAACCCAACCTAGGGTTTGATTCACATTTTATCTCTACTTTCTTTTGGTTTTTGCATTCACGTCATTGAACTCTCTTTATTTTCATCTTGTATTTGTGAAACTCATCCTCATGGAGGGCTAAATCTTTTGTAATCCTTAGTGAGTTCAGTTGGATTCTTGAATTCTTGGGTTATGAATGTTAATATAATTCTCTTTTCTTCATGAATTTCTTTTTCCTAATCCTTTGAATTGAATTAATGGTTGAATGAGGGGGACATTGCATAATTAACCCTAATATATTTTTAATGAGATTCTAAACTTAGGTTGCTTAATTCTGAGTTTATTTCTGAGATTGCATAATCTTGGAAAGAGGGATTGGAATCCATTGAATTTGCTTAAATTTGTATGGAGTTTTAAGGTTGATTCTTGCTTGTTAAATTAATCTAATTCAAAGGAAGAGGAAGAGTGTTGAATGTTGAGAGGAAGAGGGATAGAATCACGTGAATTAACTAAGGATTGCTACATATTATTGATTGAATTTGATAATTTCATTATTTGCTTTTACATTGAATCTGGAAACCAAATAAACCCCCCTTTTTACTTGCTTTCATAGTGAATGTTTGTAACATGTATAATACACATTTTCAGCCAAAGTCATTGGAGATAACCTAGGCTTGCATCCTAGACTACATAAAATTTTTGCATACTTTGATGAGGATTGGCGACAAATCTTTATGCAAATCCTTCGATCATCAAATTGGCACCGTTGCTGGGGATTTTGGTGTTAATTTTTGTATTGAACTTGTTAAATACTCTGTTTAGTGTTCTATTTTTGAATTTTCTGCACTTTTGTCCTATTTTGCTACATTGTTCTGCAGAATTCTGCAGAACTTTGAGATTGCCATTGCATATTCTTTTGCACGTTCTTGCAACTTTTCTGCTATGTTATTTACTTTTTACTTATAACCTAGGCTGGAGGAACCATCCAAATTTGAGATGGGAGAACAACTTACAACAGTACAACCAACAACAAGGCAACCAATATCAAGCACATCATGCTGGCTTAAATAGACCTCATCAATCCCAACACCAACCATAACAAGCCCAACAACATCATCAACCATCTTCTTCACAACCCAATGCACCCCAGAAAAATGATCTATCACTAGAAGAGCTCATGAAACAATTGACCATAAACAACATCACTTTCCAGTAGAGAACAGAGGCTAGTATTAAGACTTTGGAGAATCAAGTGGGACAATTAGTCTCCTTTCTAAACCAGATGCAATCTCAAGGTTCAGGAAATCTCACTACACAAACCGTTGTAAATCCCAGAAATGTAAGTGTAATTACCCTAAGATCTGAAAAAGTGATGCAATAGGCCACAATGCCCACAAAAAAAGAAGACTCGAGTTGTACTCCAGCTACAGTTAATCAAAATGAAGAGGAAAAGACTCAAGAACAACGAGAATTCACACCTGCCTAACCAAAGGTGGCGAAAAATGTTGAAAGAGTAGTTCCTCTTCCATTCCCTCAAAGAGTCATCTAGCCAAGCAAGAAATCTGAGGAAACTAAAAAAGAGATTTTAGAGACCTTCAGGAAGGTAGAGGTGACTAGATGCAATCAAGCAAATACCCAAATACGCCAAGTTTTTAAAAGATTTTGTGTACCTACAGGAAGCGTCTTAAGGGTAATGAAAAGGTAAACATGGGTAGGAATGTTTCTGCACATTTTAAGAAATAAAGGTCCACAATGCCTGAGAAATGTAAGGACCCAGGGACATTCATCATTCAATGCATCATTGGTAATAATAGGATTGAGAATGTCATGTTAGATTTAGGAGTGATAAGTTTGTAATTATGCCCTCTTTTACAGTCCATATATTCATATTTGAACTTTATTTTATTTCAGCAATCAGCACGCCCAGACCTATTCAATAAGCACAGGGTACTTTGAGCCCAAGCACGGCCGTGCTTAAGGCCTTGCACGACCGTGCTCATCTGCAGGAAGCCCAATTATGAAGAGTTTTTATGGTTTTCAAATCCTATAAAAGGGAAGATCTCAGATATCGTAAAAGGACTATTTTTATCTTGGCTTTGGCTCTAGAATACATCTGATCTCGTTTCTCTTGCACGGGATCCTTGACATATGCTTGGCGAGACTTGGAGCTTCAAGCGATCGTACTTGAAGACCGGGAACACATCTCATACTTTAGTTTGCTATTTCTTTTGATTATGGCTTTGTTTATGATTGTTTTAGTTCTTTTCTTTAGTATAAGTAACTAAGTCCATAGCTAGGGCTATGCGGACTATTGTTCATGAATTTATAGAATTTTCATGTTTGAATCTAAATTTGATTTCCGTTTTGTGATTAGATTTTATCCTATTACGCTTCTTTCTTAATCCTAATTAATTATATCGTCAGGCGACCGTAACTCGGTTAATTAATAGATCTATAGGGTAAAATGAGGCAAATGATTAGGTAGACTAAACCAATCTTTCTCTTCTAATCGTTATTAAATTAACAAGTTCATAGGTTCCTTAAGCTTTCTCTAATTAATCTCTTGCATGACCATTGGGGATATTAATTTAGAGAAAAAAATATTAATATTGCATGACCATTGGATATTAATAGTATTCGTATGAATGATTGGTAATCACAAGAAAATCAGATTTAGAGTTAAATAGAAAAATAACATAAAGGATTGAATGAGAAAACCTATATGCCCTAGGTTCCTCTTCAATAAGTTTAACCAAGACGTGCATTGTATTCCTTACTCTTAGTTTTATAATTGATTTTATAAATTTGTTTTTAATTAATTTCGTATCTTTGAAGCTTAAACAATTGAATTAGGAAATTCTTAGTAATTGAAAATCAATCCTTGTAGGACGATTTTTCGAGAACTTAATTTAAGAACCCTTTATTACTTCTTAATGGATACACTTGCCCTTCGAACAAGTTTTTGGCACCGTTGTCAGAGATTGCTTTTTCAATATTAAGAAATCTCAAATTTAATTGATTTGAGCAATTTGTGTTTTACTTTATTTTAATTTTGTTTTGTTTATTGTTAAAAAAAATTTATATTATAATTTTCATTTTTATTTTTTTTTATTTTTTTTTATTTTATAATTTCTTTTAATGTATGCTTACTCGTTCTAAGTGCTCTACAACTTGTTTATTTGATCCGGAAATTAAGAGAACAACACGTAGACAAAGAAAAGAAGTGAGAGAGCAAAAGAATGGCAGAGGGAAGGAGATCAATTCAAGATTACATGACACCTACTGCTAGAGGCACCCTTGGAAGCATCGCGGCCCCTAATGTGGAGGCAAACAATTTTGAACTTAGACCAGCACTTATAACCATGGTCCAGAACTCCATACAGTTTGGGGGCATGTCTAACGAAGACCCCAATCTGCATTTGACAAAGTTCCTCCGATCGATGGACACGATAAAGTACAATGGAGTATCCACGATGCTATTCGACTCCGACTTTTCCCCTTCTCAATATTTGAAAGGGTGAATGCATGGTTTTCTTCACTCCTAGCCAATTCTATCAGAACTTGGGAGGATCTTACTCAACAATTCTTGGAAAAATACTTTCCTCTATCAAGGTCCTCTAAGCTGATGATGGAGATATGTTGCTTCCAACAACATGAAGCAAAATCCTTATTCGAGGCATGAGAGCGATTTGGAGAGCTTTTGAGGAGATGTCCTCATCATGATTTTCTGACGTAGAGACAGGTGCAAATTTTTTACAGTGGCCTGTCAATCACTACCAGGGCTACAATTGATGCCGCAGCAGGAGGGTCCCTCATAAGAAAAGATCCAAATGATGCATACAAACTAATAGATAAGATGACATCTTTTAGCTTTCAGTGGCACACCGCTGACTCTTACGACATCAAGAGGAGTAGTCCACCAAGTAGAGAGCAACAGTCCACTAATGAACCAAATGGCAGCCCTTACAAAGCAACTAGAATCTTTAACGAAGGCTCAAGACCAATCTGTAAGAGCTCCTGCAAGCCCAGAATTTAAGCAAGAAGAGGAAAACTTTATGGGCAATCACAGTTCGGGGTGGAAGAGTAATCCTCCTAATTCTTAGGGGAATGACTTTGGAAGTCAAAATTCAAGCGTTTATCGCCCTCCTCATATGCAAAGTCAGGGAGCAAGACCAGAAGGAAAAGAAGCTCCTAGATCTCAATCTAACTTTCAAGAACAGATGGTGCAATATGTGCATTACTCTGATACCAATATATTGAGAGAACTGATAAGAGGTTCGCAGAGGTCAAATCTGAAATACAAGCTAACTCTTCTAAGATGAGTGCACAATTGGAGCAAATTATGAACCTTTTGAGTCAAAGAGTGATGGGAACACTGCCATCTCAGCCTGAACCTAATCCAAGGGAGCAATGCAATGCCATCACCCTTAGAAGTGGAAAGAAATTACAAGAATCATAGAACAGAGGCACATGCACGCCCATGCTTCTTGAGAAGCACGCCCATGCTGATTCTACATGCATGCCCGTGCTTACTGATGAGCACGCCCTTGCTGAAATTAAAGCACGACTGTGCTTATACAAGCACACCTATGACAGTGATAAAAGCATGGCTGTGCATCACTATGAGCAAGACCGTGCTTCAAGCGAGGAGCCTGAAAAAGAAAAGAATGAAGAGCCTCTTATTCAACCAAGGCCCTATGAGCCTAAGATACCTTTCCCACAACGGCTGCCACCCATTATGATGAAAAGTTCCACAAGTTCTTAGACTTATTGGGCAAAGTGCAGATCAATATGCCTTTCATTGATGCTATCTCCAAAATGCCCAAATATGCTTAATTTTTAAAAGAGATTTTGACCAATAAAAGAAAGCTGAAAGCACATGAAACTGTGAAACTCACCTAGGAGTGCTCAGCTATAGTCCTTAAAAAGTTTCCACCTAAGCTTAAGGACCTAGGGAGTTTTACTATTCCTTGCACAATTGGAAAAACTCATATTGATAAGGCTTTATGTGACTTAGGAGCAAGTATTAATCTTATGCCTTATTCTATTTTCAAGAAGCTTGGAATGCATAAACCTAAGCTGACCTCCTTGTCACTTCAGCTGGCAGATAGGTCAATCACATACCCCAAAGGCATAATGGAGAACGTACTTGTAATGGGGAGTTTATATTTCCTACTGCCTTTGTGGTACTTGACATGGAGAAAGATGATGATGTCCCCATCATACTAGGGGGACCATTCTTGGCCACTGCTAGGGCCATCATAGACGTACAAGAAGGGAAGCTCACACTGAGGCTAGATGATGAGGAAGTTGTATTTGAAGTTTTCAATTCTTTCAAGTACTCTTCTAGCCAAGAGTCCTATCACTTTGTGAGCACTGTGGATGTTGCTTCTCCTCCTCCAATTTATGTGAAGCATGGAACCATGAGAAGAAGGCCAAGGAAGAAGCAATATAAGAAGAAAAAAAGACAAAAGCTTAAACCATCCATTAATAAGCCTCCTGATTTAGAGCTTAAATTTTCTTCTCTTTATTCTAATCCCCATCTTATGAATAATTTTTCTGATGTAATAGGTGTTAGGGAGGCAAAGCTGCTGGGGAGACAATTGCATATCAAGGGAGTCACCTATGAGATTCATACCTTCTTCTCACCATGATTTAACAGGAACGTCAGGCTCATGACGTTAAACAAGTGTTCATAGGAGGCAACCTGTGTCTTTTATTTATTTTATTTTAAATTTTATTTCTTTTTGTTTATTTTAATTTTTCTATTGTTATTTTATTTTTAGAATAAAGAATAAGCATATTGAAATATTGCAAGAATGGAGTTGATAGTTCCCATACACACTTTTGAGCTCTGATCTGAAAGCTTGCCTGTGCTCATCTCACACACGACCGTGCATTCAATCGCAGTTGTGAGAGAAGCTTTACATTATAAGCATGAGCGTGCTTAAGATTTCAGCATGGCCGTGCTCCCTCACTCGAAGTCGTCGCACTAAGAATTATCAGAGAACTTCTTTCCTTTTATTCAATTGCCCTTTTTGCATATTTTTAATTTGATTGCTTTCAAACATTGAGGACAATGTTTTGCTTTAAGTATGGGGGAGTAGTTCATGATTATATAATTGTTATTGCATGTTCTTGAGTAAAGTGTCTATGCTATTTTTGTGATAATTTAAAACTTTTTTCCTCATGGAACCCAATTTTTCTAGATTGAATAGAATGTTGAGTGATTATTATTGGCATTATACTTTCATTTGGAAACTAATAATTAGCTAAGTTCTTTACTTTTATTCTCTACATTAAACTTTAACCCACAGATGTGAGTTATGAGCCTTAAAAGGGATTTCTATCTTAATTTAATTAATTGTACCGCTTTCCTCATTGTTTTGTGTGATTATCTCCTCAAGATTTGTGCTCTAGAACTTGACTTAGAACCAACTTAAGACTTCTCTTTTTAATTGCATATTTTTAATATGATTGAGGCATAATAGGATTTTTATTCTTGGCCTTCAACATGTTTGATATACAACTAGTTGCCCACTTTGAGCTTTATTGATTTTCTTGGTCCCTTGCATTAAATTTATAAAAATATTTTGATGACCTTGAGTTTATGAATGGAGCAATTGATTTGTTGAATTGTTTGATAAATTTTCCTCTATATCTCTCATGTGCAGAAAGAAAGAAAGAAAGTATGAAAAAGAAAATGAAAGAAAAGAAAAGAAAAGAAAAAAGGTTATATATGATTGAAAGGAGAGTACCTCAGTTTGATGTTTGAATGAAAAGTATGGAAATATAAGATTCTAATTGAGAATCCTTTTGATTGCTTATGCTCAGTGATATTACTCTTGTTGCTCTCTTTATCTCCTCATCTCAGGTTCCTTCTGTGGTATTATGTTTTAAGTTATTATGTTACTCTTAACCAGCACTTTGCTTAAGAACAAGCAAACAGATAAGTATGTGAGAGTTGATAAGTCTGTAATTAGGTCATCTTTTACAGTCCATATATTCATATTTGACCTTTATTTTATTTGGGTTTTACATTAATTTATATATTAATTGTGCAGTTTGGTATAAAGAGGCCGCAAGTGAATTTTGAGTGCATTCTAGGCCCAAATTAATGGAAGATTAGAGCTTCACTGCTAGTCAACACGCCCAGACCCATTCAATAAGCACGGGGGTGCTTCGAGCCTAAGCACGGTCGTGCTTAAGGCCTTGCACGGTCGTGCTCATCTGCAGGAAGCCCAATTATGAAGAGTTTTTATGGTTTTCAAATCCTATAAAAGAAAAGATCTCAGACATCATAAAAGGACCATTTTTTATCTTGGCTTTAGCTCTAGAATACATCTGATCTCGTCTCTCTTGCACGGGATCCTTGGCACATGCTTGGAGAGACTCGAAAACTGGGAACACATCTCATACTCTAGTTTGCTAGTTCTTTTGATTATAGCTTTGTTTATTGTTGTTTTAGTTCTTTTCTTTAGCATGAGTTACTAAGTCCATAGTTAGGGCTATGCGAACTATTGTTCCTGAATTTATGGAATTTTCATGTTTGAATCTAAATTTGATTCTTTTTTGTGATCAGATTTTATCCTATTATACTTCTTTCTTAATCCTAATTAATTATATCGTCAGGTGACCGTAACTCGGTTAATTAATAGATCTATAGGGTAAAACGAGACAAAGGATTAGGTGGACCAAACCAATCTTTCTCTTCTAATCGTTATTAAATTAACAAGTTCATAGGTTCCTTAAGCTTTCTGTAATTGATGTCTTGCATGACCATTGGGAATATTAATTAGAGAAAAGAATATTAATATTGCATGACCATTGGGTATTAATAGTATTCGTATGAATGATTGGTAATCACAAGGAAATCAGATTTAGAGTTAAATAGAAAAATAACATAAAGGATTGAATGAGAAAACTCATATGCCCTAAGTTCCTCTATGATAAGTTTAACCAAGACGTGCATTGTATTCTTTGCTCTTAGTTTTATAATTGATTTTATAAATTCGTTTTTAATTAATTTCGTATCTTTGAAGCTTCAACAATTGAATTAGGAAATTCTTAGTAATTGAAAGTCAATCCTTGTGGGACGATATTTCGGGAACTTAATTTAAGAACCCTTTATTACTTCTCGATGGGTACACCATTCCATGCATCATTGGTAATAATAGGATTGAGAATGTCATGTTAGATTTAGAAGCATCCATAAATGTCATGCCATTGTCCATTTTTACTTCACTATCTCTTGGTCCTCTACAGCCTACAGGTGTAATTATCCAGTTAGCCAACAAGAGCATAACGAACCCAGCTGAGATTGTTGAAGATGTGCTAGTTAGAGTAAATGATCTCGTCTTCCCAGCTGACTTCTACATTTTGGATATGCAAGAGGGAGAGTCAATGAAAAGTGCTGCACCAATTATCCTGGGAAGATCGTCTTGAACACTACAAGAACAAAAATTGATGTACATGCTAGAACACTTACCATGGAGTTTAGGGATAGCATTGTGCACTTCAACATATTGGATCCCATGAAGCACTCATCTGAAGAACATTTAGTTTTCCAAATTGATTTGTTTGATGCTCTGATATATGAACAATTTTTTGAGTTTTTTGAAGAGGACTTTTCTCTTAATTTTTCTGAATGTATAGACACTTCCATTTGTGAATATTGTAATAATTCCTCTATGTGTGACACTTGTATTTCTGACTTTTTGAATGTAAATTCTACAACTTCTAATATTGAAGAGATTGAAAAACTAGCAGGGGTAGAAAGTGCTTTATTAAGTTCAGCAAGTACAATTGAATCTAACCCCTTTGATTTGAATGTTGTAGAAATTTCTTCTACTGAAAGTGTCAAATCACTTCCCTCTATGAAGTAACCTCCCATACTAGAGCTAAAACCCTTACCAGAACATCTGAAATATGCTTATCTGGAGCCAGATGAAAAGCTTCCAGTGATAATCTCTACCAAACTGAATGTTGATCAAGAGGAGAGACTCCTTGAAGTGATAAAGAGGCACAAGAAAGCCATAGGCTAGACACTCACTAATATTCCTGGAATCAACCCCTCTTTGTGCATGCATAGAATACTATTAGAGAAGGGTGCTAAACCAGTGAGACAGCCTCAGAGGAGGGTGAATCCCATCATTTTGGACGTGGTGAAGAAAGAGGTCACAAAGTTACTACGAGCTAGGATCATTTATCCTATTTCAGATAGCACTTAGGTCAGCTCGTACCAAGTGATTTCAAAGAAATCTAGACTCACTATGGTAAGGAATGAGAAAGATGAATTGATACCCACCAGAGTTCAGAATAGTTGGAGAGTCTGTATAGACTACCGGAGACTAAACCAAGCAACCCGGAAGGATCATTTTCCGTTGTCCTTCATTGATCAACTGTTGGAGAGGTTGGCTGGTAAGTCTCATTACTATTTCCTTGATGATTTTTTCGGTTATTTTCAAATTTGCATAGCACTTGAAGACCAGGAAAAAATCACTTTTACATGCCCTTTTAGCACTTTTGCCTATTGAAGAATGCCTTTTGACTTGTGCAATGCTCTTGGCACATTTCAAAGATATATGTTAAGCATTTTTTTTATTTCGTGGAGCATTGTATAGAAGTCTTTATGGACGATTTCACTGTGTATGCCCATCCTTTTCTGCATGCTTAGTCAACTTAGAGAAAGTTTTGAAAAGATACATTGACACTAACCTTGTGCTAAATTTTGAGAAATGTCATTTTATGGTGAAGTAAGGTGTAGTGTTAGGTCATATAATATCTGAAAAAGGCATTAAGGTAGATCCTGCAAAATTAGATGTTATTGCACAATTGCCTTACCCCTCTTGTGTCTGAGAGGTTCATGCTTTCCTTGGCCATGCAAGATTCTACAAGAGATTCATTCAGACCTTCTCCAAGATTGTCATCCCTCTTTCCAAACTTCTGCAAAAAGAAGCTGAGTTCAACTTTGATGAAAAGTGCAAAGAAGCATTTAATATTCTTAAGGCAGCCTTAACCACCACGCCTATCATCCAACCCCTAGACTGGAGCAAGTCATTTGAATTAATGTGTGATGCATCGAGTTTTGCAGTAGAAGCTGCCTTGGTATAATAGGTTGGTAAGCTTCCCCACATTATTTATTATGCTTCTAGAACCTTGGACCTAGCACATTGTATTTATACAACAACTGAAAAAGAATTGTTGGTCATAGTCTTAGCATTGGATAAGTTTAGGTCATATCTTTTAGGGTCAAAAGTTGTGATTTTTACTGATCATTCTGCCTTAAAATAACTATTTCCAAGGCTTAAGGCAATCATTTTGGTAAGAAAATAAAAGATCATCCTGAAGGTAATCACTTTCCTGAACAAAAGTAATTACTTTCAACTTTAACCTGCATAGTCGCTCTTTGTAGTGAGCACTCTTCCAGTTGATAGCGACTACTTTCATTGCATGTAAGTCAAAGTAGGTGCACATGTTCATTCTTATTTATCATAGTGAACACGCTCAAGCACTTATGCATAACACACAGGGTAAAGCTCTCTGAAATGTTCATTTTGAGTTATAAAAGTGGACACACGCAGACCTCTTTTTTGGAAATACAAGTGTGCATGTTTACTCTTAAAAGCGAAAGTAAACATGCGCAATGCTCTTTGCTAATTTTGAATTTGGGCGCCCCTATAGTGATCACTCTTAAAAGCAAAAGTAAACACGCGCAACTCTAGTTTGTCAAAACACCTTGCACGTGTTTACTATCATTTTTGGGAGTAAGCACTTTGGTCATCTATATATACACAGTATTCACTCTTTCACTCACCCTCACCCCATTTCTGAGCATCTTCACTCCCATCCCCAATTCCCTGCCTTTCTCCCACTCGCATTTGATTTCGTGCACCAGGAATCCGATTGCCTTACGTTTTTCAACAATCTGCACAATTGATTCAGGTAATTACTTAACCCTTCCTCTCTTAAACTAGGGTTCCTTGCTATGAAATTAGGGATTATGAATTTGAGACCTCTGGACTGCAATTGCATGTTTTAATCTGTATTTCCACATGTATTTTTGCGATTGAGACATAAAGGAAACATTTGATTGCATTAATTTGCTGAGTTTGGCCATTTCAAACCCTAAGGTAGTTACCTCTGTTTGCGAGAGTGCTCACTTTGAATATTTTGATATGCTAGTGCTTACCCTAGGACTATTTTGGGGTGTGTAACACTAAATTCGTGTTGCATATTCATATATCTATAGTTTATCACACAATTCTCTTTTGTGACTCTGGTTAATTTGGTCATGAATAAACTCCCATAGTGTTTACTGGCATATGCAAAGGTAGCTATTTGGTCTACAAAACAGAATGTCATTTGGGATTATCTGTTGCCCTGAACGTTATAAGATTTTATCATTGCTGTACTTCCACTGTACACACTTAATCAGCCCCATGCACCTCTTGAGTGTTGCTGAAAATCTGTATGACCATATATATTGAACACACATAATTTTTCCTGATGTGCACATTGAGAGAGGTCATTCTCATGTCCAAAGGCATTCACTGTCTGTGTGTGAATTTTCTAAAGCCAGAGTAGTAACTTTGAACTTTAATCCACATGCTTGACCTAGTTATTTTTGAATTCTGCTGCATCAATTCAACTTGTGATAGTTTCATTCCTATGCATTTTTATGAATTGTGCATTCCTCTACCTTATTACACATATGTTGGATTATTGCTATATAAAACACTTGACAGGTCTAAATTCCTAAGTAATTACTGCCATACCCCCAGGGTGACCACTTAGGCAGCATCATCATCATTCTGCAATGCACTCTCTTGTAAAATTCTAGCATATCTGCCATTACACATGCATCAAGAATTTTGCACATTATTTAATGCAAAGTCTACCTTTTTGAATTGAATTCTATTGAAGTTTCTGCATCAATTGCTGCTATACTGTGTTCTGGAGTAATTACTGTCATTTGGTATAGTGGTCACTTTGAAAACGCAGAACTTCACAGTTTTTACCCTGATATCCAATTTCACTATGACTCTAGTGATAATGAACTTTAATGTTTTTTGTTGCTTCCTTATACAACCAACTCATTGTTTCTTTTTATTTCCTAACAACGCCTAGGAAGAACACTTCTAGACGCAAGAGAGCTAGAACTGCTGGAGCATCGTCATCCGGACCCCCTCCTGCACATGACCCCAAGTTTAGGTCCCTAACTCTTGAAAATTACTTCAGAGCCAACATCCTGAGAAGGCAGATAATGCAGGATTGTAATTTTGAAATACAGGAAGGCACTAACACTCAATTCCAGGAAGAAATTCAGCGAAAGGGTTGGGAGCTTTTTACCACCTATGCTGGAAATGGGTGGAAGGAGATCACCCAAGAATTTTATGCTAACACAATGTGGGTGAAAGGAGATCAGCTGCCCCTCAGACATACCATGGTGCGGGGTGTGGAAATTGACTTTACCCCATCAAATATTCAGAGAATTATAAACATACCCCCAATGGAAAGGCAAGCTATGGAACTTGATTTTTCCACTTTCAGCTATTTGGAAGAGAAAGACTACAAGCTCATACATTAAGCAATTTGTAAACTAGGAGAAGATTAGGAGCTTGACATGTAGCTCTAACCTAAAAATTTGACCACAAGGCACCTCCTTCCACCAGCCAAGGTGTGGAGCATCTTCCTTTTGAGTTCCTTCATGCTAGTATGCCATTCATCTACATTAGCTATCAAAAGCGCAGAACTCATCTATGTCATCCTCTCTGGCATGCCCATCCATGTGGGAGACGTTATTAGCAACTTTATCATGGGAATCCTAAGCACCAAGAGGGACTCACTTACCTTCCCCTCCATCATCACCATGCTCTGCCAGGATGTTAGAATAGACATAGGTGAATATCAGCAAAGGATTATAGCATCCCCCTCCATCTCCACAGCCATAGTGAAGGATCTATTTAATGCCAAGAAGAAGACTGCTGACCCAGGTCTTTCCCTACTTGCTGAGTATAAGAAAGAAACCTCACTCAAATTGAGAGAACGGGTCAAACAACTAGCACTTAGGCAGGATACCTGGCATGCCAATCAGAAATCAATGCTGCATCTCCTAGAAACCATGATGCTTAACATAGGAAAGAAGCTGGGCATGACAGCAAAACAAATTTATAAAGCTTCTACATTCAATGCACCTTTCCTTAAAGTAGCAGTTAACCAAGATCTACCTCCTTTTACAGCCACTGTCCCTACACCTGCAGCTAAGGAAGATAGTAGCTCCACTTCTCCGGAAGAGGACAAGGATAATGAGGATGCCAATGACAACCTTTCATCCTCCAGCTTCATTAAAAACCTCATTTAGCTTCACTTTCCCTTATGTCATTTATTTTTTGCTATTTCTACTTCATTTCCCTGTATATATTAACCACTATTTACCTATAATTAATGTACTTTACCGCTTTCAGTCTCATCTCTCCTTTTATTTTCCTGCATTATCCCCATGAATAATATTTGACGTTTTCATATATACTATTTACAGTTCAGTTTCCATTATTATACTCTGTGCTGAATCCACTATGCGTCTTTGTGCAAAGAATGCCCTCAGTCCCATCAAAAGGAGCATGAATTTTATCTCTGAGTGAGAATCTGAAAAAGGGGGGGTGATCTCTTTGCTATGTTTCACATTGTCTTAGTCTGTTTTTCCTGCATAGTTCATAGATAAAATACAAAAATAATTTTATTATTTCTCTCTTTTTAATTCAATTCAGTTTTGTAATTTTGATTTTATATTTTGATTGCACTTCTCATTCAACGTACAATCATTCTCTGTTTTGTAAATAATTACCATTCCTACTATATTGAACATATTTTCTTGCCAGGTGAACTGTACTCACATTTTGCTAAGTACACCTTTACCATGGTAGAGAATTGGGCCTTAAATTTCTTTTCTGTGTACACTTTATATGTATTTTTGCATTCATCTTCTAGAACTTACCATGTTTCTTAATTGAATATGCATTATGCAATTTTTCATCTAGATGATTGAGGCCTTCTTTGCACACACACACCCACCATAGAACACCCTTGCACCTAATTTCCCTTGTTCCATATTTCCTTCTTTTGCCAAACTTAGTCTACAAAATTAATTTCCTAACCTTAAGAGATGTATTTCTTTTGAGTTGCGTCAAGAGTGAATGCAAGAAACTAAGTTTGAGGTGCTAATCAAAACTGTAGTTGCTTGAGTACAAGCAAAATCTTAAGTTTGGGGTTGTGAGCATTATACATGTCAATATTACATCTCAAGAAAATGCATGAATTTGAAGAAAGAATGATTGCCAAAGTCCAATAGATCACAAAAATGAATGAATGGAAGTGAAAGAAAAAGAAAAAGAAAAATATAGCAAGTCATTTTGATAGAAAAAGAATTTTCACATAAGGCAAAATAATAAAAAAAAATATGGTGAAAGAATGCTTGAATCTCATTTGCTGCATCATTTAATGCATTACATTCTAGTTATTGTACTCATTCACTCAGAGGAATTTCCTTATCTTAAAAAAACCCACTTGAGCTTGTGACCTTCATTGATCAAAGTGAACCTATCCTAATTTCATTTGTGACTAACAAAGCCCTTATGATAGGTGGTGCATTGTATCTAAGCAAAGAAAATTGAGAATATGGGCAAGCATATGATAAGGTGAGGAAAAATGCATGAATTGAGGGAAACACTTAGCATGAAACATTGATGAGTGAAGAGTGAAACACTATCTTGTGAGTTAAATAATTTCTTTGCATTATGTGGATTACATGAAACCTTGCTGAATTTTTGTTTTAGTTCACTGGGACTTTGCATGAAAATAATTGACATGAGTGTGATTTCTCTGTTGAATGAATTCATGATTTTGGAAATGTTGGAAGTGGCAATTAGAGTCTAAGATTAGAATGAAAATCTTTGAGAAATTTTTTTTCAATAAATCCAAACCATTCAATTTTCTTAAGTTTTGGTTTGCTTGAGGACAAGAAAAAGTTTAAGTTTGGAGTTGTGATGAATTCACAATTTATAGATATTTTGTTTAGCTTTTTTATAGATTTTTAATAGAAAAATACTTAAAAATTGTAAATAATATAAAAATATCATTTAGGTCAAATATTATAGCTTTCTTAATTTTTACCTTATTTACACTAATTTTTGTGAAAATAATTTAGAATTTTGATCATTTGAATAATTGTGCAAGAAATTCCAGACAAATTCCATGAATTTTTGGCTCTTAGGAAAATATGAAGTAAGAGTAATCACTCTCAGGTACCATAGTAATCACTCCAGGGAGTTAATTCCAAAGGTTAGGCCAGAGTAACTACTTTCAGAAGCAGCAGTAACCACTCCAGAGCTAAAAGAAACCACCATGCCTGTGCGTAGTCACTCTCATGAGTGATAGTAATCACTCCAAAAGGCCCCAGGTTGAAGGACCTTGCGCGTGATCACTCTCATAAGTGAAAGTGATCACTCCAGTGAAGTCCAGACTAGAACACTCTACGCGTGTTCACTCTTATAAGTGAGAGTAATTACGCACGCCCAAAGTGACTACTGTTATACATGAGAGTGATCACTACATAAAAGGAGAAGCCTGAGGAATGCTGCGTGTGTTCACTCTTCTAAACAAGAGTGATCACTATGAAGTGGCGTCAGACTTAGTATATATAGATTTTAAGGAATTAGGTTAGAGAGCTTTTTTACACTTTCAGATTTTTGTCATTTTGGCAACACTTGCAAAGTTTAGGTTAGCCTTGGGTGACAACCAAGGACCTAACCTAGGGTTTGATTCACATTTTCTGTCTACTTTCCTTTGATTTTTGCATTCATGTCATTGAATTCTCTTTATTTTCATCTTGTATTTGTGAAACCCTTCCTTGTGGAGCGCTAAATCTTTTGTAATCCTTAGTGAGTTCACTTGGATTCTTAAATTCCTGGGTTATGAATGTTAATACAATTCTCTTTCATTCATGAATTTCTTTTTCTCAATCCCCTGAATTGAATTAATGGTTGAATGAGGGGGACATTACATAATTAATCCTAATTTATATTTAATGAGATTCTAAACTTAGGTTGCTTAATTCTGAGTTTATTTCTAAGGTTGCATAATCTTGGGAAGAGGGATTGGAGTCTATTAAATTTGCTTAAATTTGTATGGGATTTTAAGATTGATTCTCACTTGTTGAATTAATCTAATTCAAAGGAAGAGGAACAGTGTTGAATTTGAGAGGAATAGGGATAGAATCACGTGAATGAACTAAGGATTGCTACATCTTATTGATTGAATTTGATAATTTCATTATTTGCTTTTTACATTGAATCTGGAAACCAAATAAACCCCGCTTTTTACTTGCTTTTATAATAAATGTTTGTAACATGTTTAATGCACATTTTCAACTAAAGTCATTGGAGATAACTTAGGCTTGCATCCTAGACTACATAAAATTTCTGCATACTTTGATGAGGATTAGGGACAAATCTTTATTCAAATCTTTCAATCATCAGATGAGCCAAAAGTCTTATGGGCCAGAGTTAGGTCAAAAGCTTTATGGGCCACAAAAAATTATCTATTCTTAGAGAATCTTAATTTAAGAAAATTTGATATGAATTATAATAATTATTAAACTATCTATTAATTTCTTTTATATAATATATTTTATTATAAACTTGTAGACTAATAAAATAACTTAAAAAAATAAAATTTGTACAATATTAAATATTTATAATGACTATTATTATTAAATAATATTAGTAAAATATAATTATTTATTATTAAATTACTTTATATTTTTTTTAATTTTTGTCTATATTATTGATAATTATTAAATAAATGTAGTAATTTTTTATATAATTTTATAAATAAATTTTAAAATATTATTTGAGTATTAACTATAAAATTTTAATCTGTATATTTCTTATTTGATAGATTTAAATAAATAAAAATTGAGAGAGTATTATTTTTTATAATTTTTATTGAATTTAAAGAATATTTCATATAACTTTGTGCGTGAAATAAGCGCCAACTATTTATAGTAGTTAGAGAATATGTAGCTATTATATGCTAAAATAAAATGTTGATGTATTCAGCTGAAACCAATAATCAAGATATTAAAATTAAAATAGTGTTGGTTGAAAAATAATAATAAATAAAAAAGTCTAAATTTAGCTCTTTATCATTTTTTGATATGTTTTCTGATTTCGCGTCATAGACTAGTATGACAGAAAGAGAAAAGAATTGATTAAATTTATTAAAAATTATTAAATAATATTTTATAAAATACTATTTTATTATTTAATTATTGTTTAATTAAAAAGATTTATTATTAATTTTTAATTAAAATCATAAATTATTAATATATTATTTTAAATTTAATTAAAAAAGTTAAACAAATATAAAAGCTAAATTTGATTTCATTTTATAATATAATTGTATTTAATATTATTTTTTATGATAAAATTTTAATATATCAAATAAATATTTTTTTACTTTTAAAATTAATTTTTATATTTAAAATATATTTTTTAATTTATTTAAATAAAATAAAATTATAAAAATTATAAATAAATAATATAATAATTATTAATTACTTCTTAAAATAGGGGAGCTAAGTCACCCCTAAGCCTGACCCTAGCTCGCTATTTTTTTTATATTGAGGATTAGAGTCAAAATAAACCCACTAAGGGTTTTAAAAAAATAGGGCTATATAAGGGGTTAAGTGGAGTAGGACCTATGGCTTTAACCTATTTTGACAGTTCTAAAAATAAGCAAAATCTTTGAAGCGGAGATATACACAATCAAGTATATGACCGTGTTTTCTAGCATGTAGTTCAATTGGAAGGTTAAAGAGACAAATTATTAGAGTACTAGAGATCTACACAGGAAAGTACACGCTCACATATCTACTCGTATACTTCTAGATTAAATAAAATAAGCAAAATCATTGAAGCAGAGATATACATGGTCAAATACATGACCATGTTTTTAAGTGTGTAGTTCAATTCGAAGGTTAAAGAGGCAAATTATTAAAATAGCAAAAATGTATATGAACAAGTACACGCTCACAGGTCTGCTCATGTGCTTCTCAGATTAAATAAAATAAACAAAATATTTGAAGCAGAGATATACGGTCAAGTACATCACCATGTTTTCAAGCGTGTAGTTCAATTAGAATGTTAAAGAGGCGAATTATTAAAATAGCAGAGATCTACATGGGCAAGTACATAACCATGTATATGCTCAAATAAACAAAATCTCTAAAATAGAAATATACAAAGGCAAGTACTTAACCACATACCTGCGTGTGTACTTTTCATATAAACAAAACCTTAGAAGCAAAAATATACATGCAAGTACATGATCATGTATCTGCTCATGTACTTTTCATATAAACAAAATCTTTGAAACATAAATATACATAGGCAAGTACATGCCACATATCTACTTGTGTACTTTTTAGATAAACAAAATTTTATAAGCAAAAATATACACGGGCAAGTATGTGACCACGTATATGCTCATATGCTTCTCAGATAAACAAAACCTCAGGAACAGAAAATAATAAAAGAATCATGGAAAAGATCAAAAAAAGAGGAAAAAAATTTGCCCCTACAAAAAAGAAACACACAAATGTAGAATAAGGTTCAGGGACTCACTAAAAATTTAAGGATATTAGGGATTCATAAAAGTCAGGATGTTACATATCTACTCATGTACTTCTCAGGTTAAGTAAAATAACCAAAATCTTTAAAAAATATATATACACAATCTAGAACATGACCATGTTTTCAAACTTGTAGTTCAGTAAGAAGTTTAAAGAGGTGAATTATTAAAGTACCAGAGGGAATTTATTTACTAACATTCAAATTACAATTTTCAATTTAAACTTTTGGAGATTCTCTCCCTTTTCTCTCTTGTTTTTTTTTTTCTCTTCCAAACACTATTTGTTCATCTTTTCTTCGTGAAGATCTCCATGGAAGGCTAACTTCTCAATGTTCCACAGCTCCAATGATTATGCAATTTACATTTTGAGTTTTATTTAACAATCATTAATTTTGATTTTGTTCTTCTCTCTTTAATTCTAGATCTGTTAATTATGATTATAATATACACTTTTATAAATTAAATATTGAATTAGGTAATCAATTAATAGCTTAATTTGATGCATTTTAACATACTAGTTTGGATAATTATTTCAATTGAATTCATAAATTAATTTAATTTTACTGTTTGATTAAATTGTCTAGTTACACCAATTGTTATTTAAATTCGAATTTGAATCTTGTGATAATTCGTAATGCATGTTTCTAAAAATTTATGAATCATATTTTCATTCTTTGTTATACTTTCGCATTTTTTTTTATCTGATCAAGAAATCTCCAAACGATAATTTTTATTAATTTATGATTCAATAAACAAAACTGGAGTGGAAAAAAAATTGATTTGTATATCTGTAAAATGACCTAAGGTGAATGTGTATTGCAAAATTTAGGAAAACTTAGTTAATTTTTATACCAATTCAGCATCATTATCAAGTTTCAACTTCTCCGCACGCGATTTCCTTCTTTTCCTCGTATGAAAATAATAAGAATTTTAAAAGTCGATATGGCTTTAACTGTAATGCAGAAAAGGAAAATATGTAAAACAGCATTAAGGTTGCAAAACAAAATCAAATATGAATGTGCATTACCAAGAATTCGTATCAGTAACCAGTAGCAAATTCAACTTTTTTAATGAATCAATAAATGCATACTTTTTTTCTGAAGAGGGCAAAATCCCATGAGAAAGGTTTGCTCTGTGACCAGAAATGGACCCAAATCTTGGAAACAGCCTCTTCGCTTACAGAAGGCTGCATTCAGAGAACATCAAATACTCTATTTAGAATAAGCCTCGTGCAATAGGTCGCCTTTTTTTATTCATACCTTTCTGACTACAGTTAGAATGTCAGCTTCTCTTTCTTTCTCCGACGATTTTACCAATATTTCACAGTATTATACAACAAAAATTTACAAACCAAGCTTATTTGGTCTCAAGAATGTGGAAGAACTCTTTCGCAAACCTGGCATGGAGATTTGCTGTTGATGCTTAGCCATCTTTTCCTTTTCCTTCCGTTTCCGTTCTCTCTCAAACACTGCTTGCTCCTTCTTCAAATTCTCCATCTCCTCCTCCATAGCAGTTTTCTCTTGTTTCTGTCTCTTTTTATGCTCCAGCAATGATGTATCCGACTCCTTAACAGAGAAAAACATGGGTTCCAGCTCAGCCAGCCACTGGGCTCCAACGCTGTGGCACACTGCATGTACTCCTTCGTGGTCAGAATTAACTCATGATAAACCACATACTCAGGAGTGCAACCCATGCCAAAGAGAGCACTAGGATGTAGATGACATGGCATTCCATTCCGGCAGTTAACATACTCCCCCACACCCTTTAATCTTGCTGCATTGTGGAAATATGCAGAATAAATTGCTTTTCTACAATGTCAGTATCAGGCCGACTTGAGGTTAGGGGAATCTTTAAAGTCTTGAGAATATCAAGCAGCTGGGATCTCACCTCTCTGGCCTTTCTTAAACCCTTAACATGCAAAAAAAAGATCATTGCACCAATCACCGCTGTAATCATGCTGTTTCCATTGCTGATAAACGTTGTACAGGGTTAAATGATCAGATTCTGGATCAAAAAATCTTTCCCGCATCGCTCTCCTCTGCTCGGTCCTTGGGTCTAAAGAAAACAGATGGCACTGAAAGCATGAAAACAATTGTCAAAACCTACTCAACACACCCCAACTGTTCACCCATCAATAGCATCTTAGCAAGTGGAGGGTCCAGTGGAAATTCCCATAACTGGTACACAGAATTGAGAATATTATCTTGCGGAGGTGGGTCCATAAATCAAAATCAAGTAAATTTTCAACTTTAAGAGATTTCAGCAACAAGACCACATTGCCAAGATTAGTCCTCTGAATCTCCGGAACAGGACTGGGCAACATTTCATTTAGGTAAGCACTCTCAGTATACAACCGACAGCATGTACCAGGGCTAGTTCTACCAGCTCGACCAGAACGCTGGTCAGCAGCAGCACGGCTAACAGGGAAGACCTGGAGCATCCATGCCCATCCTAGGGTTATACACCTTCATTTTACCATACCCAGTGTCTATGACATAGAAAAGACCATCAAGAGTTAATGATGTCTCAGCAATATTAGTGGCTACAATGCGTTTCCGGGCTCCATCTTCAGCTTTCTGGAATATCTTTGCTTGCAAGTCAGCAGGAAGCTGAGAATATATGGGTAAAATCAAGAGTTTAGGAACTGCCTTGTTTGAAGATGACACCATCGGCTCCATTCTTTCAGCAAGGGCATAGCAAGCTGCCTCAGTCTCATCTTGGCCAGTCATGAAGATAAGGATGTCACCAGGAGGGCTTGGTTATGTGAATAGTCATAGCCTGCACCTTTAACATAATCTTCGACTGGAGTTTTACTCCATAATATATTCACAGGAAATGTTTGTCTAGAAATATGAAAAATTGGTACACTGCTAGGATGCCCCAATTAGGTCAAATCAAACTAAAGTTAATAATAATGAACAATGCTGAATGAGGAACTAAACTGCCTTCCAAAAATATTTGAAAATTTGTGTGCATTCAGAGTTGCTGATGTGACTATCAGCTTGAAATTACGACTTTGGGCAACAACTTTCTTCAATATTCCAAAAAGAACATATGTGCTTAATGATCTTTCATGGGCTTCGTCCATGACAATAACCCTGAAACAGTTTCAAACCAGATGAATGGTAACATTGTTTTTATTGCAAACAAACAATGAGGGATAAATATGGAGGGAAAATTTTGTTAATATTTTCATACCGATACTTGTCTAGATCAGAGTCTTTGAGTGTTTCACGTAGAAGTTCCCCATCAGTCATGTACCGTAAAATTTAACCACTAAAATTTAGAAGATAGCACAAGTTTATGATTAATGTATAGACAATACACAAACTTACAGCATAGGCTACTCTCAGAATAAATACAATGAAAAGAAATTATAGTTAATAGCAGTGTAATATCAAATGCAATAATTAATTTTAACCCTATAAATTCAAAATTTACATTCATAATGGTACTTGGCCCAGTCACATCCTCAAAACGTATACCATAGCCAACTTTATCGCCAATTCTGTATCCATCTCCTCACTAACTCTCTTGGCAACACTCATAGCTGCCACACGCCTAGGCTGGTGCAGCCTACTATACTACCTATAGTATAGCCATCCTCATGCAGATACTGTTTAGGAACCCAAATGTCAAATTCCATTTTAATGAATATAGATATCTATTTTTGACAAATCCAAGAGATTCCTAAGTGTCTTTTTTATATTTTCTTGATTGAATAAACATTAATTAATAAAATAAGACACACGCAAAAAAAAGAAAAGAGAACAACAATAAAACCTGTGTCAATTGCGTTATCTTTCTTGAACCAGTTTCTCCCACCACTACTATCACCTGATTTTCACAAATCACCTACACATTGTATATCAAGAAAATTATTTCGATAACATTTTATCTGCATTTAGAAACAGAAAATCCATGTAGAAACAATACTATCGAAGGTAAGACAAAGTTGAATCAAAACATTTTGATAAAAGAACAGAGCAATCCAAACAAGCAGATAAAAATGTAAACTTACAATATATAAATGCATAACCAATACGATGAAAGAAGGAAAAGGGATCTGGTTTATGTATATATCAAAATCATATAATGATAAGTATAGTTTCATATCCAAGTCAATAAGCAACATAATCAGGAAAATAAAAAGGAAATATATTGTGTTGCCAAGCTCAATCCCAGCCGCCATTCACATTAAAAATGAACAGATTAAAACTATAGGTTTTATTGAATGACTAAGACAATTACACTCACTGATTGTGATAATTAATTAGTAATTACTTCAATCTGAAAGAATGAAACTCCTTACATTTTGACAAAAATCAACCTTACCAGTTACTGTCGCATCACGCATGTATAACCAAGAAAAAAAAAACAACAACCTGTAATAACTCTTCTCTTAGTGAAAAAAAAAAGGCAGATATTGTCTCTGCTCAGCGATGCTTTTTGACTTAGCAAAGTCGCTCACAGCTTCTCCCTTCTTCAAATGCTGCGAAAACTTAGCTTCCTCCTTAAAATCAATTTCACCATCTTCCCCCACTCTGCATCTGTCTGGCATTTTCAAATAGAATGAAGTCTTCAAACCATGAAAATATGTAGCAAAGTGTTTGGGATAAGGAAAATTTTTTAAGTTAAAAATCATCTTGAAGGAAACTATGTTTCAAAAAGTTTCGAGGGTCAAGAAGGAGCCAAAGATAAGCTGAACATAAGAGAATATTGGAAGATTATCTAAGATCTTTAGTTTTAAGGGACACATTTCGAGCTATTTTAAGATATTTTTGTCACATTGTTGGTTTTTCTCTATACTGCTTGAAAAACAAGAAAATATTCTAAGACCACAAAACTAAAGGCTTTTTTCGAGAAGTTTTGAGGAGTTTTTAAGTCACGGACACCCAAAACTACTCAAAAAATAGAACTAGCAAGAAAATATTCTAAGTCCACAAAACTGATGACTTTTCGAGGAGTTTTGAGAAAGTTTTCAAGTCCTTGACACCCAAAACTGCTCAAAAAACAGGACTAATAGGAAAATATTCTAAGTTCACAAAAACTGATAGCTTTTCAAGGAGTTTTTTAGGAGTTTCCAAGTACCTGACACCCAAAACTGCTCGAAAAACAGAAAGTGACAAGAAAATATTCTAAGTCCACAAACTTGGCTGAGCTCCAGATTCCTTCCAGAATTGCTCGAAAAACAGAAATGAGCAAAGAAAATGTTCTGAGTCCACAAGACCAAGACAGGCTCTCAAAACTCCAGAATGGCTCGAAAAGAGAAGTCAAGAAGAAACTATTCTAAGGCCATAACATTAAAGGAGCATCTTAGGGTTCTCCTAGAAATACTCAAAAAATAGAAAAAACACGAGTCTTGATAGGTCAAGTCATTGAAAAAATCCAAAAGCAGTTACCAGTAGTTATCAGCATTCACCACTACGCAAAGGAGATCGTGGACGATAGCGGTTACGAAAAAAGCCCTAACCAACAACACGATCACAAGCAATCGTGGATAATGGGCATCAACAGTTGAAGGTAGTTACTAAGAAGTGCCTGCAAAAGGAGGAGAATGGCGGTGGTTTTCATGACTATAAATACTCCAAAACACTATTGTACAAAGGACGACTTTTTGCACCCAGACACCGCACCTAAACTCTCTGAGACGCTGAGACGCTGAAACCCTGCACTGCGCCAGACACCAGCTACAAGGAGACCCACGGTGGCCGCTGTTCGCCGTTGTGAGGAGTCGTACGTTTACATTTCAGCATATTTACATTCCTGTACCTGTACATTCTGCATTCCAATTTAAGTTTCTTCATTTGTGTGCTTTTGTTCTTGTTTCTGCAATTCATTTCTTATTTCATACTTTTCTGTAATGAACCTCTGCGTTTGAGTCAATTCTGCACGTTTAATATTCACTATTCTTGCTAAAGTGCTAAATTTACGCGTCCATTTCACCGTTACGTTAACAACACACTTAAAAGAACCCAAAGAGGACCTAAATCCAGTCCCCAGATTGATCTTTGGATTATTTGTTTACAATTGTCATTTTTCACCATAAACACAAAGGGACACAAAATACTCCAAAATCCCCAGAAGAATACCTGCTATGTTGTTTTTTCAACACCCAAGATATCACTAAGTTTTGAACCTGCAAGTTCCCAAAAGCTTTGGCGAGACTTGTTCATGCTCTCTTCTCATGGATTTCCCTGACCAGAGCATATCCTTTACGAGATATTACAGCCATATCAGATGTTGGATCTTTTATTGGCATAATTGGGTATACCTGCTTAGTAAAAACAACTCTGCCATCAAGGAAATGAGGCTTTGTATCTGACCAAGAGGGAAAAAATAATTAGTAAAAAATGAAGAGCGATATAATCTAAGCAAACTGCATTAAAAGGTAAAAATTGGTTAGATGAATATTTTCCTTGCACAAGACAAATAACTTTGCATTCTTCCTCACCATCAAATTCAGTTTGAACTTATGTACCTCTAACAACTTGTCGATCCTCCCACTGAGCATTATCAGCTGTGAGCTGAGATAACCTTTTGCTCTGAGCAAGGGACATCTTAGTCCCATCTCTTGGGACCTGTGTTATTGATAAGAACTCTTATCATCAACTTGTACCAGCTTGCTTTAGTCTAAACAGCATGCACTGATACATTCACTTTATATATAAGATGAAACATGAACATTTCACCACATACAGCAACAAGAAAACATGTGGATAGCACATATAGCATATTGCAAATACCACTCATAAAACACAGTCAACGGTTGTTGCATGAATAGTTAATTTTGCCAGCAAATCTCCAAAGTTAAAATGCATATATAGAGAAGAAAGGCACAACTTAACCACATTTCACTTCATTGCAAACATGAACATCTAGTATCAAGTTCCTTCAACATAGAATTACAAAAGACTACATGTCCAGTTGCAAACTTAGGCATTTTAAAGTTCCAAAACTAAACATTATCGATTCGAAAGGCATCATAATCCTAACTCAATGAAAAAAAACACAAGACACTAGAATTGGATACAGAATAAGCACCATCCACAACATTAATTTTCTAGTTCATTTAATCAAGGTGTATACCAGCATTCAAATGCCAATCATCCAAAAGCCACCTAAGAATTAAGATAGAATATTACAACATAAAAATATGCATATCTAGCTTACCACACCATGACCAAGCATGTGAACAATGACAAACATTCTGATAAATGCTTTTTATGCTTAATCCTCTAAGGCATTTCAAGAGTAATGATTGGGGTTTTAAGCTAGCCATTATGAGAATTTGTTATTGGATTGTTTATTCATGTTTTAGGAAAAATGAACAAGGAATGAGAGTTTTTAAAAGACAATGGATTAAAAAAGGAAGAAATGTCAACCTCATTTGTGAAGATCTACAAATCCAGCAAAATACACGATCAAGTACATGCCCATATATCTGCATGTGTACTTCGGGCTGAAGGAATTGGTTTGAGCGTAAAAGCAGAGATTTACACGGACAAGTATATGCCCATGTACATGCTTGTTTAGTTCTTGAATCACGTAAATTAAACAAGTATTTGAAGCAGAAATATACACAATTAAGTACATGATTGTGTTTCCAAGCGTGTAGTTCAATTAGAAGCTTAAAGGGATGAATAATTAAGGAATCAAAGATATACACAAGCAAGTACAATGCTGTGTATTTGGGAGTGTAGATTGTTGTGCGTCAAATTTGAGCATCTACGAGAAAATGAGCAAGGGGCTGCCAAGTTAGATGATGCTTTCTAGGCTATTAGGACAGCTTTTAAAACTCTAATAGGCACTACACCATATAGGCTTGTGTTTGGTATGGCCTCTAATTCTGCAGATGAATTAGAACATAAAGCATTTTGGACAATCAAATCTCTGAATCTAGATCTTGATCATGCACTTAGAAAGCAAATGATTCAATTGAATGAGTTGGAGGAATGGCGCATGGAAGCATATGAAAACTCTAGGATTTACAAAGAGTAGACAAAAGCTTACCATGACAAGAAAATAAAGGGAGGTAAAAAATTTCACACGCGAGACTTAGTACTATTGTACAACTCTCGCCTTAATTTATTTCCAGGTAAGCTCAAATCTCATTGGTCTGGGCCATTCACTGTGAATGAAGTGTTTCCTTATGATGTAATTGAGCTAACTCATTTAGAGGAGGGAAATTTTAAAATGAATGGACATAGATTAAAGTTGTATCAAGAAAGTGAAGATCAAATTTTGAAAAATGAGGAGTTAAAGCTTCTCTAGGTTGAATTTTAATTTGCATTACATAGTTTAGATTTGGTAGAATTAATTTGTTTTAATTAGGTCATTTATTATTTTGTTTAAAAATAAAATAAAATAAAAAAGAAGAAGAAAAATTTGCATAACAGTGATGTACATGGTCATGTAACTGTTATCATGCCCATGTAATTTTACTTGGAAGTGCTTTGTTTTAATTTCTAAGCAATGATATACACTGCCATATATTGACCTGTGTACTTATCTTGTGTTCTGTTCCATATCAGCAGAGATGTACATGGCCATGTACATGACTATATACATGACAATATTCTTATTTTTGCAAGGGAACTATACAGTTTTCCTTTTCTTGTTTTAATTTGGTTATTTAATTGTGTTTTAATTTGTTTCTTGCTTTAAAACACAATTCAAATAACCAAAACAACTATACAACAACACTTTATTTATTTATATTCACTATCCAGGAATATCATCTCATATAAAAGTAAAACTAACTCAAATCTGCTAAAAAACAAAGCAATAAACAAGTGTAAACAATCAAAAACATCCACCCTACATTGTAATAGTTGCATTGTTCTCAATGAAAAATAAAAAATAAACTAAAACTTCCCTAAAGACAAAGATTTAAGTGAAGCAAAGCTTGGTAGGATCAATAGCTTATGTAATATTCAAAAGAAGAAACATGTCAAACATAGATTCATAAAGAAATTCAACTCAATTCATAGTGATAAAAAGGTAACAATCAAAACTAAGAAAGAAACAAGTGTGATTGCCACAAACATAAACACCAAAAAGTGCATAAAACCAAAGGATCATAAACATAGTGATAAGTCTGTAATTTGGCCATATTTTACAGCCATATATTTATATCTAACCTTTACTTCATTGAGATTTTATAGAAATTTATATATTGTTTGCACAATTTGGTAGAAAAGAGGCAGAAGTGAGTTTTAGTGCATTTTGGGCCCAAATAGATGGGGTTAAAAGCCTCACAGCAATAAGCACGCCCAGTAAAGCACAGGGGTGGTTCGACATAATGCACGACCGTGCTGCATTATGGTGCACGGCCGTGCTCATTTGCGAAACCCCAATCTTAGCAATTTTAAAAGGAGTTCAAATTCTATAAATAAGGGAAGAGAGAGGATCGTCAGGGGTATCTTTTGAACACCAGTTTACGCACAACCTTAGTCTTTCGAGTTTTCGATCATTTTTCGCCTCTCTTGCACGGATTCTCAGCATACTCTTGGCAGAAACTTACTTCAAGTGACCATACTTGAAGACCGAAGATTCATCTTATACTCTAGTTTGCTATATCTCTTCATTATGGATATGTTATTGATTGTTTTAACTCTTTCTTTCTACATGAGTAACTAAATCCATAGCTAGGACTATGGGAATTATTGTTTATGAATTTATGAGATTTTGATGTTTGAATCTTAATTCGAATTCTATTCCATGATTAGAATTTATCTTATCGCTTCTCACTCTTAACCCTAATTAATTACATTATCTGGCGATCGTACCTCGGTTAATTAATAGATCTATAGGATAAAACGAAATGAAAGATGAGGTAGACCAAACCAATCTTCCTCTTCTAATCGTTATTGAATTAATAAATTCATAGGTTCCTTAAGCTTTTTCTAAATTAATAACTTGCATGACCATTGGGGATATTAACTTAGAGAAAAGAATATTAATATTGCATGACCAGTGGATATTAATAGTATTCGTATGAATGATTGGTAATCACAAGGAAATTGGATTTAGATCTAAACAGAAAAATAACATAAAGGATTGAATGAGAACACCCATACGCCTTAGGTTTTTCTCCAATAAGTGTAACCAAGACGTGCTTTATGTTCCTTATTCTTAGTTTTATAATTGATTTTATAAATTCTTGTTTTAATTAATTTATATCTTTGAAGCTTAAACAATTGAATCAGAAATTTCTTAGTAATTGGAAAGCAATCCTTGTGGGACGATATTTTAGGAACTTAATTAAAGAACCCTTTATTACTTTCGATGGGTACACTTGCCCTCCGAACACATAGCACAATCTTAAAATATACTAAAACTCTGCACTGGCATCATCTAAGCCATTGTTATCTGGGCTATGAAAGCTGATGATAGGAGATGTAGGAGGATGCAAAGCCACTGGTGCTAAAATACCAAAATGACCGAATAGAGCAGCAAAGTTTACCTCAACAGTAGACTCTAACTTTTCCAATCGAGCAATATACAATTAAGTTGATTGTACTTCAAAATTTGTTGACGCAATAATTTGTTGCAACTAATGCTACATTGGGTTTGGACCTTCAACAGGTGGCATTGGGTTTGGACCATCAGCAGGTGGAGGAGGGATTTCTACAAAAGGTGAAGAAGAGGAAGATCCACCAAGATAGCCAAAAGGGTCATTTGCATCATTCTGTGCAACAACAGGTGCCCGCTCAAAATGGATGGCTTTCATAGTGTCTTGCAAAATGAGAACCATATTATTAACCAAAGTTAATTTAGACAAATTTTTAAGGAGTCCTAAACAAATGCAACCCACACAATCATCATTTGCTTGAGAAAATAAAAATTTTGCTAGAGAAATATCAAGATGAATTGGAATCTTTTCAATCATACTAGCACAAATGTAACCCACACAATCATCATTTGCTTGAGAAAATAAAAATTTTGCTAGAGAAATATCAAGATGAATTGGAATCTTTTCAATCATACTACACAAGAATTCTAAATCCTTTGTTCCCGTAACTCCAAAGTTATGACCTCATCCTATCAAAGTATGAGCTAACAACACATGCACAAATCTCCAAGTAGGCTTTTTTAAATTGGAAGCTTTGGAATTCTGATCTCTATCAGCAACACTAACCCTTTTCCAAAAGTCTTTGTTAGAACAACACAAAAGAGGAATGTTGTGCAAATTCTTGTATTCCTCAGCGAGGACTAAGTTAGATGTATACAACCCCATATAAAAAAAATTCAAAAAAACTCATCTTATACATTTGCATCATATGAAACTGAATAGAACCCTCAAAATCCCAACCAGGAAACTTCTTTTCAACAACTAAAGTAATTAGAAATTCCAAAGTTAACTCTTTATACATGGGTTTAACAATGGCAAACAAATTTTCTCAATTTCCAAATCAATTAATTCCCTCACCTCCTCAAGCATATTATACTTTTGCAAAACATTCCAATCAAGGAATTTACTTTGACCCTAAGCCTTATTTTGCAGTTTATCATACCTTGTGTGGTGAGCAGTCATTAAAACTTAGCATTTGGGATGGAAAAACCCTCGGAGTGGGCTCATGTTGTGAATGAGTTCTCTTCCTCACTAGCTTTTTCTCCTTCCTTTAAACTCTAGAGGATGACTCATCCTTCATTGGTGACGTAGAAAAGAAAAAAAAGACAAAGAAGGGGTTGGATTTTCACTAATGGGTGGGTAGAGAGAAAGGGTAAGTTGGGATTTTTATTGAAAAGCTTGGACTGCAAAAGTTCAATGGTGATATCACTCGGTTCAGGGGGCAATGGCAGTGCATGAGTTTTGTTTGAATGATGTGTTAGTTGACCTTCAGAAGGTGCTGACAACATAAAAGAAAGCAAAATCTTAATTCTATTGCTTCCCTCATTTGTAGTAGCTAAAGCTCAATCCTATTAGAAGAAGTGTAGGAGAATGGGAACTGTGGTGTATTAGTGCAAGGAAAGTTTATGGCTCAGTGAAATAGTGTCATAACACCGAATGGCTCTTGTAAAAGAAACCATCCATGAAAGCACTTTTTGATTTGACACTCTTAAAACCATCAGCAACCTACAAGTATCTGTTGCTAGTTTATACAAATTGCTAAGTCCTGACCGTGTAGCAGGTACATTTTTTTTTTATTAATAACTGATGAGATGAAAGATAAATCCTTATAGATTATAAAATAGCTTATTAGTTAAAACTTTAAACCATATGATTTGATGTGCTTAATTTAACCATATATAGTATAAGGGCATGCATGATCAAGAGTAAGACCTCTTATATACAACTAATGGCAAAACCAAGCTTTGAATCGTCCTCTTTAGTTTAATCTTAATAGAGAACTCTCCTCCAACAAGAGCATACCATAGACGAATTGCTCTAACAACACCTATGTCTATTTCGTGATAATCCTCAAAGCCATAAAGGCTTGCATTTGCTAGGTTAGCTAAGTTAGATAACGAACCTGCCTTTACAATGGAAAAAGTTGTCTCTCCACATATCTATCTCACAAATCAAAGGAAATCTCCATATGTCATATTGTACAATAACAACCAACAAACAACAAAGCAACGATTCTCTCATGAGAAGAAAATAAAGATAGTAAAAAAATTTCTTAGGGATAATGGACCTAAATTATGTTCGACAACATTAGCAATATTTTAAGGATTATAGTTAATATTTGGATTAAGATGGCCCCTACATTACTTTGTTGAATTCGCTCTAACACTTCATCAGCATTCTAATTTCGAGCAATAATCAAAGGTTAGTTGGCTCAATGATTACCTTCAATTTGTCTCAAACCATTTTGGTTTAGAATGGGACCATTTTGATTGGGATTTTGGGAAAAATTCAACTCTTGACTTATGGGGTCTTGTGGTGCTCCAAAAATGTCAGCAATTCGACGTATTTGCGCAACTAATGCTTGATAGCCGGTATTAATTGTCTCAATTATTGGGTTAATCACAGTAGTCATTTGATGGGTTAGCATATTAACCATTTTGTGATTACTTTTCAATCATTTGTTTCCTTAAAGATTGTAAAGCAACATTTGAAAAACAAAATTAGCAAGGACTGAATCCTTACTTAAAGCTCCTAATGCACTTAATTGCGTTCCCTGCATTTCGCTAATCAAACTCATTCTTTGTGAAATGATATGGTTTTTGGGTGACACAGTTATCATTATAAGATTAAAATACGTTTGATGAACTCCTAAAACAGGCAGAACAAACCCAAGGGATAAACCATATGGCGGATCTTGTCCGAGTCTTTAACTTCAACCTAAGACAGGATTACTATGTAAACTAACCATCAATTGGCTAACTATTGCGATGAAGGTGTCGGCAACACTAATGTTGGCACTGAATCCATGACAGTATTAGCATTGAACTACCATCTTCTAGGTTAACATTATTATTACCATCATTCTGGTTTCTTGAATTAGTATTCCCAAAATTGTTAGTTTTACTTCTGTTATTATTATTACTAGCCATAATGTAACATCCTATTTTATTTATATGATTGGTTAAATATTTTAAACAAAAGAAAAGAAGTAAAGACAAATTATTTATATTTGTAATGCAAGAATTTGACAAAAATTTAAAAATTTCACTTTTATTATTAGTTTACAAATTGTGCAATTATTCGAAATGATAAAAGATAAATGTCTATCAATCCATTTTACTTACAAAATAAATTTACATTAGGATCGTAGGAAAATATACATATAATAACTTTCATTAATGTACAAGAGTAATAATTATAAACAATTATTCCAAAATACATTAGGACTCATACATAATTTACAAAAAAATTAAAATAACTTAAGTCATAGAGCAGTTATCTCTATACCAAAATATTGAGGATGATACTAGTTGTCATCCCCTAACCAACCTTCTATCTCAGCTAGCTCCTCTGGGTTTAGATCCTTATCCTTACCAAAATCATTGGTATCAGCCATAACTTTAGTACCAGTCTCCTGCTTTAAGGTGAATTGGGTTAGTCTTCCAAAATAGTCATGATCATGGAAGCTATATACAAAATTTGTAGTTGTTGGGGTCCTAACTATCCCTCTTTATATATATAAACTAAGAGTGTGGTAAATCCTAATATTTACAGAATAATCAAAAAGAACGTCATAACTTATCGTTATCTCTAAGATAAAAACGTTTTTTACTTCATTATTACAGTCCACAACAAATTTGCAATAACATATACATTGCCTCTCCCTAAATACATAGTTTAATCTATTGCTAGCTAACCACTTGGATAGCCTAACAGGTCTCTGGGAGTGGTCATCCTACTTTCCTGAAAGATTTAGTTAAGAATGAGCATATTTTCTCACCACTAAACATGATCAACATTAATTTCAAGTCATACATAAATGAATAATACACCAACCAAATTAGAAATAACAAATACATTCCATAACAATTTCATATACATACAACGTTCATTAATATTATGATTTCATTTTATTGTCACTTTTAATATTCCTGAGTTCCTTATCTCAATCATTCACTGTCCTTGGGATTCCTTGAGGTCTTTCTTATAAATAGTTGTTGGTCAACGCGGATACGTCATGTACCAACCAATCCCTTTTAGCAAAAGTGTGGTGAAGAGTTTAGGTCAGAAAATGAGTGTGAGACTTGTAATACTTTTACTCTCGTTTTCATTAATATTATGATTTCGTTTTATTGTCACTTTTAATAATCCTGAGTTCCTTATCTCAATCATTCACTGTCCTTGGGATTGAGGTCTTCCTTATAGATAGTTGTAGGATAACGCGGATACAACGTGTACCAACTGATCCTTTTAGCAAAAGCGTGGTGAAGAGTTGAGGTCAGAAAATAAGTATGAGACTTGTGATACTTTTACTCTCATTAATCATGCGCAATCATAGAAAAGCATTCACCACCATCATTTCTCCAAGATTTTAAAAATTGTCTCCATCTTCCACACTTCTAGTGTATCTCTATACTATCTATACATATCCTTATCACCTTTCATTTCTCATTATAACTTCACTCTTTTTCATTTCTCATCATGTCATAAATTTTTTGCTTTCATAATAACATAATTTTCATCCTTTTTCCTTTTGTATTTTATTCAAGTCTACTTTTTTTTTTATCATAAATCAATCAACCATGTCAAAGGTTGAATACCTCCGAACTTAGTCCAAAATAGAACATATCATTGACATCATTCATAAATAAAGAAAACACAACTCATCAATTTAAATAATTGGCAACAAACGTCTTTAAACACATTTTTTCAAATAAAGAAAAAATAATATATATATATATATATAACCATATTATTACATGCTCATAAGTACGAAAATATATCATATTTTCAATAATGAAATAAAGTTTTCCTTGCCTCAAAGGAATGGTTTAGCAAAGAATTTGTGTAACAGATCGTCCAAAAGACCAAAGTTTTCCTAGATATTATTATAAAAAAGGAGTACTTTGAGAAAGGAGAGAACAAAGGAAAAATAAAGGTAAGATTGAAGAGTTAAGCTCCGAGAAACTTACTTAAGATTTATTTGAATGGATGTCCGAGTTTGGATTTAGGAAGAGTTCAAAGCTCAAGAGGTTTTCTCTTAGAGAAAGGGAAAAGAAAGTTCAAAGAGAAAAGTTACAAAAAGTTTTTTGGATTGTAATGCAAGTTTTAAAACAGTAAATTCCTTAAATATCCTTCAAAACTCATGAGTTCTCACTTGAGCGAGTGGACTCGCACTTGACGAGCTTATCCTTGCCTAAACAAGCCCCTTCTTTCCTGGGCGAGAAAACCAGACAATGATTTTCTTCAGTTTTTTTACTATTCTCGCTTAAGCGAAAATATGTCTAAAGAGCTCTCCATTTTTCCTACGACTTCTCGCCTAGACGAGAAAACAGTTCGGGCAATATTATCCTCTCTCGGTTAAGTGAGACTCATCTCACTTGAGCGAGAGTGCCCCAAAATGTCTAGTCCAAAATACTCTATCTCACTTAAGCGAGACATATTTTGGTCGAGCAAGATCTCTTGAAACTATTACAATTTAAACTCTTCTAATTCTAAGCAACATGTATAATCAATTAACATAAAATGTAATAATAATAATTAATAACAAAAAGAAGGGTGTTACACATGACATGACGTTCGCTACATAATAACATGCATTAAAAGTAGCAATATTCAAACAAAACACGCTAATAACAAAAATAAAGTCTCACCCAGTGTGCCAATTTATTTACTGTAAAATTTGCAAATAGCTAGTAATCAAATAAATTCAAGAGCAATCTGAGATAGAATTTAAGATTCTCTATGGGTTCTTTTAAGTGTGTTATAGTTGTAATGGTTAAAAACGTCATAAAACAATTTAACAGGAGTAAAAGCTAAAGAACAATAAAGCAATATTGAACATAAAGGTAATGATTACATAAACAAACTAGAATTGAATCTAAATGACAAAAAATTAAATATACAACTTTCACGATGAACAATAAGAATTGTCAATCTCCTAGTTGTCAATGTCTGGCTTAGTATAAAACTTTTAGTGTGCAGAAAATTTTAAGTGCTAGTATTATGTGTAAAAGTCATTCCAAGAAATGCAAAATTTACTCTATTTATACACAAATTGTCTTAACCATTTTCTTTTCTTCTCCCATTAACCCCTTTTCTAACTTCTTTTAGCACATTGTCTGTAACTACTTCATCTCACAATCTTTGCCACGTGTTTTGATTACACCTAGTGGTAACTATGGTACCTTCTTGTAATCGTTGATTCACAACTAATATTTACTATTCATATTTGCTAGTAACTGCTGATAATTGTTTCAACACTTGCCACTTTTTGACATATTTCTTCACTTTTTGAACCCTGTTTTGTAAGTTGTAAACAATCCTTCATTTTACTCATTTTCCCTTTTTTGACAACTTCTAAATCAACTATATTGAAGTGTCGTCTTTTGACAAATTTTGATTCTTTCTAATATTGGATTATAAACCCTAAAAACTCCTCAGAAAAGTTATCTTTCTTTTGACATAAAATCAAGCTCTTTGAACTTCTTTAAAAATTATGTCGTAATAGTCCCTTTTGACAAATACTCCACTTTCCTTTTGGCAATGAGTAATCAAAATATACGAGCCTTAAAATTACATCAATTATAGTCAAAATATTTTCATAATAAACAAATTTTCGAGATGTATTTAAGTTTCTAGGAGATATAGCTCGGTCATCTTCCTCAAATTCAAACAATAGGGTTTCATAGATTAAGAGAATTTTTCTTCTCCCAAACAATATATATAATTACTTTTTAGAAATATATTTTATTATTTTCATGACTATATAAGTTTTAGAATAACTTGTATATAATATTTTTTTACATAAATTTTATATTTACAGAAAATTAATATTACTTAAAAATTGTGTAAAAGAAATGATAAAATGATTATTTTTTATTTTTCAATCAAATTAAAAATAAAATTATAAAAATTGAATTATCTAATATAATTCAAACCACCTTTGATATCGAATTGGATTGGATTTAGTATTTTTTTTAAAACTGGTTCAAATCAAATCATACTATCATTTTAAATTTTATGATAGGATCAAATTACTTTATATATATTAAAAAAAAAAACTGATCCAATTCAATCCGCAAAAGACTCTTCCGATATTCTGTGATATATTGGGTGATCTTTGGATTGAGGATAGTTTGGTTCATCTCTTTTGATTGTCAAATTGAGATATATATCTAATTTGAAAAAGTGCAATGTTCCAATAATCTTAAATTATTTCATTTCATACAATTAAGGATTGATAAACCACTTACTAAAAAACTACAAATTAGAGATTAGACAACGTCTAAGTTCGCATTATGATAATCCATTCAACTGCTCTAACCTACTCATCATTCGTATTCACCCCTTATTAGTTTATTCTAACTATGTGGTCTCTGAGATAATAATATCATATTAATTTTCCAACAAAATTAGATCGGTTACAATGTCCTACGGCACTTTGTTCGTATACACAAAATTTCTAAGGCAATTATAAAGCTTATATCCCAAAAAGCAAGAACAATATTTAGTCACATTAGTTATTTTTCTTTATTTGAAATAATATGCTTTAATTTTATTGCCCAGCTGACGTACACCCAATTTGAGAGCATCTATTGGTGTAAGTTGGTATATTGTTTGAAGGATCTCAACAAACGTTCTCCTTTTTGCCCAAGTATTTCAAGAAAAAATCTATTGTAACAAATTGTTTTATTCTTTAAACATAAAAGCATTGACAATGTATAATACTATATATAATTATCTTTAATTTTTATCTTTTTATTCATACATATATTGAAAATATACTTTAAAATTAAAACCAATATGTTTTATTAACAAGCCCCCACACGTCATGTTCAAATTTAAATAATGAAATTAAAGTCAAGGGTATAGGGCTAGACCATCAACCCTTTGACCAGATCAAGTTTCTTCTATAATGGAGCGAATGACTATGCGCCTATGTGAGAACACATGTAGTCTATTTTATCATCTTTTATTGTCAGATATGCTTTTTATTATTATTATTAAAGTTAGATGTAGAGTTTATGTGGGCCATAAATTAAGAAAATACATTGTTGATAGAGATTTTTAAATGCCAAATCAAAGGTAATAAATATATTCAAATCCTTTGCAAGTTGATGTCATTCATCACGTCTCAAGGTGGGTGAGGCAACATATGTTGTGTCATATGACATAGAAATGGAAAATTGTATATGTACCATTTCTTTTAGTGTTCATGCCTTAGAAATTATCGAACGCAAGAAATTACAAAGTTTTCGAAATAGATTCTCTATTTTGTGATACAATTCGTTAAGTATGCCGGTTTGTTTCTCAGTTCACGGATTGCCTTCTCCCTATCTGTAAATACATTTGCATACTTAATTCATGAATAATATTTTGTTTACATTTAATTGCAATTATGTATTTATTTAGTCTGAATTGTGTGTAACTTTAATTTCCTAAATCAAGTTTCTTCATTTTTAAAATTAAGTAAACCCCATCTATTAAATTAAATCAATTAAATTATTTTAAATTTTTGTTCAAAACTCATTATTTAACGAATCCAGTTTTATCTAAAATAAAAAAAACCTCATAAAAATAAAAATTATAGGGTTTTAGGTAAAAAAATTGATTAATAGACCATATTTACTTAGTTTTATAACTGAGAGACTTAGGACATGTTCGGTAAAATTAGTGGATAAATTAATTAAAATTTAAAAAATTATTATAATGAAAAATATTCACTATGCTAAAAAATTTTAATAGCAGTAATGTTAATTTTTTTATAAAATAAATGTGATAAAATACTATAATATAATATATTAAAACACTTTTGTAGTGAAATAGTATTTATAACGTTTAATTTAAACCTTTTAAAATAATTGTGAGGTTTATTATAACGTTTCAATTGAGTAAACGCTATAATAAATGTTATATATTATAATGGTTCCATATTCGAAAGTTTTAATAAAATCTTAAATCTTCTTGCTTAAAATTATAACCTTATAACACATTGTAAACTCCTATTTCATTCAAATTTTAACTTTTAAACTTTCATTTTTGTATTTACAGTTGTGTGCAGAATTGAGTGAAAAGAAAATAGACATTAGAAACATAAGAAACTTGTTTCTCTTCCTCTCTTTCATTCTCTCATTTTCATTTATTATGTAGCTGTGGTTGTATTTGTCTTAGAGTTGTGATGAGTTTTGATAAGTTCATGACCTTCCTGATGAGTTTTATGATACATTGTGTTCTTAATACTGAGTTTATATTTTTCAGGCAATTTGTAGTTTAAAAGTTACGTTCCTGTGATTTTTTATAGCGCCATCTCACATTCCAGTCACATTGGTAGAAGATTATGGTATGTGATTAAAAGGTGCTCTCGTGAAACATGAAAAGTGCAAAAGGCATGAAGACTACAATTGAATTTTCACTTTATGATGCTACTGTCTCAACTCTCAAGTTATTAACAAGGCTTCCGCAAAAAAGTGTTATAATATTTTCATTGTATTGCAACATTTTCCTTAATTAAGTGTTGTAACTGAGCATGTTATTATAGTGTTTCTATTTAATAAGTGTTGTAATAAATAATATTTCAATTGGGCATTTTAAGCGTTATAATATTTTTTTACATACTATTACACCAAGAGAAAAGATAGTGTTACAAAAGCTATAAAAACATGTGCAAAAGCATTATAACATAACATTTTTGGCACGGTGATTTGGTAAAATTAGTTACCGACCTAATTGATAAATGATAAATAACATATAAGAACATCATTAATTTTTTGTCCAAAAATTCAAATTTACTTATGGTATATTTTTAATAAATTATAAATGAGATAATGAATTAATTTATATTATTATTTTGCTAATTTTATATTATAAAAAATATTTAATATTTTGATTATATTTTTAAAATATTTAATGAGAAAAATGATTTAAACAAATTTAAAGTGAAAGAAGTTACAATAATAAGATTTTAAAAATTAAAGAGGTAAATGGACAAATTATTAATAAGAAATAAGGGTAAAAGTGAATAAAAAAAACTTTAAACTAATAGTTAAAAAATAGTGTTTAAAAATGTTAATTAAATTAACATTTTAAAAAAGTATTTAATTATTTATTTATCTACCTTATTTAAAATGGTATTTTTGTTAAATATGCTTTTCAATTAGAAAAAAAAAATTAACTAACTGAAATGCTTTATTAAACACTTTCTTAATTAATTAAAAAATAAGAGGTCAAAATTATTCATACTCTAAATTAAAGAAAAATAAAATAAAATAAATATTTTTTATAAATGCTCTTATTATATGAAGAAAGTTTATTCATTTATTTTTATCATTTTTCTATTAAGTATGAGAATATATCAAAGAAGGATGCATTTTATCATCTTGCTTCACAATGATTCTTTGACTATTTTACTATATATTTTTTCTTTGCATTATTGATGAACAATTATGGTGAACATGTCTATTCATATAATTTTGATTAAAAAAAATAATTTTTTTTAGAATTTTACAATTTAATGCTTATTTAGTGCATAAAATAAGATATGGAAGCTAAATATAAAAATAATAGGATAAGAATTGATTAAATTCTTATTTTAATTTTATATTTTAATAATATCAAATAAATAATTAAATTTTCTATTATATTCTATCTATTTCAAATTTTTAAATCTCTCACAAAAGAAAATAGTATGAGATAAAGGTAATAAGATAGACTTAACGTATCTTATTAATTAAATAAACACTCCAAGTAAAATAAAATAAAAAAATATTATTTTTTATTCTATCTACTAAATGAGTTTTAAGTTTAAATCATATATTTAAAAAAATTATTATTGACGGGACGACTTGTTAGTAATTTATTACATTTTAAAATTGAATAATTAAAAAAAATATTTGTTAATAAAATTAAAATAAATTTATTATTATTTTTAAAAATATATTGATAAAATTACAAATATTTATTATTAATATTATGTAATTGACGGATTCGATGACACATTTAATCTAATTGTATTGTTTGATTTTCATTTTTACACTTATTGGTAATCTATAAAATCATTAATGATACATTTAACTAGTTGTCAAGAAACTTGCCAATATCTTACGCATTTCTTGTAATGGTACTCTGATGAGGACATGAACATGAGTAAGGGCAAGGATTCACTTGAAGGACTTGGAAGACCTATGACAAGGGCTAGAATAAGGAAAGCAAAGGAAGCTCTTCAACAAGTGTTATTCATATTAATTGAATACAAGCCCAAGTTTCAAGGAGAAAAGACCAAGATTGTGAATTGCATCATGGCCCAAATGGAGGAGGACTAATGCGCCATTTTGCTTCAGTTTTTAAGTGTTTAGTTGGTTTTAAATAATGGCCCAATCCTTTGTAAAGTTGGCTGACCAAATTGCTCTAGAAATAGTTGATGCTCTTTCTGGGCGTCATGCTTTGCTTTCTATGCTTGAAACAAAATTGATTGGTCTTGAATGTTTGAAAAGCATGTATGAAAGTGATAAAACTTTTGGTGAAATTTTTAAAAATTGCGAAAAATTTTCAGAAAATAGTTTCTTTAGACATAAAGGCTTTCTTTTCAAAGAAAACAAATTGTGTGTGCCTAAATGTTCTACAAGAAACTTGCTTGTTGGTAAAACACATGAAGGAGGTTTAATGGGGCATTTTGAGGTCCAAAAGACTCTAGAAATATTACAAGAACAATTTTATTGGCCTCATTTGAAAAAAGATGTGCAGAAATTTTGTGAACATTGCATTGTTTGTAAAAAGGCAAAGTCAAAGGTAAAGCCTCATGGATTGTATACTCCATTGCCAATTCCGGAGTATCCTTGGATTGATTTCTCCATGAATTTTGTTTTGGGGCTGCCAAAAACAAGCAGTGGCAAAGATTCAATTTTTGTGGTTGTTGATAAGTTTTCTAAAATGGCTCATTTTATTCCATATAAAAAGGTGGATGATGCTTCTCATGTGGCTGATTTGATTTTCAAGGAGATTGTGAGACTCCATGGTTTGCCAAGAAGCATTGTTAGTGATAGGGACTCTAAGTTCCTAAGCCATTTTTGAAGGACCTTGTGGGGCAAGTTAGGCACTAAATTGTTATTTTCAACCACTTGTCATCCACAAACCGATGGACAAATGGAAGTTGTTAATAGGACATTGGAAACATTGCTTAGGACAGTTTTAAGGAAGATGTTAAAGACTTGGGAAGTTTGTTTACCCCATGTTGAGTTTGCTTACAATAGGGTTGTTCATAGCACTATCAATTGTTCTCCTTTTGAGGTTGTTTATGGTTTTAACCTGCTAACTCCTCTTAATCTTTTGCCTATGCCTAATGTTTTAGTTTTTAAGCAGAAAGGAGGTCAAGCAAAAGCAGACTATGTGAAGAAGCTTCATGAGAGAGTCAATAATCAAAGTGAGAAGAGAAATGGAAGGTATGCTAAACAAGCCAACAAAAAGAGAAAGAAGGTTGTCTTCGAACCTGGAGATTGGGTTTGGGTGCATATGAGAAAGGAAAGGTTTCTAGAACAAAGGAAATCAAAGCTTCAACCAAGGGGAGATGATCCATTCCAAGTGCTTGAAAGAATCAATGACAATGCTTACAAAATTGAGCTGCCCGGTGAGTATAATGTTAGTTCCACCTTCAATGTGTTTGACTTATCTCTTTTTGATGTAGATGGAGAATTCGATTTGAGGACAAATCCTTCTCAAGAGGGAAAGAATGATGAGGACATGACCATGAGCAAGGGCAAGGATCCACTTGAAGGACTTGGAGGATCTATGACAAGGGCTAGAGCAAGGAAAGCAAAGGACGCTCTTCAACAAGTGTTGTCCATATTAATTGAATACAAGCCCAAGTTTCAAGGAGAAAAGACCAAGGTTGTGAATTGCATCATGGCCTAAATGGAGGAGGACTAATGCACCATTTTGCTTCAATTTTTAAGTGTTTAGTTTGTTTTAAATAATGGCCTAATCCTTTGTAAAGTTGGCTGACCAAATTATGTTTTGGGGTTAATCAACTAATAAGCTTTAGTTTGGTTGTATTTTAAGTTGTAATAAGGGCCCAATTGGCAACTTAGGCATCAGCCTTTGGGAGACCAAGAAGGTGCATATCTAGTGGGTTTTGGGTGACTTTTGGTTGCCACAATTTTAGTTACAATCAGCCATTAAGTAGTTTCCATTTCTTATGATAATGGATCATTACTAGCTTAGTGGATTCCCTAGGTTAGTGGGTCATTAGCTTAAGTGAAATTTATTTTCCTTTATTGAAACCTTTGTAATTTTGATGGTAAAGCTTCTATATAAGCTGAACCATTCTTATCAATAAGACAAATTAGTTTTATTCAAAAATATTAGAGTTTATCTCTTTTATCTTAGTGAGAGTGATTCTCCTAAGTTCTTGAGTAATTGAAGAACATCTTGGCTGTATCAAAGGACTTTCACATCCCTTTGTGTGTTGCCTTCCTTGGAAAAAGTGATTCTTTCCTTCCAACTTTCACCTAAAATTCTAGAAAACTCAGTTCTGCCCAGAATTATCTCATAATCATAACTCTCGTTCTACTAGCCCAAATTGAGTGATTCTTGAGCTTAAATTGAAGTTCAGAACGAGAACTTTCACCTCATTTTGGAATCACCCTAAAATTTTTTCCAGCCACCACCAAACCAGCATTTTTGCTTCCTTTTTTATTCAGTTTAACACCAAGAACCAACACCTAATTTGCCCAAAAATTGATCACTAAATTTTCTAATTTTCCTATAACGTTCTAACCCTAAAAATCCTAAGTCAGCCCTTGTGCAAATGGGGTTCATACCATACTCCATACAATCACATTTCACATAATCTCTTTGATGTAGATTTGTATTAGGTTTTTTAAGGAATATTTGACATTGATGAGAACAAAATGGATACATTTGGTCACTTTTATCCATTATAACCTATACAACATTGTGACTGTAACATCCTGAATTTTGTAATAGTATTTGATTACTAATGTAATTGTAGAATACTCATTGAATGTGCATTTAATGTATATAATGTGAATATATGTGTATATGTGTGATGAAGGGGACGTATGTGTGTATACGTATATGAATATGTGTACATAAGCATGAATGTGAGTGTTGATTGTGTATTGAGAATTGAATGTGTTTTGAATCAATTGAGAAATAGGCTAAAGGTGGACTGAATGGACATTCTCGCTGCAGCAAGAAGGTCCTGGGCAAGTTTATGAAATTCTCGCTGTAGCGAGAGAAGTGCTAGAAAGGAGGGGTTTACTGTCACATTCTCACTGTAACGAGAGTAGCCTCGTTGTAGCGAGAAGGCAACATAGAGGGGTGATTTTTTAGCGTGATCTCACTGTAGCGAGGTTATGTAGAAACTAGAGTGCAGTTTGATACGATATTTTTTACGTAGCGAGAATATCGCGAATTCTAGAGTATTTAAGGAATTTAGGGTTCAAAAATCCATTTTTCACTTTTCCTCTCATCCCTTCTTTGGTTTTCTCAACCCCAAACCCTTTCTTACCGATTAAATTACCTCCAAAGCAGTTTGTGCATTAGATTGAATGTTGGAATCACATTTGGAACGTTTAGAGGATGAAAATCCGTGTGGGGAGCATTTCCATTGTTGATTTTGTGTTGGGTCTTCAATCCGAGGTAAGTAGGGACTTTACCCTATCACATTGTGCTTATAGTTCGTTTATGTTACTATGCGTTGGAATGTGATTGACATAGAACATAGGAAGATGTGTGTTTGAATGAAAATGACTTGGCTGTAGTGAGATTGTGATGAAAATTGTATGATTAATTATAATGTGATTGAATATGTTTGGACGTGCCATTTGATGAAAATGAATATCATGATGTGATTGGTGATATGAACAAATATGTGTGTGGAAATAGCTTGAAAAAAGTGTGTGATTATGATTGTGAAATATTAGAAACTATGAATGGTTACAGTGATACATTAGGGGTGTGAAAGATGGAAATGATAGAAATACCTTGGGGAAAAGAGGTTAGTGGTAACACCAACAGTGAGCGTTGGTGCACCACAGGCCACACACTCTCCTCCTGACTCAGCCTCTGACTAACAACTTTGCTAAGGGGCCCGTGATCGCACATATTGTATCTGTGAGGCAGGGCTAACCGACGACCATCCATGATGTGAAACTGAGTAAATCTCTACGGTTGAGGGCATCGGAAAATTGTAATCATAGTGTCACAATGAGCATGGCTAACGTGTAGTGAGCGCACGTGAGTGTTGTGTGTGGATTGTTTGATGGTGTAGTGAGCGTACCTATATGAGAATTGGAGTATAATGTTGAAAAGTAGTACTTTGTGTTTGTTTGATGCACGATTTGAATTATGTTAGTAAATGTGTGAAACGTGCAAGGTGAGTCTTTGTGCTTGTATGTGATAGTGTAGAGTACTCATCCTTACATTGATTTTTCAGGTGACTAAAACAATCAGCACCAGACTTTGTGAACGAGAAGGATGAAATTGCTATAGGACTTAAAAAATTATTTTTGAAAATTGTGACGTAATTAAATTAGTCTTGTAGCATTTATTTTGATGCAAACTTGTAACCTTCCCTTATTTTGAAATACTTTATTGAAATTATGTATTGGGAACAATTGAATGAAATTATTATTATTCCTATTTATTACAAAATTAATTTATTTGAAAAATATTTGAGAATTAAATTAAGGTATTAAAGTGACTAGTGGTTGTTCTTAAAAATCTTAACATAAAGTCCATGGCAATATCATCTCACTTTCATTTGGGAATGTTCGGAGCTTACAACTCTTTAGTTATTTAATATTTTACCTTTGACTTTTAATAAGTTAGACAAGAAGCTACATATTCTTCTATCGCTTTTTACATTCAAAACCACTAGTAAATTTTCTTCAACTCATGGTACATTTTTTTTTTTTGGCACTAGGATTAATGCTAAGTTTTCTTTTATGTGCTTCTTCCAAAATCATGCATCTCAAGTTAGCTTCATTAGGAACATAAAATTGTTCCTTGTACTTGATCATTCCTTGCTTGTTTATCTTTCTAGCTTCTCTTGCCTTGATTTGACCTTGTAAGTACTCGTCACATTCTTATGCAATATTTATTTACATGAAGAATTCATTGATGACTTTCTAAGTTCCAACCACCAAACTCATTGAGTTGACTTGAATTGTTAGATTAAGGCCATCAAATGCTTCTATCAATTATAGTTCCTTCACCATCATGGTAGAAACATGTAGCAATTAACTTTTATAGTCATTGAATACTTTGAACCTTGTCTCATAAAGATTATGTCTTCATATCTTCAATGCAAACACAATCGTAGTAAGCTTCAAATCATAAGTCAGGTAGTTTGTCTCATATTTATGAAGTTGTCTTGATACATCTGTCACCACCTTTTGCTCTCACACCAACACACATCCTAAACCTTATTTTGAGAAATTGCAATACACCACAAACTTTCCATTCAAAATTGAAAGAATCAGAATTGGAGCCATAATAAGCCTTTGCTTAAGCTCTTAAAAATTGATCTCACATTTTTTATCCCATACAAAAGGTTTCTCCCTTCAGAGTTAAGTGAATTAATAGAATGCCTATCTTAAAGAATCCTTTGATGAATCAATAATAGTAATGTGCTAATCTTAAGAAACTTTAGATTTCAATCACTAATTTGGGTCGCTCTAATTGCAACACGACTATCACTTTTAATGGGCCAATGATGATGCCTCCTTTTCAAATCCCATGTCCTATGTGAATACCAATTTTTTGCCTCCCAAGGATTGCCTCCAAATTTAAAAAAAAATTAATAAATAATAAAATAATAAAATTGTTTTACAGAAAAATGAAAAAAAAATTAAAAAAGAGATTATTTTTTAAAACGAAAACCTTGCACTATGCAGGCTTATACCTCAACATCAAAAATAGTTTTAAGCATGGAAAAGGAAACCTTGGGATTGTTGACGTTTTGTAAAAAACCCTAAAACGTGAGATTGAAGGGGGTATAAAAACTCAAGTAAGAAATTTGGAAAAAAGGGGGTCTTTGGCTGGAAAAGAAAGCAAAAGAAAATTTTTGAGGAAAAGAAAAGAAGTTTTTTCAAAAATAATTTAGGAAAGGCAACAAGTTTCTCTAAAAAATCTGAGCAGGGGAGAAAAGGGATACAGAGTAGAAAAGAGAGTGAAACCGTTAGAATTTTTTTTTTTAAAGATTTCCAGAAAGGGAGCAAATTTTTTAGATGACAACAAGCTTTCAAGGAAGGGGCAGCAGATTTCTTAAATAAAGAACAAACAAAACAAAAAAAGAAAAGAAGAAGTGAGTATCATCCATCCCTTCTACCCAGAGCTTGAATCATTTTGCATCTATTGTTATTGTATTTGTAAGGTTAGTCACCTTTCTTTCTTATTTTACGTTTTGGAACTTGTTCTCGAAATGAACATGAATGAACCAAAAACTTGCTCTCAGAATAAATATAAATGAACAAAAAGAAAGGAAAAGTTATTTAAATATAAGATTAATAAATTGTAAATACTGAAATATGGCTTTTTCTGCACATTTACAAGAATATGGCATAACTAAAAATGCCAAAGGCGATTTTGAGTGAATAGTTGCATGGCAAGGGTCAGAGTAGAACTGCAGGGTGCCTGAAACGTAACAAAAAATGCCAAAGGAGATTTTGACGTGAATAGTTTCATGGTAGGAGTCAGAACAGAACTGCAGGGTGCCTGAATCGTAACAAAAAAATGCCAAATGCAATTTTATGTGAACAGTTCATGCAAGGGTTCACAGCAGAAGCTAAAATCGCCGAAGGCTTTTTTAGCTTGGTCAAAAGCATTGTATCATCAAATTGATGCAAGAGGTGCAGGGGCCAGTAAACTCGCCATTGGCGATTTTCAATGCTAACATGCAGGGAACCTAACTCTATAAAGTCGACATTAGCGATTTTGAACATCTTAAAACACCAATGGCGATTTTAGGTGTATATATTTGTTGCATGCAAGGAAAGGGGCGGGACAAAGTTGAAGAAGAAGAAGAAGAAGTGAGATTCTGGAGAAATAGAGAGAAGTTGAAAAATTAGAACTGCAGAAAAAATGGTTAAAGATACAACTGTTGATTCAAGGAAACATATTTTAGAACAAATTCAAAATTTAAATATAAGTTTTTCTATGTTATTTAATATTTTTTTATGTGTATTTTAATTATGGTTTAATTTTTAATAAATAAAATATAACATTAGTAATATATAATAGTTGGTTTTTTTGTAAGTAAAAAGTTAATCTAGATTTTTTATAATAATTTATATTGTAATAGTAATTAAAATTAAAAAATGCTGAATTTGTGTTGACAAAAAGGCTAAAATCAAAAGCTCGTAAGTTTTATTTTGAAATGTGTTATCATTAATGTATCATGTTAATTTAAAATTGATTATATATGATGTGAAGTACATTGTAATTTTGTTGTAAATATTTTTGTCAATTATATTATTATAATGAAATTTGATTTTGTAAGAATTTTATAATTTTTTAAATATTTATTAGGATTTATGTAATATAGATAATTGTTTTAGTAATAATGGTGCTTTTTAATTATTTATAACAGGTAATGAGAATGTTACGCTCTCGTCACTTGTCAATAACTCCTCTAAGGATTGAAATTATGAAAATTTTACAACATGGTGGATTTGATCGAATTTCTCAACTTTGTGAAATGCAAATAAATGGTTCACTGATAAATGCACTGGTAGAACGTTGGAGGCCTAAAACACACATATTTCACTTAATATGTTGAGAATGCACAATTACATTAGAGGATGTGTACATGTTACTTGGACTTAAGATCAGCGGTGTAGCAGTGATTGATTCTACAAATCATTTTACTATTGTTATAAAGGATATGTGTGAAAATTTAATAGGAGGCCGACCTGATTCAAACAACATTGACAGATCAGAAATTAAATTAAAGTGGCTATCCTAACACCTTGGTTTGCTTCCTTGTAATTATGACATTAGGTTACAACAACATGCTCGTGGATATATTCTTTACTTGTTAGGACATGTTCTAATGCTAAATAAAAGTAATTCAGTGGTGCATGCAAAATTCTTGCAGTTATTAACAAATGTAAATAAAATTGGCAATTATAGTTGGGGATCAGCATCTTTGGCCTTTCTTTATAGAGGCTTAGATCGAGTTTTTAAACATGATGCTAATGAAATTTGCGGCTGCTTGATACTTCTGCAGGTGTGGGCATGACATTGCCTCCCATGGCTTGCTCCAATCCTGGGAGAACCACTAATATTTTCACTTGATCTTAGATGGAGACAATTGCGATATCCAGCAAAAACTCCATTTAAGAATCTTCAGAATATTAGATTAGCATTGGATCAAATGGGTCTTAATGAGGTAAAGAGTTTTACAAAATGTTAATAAGATGTTACATCATGAAACCCTTTGTTAATGAGGTGTTAACATTAACTTATATGTTTATTGCAGTTTTTGTGGAGACCATATGTGGATGATGAAATTCACGCAGTAACTCCAAATGAAGTGAGGCGTGAACAACAAGTGTGGTCAACTGTTAGTTCTCTTATATGTTTTGAAGTCATAGAGTGGCATGTAACTAATCATGTTATGCGTCAATTTGGATATGCTCAGTCTATTCATCTTCAGCCCCAACAACTTCAAGGAGTCTATAACAGAGACCTACGTGGAGCAAAAGAACCAAAGGACTGGGCAATCATACATCACGATTAGGTGACAATGTGGGATCAACAACATGAACGTTTTTTGGAAGGAGTCCAAACTTAGAATTTCTATCATTCTAATGAATATTGGGCATGGTACACATCATATGCAGTAGACTGGCTATGCTTATCCCCACAGATGGAAGACCCAGCACTTGAACAAGAAATGTTGCCTATAGAGCCGTCACTTTCTGAGCATGAAGACATTTCTATGGATGCACCACCTATCCAGCCACAAGACATTCCATCAGCTTCTATACAACCAAATCAAGAGTATTATTGGTCACCTGAAAGGAACGAGTGGCAACCTTTTCAATGCGATGAACAATTAACACATAACACAACCATAACCTTTTCCATGTGGGCAAACGAGAAGGCAGGAAAGAGGTCAAAGGTTTTTTTATTGTAGTAGTACCAGCAATATGTCTCATGGATTTTTTCCAACATATGATTTTGTGGTAGATACACCTTCCCAAAACAATCTGAGTCCAAACTTTGACCTAAATGAAGCAACAACCATGGAAGATGTTCCTAAAAATGAGCATGATGTGTATCGACCAGAACCAGTGTATGATGCTTTACCTGTGCAATGGTCTATGTCGATTAGCTCATGGGATTTCACTCCTCAAGAATATACAGACACCCAACCATCACAAAATGTCTAGCAGTCGGATCCTATACCAGATATGGATGCAACAGATGAGGACATAAACACTCAATGTGGTGTAGAGGATGCAGCTCAACCTGAAAGACAAAGGGGATTCCTTTCTCACATGTTACGTCCGTTTACACATCCTCCTAATAGATTTAGCCCTTCATTAATAAAAAAGAAAAAGGAAAAATGAGGATAGTAATTTCTGTATTTGTTTTAGTACTTGTCATGATGGTTTTGTAATTTGTGTCGTAGTTGTTTCTGTACTTGTCAGTAAGATTTCTGAACTTATGAATTGTAATTTGTGGAATTGAAAATCAACAATGCTTTAGATTAAATTTCTAAACTTTTGATTAAATTTAAAATTTTGATTACATTTAAAGATCATTGTTAAGAAAGTACAACGTACCAATTTCACAACACAATATAAAAGACTACAACATGGATGCTAATCAATACCAACAACATAAACACACCAAGAAAGCATCACTATTAATCTTTATGAACTAGGGCCAGCAATATTAGGACAACGGGTATGACTATGGTTTTTGCCTTGACATAGACTACAGCGTGGTGCTCGCCTCATTTGTCTCATATCCATTTCATTAATAAAATGAGTTGATTTGGGACGTCCTTTCAAAGTACGCTTTAAGGCGAGGTTAGGACAGAGCTTGGAACCTCAGTATTTGTGCCACTTTGATTCATTCCCTACAAGCTCAAATTCTTTTTTGTAAACTTTGCATACTTGATTGATGGTATAGACTTCATTTACATAAACACGCCAATCAATATTTTGACTTCAACAAGCAGCAATTATGTGGCAGCATGGATATCAATCAATATGTAGGTTTCCATAGTCACAATAACTTTGTCTCAGATGAACTCGATATTCTTCGTTGTTGGATAAATCCTGAACATGAAAAGCCTCATTATATCTGTCAAACTGCGTGACACAAAGGTTTCTTAAGCCATGCTCGTTCAATTGAAAATGACTTGTAATATTTTTTTAGAACAAATGTCCAGCATTCTTCCATGCATATGCCTCGCTTCCTTTATGTGTAAATAACTGTGCCAGTCAGAAGTAAGTGGCTCTTATAAGTGCTATAATAGGTAAATTGTGGGCACCTTTTAAAACAGAATTAATGCATTCAACGAGATTCGTCGTCATTTTATAAAAAATTCCCATATTTTGATAATTTCTTAAAAAAATCTCATATTAAAAAAAATACCCAAAAAAAAAACTCACTCAATGTACTTAAAAAAATCATAAAAATGTTGAATAGTTGAATGTCCTCTTCTTATCTTTTTTTCACAATTGGAATTTAATATTATTTTATTTATATAATATATTTGATTTGACATAGCAGGTGCAAGGCTCAAGTAAAGCCATTGTCATGTACTAGTTGACGTCCATCAAGTCATTCACGTAGCTTTGTGTCTTTTTTTATAATTTTTTTAAAACTTTTTTCATGTTTTGCTGTATTTTTTTTTGGCTTTATATTTTCTTTTTCTTTTTGTTCTTGTCTAAAATTTTATTCTGAATCTATTCGTATTTAGTGTTTTGCTCTATTTTATTGTTGTAAAGTCCTTTTAATTCATTTTACTTTATTTTATTGTAGTCTTATTTTTTTAAAACAATAATAATTAAAATAATTATAATTAGAGGTTATTAAAATTGATCAAATACAATATTTTTTATTTTATCATATTATATTTCAGTTTCTTTTTATCTCATTCAACATTAACAATAAATTCTTCCCATTTGTATGATATTTTATTGTTCGTATATTAATTATCATGTTGGTAATTTATTCTTTAAGATTATCATCTTTTCTTTTATTTATTGTATAATTGTAAAATGTTGATATGAATTACTTCCTTTTATTTCATAAATAGTAAATTATTATTATTATTATTATTATTATAAAAATAACGCATATAATTACATCAATTTATGATAATAGCGTATAGCTTCTCTATCGTCATGTATTATAAATTGATAAAGTCTATGTGTACTTACGTTATGAAGACTTTATAATCAATCAAAATATATTTCCTATAATTACTATTTTACTAATCAATCGATTTAAATAGAAATTATTTTTATTAACACAATAATTTATAATGCTAATATATAGCAACTCTACCTTTACGTGTTATAAATTGTTAGAACCTATGTATACCAAAATTACCTTAGATTCTATACAATATAAATTTATCAAATAAAATTTTAATTTTTTATTATTAAATAATTTTTTTAATCAATTCAAATATATTTATTCCTTTCATTAAATAGAGTCAATTTCATATTTTAATTTTTCTTAAATCGTATATCTAATTTTGATAAATTAAATAACCAATTATTTCTACATTCTATTATACAAATTTTTGCAATATCGATGTGCAATTTACATTACTTTCAATTGTCCAATAAATTATAAGAAATTTATGTATAGCTTACGTTATCTTAAATTTTTTTTCAACATTAATTATAATCAAAATTAAAATATTTCATTCATGAATAAAATATTTTTAACGATTTACAATATAGTAATATGATCTTCCTTCACCTTCGGAATTGTTTCTCGTAGGGTATATGTATAATCGCGTTATTTTGTATCCTAAACAACATAATTTTATGAAAATAATTTTAATTTCAAAATAAAATTTCTTTTACTAAACTTAATTTTAATCAACCAACTTTGTAATTTTTAGATAGAACTACGTGGCTTTGAGTTTTCTATTACACTGAGGATACGTTGGAGCAGGAACTAGATTCGTCAAGTCAAAATAATTTTCAAAAATATTTTCTTAGATACCGAGTTAACTTTTTAGTAAATAATTTTTTTCTTCTAAAATAAAAATAGTTAATGTTTAGGGGTTAAATAAATATTTTTTCAAAATTAATATGGATTTACACAATTAATTTAAGGTAACCATCTTTAAACAGACGTTGTAGGGTGCTAATATCTTCCCTACACTAAATGACTCTCGAACTCATTTTTGGTTTCAAAGATCTTGTTATTTTTAAAAAGTTTTTTTTCAAAATTTTCTTAAAATAAACTTTGGTGACAACTCTCCTATTTTTTTAGAAAAATATTTTTTTAAAATATGTTTTCGTTGTACCGTTGCGAAAGCCTAGTTGCAACATCCTAAAAGATACACTTCTTCTAACTAGACCTTACACTTAGACCACTTTGTGTAAAGTTTCTTCTCAAGCATAATTCTTATCACAATCCTCAAATATTTAGGCATTCCTCCTAATTATGTTAATAAATTAGAATATTGTTGTCAATAGAATTTATGGTAGATTATTTGACATTATTTTTGCTGATTTGCTGGCCCTTTAAAACAACATATCTTGTATAATTGTATAGTTATAATTATGTAATTATATTCTTAAATAGTTAGCCCAGTTGCAGGTTAGCAAACTTCAAGACTAAAATTTAGTTTTATATCATACTATTTAATGGAGAATTCTCTATAGGAGAAGAGGCCGTTTTTACCAAAATTTCTCTAAGTTTTCACATAGTATTAGTCTAGGTTTCGATTCAAACCTAGTTTTCACATGAATTTGCAACAATTCATGTGGCGTATGCAACACAAAGCAGACCTTGAGGACGAGACATGAGTATTGTCCAATATTTCTGCTACAAAGGCCTAAGCCATTTTGCTTCTCACTATCCTAAAGAGTTTTGCAATTACTACAAAAAAAAAGGTCACATCATCAAAGAATATCCAATCTGACCACTACAGAGAAATACAATAGCCTTTATTACCTCTGTTGGTTCTTCTGCTACTCCTCTTTCTGTAGATCAGAATCTACCTATTTTTGTGCCTACTTTAACTCCTAAAATAGTTCAATAAATAATTGATTCAACATTCAGCAATATCTTCAATAATATAAATAATATAAATTAAAGCTTTATTAGTTAAAATATATGAAAATGTGCTCAAATATAAAGTATAAGTACAAGTTATATTAAAGTACAAATTATATTGGATATGCAAGGAGTACATTATATAAGTTATCACTTATTTGGAAGGGTTTTACTAAATTATTTTTTTCCCCGATAATTATATCTTCAACTTGAAGAATAGTCTCAATTAAATGAATGCATCAACCGGTTAAAGAACAAAAAAAAAATATGTCCATTGGTGAATACGTAACAGGTATCATAGTAAAAAAAAAAAACCATTAGACCAGATTGATATCGCATCAAATACTATTAAAAAAATGAACTATTATGACTTTTGAGAGTTTTGATGATTACATACATTAAAAAATGAACTATTATCATGTGACGTTAATCAATTGCAAACATAATTTTTTGAACTTTTCAAATAGTTTTAAGATTAAGTTTAACAATTCAATTTTTAAAACATTTTAGCGCAAAGTTGCTTATTTGTTCATAATTTTCATTTATTAACTTAATACATTCTGCATGATTTTTCGAAATTCAATTATTTTAACCTATATGTTTTTAATCACTCATGTTTAGATTTCCTCTCCTTACACTTTTTATAGCTAATAACATTCAAACAAACAGGTTCTAGCGCTAAGATCCGATGAAAAATTAACATGATAATTGCTATATATGGGACATTCACATTTAGTTGGATATTGACAATTTGACATCAATTTGAAATGAATCATTTAACATCTGTCATTTGAATTTCATTAATCTCTGTCATTACTTTTTTTGAAAAATATACTCTTACGAAATAGCATTTTACAAAATGATTAATGTAAATAAATTTCATAAATCTTTAATGCTTTGCACATACTATTTCCATCAGAATGCGAATTATGTTTTCTATGAAATGCTTTCTTGCACTTTATTTGCCTTCGATAAACTCTCAGAATAATAACAAGTTTAATCTTAAGCGTAGCGAGGTAAGATACAGATCAAAGACTAAACTCAGCAAAATAGGAGCAGCTACCACAAATGTGAGTTTACTTTGCAATTGTACGATAAAAAACAGAGAAAGCCATGGAAACTTTTAAGAATAATCAAAGGAATTCACACACATAATTTTAAAGAAGTAATGTGAGTGGACAGGTTGGATGGAATCGTGGCTTACGACAATGCGTAATGGCACTCAAACGACAAGGTTTTGTCCAATACTCTTTTAAAATACAATATAATTTGAAAATTAAATTTAAACAATTATATTTTAGCAAGTACGTTTGAAATTCTGCGCTGACAAACATGCTCCTCTCTTCCCAGTTCCTACTCGCTACCGTTACCGCGCTTGATGGTTCGGTTCATAGAGATTCTTTGGATCCCCTATTCTATCTTTCGCCACGTGTCATCGTAGAAAGTGTTTCTGTTTTGATTTTCACGTTCTTCCCCTGCCACTTTTCAAATTTAAATACACAAATAAAACGAGGGCGAGAGGGTGTGACATTCGGATTTGAGAAAGAGAAATGGAGATTTTCCCCCCTCTCTGGGATGGGTTACTTTTTTATATATGATTTTCTTTCCAAAATTTGAAAAATATAAATTATTTTATAAAATTACGAAAATATAGAGTATAAAAATTTTTAACGACGATTTTTGATGCAGTACAAAAATTTAAAGATAAAAATGTAAAAAATAATGAAATTTTAAAAGTCATCAATAGCAATTTTTAAAAATAATATTAAAAAATTAAAAATTGTCAATAATAATTTTTTAAAACATAATTAAATGTTTAAAATGTAAATAAAAAATTATCAATGATAATTTTTGACCAAAAATCATCGATGATAATTTTTTTTAAAAATTATATTTTTGTAATTTTGTAAAAATTTTCATATTTTTAAATTTTGATAAAAAAAAACTCATAAAAAAATGTTCCTCTGGGATGTGCCACCCTTATTTAAATTATTAGTTAGTGCGTTTTGAGTTATTATATCGGTATTGTTAAATTTAAAATATAAATAAATAAAATTATATTGCATAATTATTTTTTATTTTTTAAAATTTTATAAATTTTGAATATAATTATTTTAATTTTCAATAATAAATATTTTATCATGTGAAATATGATTAATTTTAAAAATTAATTATAAAAATTTAAATTTAAATTATAAAAATTTTAACACTTTCGTTTAAGATAATTCTTTAAATATACTATTACTTAAGATAAGAACTCATTTTATACAGAAAAGTATATTTATATTTGGAATTGTCAATTAAATTAATATTTGAATGAATTTTTTCTTTAAATAAGTTTACATTAGTAATATAAAAGCAACAATAACTACTTATAGAGTTGGCAAAATGAACCTGTCTAATTAGGTTGATCCGAACATATATGATAAATTATTGAATTTTAATTTTAATTTTAAAAATAATGAAATTTAAGATTTTAATTTGATTTGATCAAGTTTGATGTAAATAAAATATGCAAAAATTCATAAGAATTGAGTTTTACTCATTTTGGATATTATTTTTATGAGCTTATTTTAAATTTAAACTTTTTTAACCTAATATGCTAAATCTTGTCATCCACCGCATGCTAGCTCAAATGGGTTAAATAGCTCACTTTATCAGCTTAATCCTCTTATTTTTATTGAATTCTCCCTTTATGCTAACTTTACCTCCTTAATCATATTTTATACAACAGTTTTTTGGTTTAGATCAATATGTTATACTATATTTGTATTAATAGTAAAGTATCCCAAAAATATAAAGGTAAAAAATAAAATTTGCTTGTTTAGATGAGAGATAGAATGAATAAAAATAAGAAAATTATATTTAAAAAGTATTTATAATAATTAAAAAATTTAAATTATTTTTTAAAAAAATAAACATGACCTGAATAATACTTATATCAACTGTGATTGGTATATGCTTTATTTGAATGGAGAGGAAGAGAAAAAAAAAAGTTTAAGTAGATGATGGAAAAAAAATGAAGAAAAAAATTGTGCAGTTGGATCCTAAAATAATCTCAAATTAAGAGGAAGTAAGGAAAGGGAAAAAAGATATGAGGTGCTTTATATATTGTTTTATTTTATTATATTATTGAATAATTTTTAATATAATTTAATTATTTTTATTTTTATCTTTCATACAATGCATCTTATTTTTTATTTTTTTTACCTTCTTATCTTTTATTTTTATTTATTTCCTTCTCTAATTCATCTCTCATCTAAACATACTTTTTTAAAAAATAGATTAACTAATTTATTTTACTTGGACTCAATTCAGTGCATCTACTGATGTTGAAAATTTTGCATCATTCGATACATATTTTTTAGTATTAATATTTATTAAATTAACATGTAGACTATAAAAATAAATATTTAAATAAGTATATAAAATATTCTGAAAAAAAAGTACAAGGCGTTGTATTGATTTATTTTATTTTATTTATTTGAAGGAATTACTTGTGAGCGAACACAAGGCTGCAGGCCCAAGCCGGATTGATCAAACAGGCTATTATTGGCTAGTGTTGTCTCAAGTCAAAGTCTCACCGAATCATATCATAATCGTAAATCGTATCAGTATTACCAATTTTTCAAACAAGAAAATAAAATAGCGAGGACACTTTTTTTTTTTTTTAATTTAATTTGCTAATAGTGATTATTTCAAAGGCTAGAAGATTCTATTTGTTTCTGGGTTTTCGTCTCATTCACTCACTTTCCTAGTAACAGCCTCAGCATGAGAGAGAGAGTTGGCTTCAAGGGAAAAAAACTAAGCAGCAATCCTCTTTTTCTTTTCATTATTACTATCATGGAAATAGTTAATACGCTCACATTGAAATTCTAAAATGAATATTATTCCATATAACTTATTAAAATAATTTTTTTAAAATTCAATTACAATACATAAAAAGAATAATTATTAATTATCATATAATTAAAAGCATTAATTTTTATAATAATTACTTTAACAACCATATTTAAATTTTTTTAACTAATTATTGTTATAAAAAATTTTACATAATTTTTTCTTAAGGACCCTTTAACAAAACTTATATTATAGCTTATTACTACTAATTTTTTTTTTAAAGTTTGAATTTTTTTCCTTTAATTACTAAGTTACTGTTTAGAGAAGACTTTTTTTTTTCTTATTGATCAAAATTTAAGATAGTATTTCATTATATATAAATTTGAAGTATAAAATAAATAAAATATTTATATTAATTGAACTTGTTAAGAAAACCACTAATAAAGAGTATATGTATTAAAAAGTTTATCGAATAACTTTAATTAAAACAATTAATTTTTATAATCTGTATATTTTCTCTTTTTCTAATTTTAGATAAAAATAAATAAATAAAAACGAGATAGTTAAAGAAAGATTATAATAGTGTGAATTGAAAACATAAAAAAGGGACACACTTTATAATTTTCTACTCTCTTCTCAACTGTCTCGCCGTGTTCATCTCGCGTGCGTAGCAGTCAGAAAAACACTGCGAGAAAGAGAAGATAATCACAGAGAGAGAAACTAGAGAGAGAAACGAAAAACCCCTTTTGACCATTGCGCCTCGGTTTCCATTTTCCCATTGATTCTGCCAACAAAGCCTTTTGTTTTTTTCGGTATTTTGTTTTTGTGATCATCCATTTCATCTGGGTTTCTGTTTGTGATCAACCACAGAACTTAGATCTTATTCTGCTGCTGATTAGGATTCGAATACCCAGTTGTGTTTCTCTTTCTGGGTGTGCTGTTTTTCGGCCAAAGTTTCGGTTTTGCAGTGTGGGAAAGTGTAGAAAGGGATTGATTCTATGTGGGTTTCTCATAGATTGGCTCAATCATGTTGTTGGCTTTAACACTGTGCTTATGAAGTAATATGGAATTGCTCCTTGCACGCATAACTCATCAACGACAACAAAAACAACAATAACATGTCGTTTTACATTGGTCGTGAGGCTTCAAAGGTTTATTTTTTTTGAAGAAACAAAGACAAATTCTCTTGTTATTAATCTTGGTTTTGGTTTTGGTTTAATCTATGCTTGGTCTTTGATGTTTTGATATATATATTTGTGTAGCTATGGAAGAGAATTTGTGCAGAGACAACTACAGAGATCAACCTCCTTGCTGAGAATTGGAAATACCTTCTCTCTGGTCTTGTTTTTCAGGTTTTTCCTATTTTGATCAACCTTGTGTAATGAGTGTGGTTCCACAAGCTGTGGTTTCCTTTTGTGTGAAAAATGGAAGGTTCTTCAGTTTTACTTTGATAAGGAGTAGATAATTTATGCAAGTGTTTTTTAGTTGTTGGAATTTTACTTGCATGCTAGAGTTCAAATTTTCTTCTTCATGTTGTTGGTTGGTTACTTGTACAGATTGCTTGCTTTTTTCTTGTCTTTTGAACCTTAATTTGCCAGCGATTTATCAAGTGTTAGGGTTGATGGCTTGGTGTATTAATGAGGGGATTCGAAGAACTTGTAACTGTTTGAAGCATTGTCATATTCTTCAACTATGTTGATTTGACATTAAATGATCAATCACAAATTAACTCTCAAGCTTTTGTTTAACTATTTCTCTTTAAGATGATCAAACGTTTCATTTCAATCATTGGGATCATTTAATAGTTTAGAGCTTGTTGTTGAGGGGTAACATTGAGGACAAATGTTATATGAGAAAGAAATAAGAATGGCCAATTTTTGTAAAGCATGTGTTGTATGTTTCTATGCTTGTCTATGTTATGTATGCATAAAGTGTAACAGTAGAGTACACTGGTTTTCTTGTTTATTTGACATGCTTTTATTTGTTTTAACGTTTGATATCTGACTTTAACTGTTTCCTTACAGTATATACATGGTTTGGCTGCCCGAGGAGTTCATTATTTACATAGGCCTGGCCCTACTCTGCAAGATGTTGGATTCTTCCTTCTACCGGTTTGTAATTGTCATTCCCTTCTTTCTCTCTCTTTCCCTGTAAAACCAGTACATAGAATCATAGAGATAGATACCCTTGTAATTTTTAATCTTGGTGCTGTTACAGGAGCTTGGGCAAGACAAAGCTTACATAAGTGAAACACTGTTTGCCATTATCTTTATTTCCTTTGTCTTGGTAAGAATCCCCCTCTTCCCTCTATATGTCTCAGTTTTTATATGTTAACCGTATGACTGTGTCATGTCAGCAATTAACTTTTTATGTCTACCTTTTTAATATCTGGTAGAAGGTGGCCCTTGCAATAGGTTGTATTTTTACCTACCTATGGCATCCCAATTCATGAAGATAGAATTCTATTTTCTGCTAAGAATTTCCATTTTTTTGTGTGTGAAAATTCTCAAGGTAAATATGGCTTGATCATGCGTGTGCCATACGGCCACCCTCTGGTGTTTACTTGAAGTTGGCATCACAATTCATGAAGACAGAATTCTATATTCTACTAAGAATTTCCATTCTTTTTTTTTGGTGTGACAATTCTCAAGGTAAATATGGCTTGATCATGCGTGTGCCATATTGCCGCCCTCTGGTGTATACGTAAAGTTACAGAATAGTAAATTGCTACAGCTTTGTGTGTGTCTATTTATATTTTCATTGTGGCTTTGTGAGGTTTGAAAAGTTACACGAAGTTTTTCAAGGTGTTTGTACTGACTATTGAGAATGGCTTGTCTGATAATAAAAGAATTATGAATGAAATAAGAGCAAATATGATTTCTCATTTTGGTGGTTTGAAGTTTGCTTTTAGAGTTAGTACTGATTACGGCTTATTTTACTCTTGATTCTATGGCTTTATTCCTTTTAAATCTTTGCTTGATATTCTCTGCTACTGCAAGATTTTGTTGTCATATATAGTATAACATCATCCCCTGTATCAATGTCTTATTTACCTTTATTAAAAATCCCATTTGGCCTGCTTCACTTATTTTTTGTGAATTTATCATTTCAGTAAGTATTTTTTTCGTTTTGTTTTCTAAAGTTTCAGATATATTCTTTGATATGTGCTTTTGCAGTGGACATTTCATCCTTTCATATTGAAGAGCAGAAAGATCTATACAGTACTAATATGGTGCAGGGTTCTAGCATTCTTAGTTGTAAGTGTTGTTCACATCATCTCATGTTCATTAAAGTATTGTTTTATTCCAAAAATCCTTGTTGAATAGACAAGTTCTTGGGGTGATAGCTTGATGAATTTGGGTGAGTTGTCAGTATACAATGTAAGCTTTAATGTTCATGATTAATGTTGATTCTTATGTGATGTCATTATGCCCTGCTTTCTTTTCCTCTTATATGATCTGCACAGTATATTTCTGACCATTGATATGTTTCAGATAGAGTCATGTACCTTTTCTGTATATATGAATATGCAAATTTTCTCACTATGTCTGGCTACTGTGCATTTGTAAACCACAGGCTTCTCAAGTTCTTCGCATAATCACATTTTATTCTACACAACTTCCTGGTCCAAACTACCATTGCCGTGAGGTATAATTATTATGGAATGTGTTTGTAATTCATGTCACGTGCTGTGTTTAAGACTTTTAAGTATTACTATGTGTGAAATCTTTTATTTTCTTATATTGTTATAATTTGACACTACTTAATGTATCATGCAGGGGTCTAAACTTGCCACATTACCCCGTCCAGACAGTGTCCTTGAAGTCCTCTTGATTAATTGTTAGTATGAATTATTGTATTGGAGCTGCTGCTTAGATTTTATGCCTCAATTTGTTTTGGCACTCATTTCATTCTAATGTGCAGTTCCGCGTGGTGTAGTATATGGATGTGGTGATTTGATATTTTCATCACACATGATCTTTACCCTTGTTTTTGTGCTCACGTATCAGAAACATGGAACTCGAAGGTAAAATTGACATATAAATCTCTATCTTGTATTTGTTAAAGAATTAAAGTCTGTTAGGAGATTTGTTTGCAGTAATTTTTAGTTACTTCATTATTCATTTAATTACATGCAATCTTAGCTATGTTTTAATTTGTATTCTAGTTTGTTGTAACTTTAATATTGATGAACCGCCAGGTCAATAAAGCAGCTAGGATGGTTGCTTGCTATTATTCAAAGTCTTTTGATAGTTGCATCCCGCAAACATTACACGGTTGACGTAGTTGTTGCCTGGTAAGGAGCATTTTTTGTTTGTGATGGGAAAACTGTTGTCTATGACCCTTTGAGCTGATCTTTTGGTCCATGGCTGGCAGGTACACTGTTAATTTGGTGGTCTTTTTCATAGACAAGAAATTGCCAGGTTAGAATATTGACATAAATTATGTAATCTATTGTCTTGTTCTTATGTTGCTGTTTGCTGTTGTTCTGACATAGTTATTCTGCAGAATTACCAGACCGGTCAATTGCCGCTGCGACCCTGCTACCGTTGAGCACCAAAGACAAAGATGGCAGGACCAAAGAGGAGAACCACAAGCTATTGAATGGAAATTCAGGAGACCCTGCAGATCGGGTATGGCAAATATCCTTTGTCCTTTCCCTTGTTCCTTTCATGTAATGTCTTTGTCTGTGATCTAGACGTGACACGGTTGTTTTCATATGCTCAGAGGCAGAGAACTCAAGTAAATGGCAAGATCATGGAAGATGGCAATACACTCCATGCAGACTCTGCCATGAACGGTGCATAGATATAGGAGCCTCTGCTGTACAAATTGGATCCACTGCAAGATTGCTGATGGAAAGCTGCAACCTTCAATTTGAAGGATTTGTTGCCTGAACATTCACTTCTTAATTCAAAATTAGTATCCTGAATTGTATTAGTTGAAAAGAAACTGGGTTGTGCTTTTCAACAGTTTGCAGCCCCGATCCGTTGTCATATGGATAAATTATCTACCATCAGCATGTGCCATATAGAAAATTTCAAATCCCTCTTATCTACATCGTCGACCCCATGTGCATAATGCCGTGCAATTTTATTTTATTTTTTGTTTAATAACCTTGTGTTGATTGTACAGTTTTTAGTCCTGTGAAAAAGAGTCAGAAAAAGCCTAAAAACAAAATTAGAAGAAATTATCAAAAGGTTCTCCTGATACATAATATCTTTAAAAATTTAGTTTTTAATCGAGCTTAGCATTATGATATGATTCATATGACTTTTGTAACCAATATTAGTGAGATATATTTGTGTACTCACATGGTAACCAGCCTAGTGATCGGCACTATGTAATAGGTCACTAATGCAAAAAGGAAGAGCAATTCAGATTCCTAGACCAACCTTGCTTAAGAGCAAAATAGGGTTGAAGGTGGAAATGGGTAGAGAAAGGAGGTAATTAGTGGTAATTGGATGGCTCATTCTTTCTGAAATGATGAGGTTGGTGGTAATCGAAAGAAACACAAGAAGCATGACTTATTCTTAAAATTTGAAATAGTGACATGTGACATGGGCAAGCACATGATGTTTTGACCGTGCATGTGCTTTTTTACACATAACAATGCCTTTTGTCGATTGTCTCATTCCTTGTCCCTCGTCTGCAACCTCAATTTGGATGTTTGAGTACCCTTAAATTCAAATAGGTTTCCGTTTATGATACTAACTCGTTGCTGATGCTGTACATCACATGCATCATCCTCTTGTCACATGGTGCACCCCTCTACACCTCTTCACGCGTTTTGTGGCCCTTTTTCTTTGCTGAAAGCACTTGTTCTAATCCAATGGGGTATCATGTTTCTCTCAACAATATTTGTCAATCCAGCAACTGTGAAGTGTTGTTGTAAAGATTGTGGCCTTCCATACGTAGCCTCATTTATTACTACCAACATCACTCATGCCTTGCAATATTTGTTGCATAATTAAAGCGAGCTCTAAGGAACTTCCAAGAGTGGCAACATAATTTATCCATCCATTTTTTTTAACATGGGTAAAATAAATAAATAAAAACTTATATATATATATATATATATATATATATATATATAGTAAGTATTTATTAAAAATTAGAAGATAATATATAATTTAATGTATTAATAACATTGAATGTTATATTTTAATAATAAATTATTATATATTAATTTCTTATTAACTGTCCTCATTAGACACATTAAAAAGGTTGTTTATTCATATATGCACCATTAGGTGATGCATATAGATCCAATTTTCCGATCCACATTGGCCAATAGGATGTGTATACATTTGGGAATAGAAACATTTAACTTTTTTTCCCGTTTTAGAAAGTGCAGTACTAAATATAAATGTAGAATCAAAAGAAAACTTGAAATGTACGTTTAAGAAAATATTTTCTATTTTTATTAATAATTGTAAAATGTTACTTTTGTTTTTGTAAAAGATTTGTGTATGAAGTGATAAAAGCAATAAAATGATATTTTCATAATTTTCTGTGCAAATATTCAAAATAGGAAATAAGATGAGATTAAGATGACATTTTTTCTAATTATTATTAAATATAAGAGATAGAATCATAACATTATTTTTAAAAACCAAATAGGCCCTTAACCTTTGAAATATCTTCCACTCGTTGTTTAGTTATTAAATTTATTAATGTCAGCAGTTTAGTTGTTGAATTTATTCACCCATATCTTGTTAGTCCCTTTAATATCTTTAGATAATTAAGTAAAAAGCTAACATGAGTTCAAGTTTTATAAATTTAAAATCTACTCATTCACATAAATAAATTCAAGGAGTAAACAAGAGTGAGTAATTTTTTTAAGGACAAAGTTGCTTACTCATGCAAAACAGAAACGTAAAGTTGTTAAGATTTATAGTGAATATTAAAAAGGCAGATGTGTCTACTTTCTGCAGATATTTTAGCTTACCATGAGGCCAATGCAAATGAGATAAGGTATTTTAATTCAATTTATTCAACTCAAGCAAAAGCATGGACGAAAAATCCACCACAATGATGTCCTATTGTGTTGTTTATTATATAGTAGCTTAATTATTCAAAATTTAAAGGATGACATTTGTAATTACAGCTAAGTTAGCCTGGTCATGCAAGTGGGTGTGGCCTTTCCGTTTAGACAAAAGCAAAGGGTCTCCAAGAACAATAATATAAATATATGATTTTGGGTACCCCACATAACACACCAACGATCTCATCCAACGAAAAGGTTGTGCTTGCGCAATTTAAGCTGGAAAAGTTGGTCAATGCTGAAAAGGGTGCATACTCATTCTAGGAGACAAACGATAACACACATACACACACAGAGAGACACAGCGCAATGATAGGGTTGATACGTGAGTGATGCAAGGCCATCATTGAGGCATGTCTATACATCCAACTAACCACCACTTTCTTCCTTTACGTGCTGCTCCTTTCCCTGTACGAGGGTCCTGTTGATCCCCATTTTGGTGGTATCAATAATAATCACACCACCTCTCACTTTGGGGATCCATTCATTTCGTATTCTGCTTTTGTTTTTATTAAAGTAATATTCTTATGCACTCTTAATTCTATCTACTATATTGTCATTTTTATCAACACCCTTTTCCTCAACCTTTTGAAGACTTTATATTGCTTTAGACAATCGACAAAGGTGTCATTTGGTTCCTCTAAATTAAAATTTTTATGTTTTAGAACTTAACATGCAATTATATAGTAATTGATTAAAAATTAATAATTAAATTTTTCGTTTATAATTTATTATTTTTAAAATTAATATTTACAATTACACTATATAAATTATATTTATAAGTACATGCAGTGATTTTAATTTGTTTAAATTTTGTGTATAAAAAAGTGTTGTAAAAAAATATATTTAAACATAATTGTCTCTTATAAATTATATCTGTGAAGATTAAAACATAATTACAGCATATTTTGCGGCTTTTAAGAACAGTTAATAACTTATGTTTGATTTTTAGTGATTTAATTTCGTAATCACTGTTATTATTTAATTTTAAGAAAGCCAAATTATCAAAGTTGTTGACATGTATAACAATAAAACAAGCATGGAAGAAAGAAAATTGAAAGAAAAAGAAAGGCAAGACAATATTTCTCATTGAGAAAGTGACTCCACTGAGGTATCACTTATGGCAGCAACCAGCAACAACAATGGCTGTGCAAGCCATAATGCATGGATATGTTGGTTTAGTGTTGTGTTGGACACGTGGAAGATATGACACACCAATGACACATGTTTGATACAGCACTGTATGTTGTATGTGTTCATTTCATTTATTTATTTATTGACAACAACACTGCAGGACACGACATGCAGAGATTGGATTTGCTTTTAAATTTTTTAAGAATAAGTTTAATAACACAGATTTATAATTTATTTAAGAATTTACCATTTATTTTTATTAATAAATTTATTTTATAAATATGAATAAAGAATGAATGGAAATTTATAAAAAGTTATTATAAGTAATATTTAACTTATTATAATGTAACTTTTGATAATTTTTTTAAATAATTTATATTCATTCAAAATATTAACACTTTTTTAATTATTTAATATATTTGATTTAATTATATAATTAATTTTATTAAACAATTTTAAAGATTAGCTAATTAATTATAAGTTAAAAGTTTTCAATCAACTTATCATTATTTATAAATTATAAGTTTTCAAATAATTTTTAATGATAAATACATAATGCGGAGTTCTTTCATCACACACTAATTTTATATGTACAAAATTTATATTTTGACATATATAAAGATATTGTGTTTTTCAAGTTTATATGTGGGCGAGATAATTTATTTTCTTAAATGTTGAATAATTAAATTATATGTAATATATGTATACACATTCGTGTCATGTCACATTCCTGTCCATGAAATAGTTCGTACTCTTCTTGAACTTATGATTGAATGGTTTTTATTCATTAGACATATCAAGAGTCTAATACAGAGTTATGAGTTATTTTTCTAAATTAATAGTATCTTTTATAAGAAGTAATTTTGTTTGGATTGAAATTGTTTACAATATACAGTAAGGTTAATTTTTTCAACAGAAATGGTTTTAATTTATGAAGTTTGAAGTCCAGACCTTACTTATTAAGTATGTATTACTTGAGCTTTTATTCATAGTTATCTTATAATTTACCTATACCAACAAATTTTAATTTAAAAAGATTAATCTATTATATGCAAGAATATTGTTTGTATAACTTAAGTATATGAAAAAAAAATCAACTTAAACAACTAATTTACTAAGTCAGAGAATTTTATAATTTAAGTATTATATTAAACATTTTATTCTATATATAATTTTTTTTTCTGTCTCTAATGACAAGTTTTTAATCAAGATTTTCTTCCCCAATCAACTTGATTCTTTGCGACTCTGCAGCACAGCAGTTACCACTTCCACGGCCAGGTTTGTTTCTGCTTTGATATACACAGCATTTTCCCCAAATAACAAACATAGTAGTTGCTAAACATTTAAGTAAAGCAGGAATGTATAACATGGCGAATAGAATATTGCTTGCAGAGGCCAAGATTGTGATGCTTGACACCATGAACTGATTAATTACTTTTATGTTGTTAAAAATTGCGTTGAATTTCATGCCAGGTTTGGAGTTGAGTGCTCCAAAAGAGTGGTTATTGGTTTGTCTAAAGATAAATGAGAGACAACTACGATGGTTTTTAATTATCAAAAGTATTAAGAAGAATTATATCCGGTACTTGAACAGAATAAGGTTTTCTTTTTATATGACAACATTGACTAAGGCAACATGTTTTCAAATTTGTGTTGATTCATTTGTCAAAAGTCATGAAGTGTTGCTTTCTCTGAATAGCAGCTGACATGAATGACAATTTTCTACACAAATTCTTATTTACCTAGTTCTAGCTAGTGAATTACTTTCTTTCTCAAACAATACACATTTGTCTTCAAATTAAGAGGTTGAATGCAGACAGATAGATTATGAAATTCAAATATATTGGACAGCCAATCCAGCAATATTTTTAAAAGACAAATGAAACTAAGTGTGGTTAACTTTTTAAATGGTTATCAAATGACAAATATACAAATAATATATTAATCTACTTTACTAACTTCCTAATTCAGTTGTTATAATATGCATTTTAGCTGTGGATCTATGAATTCAAAGGATGGCTGTGGGTCTCCAAACATTTAGAAATCCTTCATTTTATATGCATTTTTGTAAAAATTAAAAACTAAGAAACTCTTGAACTCAATTAACCTCCTCTCCACTCCATGCAGCTTTAAAAGAGTACTCTAGTCCATCTTAATTCCCTAAATGCATGCTTTGGATTTATGCTTTTTCGTTGTTAGAAACACATTTATTACACACTCATTTTAGTAAGTTGAGTTAAAATCGTGCAAATCATCTTTTCTAACACTGATCCAAACACGTTTAGAGCTTGTTGTGGACATCGTTGCAACTTCAAGAAACACATTAATACATTCCAATTTAACTTTTTATTTTTTCATGTTTGTCATAGTAAAGCAAAATCAGATTTGTTCCTAAAAGTGCATTTCGCTAGAAGTGAAAAAATATGACATTTTGAAAACCTTTTAGGACAATGCAACTATGAGTCTGAACTCAAACATGATTTTGAGCATTTATCAAGATGCTTAATTGTTGAAATTTTCGTAAACACTCCCTTCAAACTATATTATGTTTACTTTTGCATTATATTTTTCTATTTTACATAATGATAAGTTGCAAGTTCGGAATTTTACTTATCTGTTTATGGTAAGATAAATAGAAGTTGTATTCTTTTATCTTGCAATGACAACTTTCTTTACCTTAAACAAGGAACCATTCCCTCTGCATAAAAGTATATATATATATATATATCTACATTTTCCATTTGCTTTCATTCCCCCAACACTCGATATTCTTAACCTTTCAAATATCAAGTGTTAATTTTTTTGTTAAACTATGTCATATTATTAAAAACTAAAAAAACATGGAATTTAGAAAAATTAGAGAATATAACTAATTTTTTTGGGAGTAGTAAAATTAAAATTTCACGAGATATAAAAAATATAAGTAATATTAGACTTTTAAAATTAAATTTTCAATTAATTTTCATTTGATTGGATGTGGGATTCATCCATATTAAAAATATTCATTTTCATATATAGATACTATTTTAGTGAAAACAATAATACAAATAAATTCACGCACAAAAAAGTATTCTTAAATTTCCTTTTATTAAATGCTAAGCAAAATGATGAGAAAGCAGAAAAGCGTAAAGCTGAAACCAGAAAGCTAAGAATAGGAAAGGCCCTTTACAAACTGAATCACAGAAAAAAGAAAGGCTTGTTTCAAAGAAAGGGATATAGAAACAGGTAAGAGGAAAGTGAATAAAAAAACAAGCAAGTTTAAGTCTTTAATGTTAAAATATAAGTTTATACTAACAATAAACATCTTGTATTTGCGTTGTGTACAGCAATTGAGGTACAATAAAGAGTTGTTGAAGCACCTTAACAGTAGCTTAGTGTGAACCTTCTGAATTACCAACTCCTTTCATTTATGTTGAGACATAACACAACAAATACAAGAGTCATAGACCAAATGGGTTCACAACAATGACCATTGTTTGATCACTCTTATCAGCCATTCAACATTTCAACTTTTACTTCTTCTTTCATCTTCATTTACATTTACATGGGGGCTCGTTGCTCTAAATTCTCCTTCTGCTGGTTCCACTCACACCTCAAACCTTCTGTCCTTGAATCCTCTGACCAAGGTTTGTTGTTGTTTCTGTTTTTTAGCACACACCCTTTGTCTAGAATCTCATGCTTTGGTTAAAAATTGTTGTCTTCGTTGTAGAAAATGGTGACACGGGTGAAAGAAAATTGTGGCCTAGTTTTGGTGAGTTCAGTTTAGAGCAACTGAAGGCTGCCACAAATGGGTTCTCATCAGAAAACATTGTATCTGAGCATGGTGAGAAAGCTCCCAATGTTGTTTACAAAGGGAAACTTGACAATGGACAATGGATTGCCATCAAACGTTTCAACAAGCTTGCTTGGCCTGATTCTCGCCAATTCCTTGTTTGTAACTTGCACTTGAACTTTCTCTTTCACATCATTTTCTTTTTCTTACCATTCTTGGCCAAGGTTTTAAATTGCAGTTGCAGTTGTAGAAACCTCCAAAACATTATATTGCAAACATTTGCGAGCAAATGCAGCTGCAATTGTGATCATGATGCGGTTGTGGAGATCTTATAAACCTTGATACTATTGTAGCAATTGTTTCGCAGACTGCAATTTAAAGCTTTGAATTTCTTGCACTTGCTTTCTTGTTTTGAGTTTGACATAATGTGTAATGTGATTTTAGGAGGAAGCAAGACAAGTTGGGAGCCTTAGAAGTGAACGTTTGGCAAATTTGATTGGTTATTGCTATGAAGGAGAAGAGAGGCTGCTAGTGGCTGAATTTATGCCACATGAAACTCTGGCTAAGCATCTCTTTCATTGTGGGTTGTTTGTGTTTACTATTTTTGTGTTAAACTTTGTTGGGATTTAAATCTTTCATTAAATCATGGTCTTAGCCTATTATGGTTGATTTGGTGCAGGGGAGGCACAGCCCATGAAATGGGCAATGAGGTTAAGGGTGGCTTTCTACTTAGCTCAAGCTCTAGAATATTGCACCAGTAAAGGAAGGGGCTTGTATCATGATCTCAATGCTTACAGGATCTTGTTTGATCAGGTATAAGGGGTGATTAAAATAAGTGCTTCATGTTTTTCCCTTTCTAATCAAACCTTGTTTCTTGCTTTTTGTAAATTGGACTGGCTTGTGTTGTAACAACAGGATGCTAATCCTAGGTTGTCTTGCTTTGGACTCATGAAGAACAGCAGAGATGGCAAGAGTTACAGTACAAACTTGGCTTTCACCCCTCCTGAATACTTGAGAACTGGTAAAGTTTTGAGCATGTTTGTGTGTGTTGGTTGCATGAGTGCATGTCCTTCATCTTTGGCATTACTTCATAAGTTGTAGAATAAGAGAGATCTGAGGAATCTGCCACTGATTCAAACATAAAAATATATGCTCTTCTGCAAGAAATTTAAAATAAGAAAGCATTTGAAAAAATGGCTTTTATGACATAAATCCTTAAGGTTGGTTTTAAACAACTACGGGTAGAAAGTGTTTTTGGGAAAAGGGAAAAATATGCGGAATTATCTTTTTTATGCTTACATATATTAGTATGTGACTGGTGTTCTTAGGTACATTTGGGTTTATATGCAGGTAGAGTGACTCCAGAGAGTGTGGTTTACAGTTTTGGAACACTGTTGCTAGATCTCTTGAGTGGTAAACATATTCCCCCAAGCCATGTGAGTTTTTCTTTCCATTGTTAAGTTCATCAGAACGAACTAAAACTCCGTATAACGGTCTCATTTATAAAAGTATCATAAGCAAGAAACTTTGTTATACTGATAGTTGCGATTAATAAACCAGTTTATTGATCTTTTTACATTACAAGTCTTCAATGACCTTGGAACGGTTTGTAGCTTTTAAAGAACTCTTCCTTTGATCAAATATTAGATGTACTAATGTAATATTCGAGGAATTGCATTTCAACTACATTGCAATTTTGCAAAAATTCCCCAATTATGGTTGAAGAAATTCTGATTGTGAAACATGTTTGGGAACTTGTTAAGTCTATGCCATAGGACAGAACTGTGTTGGTGTATTTTCTGTGGGAAGAGCAAATGGACAAGTCTTCAAAGTTGGCTTATCTTGATTTTTAAGAACGAAAATTGATCATTTTTAGAAATTGATCTACTTGCGTTGAGGAATATTATATTTGGTATGCTGAAATTTGTGCACTTTTTACTGGTATAATATATGTAAAATTAACAGAAAGGATAGTTTTTTATACTCTTTTGCAATATTTTGTTATATTTGTCATCAATAGCAATTTCCATGCATAATTTCATATCTCTGTCACTTCATTTTTCTCTCAATCTCTCTTCATGTCACTTTATATCATCAATTATGGTTCATAAATACTCAATGTCAGTACTTTTAACACTTTTCACCTCTTTCTATTTTTTTTTTACTTGTCTCATCATATCATTTATTACATCTATTACTTTTTTCTTTCTAAATGTAGATACCTCCAACAATGTCTACAAAATATTTTCCTATATCACACTTTTCGCTTTTTTTCCTGTTTTCTGACTAGGTGTATATACCTAATGAGTGTATAATGCTCATTTTCTTTTTAGTCAGTGTTATTAATATATCTATTTCAAGTTGCAAATTAATATCTCTAAGTGTGCCAAGTCTTTAATGTTCATGGAGCCCATGTCATGTGTTGTGTAAATAAGACAAATTCATTGAGGTTCTGTAACAGATGTACCAAATTTAATGAAGCACAAAAATTTGATATTTCAGAACTTACTTCTCTTCGTTTTCAGGCACTTGATCTGATTCGTGGAAAAAACTTTTTGATGTTGATGGATTCAGCCTTAGAGGGTCACTTTTCAAAGGATGATGGAACTGAGCTGGTTCGTTTGGCTTCCCGATGTTTACAATATGAAGCTCGTGAGAGGCCAAATGCAAAGTCCCTTGTTGCATCTCTCATGTCACTTCAGAAAGAAATAGAGGTATATTCCATACCTTCAAATGTTTGCAAATATTTAATTTTATTTCATCGAGTTTAATAACATCGTGTGATTTATATAATTAACTTTACTTAATAAGATAAAATTTAGTTATTGTTTATATCACTAAAGTGAGTTAAAATTCATGTACGTGATGGCTATTTACCTGTATAGTGTGGTATTATGAAAATTAATGTTTACATATATTTAATTATAGAAATGTTACATAAGCAATGTAAGAAACGTTATACCCATCTTGGGAAGACAATAATTTCTCATTTGGATAGTATATGAGCAGGTCCCCTCCTATGTTCTAATGGGTCTCAAGCATGAAACTGCATCCTCAACAAAGCAATTGTCATTGACACCTTTGGGTGAAGCTTGTTTGAGACTAGATCTTACTGCAATACATGAAATATTAGAGAAGACTGGTTACAAGGATGATGAAGGAATTGCTAATGAGGTTTGCCACCATCTTCAAGTTACACAAGAGTTTCATCTAACTTGAATTGAATAAAAGAGAAGCTTGGTTTGCATACTTTTCCTTATATTTTCTGTTAACAACTCAGAAGTTGATCCTTTTAATGTTGAAATTGCAGCTTTCCTTTCAATTGTGGACCAGCCAAATGCAAGAGACCTTGAATTTGAAGAAGCATGGAGATACTGCTTTTAGAGCTAAGGACTTTGTCACTGCCATCGACTGCTACACGCAAGTAAGGGGATTTTAATTTAAGGACTATAGCTTAAATTGGATGCCATGCATAATGTTAATGTTGTGTCACGTTGCATATTGTAGTGTCTTAAGGCTTTTATTTGGAGTTTGGATAAAAAGGAGAGGTTTTGAAGGGTAAGAGAGATGTTAAATTAATTTTTTTTTATAAAAAATCAATTAAATGGCGGGTGCTTAAAAATTAAACGTCAGAGAGATTTTGGAGAGCTTTTAAAATTCCTCTACTACTCTATTTTCAATAATCTCATAAGTATAATCTATAAAAAAATCCTCACCTTCCTTTCCCTTTCCCTTGAATCAAATCCATATAAATTTTTTTTAATTTAACACAAAAGTTAAAATTTTTCAATTTTACTTAAAGTTTTAAATTAAGTTTAATCGTAAATAATCAAATAATTCTTACATTTTGGTTAATAAGTTTTCATTTTCTTATATTATTTTGGTTTCAGTTCATAGATGGAGGGACCATGGTGTCACCTACAGTGTATATAAGGCGTTGCTTATCCTATTTGATGAATGAGATGGCACAAGAAGCTCTTGGCGATGCTATGCAAGCCCAAGTGGTATCTCCTGAGTGGCCCACTGCTTTGTATCTACAAGCAGCTTGTCTTTTCAGCCTTGGAATGGAAAATGATGCACAAGAGACTCTCAAAGATGGGACTAAAATGGAAGCCAAAAGAACCAAAAATTGATAATTGTATAGATTCTTCTTTTTCAATCTTCAGCATTTTTTCATTTCTTTTAAAGTAGTTTTCTTAGGCTTTGCATCCAATTTCATCTATCGTGATTTTTTTTTTAAATTTATTTTTTGGGTTTCTGTAATGGATTACGAGACAAAATACAATGTTTGGTTTGAATTTTTATACGCGTGCAGTGCAGCCTCTTTTATTTTTCCTTTCACCTGCATGTCCTTCCAACCAAAAACAAATCCTGTCAAAAATTACCGTTAGTTTTAACTTTTTTAAAAAAGTGAATTTATATGATTGAGCCAAGATAGGTTACTTAAAAGTAACTTCTGTCATACTTAGAATGTTTAGTACTTTTATAAACATCAATTTAATTGTTAAACAACGTGATATTAATATGTTAAATATATATATATATATATATATATATATATATATATATATATATTAAGTTTTCAATATATCAAACATTAATAAATTTAAAATTTTATAATCAATTTTTACTTATATTTTAGAATAGTATATTTGACATTAAAATTAATTGGCCAAAATTTGATTTTTAATTATAACTACAAGCTCAAATATTTATCTAATAACAAATGGTTCAAATGCAATCTTGCAATAATATTTAACAAATCTGCCTTAATTTTAAAAATTATAAAAAATTGAAATCAACTTCAACTTCAACGATCTATATATGCATTTTGAAGTTATAGATATGTAGAATCCAATGCAACTGAAATCAGTTAAAAATGATATTTGTAAAAAAAGTTATGACTAAAAGAGTAGTTAAAGGTCAGAATTATCGAAAAATACGAAATTAAAACATTTATCTGTAATTGGCTCAATTTATTCCAATAAGTAGAAAATGATAAAAACTTTAAAAATAAAGCATATTAAAAATGTTTATAAACCAAAAATAAAACTATAAATATAAATTTAAAATATATCATATTAAAGACCGAGATCAAGAGAGAAAGAGAGTAAGAAAAATATAAAAAAAATATAGGAAAAGAAATATTTTGATATTTAAAAGTTTTAAATTACAGAAGAAATGGTTAGAGATTCAACTATTTAAGGAAACATATCTTAGAATAAATTTAGAATTTAAGTGTAAATTTTTTTAATTTTTTTAATATATTTTTAATGTATTTTTTAATTATAGTTTAAATTTTATTAAATAAAACATAATGTTATTAATACATAGTAGTTGAGTAATTTTTGTGAGTAATAGTTAATTCTGGACTAAAAATAATGTAATAATAAATAATAAAAATTTAATTACAATTTAAATTGTTATAATTATTAAAATAAAAATACTTTCAATTTATGTTAAAAAAACATATAATAATGTATATTTTGTAATTTTTATTTTAAAATGTTATCATTAATTTATTGTGTTAATTATAAATTTTTTATATATGAACAGAAGTACTTATATTATAATGTAATTTTGTTGCAAAATTAGTTAGGTCAATTTAGTAATAGATTAACTAGGTTTATTTTGGAATTAGTTAAGTTAATTTGTAATTAATGAATTAATTAGTAATTACTAACTTACATGTAGAAAATATTTTAATAAAATTTGAGAATTAATTTAAAATAATTAATTACAATATGGTTGAATATTTGTATTGAAAGTGTATATTCCCTAATAATTATTTATTGCATTTTAATGAATTATAATTTGAATAGTAATCATTATGAATTTGTTTTAAATTTATTAACTATGTTTATTGCTAAAAATGGGTTAGTGTTAATATTTTTATTAATTATATTATTATAATAAATTTTGATTTTATAAGAATTATATTATTTTATAAATTTTTTTTAGGAGTTATTTAATATAGATAGTGTATTTTAGTAATAATTTTTTATATTACTTATAATAAGTAATGAGATTATTACGCTCTCGTCACTTATCAATAATGTTTCTAAGAATAGAAATTATGAAAATTTTACGGTATGTTGGCTTTGATCGAATTTCTTAACTTTGTCAAATGTAAATAAACGATTTACTTATAAATGCACTTGTGGAATGTTGGAGGCCTGAAACATACATATTTGACTTAGTTTGTGAAGAATTCACATTGTATTAGAAGATGTTTATATGTCACTTTGACTTAATATCAATGGTGTAGCAATGATTGGTTTTACAAATCTCTTTACTGTAACAGTACAGGATATGTGGAAAAATTTAATAAAAGGCCAACCTGATTTAAACAATATTGAAGGATTAGAAATTAGATTAAAGTGACTATCACAACACCTTAGTTGGCTTCCTTTTAATTTTGACATTAAGTTACAGCAACATGCTCGTAGGTATATTCTTTGTTTGCTAGGACATGTTCGAATGCTAAATAAAAATAATTCAGTGGTACATGCAAAATACTTGCAGTTGTTAACAGATGTGAATGAAATTGACAATTATAGTTGGGGATCAGCATACTTGGCTTCTCTTTATAAAAGGTTGGATTGTGCTTTTAGACATGATGTTAAAGAAATTTGTAACTGCTTGATACTTCTGCATGTGTGGACATGGCATTGCCTCCTATGGCTAGGTCCAATCTCGGGAGAACCAATAATATTATCAATTGGTCTTAGATGGAGACACTGTGATATCTAATGAATACTCTATTTAAGAATCTTTAGAATACTAGATTAGCATTGGATCAAATGAGTATTAATGAGGTAAAGAGTTTTACTAATTCTTATTAACATGTTACATCATGATATCCAAATAAACCTTTCTTAATGGGGATTAACATTTATAAAATTTGTTTATTACAATTTTTGTGGACACCATATGTGGATGATGAGCAGTAACTCTAGATAAAGTGAGGCGTGACTAGCAAGTGTGGTCAAATGTTAGTCCTCTTATATGTTTTGAAGTTATAGAGTGACATGTAACTGTCCATGTCATGCATCAATTTAGATATGCTTAGCCTATTCCGCTTTAGCCCCATCAACTTGAAAAAGTTCATAACAGAGACCTACGTGAAGTAAGAGAACCAAAGGATTGGACACTCATACATCATGATTGGGTGACAATGTGGGAGCACAACATGAATGTATTTTAGAAGGAGTCCAATTTTAGAATTTCTATCCTTCTCTTGAATATTGGACATGGTACACATTGTATGCAATGAATTGGCTATGGTTATCCCAACAAATGGAAGACCTGACACCTCAACAAGAACTGTTGCCTATGGAATCGTCACTTTTTGAGCATAAAGACATTCCTATGGATGCACAACCTATCCAGCCACAAGAGATTTCATCAGCTTCTGTATAACTAAATCAAGAGTATTATTAGTCACCTGAAAGGAATGAGTGACAACCTCTTCAATGGGATGAATAATCACCATAACCACAACCACAATAAGGACGTATGTATGTAGGTAGGACAAATATTCGATGGGTCAAACAAGTAGGCAGGAACGAGGTCAAAGGTCAGTTGATTGTAGTAGTACCAATGGAATTTCTCATGGATTTATTTCAACATATGATTTTGTGGTAGATGCAGCTTCACCTTCCCCAAAGCAATTTGGCTCCAAACTTTGACTTAAATGAAGAAGAAACTATGGAAGATGTTTCTATACATGAGGAGGATGTGTATCAACCAGAATCAGTGTATGATGCTCTACCAATGCAATAGTCTATGCCGATTAGCTTGTGAAATTTCACGTTTCAGGAATACACAAATACTCAAGCATCAGAAAATGCATTGCCAATGATGATTTTTCCTAGTACGTTTCCTCCTAAAACTCGCCAATGGCAATTTTTCTTACTTGTTATCCCCCTAAACTCGCTAATGATGACATTTCTTTATGAAATTTTATTTTTTTGTGTGCTATAAAATCGCCATTGACTTTTTTTTTTAGAAAAACCATATTTAGAAAATTTTGTAAAAAAATTTCATATTTTAATAATTTCATTAAAAAAAACTATAATGTTTAAAAATAATTTATTCATTACACTCTCTATAACAGTTTTACTTTTTAGGCTTTTTTGCTAAAAAATATAATTAAAAAAATAAATTTCTAAACTAACATTAGTACCAAGTTAATTTTTTATTAGAGCATTTTTTGTCATTTCACACAATGTATTGCACATGCATGTGTGATACTTATGCATGTGCAAGACTTAATTCATTTTTTTCTTAAAGTATTGCCTCATGGAAAGTGATACTTGATTTGATCCTAAGACATGTCTAAACAAGTATTGCTAGAAAATAGGTGATATTATTTTTATAGAAAATAAAACATATATCACACCTGAAAAAATAATACCAAACATGTATGTCATGAAAAAGGAGATATACCTTTTTTAAAATTTGAAATGGACAAGTGGGGAGCATCTTTGACATGAATCATAATTTGAAGCAATATCTACCTTTAATGGAGTAATATTGGTTTCATCTTATAAGAGACAATATTGCCTCATATGCTAATATGTGGTGCAACACCAATGGTCACCATCCTTCCCCTTTCCCCTTCTTTTCTCTTTCTCTTTCTCCATTTTCATTGCCTCTAGAGAGCTTCATATCAATCTTCCCTCCTCCCTTTGTAATTTTCCTTCAGAGGTATTTTATTTTGTAATTTTAGTTTTTTAATTATATTCGTATTTTATGATTTCAGGTAGTGGTGAGAATTTTGCACTATATTGTATGTATTATTTGTCATTTTTAATTATATTATGCTATATGTTATTAAATGTTATCTTATGTCTTTATTATTTATGTTTCAGATTATATGAAAAAGAAATTTTATAATAAATTAAACAATATACAATATGAAAATATGAATTATCATTTAGAATTTAAATACGTATGACATTAAAGTATTCAAATTAAAAAATTATCAACAACACTAATATAATCAGACTATATTAACTTACTCTTTTACGTTGGGTTTGTCATGAACATGCAAATAATAAATTTAAATCAAGTATGACTAAATAAAAGAACTCTTATCAAAGATAATAATTATATGTAACTCAATTACACTTATTTGATGTTATTGTAAACAAACACTGATCATGTAATTAACATCATCCATAATTATGTTGTTGAGTAATTAGGTTTATATTGTGAAATCAATATAAAATTTAACATATTTAGCAGACAATTTAAGTCTTATATAAATCTTTCTTTTTAATGAGTTAAAAGTTATGTCACATTGTATTTTAATAAATTTTTATTTATTTTTAAAGCAACACACTCATTTCCTTTATAAATTATACCGTTACAACTGACGGTAATCACAAATCGATTAATCGTGCAAAACGCATATGTATTATCGTATTCGAACCCATCAAGAAGTTAGCCAAACGATTTATATCAATCATAGGGCCTTTTCTTCTTGCACCACCTTTCGTAAAATTAAATACTCAAAATAACTTCTAAAATTTAATTTAAAAAAATTAATATATTTCAAAATTTAATTTTCAAAAAATAAAAAAGTGACATGATTAAAAATTCAAAAATAATTAATATATTTCAAAATTTAATTTTAAAAAAGTAAAAAAGTGATGTGACTAAAAAGAATCTCGGTGCAATCATAAATCGGACATTTCTGAGTTTTTGGGACGGTATTTTTGTTTTTAGGTCAATAGGCGGTGTGGTGTGAATAAAAGAAGTGGGTCTGGTCAAACTATTTGCTTTGACTGCAATTGCATCGTGGGCTTGTTGGAAAATTTCAGTTAGACAATTGCTATTTGCACCATTTCTTTTTACTATTCGCATCACCCATTCTTTGGTAACTTTTAAAATTCAATTTCCAAAATTACATTTAATATATTTCAAAAAATTAAATTCGAAAGATCATTTATTAATTTTTTTAGAATTTAATTCTTGAAATATATAAAATCACCTCTAAAATGAAAATTTAAAAATAATTTATAAATATAAATAACTTGAATATAATTTTCAGAAGGTGTAAAATCAATTTCAAAGTTCAATTCCAAAATGGTTTGTAAATGAATCATGAAATTTATTTTCTAAAATATATTAAATTTACTTCCAAAATTAAAATCTAGAAGAACAAAAACAATAGATATAGCTAACAAAAATAAGTGTGCAAAAATTAATCTTCATCGGTTGTGCAAAACAACTAATCGGAGGAAAAAAGCCAGCGGGGGCAACAATATATTACGATATACATTTAATATTCGTCCATAAATCACATTTGATTTTGCGAAAATAGAAGAAAAAGGTCAAAAAGAGAAAAAAAAAAAAACTCAACATTATAGATTAGTCATCTAAGAAACAATCTCTATGGATTATAAATTATGATTTCTCCTTTCTATTTTTTTTTCTTCCTCTTAAATTATTTTTTATTTTTCTTTACCTATGGTTCAGAAATTACGATGAGGGCATGTTGAAGTGAAAAAGCCAGGATATGACAAATGCAAAAACTATACAAGCAAGCAGAAAATTGAGGAAGCGATGGCCCTGCCAAAATCTTCGAGTATCTGGAGATTGGGTTTGTGTTGTGATTGTGGATGCTATGGCAATACCATTGTTGCTATCACTCAAACTCTGTGATGTATCCTCGTTTGCCCCATAAACGTTCAGTGCCACAGAATGACATATTTCACATGTCCTGAATTCAAACACAAATACAATCAAAACAATATTACAAATTTATAAAACTAAAGAGAAAGCTGTTCAAATAAATTGCTACAATTTGTACAGTTACATAAGTAGAAGAAAGCAGATATGATAAAAATAACTTATTTAAACAATTTACGTGGTGAAACTTATTAAAATATGTTTAAAAGAACAAATTTCATATCCAAATCTTTTATTTATTTTTATAAACATTACACAATTATTTTAATTTAAAAATAAAAAGAAATTATCATCTCCTCCCTTCTCTTCCCAAACCCAACTCTCAACATATCATGAGGAATTTTATTCAAATTGAATGAAAGTGTATTTTCAGTTGATATATTTGATCTACTATGATGTATAATGAAGCCATATTAGACAGCTTTTGATGCCTGTACGCCCAGGCCTCACTTGATTCATTCCTTCATCAAATCTACAATTGTCTTTGAGATTATGACAGAATCACATGATATTGATTGCTTTTTTCACCACCCAATTTTGTTAGTTGAACCACTTTTTTTTTCTTCTCCCAGAAATTAAATTCTCAAAGTAATTTTATAATTTTCAAAATTGAAATTCTGAAAGTGACAATAAAAAGGTGGTGTGAATAGCCAGAAAAAAAAAAGGTGGTACTAGCAATCCCCTCACATGATAAACCATGTAGCCATTAAAAAAAAAAGAATACGACAAACAGTCTCATGAATTTTCCAACAATACCAAAGCATTATATATATATATATATATATATATATATATATATATATATATGACCCTTCCTTAACAAATGGCCCCAAGCATGGAAAACAGATAATCCATCAATAAATATTTTCACTACCATGTATTTATTTAGAAAAGGAAAGAAAAATTATAGCACTTGGTTTAGAATTTATGGGTTGCAATTAAGAAATCAGGCATTAGCTAGCACAGTGGCATGAGTACAGGTTTTAACTGTTCTGCCATCTGCAAGAGACACTGCTGAACCTTTACAGTGTGGCAATATTTTATACATCAAAGTACTTTGACTAGGATCAGGAAATTTATTATTTTCTGATTCTCAAAACAATTACTTAAAGTTTGATGTCATCATACATCATAAATGAACAAATTAACAACAATCTTTAATTTTTTTTTTTTGTTAAGGACACATCATCAATATAAGCATCCACCAAGGAAAAAATGATGTATATAAATACAAGAACAGAATAGAGAAGGCATCAAAGCTCCACTTTGATTGTGACAAAGAGAATGAAAAGAGAGTAATATGAAAATTTCTTAATTTCAGAAAAGGGACAAAGCAACAAGGAATCCTACTTTGCTTACCCAAGTCAGCTAATCAGTGGGACTGGCTAATGCTTTATGCCTTTCTTTTTAAATCATCTTTAAATAATGTAATCTTCCATATCATTCCCCTCTCTTGAAGAAATAATGAAACCTGCTTCCTCATAGTTTTTGTTCCTTAACAGCGCTATATATTTAACCAAAGTACTTTCTCCACCACCTTCAAACTTTTATTCAACATTCAATTAAACCATCCACAACTTAATTATATTTCATAATTTTTCTACTTACAGTTTTTAATATCATACCCATCAAGCAAACATAAGATGCCAGTAATTGTAAAATTTTCTATATGACATGGCTAATTAAAATGTTCAAATCCTCAATGCAAAGAATCAAGAAGGGGGCATCTATTTTTTTCCCCAAAATCATGAAATTAAAATAATAATAATAATAAAATAATAATAATCAAGTTTCACAGTCCAAATACGAAAATATAGGCTTTAAAGAATAAACTGACCTGTTCCCCTTAATCTTGAACCAAGCCTCAGCACAATTCTTGTGAGCAGTACCTAAATCACCCTTGCAAGAACAACCCAATTCAATGGGAACTCCACAATCTTGACTATCGCTTTCCAAACCCAGGTGACAAATCCTACAATCCTTCTCCACTTTGGCCAAATGCACCTTAATTTCAGGAACCCTACTTTCAATTTCCACCTCCACAGAACAATCAGTAACAGACGAATCCCTCCTAAAATCACCAGCACCCTCATCCTCAGAATCAGAAACACAAGCAAAGCTATAATCATCATAAGTGTCACCATTTGTTGAATAGAAATGGGAATAGCAAGAACCATTCTCAGCATCAGAAAAGCACATGCTCATGTCACTGCCAGTCACAGAACGGTGGTGATGATGAATTCCTTGCTCCAAATCCACACAAGACATCTGAAGAGTTGACATTTTCCAAGAAACAAAGCCTCCTCAGAGGTTGAAACACAACATGAAACCTCAAAGTTTGTATCTTTTGGGTTTGTAGCTCTTCAACAAGCACCCCTTGTTCTAGAAGAAGAGTGCATAAATATAATAAAAAAGAAAAGTTGGAGGGTGTAAAGAATTGAGAATTGGATTAGGTGATGTTTGGTTCCAAACCCATTAATGCATCATTCCAAAAGTTTCAAGTTTTGGAACAGGTTGAGGAAAGTTCCATGCTTTCAAGGCTCAATGCTGGTTAGAGAGAGAGAGAGAGAGAGAGAGAGGTGTAAGGAAGGAAGTAAACAATGGTGTACAAGACAGGGACTCTTGGTGTGGCTGAAGACACGGACAGTGACACTGCAAACAAGAACAGAAAACGTGCAGGGAGAGTACAGCGAGAAACTTAGCAGATTGCATAGATAAAGAGGTTGGGAACAGTGAAAACAAAAAGAAGGGAAACATTAACATTAAACAAAGTAAGTGAAAGATTATCAAAATCTGTATTTTTTTGTGGTATCCCTCGCAATCTGTAACATATAATATTTTCTTAATTTAATTTAACTATACTGATTTTATATCGTTATTTAATTATAGATTGTGCTATATCAGTAATAATTATAAATTTAAAATTATATTTATAATAAATTTTAATTGATTGAGAATATAATTTTTTTAATAAGGGTACATTAAAATTATTTCTTTTACAAATTTATAACATAATCTTAATAATTACTTAAAAGCATAAAAATATTATGTAATTGAGTCTGCAGTTGTTACACACCGACCAAAATCAAATTTGTGTAAAATTATCAGAGTAATGTTAAAAGTCATAATTACTAATTGAAAACTTAACATATAAACTGTTAGAGAAGGCTTATTGTATTATTTTATTGCCGATTTTGGTCCTTTTCAAACAATTTTGGTAGAATGATCCCTTATTTTATTGCCTATATAACTGATACCAGTTATATTCATAATTTGTATTCTTTTTTAAGTTGATTAACCAAGAGTGTGGTTAAGCTTATTTTGATATCAAAAAATTCTGATCTAAGCATCAATATAATCTCAATAATTATATCTTACTGCGTCAAATGATTGAAAGAATTTTTTATAAGAGTTTAAATTTTTCTCAAAATTTTTTAAACTTAATACTTTGAGAATTTGGATGGTTGAATGTGTAATAATTTAAGGATCATTTTGATCTTTGTAATATTTAATGGAAACAGAATATGTATCTACTAAGATAAATTCATAAAATTGTCTGATTTTATTTAAAGCATAAGTTCTGAAATGAAAACTAGAAGCAAAAGCTTTAGAAATAGCTTTGTAAAGATTTTTGTCTAAAAATTTAGGCTCTATTTATAATACTCAGAAAAATAGTCTTTAGCAATTTTGGATTGAGAATCTTTCTTTGTAGAAGATTCAGCTTCATCTTAATTTTGAAGGAGAAGAAGGAAATCTTTAAAATTGTCTTTTAACTTCTCTATTGAATCACATCCTGATAATAAGGCTGCAATTCTTGATTTCTGATTTAGAAATTGGAATGTTGCTGGATCAGCAAGTTTTAACAATTTGGGATTAGCTCCAAAAAACTCATCGACTTTTGAAGGTCCAGCATGGTCTGCCTTAAATTGATTCCACCATTTCACGAAGGAATACCTGTGAAGAATAGGGAGAACTTCTTTTTTTTATTTTGCTATATCTGTATTGCCATGAGAATATCCATGCTAGAGCAAAGACAGAGAAATATTTAAGATCCACAGGGATTCTTGATTCCTATGAATATCTACTCTTGAATTGAGTATATCATTCTTTTACTAGAGAAGGAAAAATCTCTTCTATTGGTCCAAAGAAGTCCCACAATTGTAAGAACCAATTTGAAAAATCATAATTTGTATTCTTTTTGAAGTAGATTAACCAAGATTGTCGATTAAGCTTATTTTGATACCAAAAAATTCTGGTCCAAGCGTCAATATAATCTCAATAATTATATCCTACTGCATCAAAGAGTTGGAAGAATTTTTTGTAAGAGTTTAAATTGTTCCCAAAAGTTTTTGAACTTAATACTTTGAGAATTTGGATGGTTGAATATGTAATGATTGAAGGATCATTTTGATCTTTGTAATATTTAATGGAAACAAAATCTGAATCCACTAAGATAAATTCATAAAATTGTCTAGTTTTATTTAAAGCATAAGGTCTGAAATGAAAACCAAAAGGAAAAGCTTTAGAAATAGCTTTGTAAGGATTTTTGTCTCAAAATTCAAGCTCCATTTATAATACTGAGGAAAATTTTTCCTTGGCAATATAATGTGAGAAATTTTGAGATTTTTTAGAGGTTTGAATCTATTTATCCTTTTGGAGAGAAATAGCTTTACTAGCCTCTGTAGGAAGGTTAATTGTTTTGGTTAAGGATTGGACAATGGTATTTAGCTTATTAAGTCTAACTCCATTTCGTCTTCAGAGGCAATATCTGCACAAAATTTTTTAGGTAGACTACTCAGACTTCTTTGTTAGATAGCTAAAAGTGTACTAATAAGTAAAGTATAATCTACTTTTGTTTGTTTGGATATTTTTGATTGGGAAGAATTGACCTTATTGGTTGATTCATTTTTAGGAATTCCAGATTGTTGGGTAGATGACTCAATAATTTAGATAGCTTTCTGGGTTGATGACTTAATCGGAGTGGATGATCCCGAAGAATCTGATTGAGAGTTTGCAGAAGTAGACTTTAAATTGAATCAGGTTATTCTTAAATTTAATATGTAATACACCAAGTCAAATATTCTAAGTTAACCCATTTAAATAGTTTTAAAATTACCAGTTTCCAATTATTTAATGCATCACAAAAGTTTTATAATGTGTCAATCCTGTCATAAGAATGACAATGAGTATAATATTCAATGGGTATTTAAAAAAAAAAAAAACTACAAAGGATAAGGTAATTATTCGCTTAATCACACGAGTATAGATATATAAGGCAAAACAAGCTATCCAACCAGTGACGGGTTAGTCAAGCTAAAAATGCTTAAATTTAAATTGTTCTTATAAAAATAATGCTCAAAACATAATTATATAGGATTTTGTGGACTTAACTAGCAGTAAACTTGATTACATTGAGTTAAAAAGACTCAAATTTAAATTAAACTCAAAATTTAAAGGGTAAGCCCTACATTTTGTTAAGCAAGAAATTAGCCTTACTTATTTTGGTAGCTCTACAAGTATGGGTAAATATTTGTAAAATTATAAAGGTATGCAGTAGTAGTAATAACAATAATTATTATAATTATAATATAATATATGATATATTATGTTATATTTAATTTTTTTTATCAATATAATAATTCATAGTATATATTATATAGTATTATATTCAAATACTTTTTCATCAAATTTTTTCTTTTATGGTAAGCTTAAATTTCTATTCCTTATCATGTTTAAGGTATGAATTTTATGAGGTTGTTGTTATTTTGAATTTATTTTTTAAGTAATTCTTTTTACAATAATAAGTTAATCATTATATTCATCTATTAATTTTTATGAGCAGAAGTACTATTACTCTTTTCACTAGTTAAAGATGAAAAATTCAAATAAAGTAGCTCTTCAAAAAGAATATGAAAGTAGTAATTCTTTTAGTATCTATATTGTTACTCTAACACTCTCATTTTCTCTTTGTTATTTATTTTTTATTATATTTGATTTTAAATTATGAGAGTTTGAATTTTAGTAGCTTTAGAGAGTCTCGATCAAATGAAATATGTCTCGCTTAAGCAAGATTAAGCTTTTTGAACTAGGTGTTCTAGAGCATTCTAGCTCAGGTAAGATGAGTCTTGCCTAGGTGAGAAGAGATAATATTGCCTCAACTGTCCTTTCGCCTAAGTGAGATATGCCTCGCTCAAGCGAGAAGTCATAAGAAAAATGGGACGCTATCTGGACCCATTCTCACTTAGGTGATTAGGTGTCTCACTTTTGTGAAAATATCAGAAAAATGGATAAAAACCTTTGTCTAATATTTTTGCCCAAGCAAAAGAGGTCTCACCTAGGCGAGAGTAGACCTCAGTCAAGCAAGAGTCTGCTAGCTCAAGTGAAAATGCGCGAGTTTAGAGAGGTATTTAAAGAACTTTTATTCTAAAAACTTACATTAGAAGTCAAACAACCTTTGCTCTCATTTCTCTCTGTTCTCTCACCTTTCTTTCTTAGAGCAACCTTCCTTAAACCTCAACTCTCTCTTGAATCTATACTTAAACCTTTGTTCCGATCAACTCCAAGTAAGTTGCTCGGAGCTTAACCATTCAATCCCTTTTCTATTTTCTCTATTTTCTTTCTTCTCAACAGTGCTCCACTTTGAAATATATAGGGAAAGCTTAGTCACTTGGACGATATCTTCCTTATATTTTTTTAAAAATCTTTTAATCGAGGTAAGAAGAGTTTTGTCCCATCATTAGAACATGGTAAATATTTTGTATTCATGAGAATACAGAGAGAATTTCCTGCAAAGAGGTTGTGCATGTTTACTTTCGTTACTCATAGTAAACACGCGCATTCATTTCACTCTAGCGAAGCTGCATGTAATCAATTTTACTAGTGAAATTGAACACTACAAAGAAGAGAAGCTACAATGGGATGGGCGTAAACACTATCAACAACTAAAGTGATCACTCTAGGAAGCGTTATTTTTACTATAAATAGGAGTTTTACTTTTAGGATAGAGATCTTTTTGACATTTCTTATATTTTTCATTTTAGATACATTTGCAGAGGCTTAGGTTAGACCTTGGGTGGCTACCAAGGGTTCCAAATTAGGGTTAATTCTTCATCTTACTCTTTCTTTCATTTCTACTTTAATTTTCTGGAGTTTTATTGGATTTTATCTCTTGTAATGATGAACCTCATTCTCATGGAGGGCTAAATTTTGTTATTAATCCCTAGTAAGTTTGAGGTTCTCGAAATCCTAGGTTTAATGCCAATACAAATTCCTTTTTATAAATTTCATCTTCCTTAATCTCTTGAAAACTGGTTAAAGATAAAATGGGGGTTGATGCTTAATTAATCTTAATTTCATTTTTAACAAGGGTTCAAAGCTCAGTTTGCTTAATTCTGGGTTTGGTTCTAAGTTTTCTTAATTATAAGAACTAGGGATTTTAGCTCATGTAATTTGCTTAATCTTGCATGAGAAATTAGGGTTGATTGACACTTATTCTAATTGACCTAGTTCTAGAAAAGGATAATGTATTTGATTCTTAATAAGATTCATGATGGAACCAATATGGATGAACTAGGGGTTAATATATTTTGTTAATTGAATTTTTTAACTTAATTTCTTGCTTGAATGCCTTTAAATCTGAAAACAACAAACCCCCTATTTATTTTCTGAATTTAGTGCTCATAACATGTTTGATGTATAATCTCATACCCAATATTCACAAGAGGACGACCTAAGTTAGTTAGCCTAACACTACATTAATTCTATTAAACTTTGATAAAGGTAGCAACAAGTCTCGCCATCAGTGTTTTACTTTAGGCATAATTTATTTGACTGAATGATGAGAATGAGATGAAAGAAAGAGTATTATAAGTAAAAAGTGATAAAGGAATTAGTGTGAATGGTTATAGAGATATATTGGGTAATAAAATATGGAGCCGATTATAGAAATTTAGGAGAAATGTAGGATGGTGAATGACATTCACCTATGTGTACACAATCTATTTGAGAGTGAATGCATAACATGACTTTATGTAACACCCTCTTTTTCATTTTTGATTAATTATGAATTATTTAATATTATGTAGGGTTAGAATATGCTTAGGAATGATTTATGAGTATTTTGGAAGAAGTTTAGTGCAAGGGATCTCACTCACGCAAGATAGGTCTTGCTCAAACAAGACTGAGCGTCCAAAATCACAAGATTTCAAGGCATTCTCCTTCAAGCGAGATGAGTCTCGTTCAAGCGAGAATGAGATAAACTCAGCTCAAATGTCATCTCACCCAGACAAGAGTGATCTCACTTAGGTGAGCTGAGATCTCGCTCGGGCGAGATGAGTCGCTCAGGCGAGGACTTATAGGAAAAATGTCCAACTCTTTAGATGTCATCTCACTTAGGTGAGATTGCGCTCACTCAAACGAGAATATCATAAAGTAGTTGAGAGATTATTGTATGTATATCTCGCCTAGACAATTATGTAAAATTAAGTCTTGATATATTTTTTGTAGTGATTTGTAAATATTAAACCTTTGTACATCAATGAAATCCAATGTATGCATATTTTATACTACTTAAGTGAAATTTTTTATAGCAAATCATAATGTAATAATAAATATTCATCTTTTATTGTTTTGAATACTTTTGTAATTGAGCCATGAAAAAGGAAGTTTTAGTTCTTATAACATTTTTATACTATATGTATAAGGAATTCATTTTATTTTCAATATCTTGCCATAAAATTTATCTTTTTACCTAAAATTGAATAAGAAATTAATTATTTAACAGTTACTACAAAAGTAAAAAAGTATCTAGTTTTACATGTTAAGATATTCCCTTAATGCTTAAATAATGTCAATTTTGGTTCTACAAGTAATGGTAATGGTTTCAAAGTGATTGAAGACGGAAAGAAAAGAAAAATATTAAGAGTGTGTTTGTTTGTGTTAGTGGCAAAGTCTACTCATCGAAAAGTAATAAAGGAGTTATAAATTATGTTCTCAAAATATCATCGTACAGAAATTGTTTCCAATTACTAAGAGTTTCTTAATTCAATTTTTTGAACTTAAAGGATGCGAAAATAAAAACAAGGATTAAAATTAAATCAATTATCAATGAACTTAAGAGTAAATAATGTAACACACTTCTTGGTTGAACTTATACAAGCGAAATTTATGGCATATGGATTTACTTATTTAATCATTTATACTATTTTTCTGTTTAACTCTAAATCTAATTTCTTTGTGATTACCAATCATTCATACAAATACTATTAATACTCAATGGTCATGTAATATTAACATCCATAATGGTCATGTAATATATAATTTAAGAAAGCATAAAATACTTATGAACTTGTTAATTTAATAACAATTGGAAGAGAAAAATTAATTTAAAAACCCTAAAATCTCTTCTTAATTGGGCTTGCCACAGGTGAGTATGGTTGTGCATGTGTATCACTAGAGCTGACAAAACGGGCAGCCCGGCCTGGCCCGATACGGGTAGCAGGCTCAAACGGGTCGAACTTAATTAGCCCAAGGTAAAAATGGGCTTATATTTTTACTGTCCAAGCCTTACCCTATGCGGGCTACGGTCTTCTGCGAGTTGGCTCAACAACTCAAATAATTTCTTTTTCTTTTTCTTATTTTTGTAACATGTCATTTTTTTTTACTGTTTTTATAACAACAAATCATTGTTTTTATTGTTATTTTTATTATTTGTAACATACCATATTAAGCTATTTTTGCAAGAACTTAATAGACCACTCATTTTTTATGTCCAATTTTTGTATTATACTATTTATTTTTATTTTTTTTTTAAGTTGTAAAAGGCCATTGGTTTCTTTTTTTTATTATTTTTGTAGCGGTGCAAAAGTATATAATTTATACTTGTAATTTTAGGATTTTGAAACTAAAATATATTCCTTTTCAAACTCCTTAAAATTCAGGGTTTAATCTCAATATATATATATATATATATATATATATATATATATATATATATATATATATATATATATATACGGGCTGCTCGAACCTGCATAGGCCAACCTGATTAAAGCCCTATCAGGTACCGGGCTTATTCGAACCTGGCCAAAATAGTCCAAGGTAATTTCGTGTTTTAATTTTTAGAGCTTAAACCTGCCCATTTAACAGGTTTTTTTGGGCCCAATCCATCGGACCATCCCATTTTGCCGACTCTATGTATCACAATACCCTCGTGCTTGCTATTAGAATTTGGGCATATTGACTAGTGCAAAATTATGTTTTTCAACCAATTTAGACCCAAAACACCCAAAAATCCAACTATGGCCATTTTATGCTAAACTGTATAGTTAATATTTAAATCAGCGTAAAATTCAATTAAGATAATGGCCATACATAAATGAATAAGCTATAAAAGTATGTCAGGATACAGACTTATCAGTTTGCATTTTAAAAAAGAGAAATCTCTTTTTAAAATGCAAAGAAACATGCTCTAAGTCATTGATTTCACTTCAAGAGAAAAATAATAAAGAAAAGATAGGTTACAATTTTATTGGAAAGAACAAAAATAGAAAAAACAAAAGGGTCATAATTTTTTTAAACAACTTCCATTTTATCCACAAAGATCTGTTAGAAAATATTATAATTAAATTTTAAAATAATTGATTAATTATTATATATTAATTTTATTATTCTAATTTAATTGTTATTATTACTGATATTTACAAGTGTGTGGGCAGTAGGGCTATGCAAAAAATCTAGTTTTATAAATATAATCCATAACCAATATTAAATTGGTTTAAAAAATCTAAATCTATATTAAACTATTTTTTTTATTAACTATATTTGTGTAACCAGTTTAATATCTAAATTCACTTTCTAAAATTAGATTTTTTTTATTTATCCAATATGAAAGTACTATCTTCTATATTAATTTTATTATTATTTATATTATTAATTTTTATTTTTACAAGTTTAAATTTAAACTTTTATCATGAACAAAAAATAATAATAAATATTTTATAAACTTCTATAAAATATAATATAATTAATAAATATTGCTAAAATATTTTTGAAATACATTAATTTAATAGAACATTAAAGATAACAAATTTGTTTTACCTTAAAAACAAAATTTATATATTTAAATCTAAACACAAAATTTAAATCTATGAATGGATGTCCATTCGTTTTTTCACTTTTAAGCCTCCAACAAAATTAATATTTTAAAAAAATTAAATAGACATTTGGTAGTTCCGTTGGAAATTTGGACTAAGTCTATCCCTACACTATTCGTTTCCAAACAAATGTGTAAACATATCAAATTTTTAACTATGTATAGTAAAAAATACTTTCATTTATTTAAAATTATTTAAATCATAATAAATTAAATTTAAAATTAATTCAACGTAAAACTAAATTTAAAACTAGTTTCAATAAAAATTAAATTTTAAATTAATTTTAAATTAAATTTAAATTTTAAAATTACTTTTAAATTGATTAAAAATAAAATAAAACATTTTAAAATTCAATGCATATGGTTAGTTTGTGTGATAAATAAATGATAAAAAGTAGAATATATATAAATATTTATTAGTTTAATAAAATATAAAATATATATTATTAATAAATTAAAATATATGTAAATATTCTTTTGACATATATTGTTAATTCCTTTATAGATGTAATGGGTTAGATTATCTTTGTACTCATATTTTATCTTTAATAAAATGTTAATACTTAACAATATATATATATATATGTGTGTGTGTTAATACTTAACAATATATATATATATATATATATATATATATATATATTATAAAATTTAAATATTTTTTAATATAAGAACTTAATAATGATATAAAAAATATTTATTGTATATTTTTATTAGATTTAAAACCAGTTTTAAATCAAATCAAAATTTTAAAACCAAATTTAAACTAATTTTTAAAAAAATTATAATATATTGGTTTATAATCCAATCCATATATGAATTTTAAATAGATCTAGATTGGTTTTTAGAAGAATCCAATTCATGCTCACCCTTAGTGGGCAGTTACATAACGATCATGTAAGCAGTTATTTATATATTTTGGAAAATAATATACATGATATAACTAATATTTTCTTTGATTATTACTTATTTTTCTAGGTTACAAGTTGATATCTTTTTAGTTCTTGAGAGTCTTGGTCTTTAGTCAAGAAGAGTCTATTGTATCTTGGAGAAGATTTTTTACTACACCAAAATAATCCTTGAACACAATATTCTACATGCCTCAGACTAATTTGTTTCTAAACTATTTTGAGTCAATTTTTACAACAATCAAGGATTATGCCTGAATCAACAAACAATGACAAATTTATCAACAATGCTGCAAATAACAATAAAATTGACGGACTCAACGTGAATCCACATACATCAATTGTCCCTGCAGCCAAGTATGCAAAACCTTTCCTAGACATGTCAAAGATAGAGATGTTCCAAGAGAAAAACTTCAAACGATGGAACAAGCGTGTGTATTCTGTTTTTGATTTGCACCGTGTAGCTTATGCTCTCATGCAACTGAAACAAGAATAAACTATCGTCTCTAACCAAACTTATCATTATTACCAAAGTTTTGTTACATAGAAATTTTAGTTGATATTATTACGTGAGTTTTGGGATAAGAATGTAGAAAAATTTCTGTCTATAATTAGATAATTACGACCTTTAATCCTTTTCAAATCATCAAATGATTTGAGAAATCTATCCATTTTACAAACTTGAAATTTTAGAATCCTTTCGTGGTTGCTAACAAAACAAGACTCCTTTAATTGAGTACTATATATTTACCACTATTTATTAAGTCTCTCCTTTTTTCCCTCCTTCTTTTCCTTTCTATTTCATTTCTATAGTTGCTCAAATAAAATAAAAAATAAAATACATTGTAAATAAGAACAAAATCATTTTAATCATAATCTGATTTTTTTAGAATTATTTAAAATATGTAATAAAAAGTCAAAATGTTAATATTTTATATTCAAACACAATAAAAATAAATAAAAATAATTTTCATCATTTCTTTTTGACATTATTGAAAATTTGGATGTTAAAAAATTTATCAATATTTTATGTTTAAATAAAATAAAAATAAATAAATTGAAAAGCATGAAAATATTTTTTTTCGATTAGATCAAAATTAAAAAAAAAACATTTTAGATAATGTAACACCTAAATTTATTAATTTGAAGACGAAAAAAAAGATTTGATGATGTAATAAAAATAAAGTTCTTAAGTATCTCTAATAAAGAAATTAGAAAAATCTAAATCCAACGAGGCATGCATAATAAGACGCACATATAATGGGCATACATAACAAGGTAATATTAGTTTTTAATAATTTTATAAGAAAAAAATTAAATATGATGCAATATATTAATCAGCTACCTCTATATATTAAGCACAAGTCATCATTTTAAAATTATAGTGATTTTAGAAATTATATTAATCAAGAGTGATTTTAAGATTTTTATTATTATTATAGTATAAGTATTTAATTTTATTTAATTTTATTTTTTTTTCTTTGTTTATTTAATATAATATATAATAAAATATTCACAATTAATGATAAAAATATTTAGTGCTTTTAAAATTTATACTATACTAAATGTTAAAATAATCACAAATACATCTTTTTTTATTTAAAAATTATTTTAATTTATTAATATTTATACTATGCATAAAAAACTTATTAGCGTGCGTAAATTCTAATTTTAGTGCTAAATTTACGAGTATCAATTATTTTAATGTTAAAATTTTATAATATTTATATAGTAATATCTAATTTTATATAATGTTATTTATTTAATATTTTTACATAAAATAATAGAATGAATAAATAAATAACCAAAATAAGTAATATCTTTTTAAATAGGAACCAAGGTAAGAAGAATTTTAGAATGTTAAGAATAAAAGTAATTAATACTTAAAATTTTAAAAATTAGAATGAAGGTTTTCTTATGAACAAATTTGCAAATAAAAACACATCTAATCCTATTTTATTCTTTTAAAAGTTATTCAATTGGTTGATCTTGGACAACTACTGCATTGTTCTAGTGTGGAGGTTATTATGATTTTTGTTATTGAAAGCATTTCTTAATTAACTGACATAGGTGTGTCCTGATTAGATGAGATATTACGAAAGAAGTGACATAAAATACTAAAAACTAGTTTGATGAATTATAGGATAGAAAATGGCATGACAAAAGCGATAAATAAAAAGACAAAAATTATATAAGAAGAGAGGAGAGAACAGATTTAACGAGTGTAACTCTACCGGCAAATTATGTAAACCTGCTTTTCTAAGAGGAAAGCTTTCCATGAAATTTATCCACAATCAGTTTCCAAGTAGAAGATAGCTTAGGATTAACCCGACTGGTATTCCAAGAAAGGGGAAAGGTACACTATACAATTCAAGAATCTAGCCATATCCTCAATTACCTCTTCACTCACATTGATGCTTATAAGACTACTCTTATGAAAATTAACTTTTAATCCCGACACTAACTCAAAACACCTAAGTATACACTTAATAGTATTTACATTCTCTCATGTAGGCTCACCAAAGATGAGAGTATCATCCACAGATTGCAAATGAGAGACATTGATCATATCCCTACCACATCAATTCTTTTAAGGAAGCCTTTGAATGAAGCACTTTTCATTAGAGCACCAAATCCCTCGACCATAAGAATAAAAAGAATGGATGCAAGTGGGTCTCCTTGATGCAACCCTTTACCCATTGGGAATTCAAGGGATGGACTACCATTAACCAAAATCGAGACCTTAGAAGAATGGAGGCACCCTCTTATCCAACTTCTCCACTTTTCATAAAACCCAAATCTACCTAACATGTAATCTAAAAAACCCCAATTGACTGAGTCATATGCCTTTTCGAAATCTACTTTAAATACAAGGCAAGGATTTCTTTCGTTTTTGACAAAATCAATCGTTTCATTGGCTACCACCACTCCATCTAGCATATTCCTCCCACCCACAAAAGTCGATTGATTATCAGACACTAATTTAGCAATTACATCTTCTAGCCTAATGGATAGGCATTTTGCAATGCATTTATACATACACCCAATGAGAGAAACATGCCAAAATTCATTGAGATGTTGAGGGCAGCTGACCTTAGGGATAACGGTTAAAAAAAATGAATTACACCCTAATAGTAGCTTACCATTTTGGTGAAATTCTGACATGAATCTAATAATGTCTGGCCTAAGGTGTTAAATTTTTTTTTAATGAAGTTAAGATTATACCCATCCGGCCCCAGGCTCTTATTTCCCTCACAACTCCAAATTTCATCTCTAATTTCCTTCAGTGAGAAAGGCTTTACCAATTCCTCCTTTTCAAAAGAACTTAATGTTGGAAAGTCAGTCCCATCCAGTATTGATCTATGTCACCCTTCATTCTTGAAATTTTGTTCAAAAAACTCCTTGACCCATTCTTTAACCCTACAAGGTTCATCACACCAAACTCCATTAACTTTAATTCCACCAATATCGTTTTGTGCCCTTCTCACCCTAATAGAGATGTGGAAGAACCTTGAATTTACATCTCCTTCTTTCAACCATTTGGTTCTGGCTTTTCGTTAAAGGATAGACTCCTTTTTTCTTTCCAACTCCCAAAATTTCACAATTAATTCCCTTCTATCCATCACTTGCTCTTCGAACAAGGCATGAACTTCCCTCTCTTTCTCTAACCTATTTATATTTGAGGCTACCCTTTCAATTTGAGTGTCAACATTTTCAAAGTTAGAAATATCCCACTCTCTAATTTGCCTCTTCAAAATTTTTAACTTCTCCTTGAACCTATACGCACCCCACCCAACAATATTTGTATTTGTCCAAGTTTCTATCACTAGCTTTTGGAAAGAAGGGTCATTTAACCAACAATTTAAGGTCCAAAAGGGTTTTGGACCTCAATTAATATCCACACTCTTCACCATGATAGGTCTATGGTCTGAAACATCCCTAGAAAGAACAAATTGTTTGATATTCGGCCATTCCTCCAACCACTCATTGGAAAAGAAGAACCTATCAAGTCTACTCATAGCTAACCCATTTGCCCCAAACCAAGTAAATTTTCCTCCAATAAGAGGAGGTTCAATCACTTGTAACTCCTCAAAGAGTTAGTTAAATAAGGATATTTCTTTATGCCCTCCCAATTAGACACACCTCTTCTCTCATCCCTTCTTCTCACCACATTAAAGTCCCCAACGAAGCACCATCTCCTATTCCCTAGCCTATTCCTTACGCCAACCAATGAGTCCCAAAGTTAGGTTTTACCTTGCAAGTCATAGGGGGAATAAATGTTAACAATCACACATAGAACGAGAGCGCTACCCCACCTTCCCTTTACTGCCAAATAACCTAGTCTAACAAAATACCTACACAATTTGAATTGATTAATTTTTCATAGACATGCTGAACCTCCGGAATTACTTATGGAAGGTGAAGCCACCCACCCAACATCATCATTGCCCCATAACAACTTACTAACTGGTTAATCAAAAATTACCATATTAGTTTCTTGGATACATATAAAATCTACAGCTTGTTCCCTAATAATCTTCTTAATAACTCTTTTCTTAATTCTACAGCATAGACCCCTAATATTATAAGACATGATTATTATATATCTTTGTTTAATCCCACCTGAACATTATCGTTCTTTGCTCTATTCTCCTCCTCTTTCTCAATGTCCAGTAGTTTTCTAATAATTTTCTCCTCATTTCCTACAAATGATACCCCTAATTCTTTCCTTTTCTCCCACAATTGTTTGACCCTATCTTCTTTACTTGAATTTCTAAAATTATAGCTAACCTTATTAATAAAATTATGAGAAGGTAAACTTACCTCTAGATGCACTATACCCTTGTTTAACTTACCCTTCTTGTTACACTTCTTCTTTTTCTTCTTCTTCCTACACTTCCTATTTCCTTGACCCTCTATAGCCTGCAGTGCCCAGTTCGGATACTTGTAATTGCTTTCATCCTTTATTCCTTCCCAGAAATTGTCCCAGCTTGATATTTCATCCCCATCAGATTATGCGTCCCAAGAACCCCTCTTATTCATCCTAAGATTTTCTTTTTCTTGTTGACAAGGTACGTTTTGTGGTGGTTCAATTTCACCCAATTGAGCAATGGGTGATTTGACGCCTACCCTCTGTTGTGGGCTGCAGTTCTGACTTCCCAAATTTATACCAAGTGGGCCTGACCCAAGGTTATAACAAGCTAAGACCTTGTTTGGGTCACTACCCATCATAGGTGTTCCTCCTTGACCATAGTTTACCACAGGATTTAAAGAAGTTTGTGGCCCACTATGTTGTGTCTCTAACAGTGTGTTAAGCATAATGCCCATAGGTCCCACGTAATCTCCTTTCAAAGCATCAATTGGCTATCTAGATACAGCAGCATTTAGGCTTTCCAATTTGGCGGACAAGACGTTTGAGGGACCCATATTTATTTTTCCCATATTCTTAGTAACTACACCCCCTACTTTTGTATTAATCCTACCAAATTTTGAATTTATACCATCATTACCTATTATCCCACCCTCCTCAAGATCTTCATTGGATGAAGACCTGAAGGACTCATCCCCAGAAATCTTTTTCTCTCAAACTCAAAAAGTGTTGAATTCCCATCAGTATATTGACCTTTACACATTTGGTACACTGAATCAACCTTGCAACAAGGTTGTTCCTCCATAACAAAGACATTAAAAGATTCACCATTGACCTTATATCTAATGGTTTCAGTAACAGGCCTTAACATTGAGACCCTTGCAAGAACCCTTTCCATAATCTAATATTTTTCTACACTTAGTAGACTCATCTACTTTAATAAAGTAGCCGAACATAGATGCAATAGACGCAAAAAAATCATTTGACCATAAATGCAAAGGAACCCTATAACAACATAACCAAACTCTTCTATGGCCCGTACAATCTGTGGGTTTCTATGCAGCCATAGAGAGAAACCACTTCCCTAATGCCTCCTCCTTTCTAGCAAATATCTACGACATGTTAACCCTATTTTTGGGAGACAATAGTGTCATATTATCTCCTATATAAGTAATTCCCATAGAATGGATACCTTCCTCAGCGAGACAATCTAATACATGATCAAATTTTGACAAGTCCCATAACGTTGCAACAAAGCAAGGCGTGAGCCATTCGTACTCATCGTTGTTCACATTTTTAAGTATGCCTTTGGCATCTTTTGGGATTTTCCTCACATTGGCCTGACCACTCCCATTTTGCCAGAATTTCCCATGACGCAATCTAGTATTCCCCAGTGGTATGATTTGATTCCTACTACTTTCAGGTCTCTTATGGACAACTTCCTTGCTAAACCTAGGGTTATTAATATGGATTTTTTTCCTTCAATGACCACCTAATATAATTTTTTCACTGTCCTACCGAGTCAAATACCCCTTCAAATCTAACAAACCCAAACCTTTTACCTAGTCTATCACGTTTCCCTGGGATGAATACCTCCTTTACCTTTCCTTATTTCTGGAATACCAACCACATTTCTAGAATTCCATGACTTTTTGGGAAGTTTCTAAAGAAGAAGGAGGTAACCGATGAGTTTGGATCGTTCTTTGGAAAGCTTTCTCCATATTTTGTTGGTTGATTCCTACTAGGCATAGTGTTATGACTCATTCGGTTGCCCACCTATGTATTTTTTTTTTAGTATACTAGCTTAGATTTGGGAAGGTGTGATATTTTCGGTTCTATTAGGTTGTTTTCTACCAAGCTCTCAAATTGGTACATTATTTATTTCATCTGGCATCCCCATGTTTTCAGTAGGTGCATGGTTATTATATGGATGTGAATAAGGTAGAGTAAGTGGTGTTACAGATAATCACATATTGAAAGGAGCCAAGTAATGAACATGATTATTCACCACTGGGTGGTACACAGGTGGGGAGGGAGATGGGTCAGGAAGAAGTGGCTGAAATGGCACCAGGACAAGAGGGGCAGGAAAGGCAGTAGGAGGGAAAGGGAGAAGGTTGAAGGAGAGGTGCAGGAGGGAGGTTAGGGAAAGGTGGGGGATGAGAGGATTTCATTGCCTAAACGAGTCAAAAGGTACCTAAAACCCTTTAGAGCAAGTGATTAGTCATGACACAGGATAAAATGGTCTAGAGCAATCAATAAGGTTTTAAATTGGTTTAATTATATTTGCTATAACTTATTATGGTTAATCTCAAAGCAATACATATCAAACTAATATTTATATTTATGAATTAAATTTTTATTTTAATTCCTTAGATAGAAAGCAGTAGGTATTTCAATCTCTAAAATTTTAAAAATATCATATTATTTCTTAACTTCTATCTTTGTCAAATATTTTAGTTTCTTAACTCAAACACCATCAATACACAATAACAGAATGTTAATATGTTATGTTAAATAATAAATGTGAAAATTAAACGGGCTAAATAATATTGTTTCAATAAAAGATATCAAACCTACTATTATTACCAATGCAAATGGTCAAAAAACAACGTTGTTTATGGTGGCCATCAAGAATGGCAACCAACTAGTAGGTTATATCGCAAAGTATTAGACAATGAAAAATTTTAAAAACACCTTTTTTTTTTCATAAAGAAGTTCATTAAGAGAAATATAGTTGACATAGTTGATTAGTGTTTAACTTCGTCTTAGTACTTGAGGTAAGTGATGGAGTATTTGAACTAGTATCTACTTTTAGAATACATACTTGGATTGTGGTGATTTTGATAAGGTTAGGCTTCCTTCCACCACAAATAATGTTGTTCTTTATCTCTCAGCATCAATAGTAATGGTGGATTTGTCACTTCCTATTAAAATAACGTTTGGTCAAATTAACTTTCACATTTATCACTTGAGGTAATATATTAATATTATATTATTATTTATTGACAATATCCTAGTTAAGGGTTTAAAATACTCTATAAAAATAAAAGTTAGATACTAATATGATATTTTTAAAATTTTAAAACTAAAATATCTTATGCTTGTTATTTTAAAAATAAAAATAAAAATATAGTTAATTTCATATATATATATATATATATATATATATATATATATATATCAAAAGTAAAATTCTAATAACTTTAGTTACTATTTTCTTAATCAACAAAGACATGTTTATTATTATATATTATAGGCATGGAAGATATGTAAAAGATCTGTTTATCGTGTATCTAAAAATCATTTAATAAAATAGAAATTGTATTTAAATGTTAAATATAATGTTAAAAAATTACGCTCCAGCTCAACTCGCGGGTATATATGTCGCAAATACTCAGATCTATAGAATAACACCCCCTCCACTTTTTAGAACGCCAGTATATATGCTTAAGTCCTTGTTTTCGAAGTAGAAAAATAATTAAATTATGTAAATTTTTTATCGACAATCATTTTCATAAAACTACCAAGCCTACAACTCTGAGCGCAGTCAATTATTGGTTCAAGAATCATTGTCGGCCACGCTCTTCCCAAACCATTCTAAAGATATAAACAAACAGAAAAAGAAGAAAAGATAGTGTTGTCAATACTCAATAACACCATGGAATCTCATTTAGTTTCCGTTTACCATCCGTCTTTGCTCTCTTGGACAACTTTTAGCAGTCAATTTTGGATATCCAAACGCACCTTTCTCTTTATCCAATCCCAAAATCCACTAACTTCGAGGAAAAGATACGGAACTAATCACCCAAATTGTTCACATATCATGAGAAATTGTTTTGAATCGCTTTCGCACATTGAAGGTGGAACCAAACTTTGGTCAAATTAACTGAAGAACCATGTTTCACATCCCCAATCTTTTTTCAAAAAATATGTCATCATTAAGGTTCAAGAGAACCATTGAACAAAGGGAGTTAGTAACTTAGTATTATGTGGTGGGGTTGCTTTCGATTAGGGAGTTGGTACGTACAATTGAATCTTCCAAATGCGTTATGGGCTTCTTGTGGCTTTGTCTCCAAAAGAGCAAGTCAATTTCCAAAGTTTTTAATTGGAAGCAGAAATAAAAATGACAGATAATTTAAGTACAATAATTTTAAAGAAAAAATGAAAGCTCAAAATCAAGTAGCCAGAAAAGCAAAAAATATATACAAAAACTAAATCTCAGTGTCACTTGAATTGCAACTGCATGCTACATGTCAAACGCTCTCTTGCACATTTTGGTCTACTATTACTATCCACTATATATAAGATATTTTCTCATGTCAATACATCAAATTTAATGATTTAATTATCATATTAATCTTTTTAAAAAGCTTCCTATTCATTGAGATTCTTGCCGGAATTAAAATCTCCTTTCAATGGATGGGAAGTGACAGTAGGTATTCCAAATGACAATGACAAAACCCTTGCCAATTTAAAATAAATCGCACCTTAACCAAACAATGTAACAGTTAAGTGTAGGGTCAACGTACCTAACACTGTTCTCCACTACCACCTAACTAATCGATCACAGTCCCTACTATTGCCTTGTTTTACTCAATTTATGAACAGGTAAAATTTAGTTCTTTGTAATACTAAGAATGGGCCCTTCATTTTCTAGGACATCTGTTTTGTTAATCAATTTAAATCGTAGGGTTTTCTCAGTTTTTATTTTTATCTAAACTATAAATTCTTATAATTTTTTTTTTCTAAAACCCCCTCTTATATTGGATTGTCCACAGTTAAATAAACCGTGGTTATAAGTTGCAGGTAAAAATAATTTCTTTTATTAATAGATAATTTTAAATTCTTTAAGCAAAAGCTTTCTTGCATACACTAAATTTGAACTTAAGTATGCATTACTTGTGAATATAAATTATATAAAAAGTTTAGATTTAAAAAAAAAAAGACAAATTTCAATAAACTGAATGTTATTTGAGGTAGCTTTTCATAAACTAATGTTTAAAAATGATGAACTCCGTGTTATTTTATTAATGAAACAAATCTACTAACTGAATGATTAAAATTTAAATAAGTAATAAACCCAGAATAGCAAAGACACTCATAAACTAATCACAGTAGAATAAGTAGTTAAACATTTCACCCATCACCTCACCCCATTTGAATTGGTAAAATGCACTTGGATAACGATTTCCTCCTAATAATTCCATCTATCGCTGTTTAGTCAAACTTATTAAAAGACCTCAAATCCATGGCGCTCGAGAATTTGGACTAAACAAAGTCTAATTGTTGGTTTATGCCAGTGATTTGTAAAATTTGCAGATTAAACGAATTAGGTCTGTGACTAGCTCTGTAAATTAATTAAAAAAATACTTTTTTTAAATATTGTCACTTTAAAATTTTGACGAACTATTTAACCTGTAAATTAATTAAAAAAGAAAGCTTCAAAACTGATAAATTTTTCATATATTATAAATTATAAATAAAATTATATATAATATCATTTTTTTCATATATTAAAAGAAAAGAAAATCACTTGAACAACATAAATGGTGTTTTGTGGGTGGGTGTGTATTATTAAGTTTTAATATTTAAATAATATAGATAAAGTGTATACATTTTTTGATATATCAATCTTTCCACCTTAATTTATAAATATAAAAAAATATGAATATTTATTTAACATCTTACTCATATTTTCTTACTAATTTATATTAATTAATATAATAAATGATAAAAATAATAAAAATTAGAATAATGTTTTTAAAAAATCCTGTATGAAATTTAAAAAATATTAAAATTGAACATAATAATATATTAATATTTTAAAATTTATATAACTATACATTAGAATAATCGATGAAATTCACAGCTTAACCGAAAATAGCTAAATAGAATAAAGAGAAAGCAAGACAACAACACAATACATATCCTTGTTTGCTCCATAATACTTAGGATTGAGGGTATATTTTTTATAAAACTATGGGCTAAGTTAGTTTAAAGTTAAAAGTGGCAACATGAAAGTTCAAAATTAAAAATTAATAGATTGAATTGAAATTATTTGGTAAAATTAATAGTTATATTAACTGATAAGTATAAAATGACAACTAAAAACATCATAACAAAATAAATTAAAATTTTAAATCTACAAATTATATTTTTTTAAACTAGAGATTTTAATTTATTTAAAATCATTTTATCATCTTTAAATTAGGATAATAAATCTTTAATTTCACTGTCATTTATAAATATTTTAATATGAAAATAAAATTTAATGACTTTATTACTTATCAAAATATTAACAACTTATTATATTATAAACTAATGAATGTTATGATATTAATTTATTTAGTATTATTTATAATATATTTTCTTTCCTTTCAATATAACAAAAGCAAATAAAGTAAGGTTTAAGAAATTTAATGAGCTGGTAAAGAATGAATTACATATAAGTACAACAATCATAAAATCAATTTCAGCCAGTAGCTGAACATTAAAAAAAATAATACTAGTATGAATAATGTTAAAGTAATTACCTATTTTAACTACTTTACCAATCAATATTAAGTCAAGATTAACTCCATTTTTTACTCAACACACACTACAAGAAATGTGATTTTTAGTGACTAGATTTTAGTAACGAATATAAAATTTATTAGTAATAATTAATTATTTGTGAAAAAAATTTTATATCATCACTAATATTATTATTAATAATAACTTAATTAAAAGTCATCACTAATAATAAAAATATATTAATTATAAATAATTTATTAATAATATATAATATTAAAAATTTATTTTTATTTTTTATTTTAAGTACATTATTAATATGTATATAAAATTAATACTTATGATTTTATTAATAAATCTTTAATTTAATTATATTTTGAATCTTTATATTTTTATGAGTGTTTAAATTTAATTTTTAAATTAATATTTAGTCTATTCAATTTTAAAAACTTTTAAATTAAGTTTTGTATCTTAAAATTTTATTTGATAATTAAAAAATTATATAAAAATATAACATTTTATTAATTGATTTATATAAACAAGTAAAGAAAAATTGTAAAATATATAATAAAAATCTTATTTTTAAAGTAAACTTAATTTAAACTTCTAAAAAATTAAAAATAAATAGTTAAATAAAGAGGTCCAAAATTACACTACAGTAAGGTAAAAGAAACTAAAAAAATAATTAATAAGTTTAAATTTGTTTAAAAATTTAAGCTTGATTTTTTCATTTAACAGGTTAAATAATCAACAGTGACATTAATAATGACAGATTATTTTTCACTAAAAGTTAATATACCTTTATTTATAATAAAATATGAAAATAAGGAATAATAGATTATAACAATAAAATATAATTTTTTAAAATTAATTTTGATTACAAATCAATCTATATACATTATATTATTGATATCAATTACTTTATTTTTTATTAATTTTATATTACAAACATTGTAAAAAAAATTGATTTTAGTGACTATATAGTCACAAATATTATATATATATATATATATATATATATATATATATTAATATGATAAAAAAAGAAATAATTTTTAAAAATATTAATATTTAAGAGTAATTTTTAAAAAAATGACTTAAAGGAGAATATTTTTATCTGTGCTATATGAGTTTTTTTTTCACATAATATATTATAATTTTTGAATAATACATATAAATAAAAAATTGTTATTGTTTATAATGTATGCAAGTCACATTTCTGGAACTATAGATATCCCGATAATATATTAAAGATAATAATAAAACATGCAAAAAATTCTAACAAATTGAAGAATATTAAATTGTCAAAAAAATTACATTCAAAATAGTTGATATCACGAAGTAAATTTAAAAACTAAAATACAAATTATATATAAAGCAAATAAATTATAATAAAAATGACAAACTTTTAATCTAAATTTTTAGTGCACAATCAGTGAAGACATATTTATTTTTTCACATAAATTAATCATCAGTATCATATTCTTCGATATTATTAGTTTTTTCATCTTCTACCAAATCTTCTGTTAAATCAATATTTTCATAATCACTTTCTTCTTCGTCATCAACAACTTCTGTAAGCATAACTGGCCATAGACTTCCACTATCGATAGAATGTGCTAAATCAATCATATTCAAAGATAATACTTGATCATTACCCAATACATTAGGTATAATAGGAATTGAACCAATCTCATCATTTTCCTGACACGCGTCATCTATAACCTCTGGCATATCATACAAGTCTTGAGGTTTTGTTTTCACAATAACTAGCCAAGTAGGATCTTTAGTGTCTTTAACATAATACACTTGGTGAGCTTGACTGGCTAAAACATATGGCTCTTTGGTCTTCAATTTGCGAATACTATTGATAAGAAAAAATTCATATTTATCTTCTTTGTATCCTTTTCCTTTAGAAGTTACGTCCCACTAATCACATTTAAATAAAACAACATTGTTTCCACCAAAATAACTCAATTCAACAATATCTGTTAAGACACCAAAATAATTTAAATTACCTGCAGTCTCATCGCTTGTAACCAAAATTTCACTATTTTGAGATTTTAACTGCATATCACGATCCTTTGTAGTAAACCTCCACCCATTTATAAGATAACCTTGTATATCGTAAAACACGTTTATCAGGTCCACAAGCCAAGTCAAATAATGATTCAGATATACTTCCTTCTCTGTTCTTTTTCAATAGTGTAATCTATTAAAAAAATTGTGATTTCTTATAGTGTCATTTTAATTCCCCAATTTTTAATAAAATGTCAAGATTTTTTTATACATTTTAAAGGATCTTCATAGCATATTAACCTCAAGTTTTTTTTTACAAGCATCTTAGGCTCCAATCATTTTATCAATTCGTAGAAAAAGAAACTTAAGTTATCAATTAAGATCCTAATTAGCTGCAATAATAATTAAAGTTTAAGATATCTAACAGATTTTAATATATAGCATACACACAAAAAGAATAAGTAATGAAAGAATTAAATGGTAAGCGAATTAAATGTAAAATTTTTGTTTTTAAATATTTATTCAAGATATTTATAATTATAGTACAAGCATTTTGAGAGACTTGAGACGTAGCAATAATTTATTCTAAAAAAAAAATACTAACAATATATTTTCTAAATATACTTTCTAACGTACTTTTTTCGTAATTTTTTTATTATTAATTAAAATATTAAAAACTACAAAATATAAAAAAAATTAAGAGTTAAAAGTAATAAAACTTACAAATTTTAATAAATTTTTAATTATTAATAAAAAATATATTAAGAATATATATTAAAGAGTGTTTTTCTAACATTTTTCTTATTTTTAACATTTATATAAATATATATATATATATATATATATATATAAAAGACAGAATCTTTTTACATTAGTGTATATTTCAAAATTCTTACACTTACATTTAATAAGTTATAATTTATTATTTTGTTAATCGTTAAATATAAGTTAAACAAAAGACTCAAATAAAGTGTGAGAGTTTTTAAAATTTATTAGTTTTTAGAATTAAATATAAGAATGCAACTGATCTGAAACTTAACATTGATCACCTGACTTCCAAATTTAGAATTTCATTGAAAAGTTTTATTTTACTCTCCTAAATCACAAAATTATCAAGGTTCAAAATTATTAGTTGTAGCTCAGAGTTGTACAAAATGAGAAAGATTATACCTATATGAGTTGTTCAATATATTAAAACGTAGCATACACACGTTAATCATTTAGTAGAATAAAGTGTAATTTTTTAAAATAAAAAAGAAGATAGTATAATTCAAATATTTATCTCTAAATATAATTTATCCTTTAATAATGACTACTTTTATTCAATTTTCTATACATTCGTATTCACAATTGGCCACAGATATAAAAACAAAGAAAAAATAGCTGTATATGATTTTTTTTAAGGAACAGTTTTATAGGAATAACAATAACTTTTCTCACTCTCTCACGTCCTCAGGAATGCAAACATAACTGGCAAACTGCACAGCTAACTATCATTGCCTTCATGTTCAATCAATATTTGGAATATCGACACATTATTGTGGGATTGGATATTTTTTTAAAACCATTTTTTCTCTCACAAATGAAATTCTTCTTCGTATAGTAATTTTCCTTTGAAGCGACAGGCCTATCTATTGTCTGCGCTTCAAATATAATGATAATCATATTAAAGACATTTGGTATCGTGATTTTTAACTCCATGCTCATAGGGCTTCAGCCCATGGCATATATGTTTGTTATGTAAATGCTACACTGTAATTTTTGCATCAACATAAAAAACATGAAATTTTCTCTTTACATTGTTTCAAACATACTTGGACTTAGAAGAATAGGACCTTCCTATTTCCTTCGCCAAATTGCTCGTGGAATATAAAAACATGCCTTGAATGATTTCTAAACATGTGCTTGCTGTGGAATATAAAACAAACAATATTTCAACTTCCATTCCTCTATTTCAAAACATTTCAAGTTTTCCTCTTTTACCACTTCTCAAAGGATAAATGTCACAAACTAACTTTCCTCAATTTGCTGTCCAGTAATCCTAATGCTTAATTTGTTGGGTGAAAACATACGATTTTAGGTAAAACTTATTTTCAACTCGTATATGTTCCGGTCCTATTACATTGAAAGCTCACACCAAAAGCCTATTTTGCAGTGTAGCAGTGAAATAGATCATTAATAAGCCTCACACAACAGAAAATAACAACTGAATTCTATTCACTGTAAATAGGGAAAAAGCATTACATCAGAGACTCAAACGGATTGAAATTCAAGTAATTCCCCCTCTGCCTCAGTCCCTCTGCTCTACAACAACCATATGTTAGCAATTACAGGTTTCCAAATCAAGTCCTAATGAGTCAACACCGGAAAAAAAAACAATTTCCTTGAACTCATGAACCCACATTCTACTATTACTAAGTGAATCCATTTAATTACATTATTGCAGTGATTCACAAGGCTCCACACCCTACAACTTTGGTTGCCTAATTACATTTGCAAGGAAAATAGATTGTCATCACGTCACTATATTCTCACTCAGAATAGATTGTCATTCACTATGATAATATATTGGCACTCTAATGGCCAATATGTACTTGAGATCCATTAGATATTACCCTGCCAGAGGTGTCGCCCATCATTTTGACACTACTATTCTCCAATCCACTTTTAAGCCAAGCGAGGTTACTAATGTCTGCAGCTATTGCAGCTAACTCAAAATTAGGGAAAGATGGGGGTTCTGAAAATTCGACAAATTCTGGTCCCAACAAGGAGCTTTTGGACTTTGGAGTAGCACAGCAACCATGGCCACACTGGTGAGGCACTGGCTGGTCACTATAAATTCCTTCAAGCATTTTACAGAATTCCATATCTGGTTTTGATGATTGTAAAATGGATCCTTGCATCGGAACAGGTCTTTGAATTGATGTTGAAGGCTGCAAACCATCATAAGAGTGATATACACTAAAAGCACTTACACGTGCTACTGGCCGGAAAAGGGTAGGTGGATCCCTAACTTCATGGTGTAGTTGACCCTCAGTTTGTGCTTTGTCTTCAAATTTATCATCCATGATCTCCCCAGAACTGACATCTCTTCCTTCTGAGGATTTCAAAGAATTAACATCCCCACATGATAAAGTATCTTCTGATGATGCTTTGGCTTTGTCCAAGCTAATATCTTCCCCTAGGTTACCAGATTCTAATTTAATCTTATCAAGCTCAACTCCCCGACGCCTCAAAGTAGAATTCCAGTGGTTCTTAATGGCATTATCTGTTCTTCCGGGTAGAAGCCTGGCAATGGCTGCCCATTTGTTCCCGTGGATTGCATGAGCAGCAACTATGATCCGATCCTCCTCATCTGAAAAGAATTGAATTTTGTTGAGCCTATATGTTAGGAAAGTGGCATGATCTGATTTATTAGATGAAATGCAGAAGTTTCTAAGCAAATATCATAGATGATATAATTCTAATGTAGGCAACCAAAAATAAAAGGAATTTTTTTCTCAATACTTTTTCTTTTTCTTGGTTACACGGCGGGTGATTAGCATTGTCCAAGGGGTATTTGGGACTTGAGTTTTCAGAAAAATTGGAAAAGGATTCCAAAATCTCATTATTGTCTAAAGGCAGAGTTTATTTATTTATTTAATTCTTTTTGCTTTTGGTCTGCAGATTTCTCAATACTTACCTTTTGGATTTTCTAGTTGACAACTATTTTAGATCCTAAATTTATTATAACATAATTTTTTAGCCATAAACTGCAATTAAACCTTTAATATCATACACCGCTAGATATAAAATTAGCACAAAAAGCATATCAGTCAATTTTAATGGCCAACAGCCAACAAGCAGAATCAGTGCAACAAGGGAAGCAGAAATAGTTTGACTAATGGAATCAGATGTCTTGACTCTTGATCAGCATTGCATACCAATTCTAATAGCTATTTACATGATATAACCTATCACAAGCATTGACGTTTTATGTGATGTAATACTCCTTTCATCTGATGTTAATAAATAAATTGATTTCACTAAAATATCCCTATTAAAAGTGCTTAAGTTATTGAAGTAGTTAAGTGACAACGAATCTTATAGAAATTTTAGTACTTAGTTGGCAAAAACTATCTATAATAAAAAAAATATATTATAAAATAATGTTTTCTCGAGTAATCAAGTGACATCTAAATCTAATGAGATAGAAGGAGTAATTTTTAACCTGCAAAATATCAGTTGCTCTGTGTCACCATGTGTCAAAGTTTTATAATCTAAAAGTTTGTAGGTGTAATTGTGAGCATCTGTAAAGTATTTTCTGTACTTTAAATTCACTATACTTGTTTGATAATAATTTGGATCCTCTTCAGCAGAATCTGCTTCAGCCACTCCCCAGCAAAATCTTTACCATTGATTTATATATTGAATGGCTAATATATGTAAATAAAAAATAGAATTCATTGATAAAAAATTGAAATGGGAAAACTAGTGCGTAATTGGTCCATCTTAGACATTCAATATAAAAATCAATGGTTTAGATTATGCTGGAGAGAAGCTGGAAAGAGATCGGATGGAGGGGATCCAGATTTGTGTGATAATGATAGCTGTTTTTAATTGATGAATGTCCTTTCTAAACAGCATATGGATGACGAATGCAGATCATCCTCCCTCAAGTCACTGGCCAATCCTTAGATCAGTGTATGCTAATTTAGGCACAGGTATCCAAATAAATGGTGATATAAAAGACAATCAGTAATGTGAACATATAACAGTCAATGCTTTCAAAAAGCAGTATGACGATTGGCATGGAATATTACAAATGGTGATGGAATTGGAATATCTAGCTTACTATAAATTTATTCTTCCGCCATCATCTTTTCAAATACGCCAAAAGAAATAAATAATCATTTAGTGAGCATAGTGTAATTGGTTCCAAAAGTAATTATCGTTATCCCAATTTGAGGGTGAGCCATGGTGCAATGGTAAAGTTGCTGCTTGTAACATGGAGGCACAGGTTCAAATCATAGAAAATGTTTCTCCCTTTTTAGGGCTAAGGGTAAGGTTCTCTACATCAACCCTTCCCAAACCCCACCAGGCAGGAGCCTTGTACACTCTTTTATCTCAATTTTGGTGAAAAAATGAATATTTTGAATTTGGCGTATTTGTTCTTTTCTGTTCTTTTTTATAAGGGAGATCCAAGACCTAATGTCAGCAAGGAAAAGGTTGGTTAGATATGAGGCAAATCAGCCTCAGTGGGATTTGAACATAGAATCAAGAAATGATGGGTGCGAGAGAATAGTTTGTTAAAGTTGTTATAGAATCAGTTGGGCAGTTGAAATTGTCCAGACTTCAGAGTAGAGACTTAGCCTAAATAGAAGGAGATGGGGTAAAAATCAGATTTCTCAGTTCTGGAAAACTGCAAAATGGCTTAGAGGTAAGAGGGTACCCTTTGTGGAAGGGGAAGCCCTTGCAAGGGGGGTTCTCCGCTTTGGTCTCTGATTCAGTAAACCACTAGAGTAGTGTTATTTCTCTGCCTATTTTCTCTGATTCTCAGCTCTCTTTCTAAAATCTAAGAAATTTCATCTTGTGTCTTTAACAATTTTAATAACAATCTTTATATCTCTTATTGTGTACTCTGGAGTCTGGCCTCTAACATGGCCAAGACTGTCCAGTGTATGTATGAATTTCACCTAGAAGTTCAGTTGATGAGGATTCAATACATTAAGTTCATTATTTTCCAAAAGTTGGATTAAATGTATTTACAATAAACTGGATATCACTCCTTATGAGTGCGTAGTTGATGCAGAACCGTAACTCAAAGGTACTCCACAACTCAATTTAGATTGATGAAGAACTGTACCTCCAAAAGTATACTACCTTTGAGTTTGACAGGTACTCTGAAATAAACTAAGAATACTCCTTTAATATTAATAAAGATCAACTATCATTCCATTCTGTCAACTGTTTACAAAGAAAATCTATTTACAGATAAAATTCTAACAACATATAACAGATTTAAATAAAAATAACAAAATCTAAGATAATCTCAAATAAATGAAAATAAAAAAATCTAAATTAAAAACCTAAATAGAAAATCCTACATAAAATAATTCAATCTACATCAGGAGTCCTCCCACATAAGGTCAAAATCTATATATAGCCTGGAACAAGACCAACCCAAACAAAAATGGCTTACTTTGCCACAATGGTTAAACATTACAAGAGTCCTCCGGCCAAACATCGACCACACCAGAAATCATGGACTCAGTCAGAAAGTAATAGCTAGCAACAGCCTGTGATAACTACCAAAATCCCATCCCAATGACATCATTTACCTAACAACATGATAATTGATAAAATAACTGACACCTGTGTGACTAAAAAATGAACATCCGATAACGCATTAAATACAAATGCCCTAAAAACAAAGAACCACTTCACCATTAAGCTTTAAAAATCCCACATAGAACAAGTAAATTTAAACTATTCCATCATGTCCCATCCCTGCATTACGAAAGCTCAATTTAAAAAAATTAATTAATTAATTAAAATCAAATTCAAACCCACTGTCGCTAATGCCACAAAAGCAATCAATTACGCACCAGTGAAGGGCTTGCGCTTAACGGCGGGGTCGAGCTGGTTGCACCACCGAAGCCGGCACGACTTGCCGGATCTTCCGGCGATCCCGCGTGCGATGAGGCTCCAGTTTCTGGCGCCGAACTTACTCACGAGCCGGCTCAGAATAGCGTCCTCTTCCGGCGACCAAGGACCCTTCACTCGGTCCCTACCGCCGCCGCCGCCACCTAAACCTAGCAACCCCTCGTCGCCGCTTCCGTCGGCGTCGAGAGCGGTTGCGGCGGCGGCTTCTTCGGGTTCCATGTTAACGAGTGAAAGTGAAGAGTGAAGGGGGAGACGACAGCAGAAAGAAGAGTTTAGAGCAAATGTTTCGCCACTTTTCGACACGAGTCTTTTGTTCACATGGAAGTAAAGGGGTTGAGGAACATCAGAACATGTCCATTTGTCCTTTTTCCAATTACAGTTCTACCCTTTGCCTCCTCTTTTACACTTCATCATTATCGACTTTAAAAATTTATTTTTTTAAATCTTTTTACAATGTAATGTTTTTTATTATTTAATAAAGTAAATATTAAATAAAATAATTATAATTAATAATAGATAAATTATACATTTATGAATGTGTAATTTTATAATTGATAGTTATTTATATTTTAAAATTTAAATTTATCAATGAATTGTTAAATAGATTTTCATTTATATAATTTAAAAAATTATTCATTCAAAAATATTTTAATTCAACAATTAAATTAAAAAAATTAATATTTATAATAAGTTATTAAGTACAATATCTTTTATTAAAATTACTTTTTACGTAACTTGATATTTGCTTAATAAAAATTTTGTAATTATTTTATTTGTATTTATATAGTTATTCTTAAGTATTAATATTTTTTAATGTTTTAAGATAATAAAATAATATATTTTTTATTTAATTTTTACTTTATATGATACAAAGATTATTCCAAAAATATGTAAGAAGTTATGACAAAGTTTAATAAAAAAAACTACATGCATTTATCATTTTAAAAATAATAAAAATATTTAATAATTTCTCTATTTAGTAATTATAAAAAAATTATAAGTATAAAAGAGAAGATAATTTAAAATTATTTTTTGTAGAAAAACAAAAAAAAAACCAAAATAAGAAAAAATATAATTCTGAATATGACTTCTAACATTATTACAAAGAAACTCATAGTTTAACTAAAAAATTGGTAGGGAATTTGTCGCAATCAGACGATTACAACGGTACGACAAAAACGTATTTAAAAAATATATATTTTAAAAACGCTGCTACCAAAGTTTATTTAAAAAAATCTTGAAAAACTCTTTAAAACTAAAAATAAGTTTGAGAGTCATTTATGTGTCGAGAAGGTATTAACACTCTACATCCATTTAAATAACGGTTACTTAAATTAATTATGAAAATTTATTTTAATTTTAAAAAATATTTATTTAACCCCTAAATAATAATAATAATAATAATTTTTTTTAAAGAAAGAAAATTTATTATTAAAATGTTAATGGGTATATTAGGAAAAAGAAAATTTACTTTTTAAAGTTATTTTGACTTGACGGGTGTGATTTTCACTACTATGTATCTCTAGGTGTAATGGAGATTTCAAAGTCACATAATTTTATACTAAAAATTTTGAAGTTGGTTGATTAAAATTAAATTTGATAAAAGAATTTTTATTTTAAGATTAAAATTACTTTCATAAGATTATAAAATTTATGATACAAGATAACGCGGTTATATATGGATGGTACCAGAAATAATACAGAAAGTAAAGGAAAATCATATAACTATATTATAAAGCGTTAAAAAATATTTTTATTTGTAAATAAAATATTTTAATTTATATTTAGATTATGATTCATGTTGAAAGAGAATTTAAAATAGCGTAAGTTATACATAAATCTTTTATTATTTATTGGATAATCGAAGACAATATAAATCACACATGGATATTAAAAAAATTGTATAATAAAATGGAAAAAATAATTGGTTACTTAATTTATCAAAATTAGAAATATGACTTAGAAAAAATTAAAATATAAAATTAATTCTATTTAATGAAAGAAAGAAATATATTTAAATTAGTTAACAAAAATCATTATTTAATAAAAAAATTAAAATTTAATTTAATAAATTTATATTACATATGAGTCAAGTTAACATTAGTAACAAAAGTCTTAACGACTTAAATGTATAAAGGTAGAGATGTCACGTAATAATACTATAAATCGTTCCATTAATATGATGAAAATAGTCTAGATGATATATTTTAATTAAATAAAAAACATAATTGATGAATTTTAGGAATATGATAAAAATTTTAATATATTGATAGTATATAAAACCTAAAATAACGTTGGTACACATAAATTTTATTAATTTATAATACATGATAATAGAGAAACTACATGTTAATGTTATAAATTGACTCAAATATTGTATTATTTATTTAATTAATATTAAATTGAAAATATAATTCATTTATCATCAAATATTTGAAATTATACAATATAATAAATGATAATAATGCTAAGTAACATAAATAAACAATTAAGATTCAAACAATAAAATCATGAAACAAAAAAATAAAAAATAAATAAATAGGATTAATTGTAGTCATCCTTTATAATTATTCTAATTTTTATTGCTAAAAAATTTAATAAATAAGATTAATAGAACTAAATAATAAAAATAAATAAATGATAAAAAATAAAATATTTCATTTAAAATACACTAACATAAATAAAAGTAAGAATCTTATTTTAAAAAAATAAAAAACAAAAAAGGGTTAAAAGGTAATAATAAAAATAAAAATATAAATAATTTGACAAATAAAGAAATAAATAATTAAAAATAATAATAAAAATAAAATAACGTAAAATGAATCAAATCAGGCTGTTGATTGAATCTTTTTTATACTCTCTTATCTTCATCTAGTATATTGTTTTAAAAGAATTTAAATGACAATAATAAACAAAAAAAGTACACGATTTGATTAACTTTTGTTGCATGTGTGCAGGTACATACATATTCACAGTTGTGTGTCTAAGTAGTGCAATGTCTAGGGGTGTCACTCAATGCATCTAGGGTCTTTCATTTTTTAAATGTTATATAATATTTAGTCAAATAGTCTATGACCTTTCATTCTTATATCATTTATCTTTCATTCTACATTATTTATTTTTACAAAGAAAAACTCAAAAATATAGTCCAGAAGGTGAGTTTATGAGCAATAATTATAGCTTAGAAGATTAAGAAATTTTTAAGATCTAAGTAACAATGAAAAATGATGGATGGCTGGAACGGTGTGATTTCTTCCCTTTCTTTTTGCCTCAATTTCTTCCTCTGCTCCTTTTTTCTTATTATTATGTTTTTTGTTAGAAAAGATTTGTTCTTGTTCCCTTCTCTGAAAACTTGTTATCTCCTCTTAGAAAATTTTTTTTGCTCTCTTTAGAGAAGAAAAAAAACTCCCTCTAAAATTTTTTCGCTCCCTCAAAGCTTGTTGCCTCCTCCTACTTCGAAACTAGATTAATTTTTCAAGCTTTTTTTTTTATTTTTGGTTAAAAGAATCTCATTATTTATCTTTTTAATATATATATATATATATATATATATATATATTAAAAAATATTTAAGAGCAAAAATTGGTATTTATAGAGTTCCTATAGTGATATTAATTGATAGTAGTGAAATTCATAATTTTAACTCATTAGTCACCTTTTTTTTTGGAACAAATATAGATGAAATTGTGAATAACAATTTTTGTCCTTTTTCAAAAAAATAAAAAATAAAAAATAAAAATTTTAAAATTTTTTAATTTGTATTTTCTTATTCTATTTTTATCAAAAATAAAATAAAATAATTTTTCTTTAAAAAAAAATAAGATTCAATTTAAACAACAAGAGGAACTCTGATTTGACTTTAGGAAATGGAAAATGAATAGTGCTGAAAAATAAACTCATAAATCAATGCTTGTTTCATACATGAGAAGAGGAAAAACTGAAAAATTTAAATTTTTATGAAACCTAAATGTGAAAAAGGATACCAATATAAATAGTCAAAGGAGAGATTCAGAAAGAGAAGCAACAAGTTTTTAGAGGGGGCAACAAAAATTTACAAGAAGAGAGTAAAATTTTTAAGAGAAGAGAAGTCTAAAAAAAGAGAAGGGGGAAAAGCAAAAAAATTTCAAAAGAGAAAAGATTAGAAGATGAAGAACAAGAGTTTCTGAAGCGAAGAAAAATACTAAGAAAAAAAAAAGAGGAAGAAATCGGAGATCAAAAGAAAGGAAAGAAACCACACACATCTATTGCTATTTAAATTTGAAACTATTCACCCTTGTAGAATTAAACTACATCGAAAGTCTTTTTTCTACTCACAGTTTAGGGAGTATTTTTCGTTAAATATTAGTACAAGGCTTTATAGCACAATTAAAAGGATGGTGGGATCATCATTTGAATCATACTAACAAAAAATATATATTATCACATGTAAAATAAGAAAATAATGAACAAGATGCAATAGTTACATTAATATTTAATTATACAAAACTTTCTAGGAGATCTAACATTATTTAAAGAAAGAGAAGAAATACAATTAGTTAATTTAAGATGTCCAACTGTTGGAGAAAACCAAACATAAGAACACAATTATCTAAAGTAAGCAGCGGAAACAATTCTCCAAACTTGCAAGAACCTGTGAGGAGCAACAACAATAACAAATGGCAAAAACAAATACAAGGACACAAAGAATTATTTACGTGGGAAAACCCTCTCAATGTGAGAAGTAAAAACCCACGGGCTCAAGCCAGTCAATCAAGCTCCACTATAATCAAATGAGGTTACAAGAGAGTCTCAAAATACTTCACAAATTTGTACAAACAACCAGCTAATACAACCAAGCAATAAAACCTAACCAAAGAGAGAAAATCTTACAAAACAGGGCTTCTGTTCAGACACGATTTCTCTCATCCAAAACCTCCAATCAACGATCCCAGAGGTCCGAACGAAGAAATATACATCTGGGAACTACTGTCAAAGTTTCAGCTCAATCCAACGGTTGAATAAGGAGAAATAACGATTTCTCTGCGGCTGGTCTGTGCAGAGTCACCAAAAATAGGGCTTCTGTGCGAAGACAATATCTCCAAATTCAGACCTTTAATCGACAATCCGAACGGTCAGAACAAAGTTCACCATGTTAAGAACCTTCTGTAAACTTTTCACCTTGATCCAACGGTGATCAAATTAGATATTGAAGGAATAAAGTAGCTGGTCAGAAGCTTCTTTCTTCTCTCACTTCCCCTTCTTTCTTTTTGATGTCTCTCTGCAAAAATACACACACTAGGCTGCAAAAAAAATACTCCAATCTAGACTTCTCTCACCCACTCTTCTAAGTTCTCACTCCCCTCAATTAAGTATAGAAAATGAGCTTGAAAATTTAGACTTTTTGGACACATAGTTGGGAGTCCAACCCAACAATTCTCCCCCCTCACAAATATGTGGAGGTGACTGCCAATCCGAATCTTACAACAGTACTCAAACTTCCTTCTTGGTAGTGCCTTAGTCATCATATCAACACTATTATCATCAGTATGAACTTTAGCCAACTCCAACAGCTTAGCATCCAAAACATCACATATCCAATGATACCTTACATCAATATGTTTGGATCTAGAATGGAAAGTTGGATTCTTACCAAGATAGATAGCACTTTGATTGTCACAGAGCAACAAGTATTTGTCCTACACAAAACCAAGCTCTTGCAAGAATTTCTTCGTCCATAGCAACTCCTTGCACGCTTCAATAAGTGCAATGAACTCTACCTCTGTGGTAGACAATGCTACACACTTTTGCAGCCTTGACTGCCAAGCTATAGCTCCCCCTGCAAATTTAATCATATAGCCTGAAGTAAACCTCCTGGAATCAATGTCTCCAGCCATATCTAAGTCTGAGTAACCTACCAAAGTAGGTTTATCACCTCCAAAACAAAGCCTCAAACCACTAGTACCACGAAGATACCTCAAAATCCATTTCACAGCATTCCAATGCTCTTTACCTGGATTTGACAGAAATCTACTGACTGTACCAACAACATGTGCAATATCTGGTCTTGTACATACCATTGCACACATCAGACTACCCACTGCAGATGCATAAGGAACTCTGCTCATGTCTGTCTTCTCAGCTTCATTTGAAGGACTCTATTTAACACTCAGCTTAAAATGAGCTGCAAGAGGAGTGCTCACAGCTTTAGCATTTTTCATTTGAAATCTCTGTAACACTTTCTCAATGTAGTGCTCCTGTGATAGCCAAAGTTTCTTCTCTTTCCTATCACGAGTGATTCTTATACCAAGAATCTTTTTAGCAGCTCCCATGTCTTTCATGGCAATGACTCGCCTAGTTGCTTCTTTAACCTGTCAATCCTGGAAACATTTTTTCCAATAATAAGCATGTCATCAACATACAATAACAGGATAATGAAGTCATCATCAGGAAACTTCTGAACAAAGACACAATGGTCAGAAGTAGTCCTCTTGTAGCCTTGATCAAGCATAAAGGACTCAAACTTCTTGTACCATTGTCTCGGAGCCTGCTTTAAACCATATAAACTCTTTCTCAACCTGCACACATAGTCTTCCTTGCCTTTAATAAGAAAATCATCAGGTTGCTTCATATAGATCTCTTCCTCCAAATTACCATGAAGGAAAGTTGTCTTCACATCCATTTGTTCAACCTCTAAATCAAAAGTAGCAGCTAAACTTAGCACTGTTTTGATGGATGACATATTCACCACAGTTGAAAAAATCTCATTAAAATCAACACCATTTCTCTGTCTGAAACCTTTCACCACTAATCTGGCTTTGTACCTTGGAGATGTAGAATTACTGTCTTGTTTCACCTTGAAAATCCACTTGTTCTCTAAGGCCCTCTTGTCCGTAGGCAACTTCACCAAGTCATAAGTGTGATTATCATGCAAGGATTTCATCTCATCCTGCATTGCATCCAGCCACTTTTTCTTTTCTTCACTCTCAGTAGCCTCTTCAAAACACTCAGGTTCTTCATCATCAGTCAACAACACATAATCTTTAAGATCATACCTTTTAGATGGTTGTTTAGGCCTGTTAGACCTTTTGGGTGAAACTAGTGGTTGTTCTTATGCATCATCATGTTTCCCTTGATCACCATCAATCGGAACCTCTAATCCATCTTCAACCTGCTGGTCATCAACATCACTATGTTGCTCTTCATTCTTAGAATTAGTCTCAACATGATCCAGATTGTGAACAGGAAACCATATCGGATTACCATCAGTCAGATTACTATCTTTCTTGGGTGTATTCTTTTCCACTTTATCAATATCTTCAATGGTTTGATCTTCCATGAATTGCACATCACGGCTTCTAACAATCTTCTTCTCAATAGGATCATATAACTTGTAGCCAAATTCATCCTGACCATAACCAATAAAGATACATTGCCTTGTCTTTGCATCCAACTTGGATCTTTCATCCTTTGGAACATGAACATAGGCCTTGCAACCGAAGACACGCAAATGATCATAGCTCACATTCTTGCCAAACCAAATTTTGTCTGGCACCTCAGTCTTCAAAGCAACTGCAGGACTAAGATTAATAACATGCACTGTCGTAAGCAAAGCCTCACCTCAGAAATGATTAGGCAACTTTGTTTCAGAAAGCATACACCTAACTCTTTCAACCAAAGTCCTGTTCATCCTCTCAGCTAGACCATTCAGCTGAGGAGTTTTAGGAGGAGTCTTTTCATGTCTAATATCCTGCTGCCTGCAATAAACATCAAATGGTCCACAGTACTCACCACCATTGTCAGTACGAATGCATTTCAGCTTCTTGCCTGACTGCCTCTCAACCAAAGCATGAAATTCTTTGAATTTTTCAAGCACTTTGTCTTTTCTCTGCAATACATAGACCCATAGCTTCCTGGAACAATCATCAATAAAAGTAACAAAGTAAAGTGCACCACTAAATGACTTTACCTTTAATGGACCACAAACATCAGAATGTACCAATTCAAGCAACTCTAACTTCCTGGAGGGAGGATGCTTCTTGAAGGATACTTTGGTTTGTTTACCAGCCATGCAATGAGAACATTTCTCCAACTCTGCACTCTTTAATCCCGAAAGAGCATCCCTTTTAGCTAAGCAATTAAGCCCCTTTTCACTGATATCACCAAGCCTTCGGTGCCACAAAGATGACTCCATGTACATAGTATTCACACTCTCTTTAGCAACCAAAACTTTAGTCTAATACAGTTTAGAATGTTTCTCCCCTCTGGCCATAACCAAGTTACCTTTGGTGAGTTTCCACTTTCCAGAACCAAAGTGACTGTCATAACCACAATCATCAAGCAAAGGCACATATATCAGATTAAAACGAACATTAGGAGCATGTTTGACTCCTCTAAGTAATAACTGCACTCCAATGTTGGTTTGCAAGCAAACATCACCAACACCAATCACCTTAGACACACCATCATTACCCATCTTTAACACTCCAAAATCACCAGAAGTGTAAGATGTGAAGAACTCCTTCCTTGGTGTAACATGCAGTGTAACACCACTATTAACTATCCATATGCTCTCATCAGATACAAGATTAACCGACTCATAGTCACGAAGAAGAACAAGATCATCACCTCTAATAGTAGTTACACAATCATCATTATCATGATCCTTTTCTTTCTGCTTGCCCTTCTTGTCTTTGTTCTCCTTTTTCCAAAGAAAACAATTCTTTTGGATGTGTCCTGTTTTGTGACAATAATAGCACTCCACATTCTTGTATCTTGACTTGAACTTACTCCTACTCTTTTCTCTACCACCCTTCGGTTCCTTTTTCTTGCTTCTCCCCCTATTTTCTGTGAAAAACACCTCGGACTGAGATGAAGAACCCTGTGTCTTCCTTCTCATCTCTTCATTAAGAGAACCACTCTTTGCCATTTGCAAAGAAACAACACCATTAAGAGTTGAGTTTGTAATTGAAACCCGAAATGTCTCTCAAGACTCAGGTAGAGTATTTAATAGTCAAAGTCCCAAAACCTCATCATCAAAGTTGATACCCATTCCAGACAATTGATCTAGGAGCCCTTGAAATTCATTCAAGTGATCTGAAATGGAAGAACTTTCCTTGTACCTCAAATTCATCAGACAATTCAACAAATACAATTTATTGTATGACTTAGAAGCATACAAGGACTCAATCTTCTCCCACAAAGTTCTAGCATGTGTCTCATTAGCAATGTGATTATATACATTGTCTTCTACAAATTGCCGAATAAAACCACATACCTGCTAATGCTCAAAAGTCCATTCTTTATCAGACATATTTTCCAGCTTCTGAGTAGTAAAGACTGGAAGATGCAATTTCTTCACAAACAACAAGTCTTTAATCTTGCCCTTCCACAAATGATAATTAGTACCATTCAAAGCTATCATTTTTGTATTTGCCTCCATCATTCAAGCAAGTCAAATAATCCCAAAACCAGAGCCCAAAGAGCTCTGATACCACTCTGTTAGGGAAAACCAAACAGAAGAACACAATTATCTAAAGTAAGTAGCAGAAACAATTTCCCAAACTTGCAAGAACCTGTGAGGAGCAACAACAATAACAAATGGTAGCAACAAACACAAGGACACGGAGAATTATTTACGTGGGAAAACCCTCTCAATGTCAGAAGTAAAAACCCACGGGCTCAAGCCAATCAATCAAGCTCCACTATAATCAAATGAGGTTACAAGAGAGTCTCAAAATACTGCACAAATTTGTACAAACAATCAGCTAATACAACCAAGCAATAAAGCCTAACCAAAGAGAGAAAATCTCACAAAACAGAGCTGCTGTTCAGACACGATTTCTCTCAACCAAAATATCCAATCGACGATCCCAACAATCAAAACAAAGAACTATACGTATGGGAACTACTGTCTAAGTTTCAGCTCAATCCAACGGTTGAATAAGGAGAAATAACGATTTCTCTACGGCTGGTCTGTGCAGAGTCACTAAAAACAGGGCTTCTGTGCGAAGACAATATCTCCAAATTCAGACCTCCAATCGATAGTCCGAATGGTCAGAACGAAGAGCACCGTGTTAAGAACCTGCTATAAAATTTTCAGCCTAATCCAACGGTGATCGAATCAGATATCAAAGGAATGAAGTAGCTGGTCAGGAGCTTCTTTCTTCTCTCACTTCCCCTTCTTTCTTTTTGATGTCTCTCTGTGAAAATACACACACTAGGCTGCGAAAAAATACTCCAATCTAGACTTCTCTCACCCACTCTTCTGACTTCTCACTCCCTCAATTAAGTGTAGAAAATGAGCTTAAAAATTTAGACTTTTTGGACACATAGTTGGGAGTCCAACCTAACACCAACAATGTTAGATTATCAATACTATAATGATATGTTTTTCTCTAAAGTAATATTAAGAGAAGATGCAACAACACCTTATTCTGCATTACCAACTTTATTTTCAAGAAAAGTATTAAAAAATTTGGAATCTAAATACGATGGAAGAATTAATTATGAAACTTTAACATTAGAACAAATACATAATATAATAGTGGATACAGAATTAAGAGTTTGCAATGATACAAAATTACAAAATCAAATGAAAAAAGAAAAATTAACTTATAGAAGAGAGTTAGAAACTTTTTGTGAACAATATGAAATTAAAACAATACAAGCGCCTAGTAGAAAATACAAAAACAAAATAACAAACATGCAAAACCTCAAAATAATCCATCTTATAAACAAAGAAGATACAAGAAAAATTATAAACAAAATAACCAACAAATAATAAACCAAAAGAAACTAAAAATTATCAAAAGAATAACAAATTCAAAGGAACATGTTAGAAGTGTAGTAAGTATGAATTATAAAAAAATTAATTCTTTAGAAAGTAAGAAATTAAAACAAGTATTATCAACAATATTAATAAATTCTAAATCAGGAAAATCTGAAATTTCAGATGAGAAAATTACAATAAAAAATAAAATTTATCAATTAAACATAGTTTTCAAGAATCTGAAAAAGAGAACATTTATTGTCTAGTATTAGGATTATGTGGTTGTAAAGATTGCATACAACCTCAATTAAATGTATTAACCAAGATATCAATCACAAGCATTAATAACAATAATAGAAGAAGGACCATTAAAAAATAAATTTATTAAAAAATTAAATGATTTAATTACAAAAGAGGGGGAAAAAAACTTTAGAAATGAATTTATTAAAAAAATTTACTTGACTATCTTTCAAGAGAATTTTTACAGAGAAAAAAATGTTCTGAACCACAACTTCCACAATACCATCAAAGCCAACTACTTACAAGCTTTACAAAGTCCAAAAACCATTATCCCAAATGAAATAACAACTTCCTCCAATAAATTTACTATTCTAAGATTATCATCAACTAACATAAAAACAACATAGACACTTTATTTTGAAAAGTATGACTGTATCCCTATCTTACCCATTAAACTAGAATAATTTTCTTCGCCTAGATTTGAAATAGTAAAGAAAATCTTTCTATCAGACTATCATTTTGTACCAATCCCTCACAACAACAAAAAAAATTCTATAAACTTATCTTAGCAGATAAATAATCTATCAAGTTAATCAATCATAAAGATTTAAAAACACAAGAAACAATATTTCTTAATTTTAAAATTAATGATATTTTGACAATACAAGATTTGGGTAAACCATTTTACCATTATAAAAATTTTATAATAAATTATCAACCTAAACAATATAATTATTTTGACTATATCAGTGTATGCAAAAATATCTTATATTTTAGACCAGTCACTCATTCATGATTTATACAGTTTAAAAAAAAATTTAAAATTTATTAAATAGTTATATTAATAGTTCAATGACTTCGAACTAGTAATCTCTATATACTTGAAGAAGTTAAAATAACTTTATAATACTTTATTAATAAAAGAAATTTTACTCAAAAATATCAATTTATATCTTTTATAATAAATCAAAAAATTGTCTGGATTATTAGGTAGAATATTCTACTAAACTAGTAGAATAGTCAGCAGTACAATCATTAGTAAGAGTTATAAAAGTTAAATGATAAAACAAATTTAATTTGAACCTCTTTAAAAAACAAAAGATAGATTAGTAGTTACAATCCAATCTTAGAATTTTAACTACAAAATCTCCAATTCATTCAAGATTAACTAGTTCAATATTACTTGAGAAAAAATAATCAGTTGTTCCTACAACCAAAAATCTAGACTTTTAGCTCGTGTTAGTGCAGCATGTTTTAAAGAAAAATTTAATAAGATAATGCAAACAATAATCTCTAAAGGCATAGATGCAACATCAAAAAATAAAGAAGATGATGAGATACATAATAGCACCAGTCCAACTCTACTGGAAGAGATAGAAGATCTTTACTGTAACAACAAAAATAATTGCCATAAAATTTTTACCCGTATGAATACAGATAGATTTGACAAAAAGAAAAGTCATACATGCATAAGTCCACTAAATAGTAAATCGAAGAAATAAGACAAAAGTGTCAGCAGAATTACCGTATAAGCATGGGTATGCTAAACAATAAAAAGAAGTATCGACAACAATGGCAGACACACAATAACTAATAAACAGTAAAAGCAAGCAAGCTAAAGAGATAAAAATAAAATAAAATTCTGCTACAGGATTTGAACGTACTCTCTGTAAAAGGCTAATTTCATAATCAAAGGGAACATCAGCGAAACAAGGGGCCAAAATTCCTTTGAAATTATTTTTTACTTCTGTAACAGTCTTTCTTCCAATATTATCAACTAATTTGTAAGAATTTTGATTCATCTTACAAGATATATATAATATATATATATATATATATATAAACAATTAAAATAAAAAAATTGAATATTACATGTATACACCAAATTAAAAAATTTTACAAAAATATTTTAATTTAAATTATACAAAGACAATTAAAATTGACTTTATTACTATATAGTTATACATTTATATAAATCGATTTAAATAAATTATAGTGATACAACGTAAAATTCGATTATAAAAAAAATTTGATTATAATCGATTTTTATTTAAAAAAATACTTTCATTCTAAATAGTTGAATAAAATAAATTTACTTACAGAAGATGTTAATAATCCTTTCCGAAAAGGCAATTTGACACTTACAGAACTGCATCAAAGCTCTCCTCCCTATACAAGAGGGAACAATATTAATTGGTCTACAAAATTGATGCACAAATGCAAATAAGGCCAAATATATATTTGCAATGTGATTTTCATTAATCCAGTGGTTCATGAACCGGTGATTAAGTACATCGGCAAATCCTTAAACTCAAAATTAATTAATTAATTTGTAATCTGGTTATGCTCTTGACATGCTATAATTGATATTTACTAGATGTTCTGGACTGTGCTCGGGAAAGTTTCAACTTAAATTAAAGTACTCATGTAATTTTGAGGGAACTGCAAGTCATGTTTCTGCTGTGACCAAGACCAGTACTGCTTATATTTTTTATTCATGTGACATGTTGTGGTACTACATTATCCTACGATTTTATAATAAATTGAATACTTTAGGAGATAGGAAGCTTTTGCATCCGAAATTACGAGGAAATTTTTCAAGTAAAAATGTCTGTTTATTTGTTGACTGAACCCAATGACATTGTACGGTCCGTATAGCTGATCATACCTAATAGATAATTAGACTTTTGGTTTATTTGTATTTTTCATGTCGGCTAAAGATGCAGAGGTAATGTCTGGGTGACTCCACAACTTCCAAACCAGCTTGTTATTCCTTTTAACGCCTCAACTTGCCAGCTCATCAAGAAATGCATCAGCCCATACATGACTCGGAAGTTGATATTTCAATCCGAAATGAAAAATAAACTGATTACGGTGATAAAGCACGTATAGTTATTAGATGATTGGAGAAAAGTATTTCTCATGTCCTGCAGTAGATGAGATAAACAGAACAGAAGTAATTCAAATGTATTGCATGCTTTTCATGGATTCTTTTGCTTTAAAAATAGAAGGATTTAAGTTTCAAAGTCCATAAAAATTTGTCCAATGACTAGAAACTAAAATAAAAAACGTGATTCAACTATTTAAAAGGAATGCACAAAAGTCGATTGTAATCGACTTTTACAATATATCATTACAACCGATTTAAATCGACTTATGTAATATATATATATATATATATATATATATATATATATATATATATATAACTATGGTAATAATAAAATTGATTTTAATCGATGTATAATTTAAATTAAAATATTTTTGTAAAACTTTTTAATTTAGTATATATATGTAATATTTAATTTTTTTATTTTATTAATGTAAAAACCCGTGTATTGACTAATTGTAATAACTTTAAAATTTAAATATCTGCTTATATCTCACATGTATAATGAAAGTTGACTTCAATTTATTTTGTTTCAAGAAGAAATATCCTCCCTCAAAAACAACAACCCTTCAAAGTTGACTTCAATTTACATGTATGCTAGGTAAGGACGACTATATCACCTAGCTATTTGGTAGGTAGAACGAGATTTCTTACAAAATAGACAAAAATGGATATTTAAGTCAAAATTTTTAAATATATAATTCTAATTTTTAAATTGTTTAGGTTAAATTCATTATCCTAAAGTTTCATTCAAACACTAAAAAATATATAATGAAAATATGATATATTATTTATTTATATGAATATTTGAATGAAAAATATATAAAATGTTTAAATAAAAGACTAAAGAAAATGTATAAGTCATAATAATTTTATTTATTTTATTATTATATTTGTTTTGTTAATCATTGAATGAAATATTTAAAGTGAATAATTTAATTTGAACAATAAATAATTAAGAGAATTAAATGTGAATAATTAAAATTAAAGAGACAAAATTATACATAAAATAAAATATATAAAAGTATAATTAAGCGTAAAATTAATATTCGGGTTAGAGTTAGCGTTTACTGTGTGAGAACCTTTCTAATATATTGCGTCTTGATAATCTTAAGAAAGAATAATTTTCAATATTCGAATACGCGTAAACGATGGAAATTTGATATACTTTATTCAATTTACAGCGTAAATGTCTTAAAAGTTCTTCCGATAAGTAATTTGTTTGTAAGCGTCAATGTAGTACCCTTCTTCGTTATTCATTCACATATGCTATTTACCAATGACTATATTGCCTAATGCATTTAGGAAAAAATTATAAAAATATATATTGATAAAAATAGAATCATCCTACTTTTAAATGAGTACATGAACTAGCGTCATCAAGCAATGTGACAGAAAAATTATAACAACCTTTTGCCCATTATTACACTTGCTTTATTCCCAATCAAACAAATTGAATCAGGAATTCACATAATCAATAGTAAGAGTTGATAAATTCTTCATCGTTTATTTTAAAAGTTTATAAGGCCTGAGTGTGTATTGATGCATTGTTCACTTAGCACTTGGGCAAATCAGCTGGTGGCGGAGGCAGCATCCAAGGACTAGGTCCATTCTCAACCTCGAAAGCCATGGCTAATCCCCACGGCAAATGAGTCTCGAAATGGCAATGCACAAGCCATATACCTACATAATGTTTATAACGTGCAAGAAACCAATTAGCTTTTATAACACTCTCACATGTCTATTGTCACCATTATAATTATTTAAATAAGAGTGATTTCAATTTTTTGTTATTAAAATCAAATCATCAAACGTTATAAAATTTGATTTAATCACGTCACGAACCTGGATTGTTTGCTTGGAATCTAATGACGGCCCAACCTCCCACTGGCACCGCAATGGTGTTACGAATTTGAGGATTATTCAAATTAAACTTGGGTTCGTCAATTGTAGAATTATAATTCCCAAAGCCTTGAGCCAAAACGTGGAAATTGAAGCCATGAATGTGAATAGGGTGATTCTCCTCAGCAAGAATAGCTGTGTTTTGAAGCACAACTTGTATAGTTGAATTGAATTTCAAAGTCTTCACCTTAGTTGATTTTGGTGCGAAGGCAATGTCGGTGCCATTGGTTTGTAACGCTGGATCAGTGTAGTTAAACACAAACGGAGGTTGATCAGGAAAATCTTTAGTATATATCCCACTACTTGAATTGCGGAAAAATGCTTCCAACATTGATAACCCTTTACCACTAGGTAGCACAAATGACTCATTATTCATGTTTGCTGAAAATCTAAAGTTTAATCCACCACAAGTGCCATTTGGGCCTGGAGCGTTGCAATGGTCTAAACTAATCCCAAAAGTTATGAACATGTGTTGATCCACTTTAAGTGGAACTGGGACCCAGTGAGGCCCACCAGCCAACCCACTGATGTTGGTGTAAAATTTGTGGGCCGTTGGGGTGTCAGCTTGGGCCTGTGGGTCTGGCATGATGGGTGTTAAGGATGACGTGGCACCCTCATAAACGACAATTCCTCTTGTCGTTGAGTTGTTGATTGCCACATTTGGGTTAGAATGGTATGGGGTGAAAACCATGTAATAGGAACCTATTGTTTGGTTTGTGTGGACATATGCATCGACAGTTTGGCCAGGGGCTAACACAATAACGTCCGTGTTATAGCTTTCGGTGTATGAAGCATCGACGGCTACCACTGTGAAGCTGTGGTTGGCTATCTTGAAAAAGTGTTGTTCATTGAGTGCAGCATTGACAATGCGCAACAAGTACGTTTCTCCTTTCTTCACTTGCAGTTGGTATGTCTCTGAAATATTGCATGCCCAAGTTTAAATGTGAAACAAAACGGGTTTGAGTTGAGAAAATGTATACTTAGGTTAGATCCTAATGGTTTTTTGACTTTCATAACAAGTTAATTTTTATTTTGCTGCTTCTAAAAGAATGTTTAGTTTTAATGAATTATTTTTATTGTTATTGCATATAAATATTTTTTAATTAACTCTTTCTGACGTGCTACTTATTTGCAGATGACACTTATTTTTGTAAATTTTACTCCTTATTTAATACAAGACAAATATCAATACTTTGAAAAAGATACTGGTCATTTTGGATGAAATGCACTTGTAATATTGTAGAGTATATGCGCATTCTCTCATGTTGGTCACGACCAATTTGTATGGGTAGGAAAATTAAAATTTGAAGAAAACTAGAGTTGAAAATCTTCAAATATATGAAACTGTTGCAAATTATAAAGAAAGAGTAGACATACGATTTTGAGAGCAATTGTAGGAATCGCCAGGCAATCCATTGATTGTGTAAGCATCTGACGTAGCTGGAGGAAGCCCAGTTGCTGTTGCATTGTTCTCAACATCAACAACATTAGCATTCCACCATTCCCCTGCATTTTGTTATCAAATGTTTTCAAAATTAACAGTTACTACTTGTTGGAAGCATAATAAAAATATAAACTAGTTTCTAATAAAAGCTAGCTATTGAATTCAAGCACAAGGTAGATAAATTTGTACTTAGGCATTTTGTTTGAAAATCATGTTAAAGATGAAGTAAAAGTAAAACTATTGTGGTATATATCTCCATCTAACAATTTTAGTTTCTGATAGTAAAGATGAATTCATGATAAATTACTAAAGAACAAATAATACCAATTACTAAGGGGACTTCTTGGTAAACTGAAGGGAATGGGTATGAGTGTCCTTGTCGAGGGCGAATGATGAGAGCTCCATAAACGGTAGCACGTAGAAAAGATGAGTGAGAATGCCACCAAAGGGTACCTTCTTGTCCAGTTATGTTAAATTTATAGGTATATTTTCCACCTGGACGTATTGGACATTGAGTCACAGATTCAGGGCCATCTGCCCATGCACTTAAAATTTGAAATATTCCATGCCTGCATACAAGAACCATTCCTAAATTTATAATCAATATTAATAATATGTATGACAGCAATTGTATAGTTGTTGCAATATTTAATCATTTCTTATATTAGTAGTCAAAAAAATAACCGAAATGTTAGACACTTTTCCACGTAGAAAACTTTCACCTTGGAACAAATTAGATTTAGAAAAACCTTTTGGATTATTTAATACAAGGGTAGACTTAATGTCTAAATAGTTGGATATAGTAAACGTGAGATAAACCTTTTGCTTTTTTTTAAAATGTCTTCAAAATTATCACGATAGTTTCGAAGAAAAAGTCTATTTTATTAAGTCATACGATGATATAATAGTTTCTGTCATTTTAAAAAGTACAGTAAACCTTGACTTATAAATTATAATATAAAACTTTTTTAAATATTAAATCCCCTAAAATTTAAAAATGAGTATCTGAGAGTTGAAACTTTATAGTTAATTTTGAATATCAATATTTGATGTAGGGCTTGTATTTTAAGTTATCTTTTAAAAAAAACTCCAATGGACATTTTAACAATAATATTTAGATTGACGAAATTTATTATTTATAAAAAATATTAAAAATGTAATTTTATCAAAACTTAATTATATATGTCTTATAAAGATTCCTGACTCATATATCATTAAAATAATTGTCATTTACTGACACACAAAAATTATTAAATATTAAAATAACTTTATTAATATACGTTTTTGTCCAACAATTTTTTTTTTAATGTTATTTGTTAACGAAAAAAAATGTCAACGGTTAAAATAACCTTTATTAGTGTAGTTTATAAAAAAAAAAAATTATACGTGTTGTAGCGTTAATTTTCTTTTTCAATTATGATAAAAAATGAAATCTAATTAATCAAGTTTGAATGTTAACTCTTGAATTTCTAAAAATTATTATACATTTATAAAATATTATTAAAGGTATAAATTTACCAAAATCAACACTTGCTATTATCGAATTATTCCACATATATGTGTACATACAAGAAATAATTTTCTTGAGGAGGAGGAAAAATTTACCAATGAATAGTCATATTGTAGGGTGAATTATTTAATACGTGGACCACAAGAGTGTCACCCTCTTGAACGTTAATCGTTGGTCCTGGCAATCCTCCATTAACTGCAGTGATCACGTGCTGATTACACAAGCGTTGTATGGTTAAGTTACCTACCTGCGATAAATGAAATTTTAATGAATCTCATGCAATAGACGCTAGTTTATAGCTTGTTATACAATGAGAATTCAACTTATTTAATACATACATACATATAACCAAGTCACTTAAGAATACATTCCTCAATACACAAAAATATCAATGCCAAGAGATATGTTAAAAGTGTGTTACAAACATTCTTGATAATATATATGTATGAATGTATATAAATTTATGAATAGATAGATGCATGCATATACACTTTCATCTCTTTTAAAGAAAGAAAAAGGAGAAGAACGAGGGAGGCCATACATTGAAAGTATGTTCCACAATAGCCCCAGAAGCCAAGGAACAAGCTAGCAAAAGAGAGAAACCCCACGCCAAAGACAACATAAAACGTTTCATGTTAAAGGACGTGAATGAAATATTTGAGCAACGTCTGAGTCTGTTCCCTTCAAGCGAAAATTACGAGTCCTATATATAGAGACCCCATGAGACTTCACGTTAGCACGATAACGTGTTTTTAGTATACATAATTATGATATTGCAACCAGAGTTTGACAAAAGCATTTGAATTTTTGCCACATTAGAAGGAAATTATAGTCATAAATTATCATTCTACTTAAGTATATATATATGTGTATCAATTAATGTATGTTTAGGTTTTCTTCGGAAGGATCGAAAATGGGAAATAACAACAATTAGTCAATAACTTGTTTTGATCATCTAAGTGGAAATTTTGATTGGGATGAGCCTCTGACTTCTGACTAAACACCTCAATTTAATTATTTATTTTGTTTATAATATTTAGTTTTCATGATTTCAAATTTTGGGAACTTTTACCATCGCTGTAGTAGTTAAAGTTTTACTAGTCTTAACGGAAACAATTTGTAATAAATTAAGCACGTTGTATACGCAGACGTTGAGCTAATTAGTTAATAATCAAGTTGTCTATCTGGTAATGAAAGTCAGAGTGGGGGTGCGCTTTTTCTACAATTCATGCAAATTCACAGTTGAAGGAAAATTATGGGCGCAAAAGTTGAAACCGGGGAAGGTTCATGCACATATCTTTTATACAAGGAAATTATATTAGTTTCACTTAACTAGTTGCTTTTGTGTTCTACGTGTATAAATATTGACTGTGATGTTTAAAATAATTTTAGAACCTCTTGTTTTGTATAATTTTATTGACAAACACTTCATCATAGCTATTTCGATCGTGTTTAAAATGAGACATTTTTTAGCCATTTAAATAATTATTTTTATATGTCTCTGCTAAAATAATAAGCGATATTTGTGTATTTTTTTTTATTGATGTAGTTCAAAGTAATGAGTACAGTTAAGAACGACATTAATAGTGTTTATGGTTGTGGTGTACGCTTGAGATAAGTTTTCAAACTTTCACTAAATACTAATAAACAGTGTATGTAATGGATATTTAAAGTCATTAATACAATAGTTGGTAGTGGTACTATGCTTAGAGAATAACAACAATTAACACTCTATTTATTAGTTTTGACATTGACATAAATGTGAAAAATATATTGTTTGTGAATATCTTATGCATTAATTACACGGATATTTTCAAATTAAAATAACACACAAATGTTAAATAAAAAAGAAATTAAATTTAACTTAAAATCATTTATTTGTATTTAATAATTCACACTTATATATGCATCGTAATTAAAAAAATAAAATTAAAAGGAAGGTAGTGAAGTGATAAGAATGGCATATGTAATATATTTTTTTAATAGAAATGTTCATTTATACAACATCTATAAATACGTACACTATTGTTTAAAATATAAAGTTTTGGCAACTGTATTCGCGTGCCTTACTCTTCTCTTTATACAGCAGTGAGCCGTTTATTTGAAAGCACTACAAGGGCTACTATTCCACGCTTGGATCGGAAGGCAAGGGGTTGTTGATCCTGTTCTCGATGTAGGGTTCTATTCTAGGGGAATTTTGTTTCAACACCTTTTTTAACATATCTATACTTTCTATCTTGCTCTTCTATTCAAGCTTTTTGTTAATTAATATATTTTCTTTGGCTTTTAAAAACATATAAAGGTTTGCAAATATTATCTGCAATAATTCCACATTACAATGCAATTTTATTTTAAGTATTTTTTTTACATATTAATTATCATTTTTTTAATAACGAGTGCGGGCATATATAAAGAGCATTTCCACCTATTTACATACGTTCGTAATCGTAATAATTAAATTGCTTTATTAACATCTACATAATAATTCACTTCGAAGAACATAAACCGAGCATGATGATCCAATATCTCAGTTAATCAAATTTAACACCTTGTCAAAATTTATATGCAAGATAATATAAAAACATCATTTCTAGAACTCCACAAGAATGATTGAACGAGTAGTGAGTAATTGTAACAAAACTCGAATTTATTTACTTCTCATATTTTATGAAGTTTAATTTAGTTATTTTTCTTGGTACTTAATTAGAAGATAACATAACATACAGGGGAAAAAAATTAAAGGATCTTATTTATAATAACAAATAAACAAAGTACATCGTTGAAAGAAAAGGCTAGCCTTTCGCCCTTTATTACACAATTTCTTGTTATCAATCAAACAAATCATATTAGGAATCCACATTAAGGTCAGTGGATTAATATTAATAAGAAATATTTATTTTTGCTTAATGTAAAAATATGTAAGGAATGATTCCTTTAAGTTAATGATGCACACTTAACACTTGGGAAGATCAGCTGGTGGCGGAGGCAAAGTGGATGAACGGGTAGGCCCATTCTGAACCTCGAAAGCCATGGCTAGCCCCCATGGCAAATGAGTTTCCAAATGGCAGTGCACAAGCCATACACCTACAGTGTTCAAATAAATTTTAATTAAAAAATAAAAAAATTATTTGATAAAAAATATTAATCTCGTTTAGTATATATTCTTAAGACATTATAAAATAAGAATTCGTATTTTCAAATTATATATATACCAATAATTACCTGGATTATTCGCTTGGAATCTAATGACGGCCCATCCTCCCACTGGCACAGAAACGGTGTTACGTATTTGCGGGTTAACAAAATTGAACTTTGGTTCATCTCTGGTGGAGTTGTAGTTCCCAAACCCTTGAGCCAAAACATGGAAATTGAAGCCATGAATGTGAATAGGGTGGTTCTCCGGAGCAATGATGGCGGTGTTCTGAAGCACAATCTCCACCGTTGAATTGAACTTAAATGTCTTAACCTTGGTTGATTTGGGTGCAAACGCAACGGCCATAAAATCGGTCATCAACGATGGATTGGTATAGTCAAAAACAAAAGGAGGCTGATTCGGAAAATCTCTAGTGTACACCCCATTAACATTATTACGGTAAAACGCTTCCAACATTGATGACCCTTTACCCCTTGGTAGCACAAATGACTCATTATTCATGTTGGCAGAAAGTGGAGGTTGCCCAGAACAACCGTTTGGGCTTGAAACGTTGTTGCAAACTTCGAAGCCAATCCCAAACGTGATGAACATGTGCTCATCCACGTGACGTGGCACGGGTACCCAGTGGGGCCCACCAGCCAGCCCAGTGATGTTGGTGTAAAACTTGTGGGCTGTTGGAGTGTCCGTTTGGGCCGGGAGGTCTGGCATGATGGGCTTTTTTGCTGACGTGGCACCCTCGTAAACGACCACTCCTGTTGTGTTGAAGTTGTTGATTGTTACGCCTGGGGCTGAATGGTATGGAGTGAAGACCATGTAGTAAGAACCCACGACTTGGTTTGTGTTGAGAAGGACATCTACGGTTTGGCCTGGAGCAAGCACGACAACATCGGTGTTGTAGTGTTTGGTGTATGCTGCATCGATGGCTACCACTGTGAATGTGTGGTTGGCGATCTTGAAGAAGTGTTGCTCATTGAGTGCAGCATTGATAATGCGTAGCATGTAGGTTTTTCCTTGCTTCACTTTGAGCTCGAACATTTCTGAAGATTTTAAATTTGTGCTGAATTAAGTATTCAAGTTTTGAACATATGAGAACTGAAGATAATATTACAAGTGTAATTTAACAATGGGCTTACGATTTTTAGAGCAGTTATATGTATCGCCAGGTAAGCCATTGATTGTGTAGGCATCTGAGGGAATTGGCGGCTTTCCAGTTTCTGTTGCATTGTTCTCAACCTCTACAACATTAGCATTCCACCACTCTCCTGCAATTAATTACAGTTTTCAGAATCAATGCTTAATTAGATTTATAGTTCATTTTAAGTTATAAACATTGCCCTAAGGAACCACAAAGTAATTTTTTATTAAAAATATAACATTTAATGTTACAAATACACCTTCTTAACATAATTTTAACGTGACTGTTTATGTATAATCGGATGGGCACTTATTGATTTAAGAACTTAGAAAAGATGAAGAATAAGGGAGAAAAAAGTACCAAGCAGGATGGGCACTTCTTGATAAACTTTAGGGAAAGGGTAGGAGTGTCCGAGTCGTGGTCGAATGATAAGGGCACCATAGACAGTGGAACGTAGAAAAGATGAGTGGGCATGCCACCAAAGTGTCCCTTCTTGTCCTGTTATGTTAAATTTATATGTATAACTGCTACCAGAAGGTATTGGGCATTGGGTTACAAATTCAGGACCGTCTGACCAAGCAGTTAAAAATTGAAGAATTCCATGCCTGCATATATAGCATTGTAAAATATACCCATTTGATCAGTATTCCATGTACAAAAATCTCTCCTGTTTGATAAAATAAAAAATCACAATTTTTTAAAATTAAATGATTTCATATTTCGCTATTTTTCTTTTAAGACACAAGACTTAATCGTGATTTAATACTTTTTTTTTTATAATTTAAAATATTTAAACTTTAATAATTATTTTTAAATACTTTCTTTTATGTCAAAATTATTTTTATTCTTTTCAAAATTATCTATATATTCATAATTTTAAAATTAAGTAGTTTGATTTTTTATGGTAATCTTTTCTTTATATATAATAAGCATATAAAGCAGATAACTGAAGTCGATAATATTTAATTATTTCTTAAGGTCAAACAGCGTTGTGTTTTCTATAATAATTTTACCGTAGATCTTTCTATAGAATTTATCTCATTATTGAGAAAGAAGAGAAAAAATTTACCAATGAATAGTAAGATTGTAGGGCGACTTGTTGAATACGTGAACCACAAGAGTATCACCCTCTCGAACGTTAATTGTTGGTCCTGGCAATGTTCCATTAACGGCCGTGATCACTTGTCGACGACACAAACGTTGTACAGGAATGTCCTCCACCTATAACAAAACAAAACAAAAGAATTAGTGACTATAATGCAAATTATAATAAGCCCATAAAAGGGAGAAGAACCAATTAACTAGCTCAATCATACATTGAAAGTGTGTTCCACAATAGCAGCATGAGCCAACGAAGAAGCTAGCAGAAGAGCAAAAGTCCATGCTAGAGCAAACACAAAACGTTTCATGTTGTAAGATTGTGATGATGTAGTTAGTTGAAATAAATCAGTGCTTATTTATGATGTTCCAATGAATGATCATGAAGTAAATATATATAGAGAGAACACCTGAGATTTGACATTTCCACAATTGTGCGTTTTAGGTATCATTAAAATATTTGCAATAGGTTTTGATAAAAGGATTTGAATTTTCGCCGGATTAGGAGGAGGATGCAAATTCATAATGAAGATATAAACGTAAAAATGTTCAACAAGGAAGAAGAATTACGATTCGTCAATAGCTTGCAATTTTGACCTAACCGGGAATTTTGAATATGAGATTTTGCTTGTGTTTCTGACTATGTGACCCGGAAAAATATTATACCCTTGTTTATTCACTTCTATGATACACCACCATATTTTTAATTTTGTATCACGTTTTGCGAAATTTTACTATTGCAGGGTGGTAAAAGTTTGATTAGTCATAACAGAAACAATTTCTAAGTAGTTATGTGCATTGTGCTTGCATGGAGACGTGTTATAACTTGGTTAATATACTAGTCTATCTCGTTACGAAAGTCAGAATGCGACCTTTAATTTTAATATAATTCAAAGACATTCAGTGAGAAAGGAAGAAAAAACATAAGGTGAAAATAGGGACACATCTAGTTGATATCTTTTATTTTTGCAAGGAAATGATAAAAATTTCCTTACGACAAGTCAATTATTTTCTACGCTCTTATTTTTTTAAAATAGATAATTGGAATTATATTTTAATTAGTAAATAATTCATGGATATTCAACAACACACGCAGCAGAGGAGAGGGAAATGGGTATTTTAAAAACCTTACCATATCTAATTGGACCGGTTTGGTCCATTCAACCATAAACTAAATCCATAATCGATTATATATGGGACTCCAGGTAACTAAAATAAGGGGACACTGAATACATGAACAAGAACAAATAATCATCAGAATCCACGAGCATCAGTCATAGTATACATCTCCAATATAAAAAAAAAAAAAAAATCATCTTAATAATGCAAGAAACATAGAGAACAAGAAGAGAAAAGTATAGCTGCCACAAAAATTTTAGTCTCGCATCTATGTTAATAAAATGAAAGGGGGGAGGGGTGGTTGCTATTTTATTTATTTTTCATTAATATATATTTCTTTGTGTTTTTTCATGCATTGTCAGTTTCGCATGTTCTGATCGGTTTTATTTATGGAAATTCTTAACTTTAGTTCTTAAGATTAATTTAAGCATATAAAACTATAGAGTTTTGTTAATCTCAGCTTTAAGACTGAGTTTAAACATTTACAAATAAAAAAAAATTATGAAAAAAATATACAATTATTGTATTGAAGTTATAAAAATGTAATAAATAATTTTCTTTCTAATAAATTTTTACTATTATTAACTGCTTATTATTAGAATTGGGATTAACAAAATCTAAAATTATATTGTTCAATTTTATAATAAAACTTATTTATTACAACAAAAATACAAAAGTGAAATAAATGTTTTATTTTTAAATAAAACTTTGGTACTTTTAAGAGCTTAAAATCAACACTAAAAAGTGAAATTAATATATTCTTTTTTATTTTCTCGTACATTATCAGTTACCTGCCGTTCTTATTTCCTACTTATATTTCTTTTTCGCGATTTACTTGTGCTAATTATTAAGGGTTGCTTTTCTTCATTTGATCAAATAAGATGTTTAAAAAAATTTATTAAATAAATTGAAATATTTATTTTAATAAAATATTTTAAAAATAATTAACTAACATAAATGAAAATATTATAATGAACATGTTCCTTTTAGGTACAAAATTAAATATTCAAGAAAAAAGTTAATTTTTCACCCTCTTTTATATTTTTTTATACTAAATAACATAACTTTTATTTTTTTATTTTATTTTTCAAACAGAGTGTAAATGTTTTACCCGAGCCTCTACATTTATATAAAATTTTATTGAAAAATATTAATTCAACAAATTTTACTTAGTTCGATGGTGATGAGCGTTATAATATATAATGGCAAATTTAGTAATCTCGAGTATAATTTTTTCATGCATCGTCAGTTGTTTATGTTGTCATTTTTTTATTAATTAATGAAAAATCTTAATTTTAATTTCTAAGATTAATTTTAAGCAACTAAAATTGTTCAATTTTATAAAAACAAAGCTTATTACATTAAAAAAAAAAAAGAAAAGTGAAATAAAAATTTTATGTTTCCATAAAACATTATTTTTAGAAGCTTAAAATGAACGACCTCAAAGTGAAATTAACAAAAAAAAATTTCATTTTTTGGTATCATCATCAGTTGCCTATTGTTCGTATTCCCTACTTATATATATTTTTCTCAACACTTGTGCTAATTATTAAGGGTTGCTTCTTTTTTTTCATTTGATAAAAAAAATTAGATGTTTATAAAATTATTACGATAAATAAATTCAAATATATATTTTATTTAATCAAATAATATTATATGTTCTTAGTTAGAAAGTTATATTTATATTCTTTAATTAAGTTTATTAAAAAGTTAATTTTTTTCACTATCTTTTATATTTATTTATACTAAATAAAAAATTTTATTTTTTAATTTTTACGTAATTTTTATTTTCTTTTCCAAACCAAATAGAGTGTAAATGTTTTACGAGAGGCTGTTTATTTATACTTACTTTTATTAATAAATTATAATTCAACAAATTTTACTTGGGTTGATGGTGATGAGCGTTGTCATATATATAATAGAAAATTTATTCATGTCGACAGCATGCACATGCGTATCTTACATATTAATTATTATTTATTTATTTATAGAGAGTAACATTATATAATCTTCTAGAAATGCAGGATACTGTATGTGTATCCAAAATTATAAATATTATAATTTACTTTCCATAGAAATATATGTTCAGATTAATATCATGCGTTAAATTTCAACATTTGCATTATTTAATAAATTTTTATAAAATATAAAATTATTTAATTTAACTGTTAGTTTAAAATTTTTTATTAAATAAATTAATTTTCAAAATTTTATATATTAAAAAATAATATAAAATGAGTTAATAATTAGATTATTAACATCGTGTTCTAGAAAAAGATTATAAATAATATGATATAAGTATTTAAATTTAATATATGGTATTACAGAAGAGTCAAACAATTTAACTTTTTTAATAAAACATTGCAGTAATTGATTTTTCTACCAAAAAAAATAGTAATATAATAACGTACTTCCACAAGAAAATCGTCGAGTAAGACTGATCACAAGTATAATAATATAAATGCACTTATACGATAATTTTAACTATTTTTATATTATAAAAAAATTTAAAATTATATGATACAGAGAAAGTGTGTCTAAAGTTAAAGATTTAAGAAAATAAAAAAGGCAAGGTAGCACTCGTCAAATAGAAAAAATATAAAAGAAAAATAAAAAATTTATAAAGTTTAATATATGTTAAAAAATACAAACTAGTATTTTAATTAAAAAGGTTTGAACGTAATGAAAGAAAGTGAAGGGAACTTTGAGCTTAAGGTCAAGTTCGTTAGCTAATAGCGAATAGAGAATAGCGAATAGCGGATTGATGGAACAAAGATAGTTAGATTGGTAATGATAGTGATTATTGAGCTCCAAATTATGCGGTTTCCTTCTATTTTCGTGATCTATGGACCTTACTTCCCAATGCGAAACTCCTTCGAGAAGAAATCGTTTTGCATTTGTTGTAGTATTGCCCTCTTTGTTAGGTACAAGTTGACAACCGTTACCAATTTCATAATATGCACAAGATTTGATTGGAACGAGTCACTAGTATTTGTACTCAGTGCAACCAGGTTTTGCCTCCGAATTTATACGCATAGCGGTATCAACGTATGCAATCTTTTTCAACCTTTTGAATTAAATAATGTGAAATATCACTACTCTCTTGTATTTGCATATGGGATATACGTGTAAGAGTGTGCTAGCTGTACCAGCGTTTAGATCACCCCGGTGGCATCTTTTTTCCACTTTTTCCTTTGTCTGGTACAATTTTTTCAACTTTTATTATTACAGTTGCTGACATGATACCATATTTATTTATTTATTTGTTTGTTAAGACCTGTGTAAGGGTTTACAAAGATAACGAAATTCATTTGTGGAAACTTAGTACCAAAGGAAAGAGAGATACCAATTAGTAAGACACTATATGTATATATATATATATATATATATATATATATGATACCTCAAAACTAAAGCAGGAATAGAAAGGCAAATTACCCAACTACAGCAGCATCTATAATCTAAAATTATTTTCATATATTATGATTAATCTGTTTTATTAAATGTTCAAAATCTTATGCAGTTGTAAAGTATTTTCTATAATAAAGTAATAATATCTTACAATCAGCTTTCTCTTTGGTTTTAAATTCACAGTTCTGTCTTATCATTAAAAAAATGTTTTAAATATTTTCTGTTTACAAATAATATGTAAAGCGAGATAAACAATATTAGTGAATTAAAGATAAAATTTATGAGTTTTAATAATTTTAATTAATAATTAAAAATATATTAAAAATATTTTGAAATTTCAATGATATTATGACTAGTAGTTTATATATATATATATATAAAGTTAAGAGTAATAAGTTTAAACTTACAAAATAGATCTTGTATTGTACTTAAAAGAGGTTGATACAAAGATATCAAAATATTGAATTTAAAATTACAAAGAGCATTTTAGTATTCTAAGTAATAACTTCTCATTGAAATTGGCCCGTATTCTCCTTCGTTCTTCTTTTTCTGCTTTTATAGAGAAATTTCTCCTATTCTAAGATTCTTTTTTATCTCTTATTTCTCTTTTACTATTCTATTATCTCTTCTTGTTGATCACAAGTTTTTTTTCTCTATTTTCTACTGTATTCTTTTTTACGTTATTTTGCCGACACTTTTGTCTTTCATTTTTGTTGACATTCTTGAAATTTTTGTAGGATCTTACTTTTTCATATATTCCAAATCGTCAAAGTTTAACATCTCTTTTGTTAAAGTTTTGTTAACATCATTATAATGTAATAGCGATATTTTTTTCTTTACATAAATATTGTGATGTTTCTCTTCGAAGGCTAATTGATAATTATTTTTATTCTGATTTTTGGTGTCTAGTCTAAAATGTTGTTTATGTCTTTTACTATAGAATGCATCTTCAATATCTTCAGTATTTTTCCAGATTTTTGTAGTAATTGGTAGTAATCTTTTTTCTGAGGAGAAAATTGTCATATGGTCTGGAGTTACCCATATATGATTAAATAGTGGAACTATTCTCATAATTTCCCATATTGGTGGTATTGATGAGAACTAAACTTTTGTTATATCATCCTGTCTTGAAATACAGATAAATATAGAATTATTTGTGGCCATGAAATAGCATGTAAATCTTTCTAAGGTCTTTCTAGGTAAAGATTTTTAAAATACAATCCAAAAACATTAACATCGCATATAATTTTGTAAATGGATATAAAAATTGAATTTAGCTTTTTTCCTAATGATTTCTTGTATTTCTAAAGGAAAAGTAAAGATTATAGGAATAAGCATAAAAAGTAGTCTAGGTATAAGACTTTTATGGCTAAGATTGATTTTTGGTAAAAATGATGAATTTTGTGAGGGTTTTATAATCATATTGTGTAATTCTCGTAATTCTGTTTCTAGCTTTTCTTTCTCTTTTTTCAATATATCATTTTCTTTTTCTATTTCGATAGCATTCTAATTCTATGAAATAATTTAATCCCACAAAAATCTTGGCACTTTGGCACGCATCTTGAAGATCATAAAAAAAAATTATTTCTCTTTTTATTTGGATACAAAGGATATTAGCTGTATTTATTCTTTTAACTATTCTAACATAGCTTTCATTTATCACCATAAAATAATTAAAGGAATCTACAGTTCTATTTTGATTGTTTTTCTTAGGAAAAATAATATGCTAAAGCATTTATACTATTAAGTTTTTGAGAACTGATTTTTTCTAGATTTTTTTGTATCTTTTAGTGGCCTAAAACTTTTATTGGTATCTAAAGGTAGTACAAGGAGTATAGCACTGCCGAATTTTGTATGCTCCATTCTGCTAAACATCAAACAATTAGTATTGTAAAAGATATATATGTTCTTAGAATTAAATAATTTTAGATACTCTTTAGCAAATTCTAATGATCTTTGTATTGGAATAATTGTTTCTTGAAATATTTTCATCTTTTTGGCTGATATTACTAATCCATTTCTTTTTATTAATTTTATAAATTTATTTATATGCTCTATGTGTTGTTGAATACTCCTTAAATATATTAATACATCATCTAAGTATACTATAGAAAATTCCATATAAGGGTAAAAAATATTGTTCTTAATTTCTTAAAATTCACTTGGCATATTTTTCAATTCTTGTGGCATTACATTTCATTCATAATGTCCAAAGGATACTACAAAAGCATTTTTATATCTATCTTCTTTCTTTATAGAAATTTAATAATATCCTAATTTCATATCAAATTTTGAAAATATTTTTGTATGTACTAGTCTTTTAATTAGATCTTGCTTGTTAGGTATTAGATACCTAATCTATTTTAATATTTTATTTAGTGGTTTGTAATTTATTACAAATCTAGGCGCTCATCTTTCTTATTCGGAAGCTTTATTTACATAAAACTCTATACAACTTCAAGGAAATTTTGATGGTCTTATTAATTTTTTTTTTAAATAATCTTCTAATTCTTGTTTAGAATATTGTAATTGTTCTTTATTCATTTGTATAGGTCTAGCTCTTGTTGGGATATTCTTTTCATTAAAATTTTCTTCGTATGGTAAACTTATTTCATATTGTTTTCTAGAATGAAAGGCTATAGGATTAGTATCACAAATTTCTTTTTCTATTCTTTTTTTTAGATTTTTAATTATATTTTGTATTTTAAGACTTTTGAGTTGTTGTTCTATTTTTTCATATCCTATTCCTTCATTAATCAATTTGATTTGATTTCTCTTTTTCTCTATTAAATTTATTCTAGATATTGAGGCTTCTTGTAAAAGATTTAATTCTCTAATTCTTAGAGCTTGTAAGAATCTAAATTCTATTATTTTTCCTTCTACTACATTACTAATAATTTCTTTATTATCTATTTTATATGGGTATAGTAATGTTAAAAAGGGAGTTCCTAATATCATTTGGTTGGTCATATTTTTAACTAATACAAAGGAAGTTGTAAAACATATTTTATCTTTACAAATTTTTGCTTTTGATAATTTATATTGTATGTGCATTTTAGATTAATTGGCCAAAGATAATCTTTCTGTTGTTTTCTCATAAAACTTAATAGGGATTAAGTCTTCTTGTATACAATTTATATCTGGTCCAGAATCAATTAAAGTTATCATATTAAATTTTTGTTCTTCTATTATTAGAGTAATTTTATACCACCATTTATGTGTTGTTACTAATGATAACAATTTCATATTAAAAATTTTTGGGTCTTTTTTAGTATTACTAGTTTGTTCTTTTAAAATGTTTTTTCCTTCTATTTCTAATAACTTAAACTCTAATGTTACTTAGTTTTGTTTTAATTCATATATTTCTCTTTTAGAATTTTAATTTCTTCTTGTAAATCTTTAATAGTTATACTAGTAGTAGGTTGTTTAAATTTTTTATATACCTCTTTCATTTCTATTGGCTTTATTTCCAAAGGTTTTCCTTCTTCTCTAGTAACCAAATCACTTAGTTTTTTAATAAATTCATTTCTTAGAGATCCATCTTCTAATTCTTCAATTAATGTTATTAATGTTTGAGTTTGATCTTTTAATAATACATTTATTTGAGGATTTATACATTCATCACAATTACATAATCCTGGTCCTAAACAATAATTATCACTTTCTATTTCAGATTTATTAGAAGTATGATCTAATTGATAAATTTCATTTTCTATGATATTTTCTTCATTTGAATTTTCATTATCAGATTCTTCTGGTTCATAATTTATCAATATTGTTACTAATACTTATTTTAATTCTTTATGTTCTAATGAATTAATTTTCTTTTCTATCTTACAGTGGTCTGCACAGTGTCCATATTTTTCACATTTCCAACAAGTTCCTTTAAACTGATTATTATTCTTATAGATTTTATTATTTTTTTGTTTATTAATATTTTGATTATTCTTATAATTTTTCTTATAACATTTTTGTCTAATATTAGAAGTATTTTAAGATTTTTGTATATATTTTTTTTTATATCTTCTGTTGGGAGCTTGTATAACTTTCATTCCATATTGTTCACAAAAAGTTTCTAGTTCTCTCTTATCAGCTAATTTTTCTTTTCTTATTTGATTTTGTAATTTTGTATCATTACAAACACTTAATCTTGTATATACTATTATATTATGTATTTGTCCAAATGTTAAAGTTTCATAATTTATTTTACCTTCATATCTGGTTTCTAAATTTTCTATTACTTTTATGCTAAACAGGTTTGGTAACGCAGCAATAAACCTCTCTTTCTAATAAGTAACTGCTGCATCTTCTTTAATCATTACTTTAGATATAAGCATATCTTTGTACCATTGATAATCTGACATTGTCGGACATCTTAAATTTGCTAATTGTATTCCTACTCTTTTTTTAAATAGGGTAGAATCTCCTATAAAATTTTGTATTATTAAATATATTAAAGTTACTACTATATCTTGTTCACTATTTTTTTTGTTTTACATGTGATAATATAAATTCTCTATTAGCAGAGGACACATTATGATCCCACCATTCTCTTAATTGTCCTGTAAATCCTTGTACTAAAGCTTCTACTGCTACTTTATCTAATAATTTTTTAAGCTTATATGCAGTTGCTTCCATAATCATTTGTTGTGTTAAATATAATATTACTTGCTCACTTAATCCATCTAAATTTTATTCAACTATATAATTTCCACCATATGAATTTTGTACAAAACTAGGTCTTTGTTCTAATAGTACGTCAGGTAATGTTGGTCTATTATAGTAATGTCTTACTTTTGGATAGTTATTCTCTGTTTTTATTTTAGTTAATTTTGGAATGATTTCTATTGTATTTATGGAAGGTTTTTCTATACTTAATTTAGCTACTCTTTCTTGTAATTCTTCTATAACTAATTTTATTCCTTTTTTCTTTTCAAATTCTTTCATTGTTTTTGGAGATAATGTTGTTAACTTATACATTGGTTTTTCTTGGTAATTTGGTTTTTCAAAACTGAGTTTTATTTTTTCTGCTTTATTTTCTATTATAGTTAAATAATTTTTCATTACTTCTAATAATGTGTTTGAATAATTAAGTTGTTGATGTATTTTATTTATGTTTATTTTTTCTATTATTTTTTCTAATGGATTAGTCTTTTTATAAGAACTAGCTTCTACTCCTTTGTTCTATATTCTACTCTTAATTTGTTATTGTGGCGGATACTCTGACTCTATTATTTTTCCTAATATTATTTTCTAAGAAATTGATATTTTATTTAAAGGATTTATTTGTTTTATTTTAGGATATTTTATATTATTTTTATTGCAATATTGTTGTAACCAAGGGAAAAATGTATATTTATTTCTATTTCTTCTAAATACTCATAGAATTTTGTTCTTATATCTATTTTTTCTTCTTCAGTATAATTTTGTAAAAACTAACTTTTAATTTCTTTGTTGTATTATGCATCTATTTCTTCTTTTATCCATTTTTTTTATCTATTTTAAAAAGTTCTTATTTTGTTATAGTATTTAATATTATAATGTAGTAGGACTGTAATTTCCTTCATTATTATTATCTTGTAAAATAAGATTATAGACTGATATTGATATTTCTAGTTTAGAAATATTATCTATTCCTCTTAGATTTAAATTTATTGTAGAATTATCTATTGAGTGTTTTGAAGGCTTTTTTATTATCTGAAAATTGTGAATTCTTATTGATGACCTATTCATTTTTAATCTTATTTTTCCATCAGTTTCTTCTATAATTTCTTTTATCTTAGTACTATATATTTTTTTAGATTCTTTATTTTCTTCTAAAATCTATTCTTCTAATATGTTGAATTCTTCATGTTTAAGTTTTTTAAGTACTTGTACCATACTTTTTTCTAAATTAGTTTGTATTACTATAGTTTCATGATTAGGAGTTTCTCTTTTAACTTTAAATCCATAATTTACTTTTGTAATTTTGTAATATACTCTATATATCAAGTGAAATAGATCAAATGAATTATCTACAATATTGTCTGGTGATTATATATATATATATATGTTATGGTATTTTATAATGAGCATTCGTTAAACTTTAGAAATGGTTTAGGAAGGAAAATTTTAGAGATTATAAAATTTATATTTTGAATAAATATATTTAAAATTAATACTTTTTAAAATAAAATATATAAATTAATATATTAATAATATATTTTTTATCATAAATTATATATAATTTTTAAATTTAAAATTTAAAAATATATCTTTTCATCTTTTTTTCTCTAAAATATTTTCCCTAAATATACTCTTAAATTTATTTCTAACATGCCAATCACCGATTTTGTTAGTTTAATTGTTTTTCTAAAGTATATTTGTTTTTGTGTTTAAAGAAATAAGATAATAGTAAAAATGTTGAGAACAGAGTAATTTTTTTATGAATGCTAATAACAAATTGTAGTTATAGATTAAATTTTATTAAAAATTATAAAAATAATGTGAGTCACAATTTCGATTTAATATTATATATATATGTTAATAAATATTAGTTAATAATTAAAGAGTGTATGAAAAAAAAAATATTAAAAGTGTGTTAGTGACAAAAAAAAGAATTTGTTTAACCGAAAACAAAGTGACTGAGCTTAGTCTTTTGGCGAACATTTTGGGTACCGTAAAACAGTGTGGGCCGTTAGGACCATTTAGGTCTGCGTAGGCGTTAGGAGTTTACTTTTTGCAACTTATTTTTTTCTTTTTACACCTCTTGTAAAATAATTTCTAATTATTTTTTAAAAAATAATGATAAAAATAATCTCAAATAATTTTTTAAATTATATTTTAATTTTTTGGAAATCAATTTCCAAAATTATAAATCTTTTCAAAAATAAAATTTTGAAAATAGTATACTACACTTCTGAAAATAAATTTTTAAAATTAAGATTTTACATTTTCAGAAATTAATTTTTAGAAATATAAAATCATATATTTTTAAAATTTTAAAAACTTAATTATAAAAATTAATTTTTTGAAAGTATAAAATCTTAATTCAAAAACTTATTTTTGAAAGAGGAAAATCCTAATTTTGAAAACTTATTTCTAGAAAGAATTAATGATTATGTAAATAAATTTATAAAATTGTGAAAAATTAATTTTGAAAATAAATAATTTATCAACTAAATTTATGACACTTAAAAATAAAACATCAGTTTTACATGTGCAATAAATTGTTGTCAATCATCGAGCAAAAACAATGGACAAATCTGTGCTTAAAGTGAAACTAATACTTCTTTTAAGTGGGGAATATATATATATATATATATATATATATATATATATATATATATATATATATATATATATATATATATATATATATATATATATTTGTGAAGTGACAAAAATAGTTATTTTAAGAGTAAAATTTTTTTTTGGTAGTGACACTCTCAAAAGTTAATTTTTAAAAATATACATTTTTCAGAATTAAAAATTATTTTTAAAATATAAAATTCTTATTTTCAAAACTTAAACAAAAAATAACGAAAATAATTTATTTTTGGAACAAGTGCTTCTTTTAAATGTAATATATATATATATATATATATATATATATATATATATATATATATATAACTAGTGCTTCTTTTAATTCATTTGTGCCACTGGAACAAGTTATTTAGTTGCCAAAAGTTTTTATTATTATTATTTTGTAGTGACACTCTTGGGTATTAATTTTGGGAGCATAAAATTTTAATGTTAGAAGTTAATATTTAAAAATATAGAATACAAATTTTGAAAACTTATTTTAAAAAAGAATTGATAATTTTTTAAGGTCTTTTATTATCATATAGGATACTTTAGATAAAAATTATATTTTTTTAATAATAATGAGAAAAGAAAAAAAATTCAAAATGTAATCTTAATAATGAAAATGAATCCAAAATGCATTTATGCTTTGAGCCAATTGGGCCTACGAATTGCATAAGCTAACTCTCTTTACATTCCTTTGTTTTCGGATTGAAGTATTCGGCCAACGTCACTTGGGCCTTTTCAATAAATAATGTATAAATGATCATAATAAGAGGAGAAAATGAATAAAACATTATTATTATTACTAAAAATATTATTTAAATTTAAATTATAATTTAAATACTTTTAGAGTATGTTTGATTTCTCTTTTAAAAAGAGTTTTCTATTTCTATTTTTAAATATATTATAAATTTATACTATTATATATAAATTGTAATATATTATAAACAAAAGTCTTTCTGTCCATTTTTTTAAAATTTTGCATGTTATTGAAAAAAATTACCCTTTATCCTTTTGTTTAATCTTGAATTCACACAACAACTATCCATAACGATTTGTATAATTATCCATCCTTTTAAGTTGTTAAGATGTCTCACATTAGTTAGGAATAGAGTCACAATATTCCTTGTAAGGGGTTAGGATAATCCTTCTCCTATGAGTTAGCTTTTGAGAGTGAGTTAGACATAAATTTCTCTTAACATGTTATTAGAGTTTGAATCTCCAGGTAGTGCTATGTGTACGTGAATGTAGGCGCGCACGATGAATCTCAAGTATACAGTGATGGCTGTTGATCCCTATTAGAGGACCTCCAAGAGAAGGCAAGGAAGAGGACTTCGTTCGAGTGGAAGATTGTTGGTATAAACAAAGTTTTATATTGACTAGAATTAGAAAATAGAGTCAAGTGTGTTAAGATGTCTCACATTAGTTAAGAATAAATACTTTATAAGAGTTTAAGGGAGTTATATTATCTTGAGTCGTGTGTAATATAATTAATTTTGTAAATATTTTTTTCTTTTAACTTTTCAATAAAAAATTAAAATAAATATTTGAATCTCACGCAGTGGATATGTGTGTACTAAAGGATTTTTTGTGTGTGATAACTTGTTGAATTAATTGGAATTGGTGTTTGCCTCTGTTTTATTGTCTTTACTGTTTACTCAACTATTTCTTTTAATGCATGTTAACATAATTGAAAGAAAAAATAATAATGAGAAAACATGAGTGGATCTTAAATTCTTATTAAAATCTATTATCATATGGACTCGAATTTTCTGCAGTTATCCGGCAGAATTTATGCAGTCATTCTTACATTTATCATCCAATAACTTAATTCTTTTTAATCTTATATTCTATTATTATTAAAAAAATTAAAAATAAATTAAAAGATAACTATTTATTTTCTTTTTTCTCTTTATAAATATTCTTTATACTCACCCTATTCTCCTCATTTACACACAAAACCGTTGACATTGTATATCGCGTAATCATGAACTGCAAGTTATCATTCATTACAATAATTTATAGATAGCTTTACTTTTAAGGACCATAGTTAAATAAAATGTCATTTTGAGAGAATAAATTATCTTTTTGTTTACTCAGCATTCATTTGGTATATCATTTTTTATGTGAAATTTCAGTTTAGTTTTAACGTTTAGTCCTCTTCATTGCTAAAAAAGATACATATTTTTTTATGATATTTTATTTTATAAACGATTAAACTCAACAATAATATTATCAAAGAGTAAAGTTTGTTACAATTGTATTACACTTGATTAACAATCATAATAAAAAGATAAAAAATGTAAAAAGAAGAAGAAGAAGTAAACCCATTGAGCACTAGTTTATACACACAATACTTTAAATGATCAAATCTACAGTAAAAAGAGTGATTCTTTTTAGCGATAGAATTATAACATTGCGTAGCACATATAGGTAATATGCGTGTGTCAAGAAATGCGTCACGTTTTAATAATGATCATTTTCTGAAAGATAAAATTGTGGACAAGTTAATATTTTTTTCAAAAAATTATACACATCCAGTCTTTTAATTATTAAAAAAATAAAGTGTCACTTTCAAAATATAAATTATTATTGAAAAGTATAATATTTATGTTCACGTTATGATTTTCAATATATTTTTTATAAAAAAATTGCTAATCTACAATTCATCTAATTTTCTTCTCAATTTCTATATATAATAATTGAATAAAACACATAGCCGACTACTTTCAACAAGACCCACTGTGTATTTAGTCTTTGCTATGAGTCTTTGGAATTCCATTTCTAGAAGTCAGAGGAGAAATTCAAAGTTTGATTAGTAATTTCATTTTCAAGATTGTAAGGTGGATTTCAAGTTTGCAACGCCACCATTTTTTTAGGATCCGATTCCAAGTGTCTTAAAATTCAAAGTGCCAAATGTTATCAATTTTTATTTTCCCCCTTAGTAATTCGATTCTCAATCTATCTTACAATACAAAAATTAACCAAAGCAGAATTTAAAAGTGATCCATCAATAAATTAATTTTAAACATGAAACGTCTTTGATTTTCCACGCACCAACATGTTTAATCTTTCTTATTGAAACACATATTTTTTAAAATCACGTTGGGAAATTTATAAAGATGAATTCAACTGCAACGTTGAAAAATAAATGTAAATATATAATCATTTAATTGTGAATCTAATCACGCACGCAATTCAAATTACTTCTCAAACGCAATTCTACTGAGCAGAAGCAATTCCAGTTCCAAAATTTGAGAAATTTGGAAAACAACAAAACACAAACCTATCAACACCATGCCCAACTCAATATTGATTATTACATTAATATGAATCCAACCCATAAAAATGAACATATTTCCCTCTATTCTCTAACATAGTAATTATATAATAATGATAATAAAGGCTCGATCAATTTACACCATCTCTGCAAAGGAAAGTGAAATTTGATGGGAGCAAGATTACAGGGGAGAAGGGGCAGGTGCTGACACAATGTCCTCTGACACATCAGAAACAGGGCCAGGGGCAGCTCCAGAGCTCACAAGCTCAACCATGGCACGTCGAGGGTTGCTCTTTTGCTTCTCACAAAGTTTTGGCAAATACACCCCTGCATCACATCAAACCAAGCTTAGTTAATTGAAATATATTAATAGTATAATACTTTTTTATATTATTATTTAATTACAAATTGTTGTACAATTAAAAGTTATTAATTTTTATAATAATCACTTTAAAAGTCATGTGTAGAATAATTTTTAGACTCCTCCATTCCCCAACTTAAAAAAAAATCATATTTCTTTGTTTTGGTAAATGATAAGAACAATATATACCTATACCTTGATTAGATTTGAAGTCAAAATGTTCTAGGCTTCTAGGGTATATATGGTATCCTGATGCTTTCATAGTGAATGGTGAAAGCAGGAGACAAGAACAGAACATGAATAGGAATTGCCCAATGTTTAAGGAAAGGAACCAGAGTACTTTTTATTTTTAAATGGCCTTGTTGTATTAATTTGGAAAATACAAATAACAAGGCATGCTTTAGTACGCAGAAATCTCAACCACCATTTACTTTGTTAGTTAAACTTGCATCATCGGAGAAGCTATTCAGCGGAGACATCACTATTCACTATTCATTTTCTTTCACTTTCTGCAGAATAAATGGATGGTACCTAATGACCCATATTAAGTAATTTTTTTAATAGGTCAATTCGGCTAACAAAGGTCAAAAACAAAAGACTACCCAACATGTTAATTATGATCACGCATGTAAATTTTTGAAATTGGAACTATTATGAAATCGCTTCTCATGATTTGTACGACAACTTGATTATTTTACATGACTGTCTTTTACACCTTCCTTAACACCCACTCTAAATGAGTCTCGTTTTCTCTTTGTCCTCTCTTTATTTTAGGTGATATGACATTTTACTATAAAGATTGTAGAAAAAAAGTAACATGAAACTAACGTTTTTCTTTTTGACCATTGTACTGAAAATTAAATTAACTTATGTGGAATTGGGCAAAATCATGTGATGGCATTAAGAATAGAATTTAGCAATGAACAATTCTTACCCTCTCCAGCAGCCAAATTGAAGAAAAGGTCAACAATGTTGGTACACTTTTGGTAGCAAGCAGAGGAGCAAAGCTTGGCAGTGAATTGTGGCTCAAAGAAGGCATCAGAAGAGATTCCAACAGAGTTCCTATCAACTCCACATGCCTCAACACATTGATCAGTCTCAATGTACTCTGCCATCCTCTCCACCACCACTTCCGATGTCCGGCATTGGTACTCGACGCCGCCGTCCGCCGCCTTCTCCGTCTCCAACAAACATCTCTTCCCTGATGATGCTACTGAGAAAGCACACACTTCCTTTGGCAAGTCCTCACAGACCATCTCAGCTGCCAATTCATTAATTTTATACATGTCATGAGAATACTGAATGTGTTAAGAAACAACACATTGAACATAAAAACAATTTTGGGAGACAAATTTTAATTGTCTCTTTTATTTTTTTTAGTGTATTTTTAATTTTTAGAATACGTGTATATTGAAAAGATTAAAAGAAATGACCCAAATAAAAAACAGGATTATGTATAATGTAAATTTTTAGTTATTCAAATAACAGAATTAGACATTGAAAATGGCATTGATATACTTACCAAAAGATGCATGGATGAAAAGGGAAGAAAATAGAAGAACCAAAGGCAATTTGGTAGAGAAAGACATGGTTCTAAATGATGGGTGTAGTCGGGCAAATAGAGATATTGTTTCTTAGTGAAAGAGGGAACAAAGAGGGTTGTGTATATAACGAGAAGGAATGAAGAAATGGGCACAACGATTTATAAAAGGCACCGAAGGGGTATATATATATATAGGAAGAAAGAAAAATGCGCGTCCCTAATGGACTTGTTCACGCGTTTGGAAGGTTCACAAGTTAGCCAAGTCTTATACCATTCTCAATCATATTCTTTCTATTAATTAAATAAATAAACCAAGAAAAAAATTTCCTTTTTAAATATTGGTTCATTTTCTTTCGCTTGAATGTTGAGTTGTTTGCTACCTTTTCGTGGTTGATACGGGTGCGTGATTGTTGACGACTACCTAAGACGTGTTTGGATGTCAGAACTCAGAACTCTCTAAACTTTGAAGTTTCCAACAAATTAAGGCATATAAGTCAAACCCCATTTGTTTATTTTTCCCATCCATTCATATTTACCGAAAACTTGTCCTCATTATTGTATAGGCGGCATCTTTGCTTTCAAAATGTTTAGGAGAAGAAAACATGAACAAATTTGTCATTAGTGGGGTAACGTGTGCCTATCAGAATTCAGTGCATTCATTGGAGCAAGATTGAAAAGTTAAAAATCGGAAACAACTTGAATGTGGGAATATAAAATCAAGTAGAAAGATTTTAATGTTTGGAGTTTAAGATAGTGATGTCTAACAATACATGCCATAATTTTTTGTTCCAAGGACAGAAGAAAAATTAAGCTAAAATTCATCTATGCTTATGCAATTAATCTTAAGTCATAAGCTAACTAATTAACCGGGGAAAAGAAAAAGTAACTAAAGGTTCATATTTGCATAGGAAATTGATATGAATGAAAGTATGTGCATGCGTAGAGTGTGCGTACACGTGTCATAGTGATATTTAAGAGTGTACGTACTATTTGACAATATGCATGTAATTTTAGTCGGGGGAATCAGTTAGTAGGTGACTCAAGACGCTTACCTGTCCCTTTGAGGTATTAATACATCAAAAGGATTACTAATAATTCCATAAATTTTGTTTTTTCTTTCTTACCATGATTGTTTATGAAACATTCATGACAACTTTTCATACAAAAAATTGCGTATAAAAGATATATTTGACGAAAGTAGATGAGATTCTAAAAGCTAAAAGGTTAATATTAATTGAAGTTATTAAGTTAACTTTTTTAACTATAAGTATTCGGAAAAAAAAAATAGCTATCAAATTAGTTGATAAATATAAAATATTATAAAAGTATATGTTTATATGAATTTTCTTTTACTTAATTATTTTTCGTCTCTATACTTATGTGACTTTGTCTATTCATATTCAGTCATAAAAAATTTTCAACCATTAAAATTAAATATATTTTATCACAAAATTTTGGGAAAATTAATGAAAATAATATATTGGAGATGTGATATGACGATAATTCGTAAAGATTGACCAGCCTTAAAATATAGAATTTGAGGTAAGGAGCTTAATTTTAGCAACGTAAAAGTAATGAGACGAAATGCAGTTATTAGAACTAAAAGAATTAAAATCATATATAAACTAAAATAAAAGGAGCTGAAAGTGTCGTTAATTTTTTTATATACAAATTATAATTTTTTAGAAAAATATATTTTTTGGTAATTATAATTTTAGATTTTATCAATTTTTTGAGGATGGTACTAGCTTGAAGATAGATGGGGGTATTATGAAGGTGAGGTGTGGTTTTTTCTTGAATAAAGACAGGGTATATGAAATTTTTTATTAAATAATAATATTAATAAATTATAAATTTAAAATAGCTTTTAAAAATATATAGTAAGTTAATGAGATGTTTCGTTCACTAAATATTTATACTTTAGTTAAATAAACTTACAAACTAATTAAATAAATTACATATTAACTGAAATGATCCTAATAAATACATTCCAAATATCAGTGTTCCAAACGTATCGTATTGCAAGGGATGACGAAAATCGTAGTAATTTTAACACATTAGGGAGATCCAAAAGGTAGGATAAAAGAAAGGTAAGCTAAATAAATGCTAAGTAATATAGGTGAAATTAGAATTCGATATTAAGTAACCTCTTACTTGAAAGTGATTAGTCACAGTGGAAGTGGACTACTATTTTACACTAATTTGACCTTTTATGTTAAGAGTTCAAATCGTGGAGAGTCACTAATCTAGAGGTTTTATTGAACCATCACTTTTAACTTGAAAATAAAATTTATTAGAACAAGTTAAACATTTAAAACCAGTTGTTTTTATAATCTAATTCTACAGAAACTCTTCCAGTTATTTCAACCCTTCAAAGGATCAAAGCGTTGAAATAAATAACGTATGTATAAATTAATTTATTTTATATTTAGAAAACTATTTATCAAAATATTTTGAGGTTTTTGTGTAAAACAAACTATTGTTTTCAAATATAATATTATTAAACACACATATTATAAAGAAGTTCTTTTTTTTTACTCTACTCAGTTTAATCTAGATCTGACCTGAATCATGTATTTAGATGTCGAGTGAAAATTTTTCACATATACAATATTACAAAGACGTTATTGTTTGATGAAAAAAAAAATTATTAAATGTTAAGATAACTTTTGTTAATATAGTTTTATTTAAAAAATAAATAAATTGTCAGTATAAAGACTATGAATATTTATGCTAATCAATATGTAGTGCATTGATAGTATATATCAGAGGTGACAAATTGATAGCATTTTAGTCGATATTTTAAAATTTCTTGATAGCTCCTAAGTTCGTAAAAACAATTCATTCGTTTAAATCCTTTTTGTTATTTTATTTTTTTACTATTATTTTTATTTAAATTGATTAAACTAAATATCATTTTATGAAGTACGAGATTATCTTTAAAAATTAGAAAGTATAATACCTGACTAGTGTAATTTTCAGAACTAATTATAAGGAAAATTCATTATTTAATAATTTTAATTAAAAAAAATCTATCATTTAACTAATAAATTGTGTCATTGCCATATCATGCATTAAATGTGAACTTGACCATACAACTCAAATAGAAAAAATATCGCAAAGGAATACCCAATCAAATTAATGATAAACAAAACTTCGACTAAAGTTTTCTCTAATGCGTATTGATTCCGCTGAAACTTCGAGTCGCGAGTTACATATTAAACTATTAACGGAAAAAATAAATAAATAAACGATCCACATTGATGGACCGAAAACTATTAACTCAACTACCTATTTTTTGATAAAAGGACAAAAAACAACAAATAAGTACTGCACACTTAACAAAACGGTAATACTACGAAATGGTTATGCCAAAAATATAAGGCAAGAAAAGGGCCAATTAATGTGGATTTGACATATAACAGCAATATAATAAATCACAAAGGGTCAGATTTTTCTGGAAAATACTTAACCATTGACCCATCGATGGTTAGAAGAAAAGAACACTTTTAACAGCTTAAGAAATTAATGCAAGTGTTATTTTAACTATGAACTAGCAATTGAAGCAAATGAGTTATGATTCATCAAGACTGTTGATAAAATTAAAATTTCTATAAACCTTATTTTATTTATGAATAAGTAATTTTGTCATTCACCGACTTGTCTAAAATTATTCATTAAATTTTTTTTGTATACATAAAATTTAAATTTAAAATTTTATTTAAGCGACATTAAATCGCTTAACTCTTAAATTAACCTCCATTAATTACACCGTTACTAATTTTATGAGTACTTTCGAGAGTTTGCTTAATTCTCATAACCCCATCACCTCAGGACTTGTAAATTTATCAAAAGTGGAGTATAGTCAAACACATTATTCATTGTTGAATTATAAATATAAAGGTTAATTAATTTGTATTGGCCCACATAAATTGGTACGTCAATCCCTTAGCCATGAACTTGTGCAGATATTCTGGCAGCGAAGGTGACTGTGATACGCTACGAGGACGAACACTTGCGACACTGACGGAGAACCGTTACCAACTGCTACTGTTACACTACGAAATCACAATTAATAGGACTTTAGACCAATAAATGATATTTTGACTTATCTGTTTCTATTTTTGTCTTTGCAAAGAATGAAGATTTTTTACGGATGAAGGAATTTAATTCTTTTATTCAAATTTATTTATTTATTTTTATGAGTATATTTCCTTTTAACTCTTGATTTATATAAATAAAGAAATATATTTTATATGAATTAAAGAGTAACAATTAATATTTTCCTCATCATTTTTATAAGAATCTTTAACCAAATGACAAAAATTAATAAAAACCATTAAATTTAATTAATTTTCTTAAATTCTTAATATTATCGTAACACAATAATTTTATCCTCATTTAATATCATTGCACTTAATTTTTCTATTGATATTTATTTTTTATTAAATTTAATTTAGCTTCTGCTAACTTTATTTATTAAAATAAATGAAAAATATAATAAACAAATACCTTAAAAATTATAAAGTGTTTTATTAAAACTTTTATTAAAACCTTCTAAAAATTAACTGATAAAAAGAACCAAATATAATATTATCTTAAGTTCTAAGTAATGAATACATAAAAACGTATATTTTTCTCTTTATGAACAAATAAATAACAATATATATATATATATAGAAGTCTGATAAACATTTCTAGGAATCCTAGAAGAAGTGTCTAAACCTTGAAGATTTAGAGAGGGGTCATGATTAACAGACCTAGGAATGTCAGGTCTAATATAAGATCTAGAAGAGAGGGCTTTTTGTAAGGTTCTACAGCCTCTTTCTTAGGGGCATGTTTCTTCTTTTTAGGAGAGCAGGATGGAAGACCAAACTGTTCGCAGAATGAACCTAATTCTTTCTTGCTCAAAGCTTTTTCTTTAGCAAGTTGTTTTTGGAGTTTATCTTTCTGGCAGGCTTTAATACCACTATGGACAATAATAGCAGTAAGCTGACCATAATCATAATTATCATAATTAATCTCTCCAGTAGGAGAACGACTTCGGAGTTTACTTCTAATAAGATCTCTGAATGCTTTAGGAAGACCATCAAGATATTTTTCTTTCCAATAGGCTTGGTTACAATCTTCCCTAGTAAGGACCCTAGACATAAAGGTATCTTTATACCACTTGAAATGTTCCAAGGAATCACATTTGAGTTTTGAAAGTAACTCACCTGATCTTTCCCTCCAAAGAGAAGGATCACCTAGGAAATGTTGGGATATTGTGTATAATAATGTATACACAGCATCAGGGAGACGCTCATTGTCATTAACAATGGTTTTCCCCTTATCATCAATTTTAACTGCAGAGAGGATGTTATCTCTATCAGCTTCAGTGAGATAATTATCCCACCAACCTTTGAGTTGGCCAGTAAAACCGGCAACAAGAATATAGACAATAGTGTCTTCAGGCATATTTTGATTAGTAAAATAGCCCATAGCGACAACCGACATATTTTGAAGTTTGGCAATGATATTATATTCAGATAATCCATCGATATTCCAAATATAAATATCATTAGAATTAAAACTTTGAATAAAATCATGTTTTTCTTCTAAAATAAGATCAGGAGCAGTAGCTCTATTATAATAAAGCTTGGAGGAATTTTTTCAATTATTGATTGGATTGATAGCTAAGATAGAATCTGTTTCAGAACAATGTTCTGAATCAGTCTTGGAAATGGCATTGATAGTTTTGGCAAGAGACCTTGTCCTGGGTTTAGCACTAGATTCTTCAGAGGGTTGAGGAGTGTCGGGAATAGTAGTAAGGAGGCTAGTAATTTTACTAAGCAACTCATTCTGGTTTTCCTCATTCACCTTGGCTTTTTCTCTTTTCCTGAGTTCTAAGATTTTCTGCTTAGCTTTGGCACTAATCTTAAAAGGTTTAAACAGAGGTTTTTCTAATTGTGGTTGGGAGGATGAAGAAGATACTTCTTCAAGTTTGGGTTTGATAGGACTAACAAAGATCTTTTCTCTACCAATCAAAGAATGGAATATTTTTTTTTACTTTTTCGAGAAATTGATAGAATTTCTCTTGGATGGCAGACCTATCTTTTCCCCTATAATTTTGAAAGAACCACTCTCTTTGAGGTTTCCATTCCTCAGAGTAGAAATCTTTCCTAAGGGTTTCCTTATCTATAATGAATTTATGAGATAACATCACAAGACTCATTAAGGGAAGAGTAGGTTGGAGATTGGATACTCTGATTTTCGTCTTCTTTTTCAGAAGTCTGATAAACATTTCTAGGAATCCTAGAAGAAATGTCTAAACCTTGAAGATTTAGAGAGGGGTCATGATTAACAGACCTAGGAATGTCAGGTCTAATATAAGATCTAGAAGAGAAAGATCTTCTAGCAGAGACAAAATCAGATCGATTGCTATAAGCATCGATCCTTGAGGAGAAAGAGTTTCTCCTATCAAAGGTTATTTCAACCTTTCCGGAATTGTCCTGTGAGATGTCCTGTATTTGAGGAGCAGGACGAGGAACACTGGGTGAGGCTTTATCCATCACCCATTTTTCTGGGAGAGTAACCTCATCCCATTTAATAATTCTAGGTAGAGAAACATTAGTCTTTGTCATATCAGTGATAAACAAAGTAGTTTCTCCCTTTTGAGGTTTGAGAAGGACTCTAGAAGCACAAGAATTCATGACCTTATACTGAATCCTATAAATCAAGGCTGCAGGAATAGATCCCTCTTTCATGTCTAACCCATGAAAGCAAATATTGAGAAACAAGGAGTCTAGGATGTGTTCATCCATAAGACTCACACTTTTGTTGGGAAAACAGTTAAAATAAATCGGACCTTGTTCTTTTGTCAAAACATTGATTTCTGGAGTTTCGTCACTGTCAGAAGAGGAGGCTTGGTCATTATTCTGAATTTGGTTAACATCCTCTTCAGATTCTTTATCAGCGTCTTCACTAGAGGAATCAGTCAAAAGATGGTTAATCTGGTCTTCTAAAGAAGGATCCAAATTAAGACTACTAATTTTCTTTTTTAACCTGCAGTATTTACTAATATGGCCAGGTTTACCACAATTGTAACAGGTTATGCCTGTTCTGGATTTTTTGGGAATATTGGTGGGGATGACATTATCCCCTTGTTTCTTAGGACTGGGTTTTCTATTGTACCTGCGTTTGTAGGGCTTTTTGTAAGGTTATCTGGTATCAGAGCCTGATGGGGAAGTAGGGATATAACTGTTAATTATCTGTAACTGTGTTCTTCTGGACCTGGACTTTAAATTCCTTTATGAAATTTCTGTAACCATGGTTTATCGGCTGGACAGCTGACAGGCCCTTCGGGTGAGATCAGTAATGATCGTCCCTGTCTGTAACAACGCCACGAACCAATGGTTCTGAAATATTGCTTTTGTATAGTTTCATGTTTTTAAGAAAATCCTTTACTGGAAGTACAGCAGTTCTTCGTTCTTTTGGAATGGGGCTGTAGCAGTAAGTCCCGTATGGTTGAAAGGGCAGTAAGGCTAATTTGACGATGCTGTATTCAAAAGGAACAAAGAACATAAGAAGCTGGTGGCTATAGTAAAAGAATTTTCAGAATTTTGTAAGTAAAAAAAAAAAAAAAAAAAGTCCACAAATAACCAGATCCAGTTGAATAAGTTATAAATAATTAACAGATGTATTGTTATGGAACCAAATGAGGGTGATGTGCCAGATGTTTTTATATCATGTCTAGACTCTTACGCTCTTTCTCTCGCATTTCTTTTCGTTCTGGCTCCAGTTCCTCCTCCTCCTCTCCAACTAAAACTAATCTCTTTGATGACCAGGAGAAACATTCTCCTGAAATCACACCCAAACACAATCTCTTTGACGAAGAAGTTCGTTTTGAAGGGATAAATCAAAGTATGGATGACTGGACTATTCCAGTCATTCCTCAAGACACATTATATGTTCTTGAAGACCAACCTAAGAAAAATAGTTCTGATTATATTATCAAGACTGTTGAAAATAATATTCCTTTAGGGAAAGGTATATGGGAAGATATATATATTATCAATCATCTTCATTTTGATTTTCTTCAATATTGGCATCTTGGTTAGAAGATATATATATATATATATATATATATATATATATATATATATATTATTTGTTAGCACTAGCTGCCCAATCATTTTAATTAAAAAATAAGTTCAGCATCTTAATACAATTCCTTTTTTCTTAATTAATAAGCATATTATATATCTCATTAACATGTAAATTTTCATAAATGTTAATTATCAAATACATGCTTGTGAATCAATGTCACCCAAAAGTAATAAAATAATGCTTAAAATCAATACTATCTCAACACAATTTTAATAGATTCAATTTAACATCAATTAAAAATATAAAATAAGTATAAATAAAATATATGATAATAATTTTAATCTATTGTTTGAATTAATTTAAAAAAAACCTATATTAAATTTCACTTTAAGCCTAAATATTGGTTAGGCTAATTTTTTTTATTAATTTATGCTATTTATTAGTTTAAAATATATGTATATTTTAGGGGGGGGGGGAAGACTTGATATTGGATGTAAATAAGTTGTGTCAAATATTAAAACTTAAGTTTAACTTGTGAAAAAAAAATTCTTAACTCAATTATTTAAATGAGTCGAATTTAAAGTTTAAGTTTAAGTTAATTAATAATTTTAAAGTTTGAACTTGATTTATTAGCTTGTTTCTATTTTTCTTAAGTTTAGAATATTTTTTTTTATTAATTGAATATGTAATGAATATTTTTATTCTAAAATGTAAAATAAACTAATAATAAAATATAATTTTATCTACATTAAAATGACTTAAAGTTAAAAATAAAAAAATAATGAAAATAATAATAAAATATAAATTTTAAATAAATATGATAAAAAAATTATTAATGTTGAACTTTTAAGTTTGACTTAATTAAATAATTAAGAAAAATTTAAAGTTTAAATTTGTTAATTTAATTTAAATGAATGAGCTTAGAGAACAGTTAAAGAATCAAAATAATTCATAAATACTTCACCTCATTTACACCCTTACTCAAAATTATTTTTTGAATTAAAATAATCTCACATCAATTAGTTCATACATTTAGTAATGATTAATTTGAAAAAATAATTTAATTAAAATTAAAATATTTGATAATAAATATTAATTTAATTTTTTTAAGAATATGTTATATATAATTTTTGAATTTATAACTTTTTATTTTTTAGTCAAGATCATTAAAGTTCTTACTTTTAATATTTTTATGTTAAGAAAGTCTGATTATTTTCATTATAATTGAATATCATATTTTCAAATATTAAATTTAGAATTAAAATATAAATTTATTTATGTTATTGTATTTTATTTAATATAAAATTAAAATATTTAAAACAAGAAAAAATTAAAATCATTAATTTAGTTTTTAAAATGATAAATTGCTTAAAATAATTAAAATATAAAAGCAAAAATTATTTAAAATATATAAAATGACTAGAATTTTTGAATTTGAACTACTTCTTGACGTCATTTCATATGGGTAAAAATTCAATATACAGATTTACTTGATTTTTTATTAATCATTAGTACTACTACTTTCTTTCTCTCTTTCATCGTTATTGTCATCATCTAAAAACTTTATCAAAACTAGACACCACACTTCATATTGATATGCAATTTAGGTTAGTAAAGTAAAAAGAGAATGAGAGTTAAACAACATTATTTTATTCATCTAATGTGACACCTCAACAAAAGTTAACACTTTTATAACAAAAACTATTAGTTAAACTAAAATATTAAACATTTGACAAAGTTCAACATTGTCAAGATTAACAAACTCATTTAAAAATCATAAGAACTAATTTATCCTATGTCCATAATCTCAAACTAATTTGAAAGTTTAGTTCTCATAAATTATACTAATCAATGTGACCTTATTAGTAAGTTATAAGATCTAATACATTGGTGGCTATAGTTTTGGTTATAGACTTGAATCCATCAATATCGAAAAAAAAATATTCCAAGTGAAATCCTTTAATTCATGAAAGAGTGAAAAAAATGCTTTAATTGTTACGATATATTCAAGAGCTGATAAAGTAAGATATATTTTTGAAACATACGAGTCAAAGAGTATGTTTAAGGAGAGTCCTTATTTTACTAATAGATCAAGGATAAGTAATTCTACTCATACACTTACATTATGAAGGTTTGAAATTCATGTTATGGAAGAAAGTATTATTTTTGCTAATTTAAATTGAAATGTGATATAAAATCAGTAAGTTAATTTATTAACTTTTACCTTTTAATTTTTAATTATTAGTTAGCTTTTTCAAATTTTAGGTGCAGTATCATAAGTATTAGCAATGTGTGTGTATAACAATGTGGTTTTCCACAACTACTGTTCAAGCGAGTTACAAACTCAATCCCATGAATTATGACCTACATACTATGCAACGATTAATGTGCTTAGGGAAGTAATCATTTGTTTTACGTTTCTCTACAAAATTTCACGTAACCAAATTGACAAGAAAATATTCGTGAGAGTGAAAATGTGGCTTTAAGATTCTTATTTTTATATTTATACTCTGTTGTTTCCTTCTTCTTTTTTTATAACATTTGAAAATATAGTACTAATTAATATTATCGAGTATTTTCAAATGATAAAAAAAATAGAACAGTCTTTTTTTTTTCAATCTGAAATGACATAAAAAATGTGATAAAATACTTTTATTAAAATTTATAATGAAATGAACCTTAATAAAATCAAAATGATTAAACTACTTAAAACAAAATCAGTATATATACCATATTCCAATAAATTTTCTTGATTCTGTAAAAACTACTTTAAACATCCAAATAAAATGAATAAAACTGTTGAGGTTCTGTCTCCCAAATGATTTTTTAAAAAAATTCAGTATACCAAGTTTTAAAACCTCATATATATCCCATGTACGTATATTTGAAGAGCTTATTCTGATTTTTTTTTAAATATGCATTAATGATATCGTTTACTCAATAGAAAGACAATTTTTCTTTAAATATATATTACTAAAATAAATTTTATCTTTTCCAATAATTTGTAATATTCATTTTAAGCATATATATATATATATAGTACATTTTTATTAAAAAATATTTTATACACTAAAGATATAAAAATATAATAAATATTTTTAATAAATGATTATTATTATTAAATGCTTAAACTTAATTCTATAAACTGAAATTAACATTCTTTTACACACGTGGTTATAAATCAAACTTCTTATCAATAGAACGTTTAAGCATGCTAAACTTTGTTGATTAAGAAAATATACTTTAGCACGTTGAAGACTTCAAGATTTAGATAAAATAGCCTCAGTTAATACTTCAACTTTGAAAATGATAATGGGGAGGTTATATTTCTGGCTTAGGTGAAGTTCCTTTGAAAAATTCTACCATCAGAGAATAAAGTCCAGTATTTTATTTTCCACAGCTTAAGACTAACTAACTGTTGTTTAATTATCAAATATAAAAACTGTTTATTTTTTTTACCGGTCTATTTTAAAAGGCAATATATGGATTTAAAATTACAATAAGACCCTACTTCATATTCATATTGAGAATAAATAAATAAATTCCTGAGACTTCTATTATTGGTTTTCAGTTTATTATAATTATCTAAAATAATTAAACTTAAAAATAAAATATTGATTAATTTTTTCTTTTATTTCATGATTTACGTTAATATGTATATTTTTTAATTAAATTAAATATTTTGTTAAAAGCTGAGTTTAAGTATCTACAAATAAAAAAAATTTATGAAAAAAAATACATATTATATTGAAGTTATAAAAATATAATAAATAAATTTTTTAATAATTTTTTTTATTATTAACTGCTTATCTTAAACCTTTAGAGTTAAAGTTAATAGAATTCTTAAATTAACTGGATACAGCTTCATAAAATAAACATCAATTTATTTGCATTTGTTGGACATGGATGGGTCAGAGTCAGGATAGCATACAATCAAGAATCGAAGACTTTAAGCACTGGAAATAATAGTGTTAAAATACGCGCTTTTGGATTTAAACAAAAAAAAATCCAAACACACCCTAAATCTTGGCCAACTATAGTCATTATTCAACTTATGTCTCTTACATTTAGAGTTACATATTTTCAATAATTAATTTATCAAAATTAATAAAAAATAATTATATATTATAAATTTATAATATATTTTAAAAATACTCATAATAAAATAAGTAATTAATTACTTGTTCATTAAATGAATGCATCTGTCCATTTATAAAAATAATGAATAAATATCTTATTAATATAAATCTCACAATAAATAAAAATACAGAAAGAATTTAGTAATTATTTGAATAAAAAGAGAATAAAAATTATTTAATAAATAGGTTTAACTTATAATCTCATTATTATAAAAGCAATATATAGTATCAGTACATCACATACTAATATCATTTTATATAAAATTTATGTTTCGTATTAAAAAAATAAGTTTCAGTTGAAAATAGTGTAGAAGGAGAAAAAAATACCTATCACCTTTTAATTAAATTAAAAATCAAAGTATACAAATTAAATTAACTAATTTAAAATACTTTTAATAACATAAAAACAGATTTTTTTTTCAAAAGAATCTAATTAATCCAACTCAAAGCAAGTGCATTTTTATTTTAAAATTGATGAAATCTAATATGCATATACTCCTACCTATAAACGCTGAAAAGTCATAGTTTTGACAGATAAATTATTTAACAAAAAAGAAAATAACAAAAAAAAAAAAAAAGAGAATGAGTTGATAGCTGCATGAAGCACGTTTATAAGTCATCTCTGAGATTCGAGAGGTTGACTCTCAACGTTCGGAAAGTCAGGGGCGATATCCTCGAAGATTCGGTGCAACTCTCAACTTCATTCTTTCTTCCTTTACAAGTTCTCACAAGTAATATTATAAGAATAATTTTTAAATTCAACGAGGGGGTTAAATAAAATTTTCTTTAAAATAACTATATCAGATTCTAATAATATCTGTCACATCCAACTAAAATATTATAATATCTCAGTATTTATATATTTATTTTAATAAATATTTCAAGACAAGGAGGTTGTTTGGAAATCAAGAAATAATAGACAACATTGACTTTTTTGTTATCAATAAATTAATTAAAATCAACCCCCCAATTTTACACGATTTTAATTTAAATATATTACTAGTATAAATTTTGTTATATTATTATTTAATTATAAGTAATTATATCAATAAAAAATTAAGTTTATAATAATTAATTTAAAATTCATATCTTCTTTATAATATAACTAATTAACGATGTAAATATCAATTTTTTAATATTTTAAAATATTTAAAAAAACAAAGGAATAAGAATGTTTAAAACAGTGCATTGGAAAATTAACTTATTCATAGAAGTAGAAATTTTACACTAAAAATTAACTTTTAGCATAAATGAGAAAAAATTTTAAAATTTTGACTTCTTGTAAAATTTTCAAAAAAATAAAATAAAATAGAACCAATATAAATAGAGGAAGGAGAAAAAAAAAAAGACAATAAAAATTTTAAAAAGAAGAAATCTAAACAAAAGAGAGAGGAAGGGAAGGAAGTAGAATTTTTTCTAAAGAGAAAAAATTAAAAATAAATAACAATAAACTTATAAGAGGGGGAAAATAGTAAAAAAAGAAAAGAAAAGAAACTAAAGATCAAAAGAAATAAGAAAAATTGTATCATTAGTCATCCCTTCCATCATTCTATTATTTTGTCTAAATTCAAACTTATTCACATATATGTAAAATTATATTACATCAAAAATATTTTCTTTACATATAAAAATCATGTTTTGTTATGATTATATTTTTATTAAGTTTTTCATCTTATAATAATAAATGATAGAAAAAAAAGATTGAATGATAGCAAGTAAAAAAGCTTCTGGTCTTTTTGTTAGCTTTATTATTTTATTATAATAATAAAATTTGATGTAACTAAATTAAAAATTTTGTTTAAGCAAAAGATAGAAAAAGTAGAGTGAAGGAGAGGAGAGAGGAAGGGGCAGAAGAAAGGAGACTGAATAGGAGGAGGAAGAGGATAAATGGTTTGAAAGGAAAGGGAGAGAGAGAGGAGCTAAGTAAAAGGGGTTCAGTTGGGTTGGATGGGGTGGGAAAAAAGGGAGAGGAAGAGAAGAGAGAGGGAGACTGGGAGGATAAGTTGGATGGGAGGGAAGGAAAGAGAGGAAGAGGGGTTCGGTGGGTGAAAGAGAGGGGAAGAGGCAGGGTAAGAGGAAATAGAGAGAGAGTCGAATGAACAAGAAAGAGAAGGAAGAAGAAGATTTTCTTTTTTGTTTAAGCAAAAATATATTACAGACTTTGTAGGTGTACCAAAACGGCAAGAAATTTGTATCTATGAACAAATTAGTATTAGTAAAAACTTACACTTGCAAAATAGTTAAAACAACTTTCTATATTTTTTTATTTTGTTTTATTTTTTTATTAAAAATTGGGCTCAACCAACTCAATCTAAAAAAAATATCTAAAAAAGACTTTGGGCTAATTTCCTTTAACCTCAAAAATTTTTGGTTTGAAATTTTTTTATTTATTTTTATTTTTTTAGTAAAAATATTTCACTTATTGTTTTTCTTCTTTTATATCTTTAAATTTAGTTTCTTTTAATTTCAAATAATAATAATAATTAAAAAAAATAAAATTAATTGAAACATAATATTAATTTTTATTTTCTTAATTATATTATATTTTATTTTTATTTTCACTTGTAAAATTTAACTCTTCCTCTATCAAGAAAATAAAAGATTGATAGAGCGACATAAAAATAAAAATAAAATTATCACAATCATTCTTGTACTATTCTTGTACTATTGTTTATATCCAATTTATTTATTTATTTTTAGATTATTTGTTTGAGCATTATTATTTTTTATTATATTATATAATTTTAAATATAATTTGATTTTGCATTCATGTTTAACTTGATCTTAAAATTAGTATATTTTAATTTTAATTAAATAAATATTTTTAATTGATCAAAATATATTTTTTAATTTTTTTTTAATTATTAAAATATTAATTAACTTATTGAATTAAGCTAAAAATTACTCTAATGCATTATTTTGTAGTATCTTTATTTTTGTGCATTGTTTTGTATATTAATATTACTCTAAGTCACAAACTTATTTAATTATATTTTAATTTCTTTTAATTAAATATTTATTTTTACTAATCAATTTAAATATTTTTTTATTTTTTTCATTAAACATAATTAATTTTGTATTAAAAAAATTTAAATTATATTTTAATTATGATAAATTAAATAACTAACATTTGATTGTTTAAATTTTATTTCTTTATTTTATTATACAAATTTTTACAATGTGATTTATATTTTATTCAATTTATAAATTAGTTATAAGAGATTTATATATAACTTATGCTTTCTTAAATTTTCTTAATATTAAATTTTAAATTAAAATAGATATTATAATACTTTTCATAAATTAAAATATAGTCTTAATTATTATCCTTTCTTTAATAATTTATAATATAAATGTGTGATCTCTCTCCGCCTTTTGTATTATTTTTTTTTTTTACCTTTTGTATTATTTATCTAATGATAGATATATGACCACATTGTCTTATATCATAAACGTTATAATTTTATGAAAATATTTTTTTTATTAAAACTTAATCAACTAGCTACACAAGAGAACAAGACTCATCTAGTCAAAATAATTTTTAAACTAAATTTTTTTAAGATATCAAATAATGTTTTATTAAATAATTTTTTTAAATAAAAAAATTATTATTTAAAATTTAATCAATTTTTTTAAAATTATAATAAATTTACACAATTAATTTTAAACAACACTTATTTAAATGATGGTAGAGTGTTACATGCAAGTGGCTTTTTGAACTCTTTTTAATTTTAAAGATCATAATATATATATATATGTATATATATATATATATATATATATATATATATAAAAGGTTTTTTCATTTTGTTATTGTATTTAAAAATAATCTATTCCCAAAATATGAGATTCAAATAACTTTAATGATAAACTTTGATACAAGTACAGGAAGGATTAAAAAAAAGGACAAAAATTATAAAGTATAAAAAATTGACATTGGTATTTTTTTAAAAAACTATTAAAAATTATATAAATTAAAAATCATCAATAACAACTATTCAAAAATTTATAAAAAATTTTAAATTACTAAAAAATTGACAATTTTATTATTCATAGCAATTTTTTAAAAATTTTCATGTTTCTGTCATTTTTTACAAAATCCTCATATTTTAGTATATAAATATAAAAAAAAACCCTTTGTATAAAGATTAATGAAATTACAAATAATCTCTTTTACGAAAATATTACAATTTACAACTGCCATGTTGACATGGAGAGCGTCAACGGGATTGGGCAGTTGGCACCCGCAAGCGGTGGCTTCTTATCAGCTGCGACCATAGAAAAAGCGAAATCGCGTATCTTATTTTTCTTTTCTTTTCGACGGTATTGAAGACCCATTATTCCAATACTTTCTAGATTCTGAAAAGGATTTGAGACAACATTCATCAACTAAAATATTTTAAAAATAAAAAAATAAATTATTAGAATTAAAAAAAAAATTATATTTATTATATTTTATATAAATATAAATTTTATTTTAAAAATATTTTTAATATTAAATGGTGTACTTAATAATTTATATATTTAATAATACTAATAAAAGAATATAAAAAAATTTAACAATTAATACATTTTGAATCTATTATTTGTTTTTTATAATAAAAATTAAAAAAAAATTCTATTTTACTTTTTATAAAAAATCAAAAAAATATTTTTTAATGTAAGACCTATTTATATATATTTTGCTCATCGCTGAAATATTTAGACGTAGGGGTATTATGTTGATTTTCATATAGATATAATATTATGCATAATGTTTATTTATTATTTCATTTTATATTAAAGTGTTCGGATGGGACTTCTAAAAAAGTGACAATACCATGTGGCCCACTAAAATTCTTGACTGGTATTTTTTAGGATCACATTTCTAAAAAGTGGGAAAAGAATATATAAATTCCTTAAATATTATTTTTTTGTAAATAAACATATTAAAATATTATTTATAATTTACTTAGGATCAATTAAATAAATTAAAAGTTAAAGGTAGTTGATTTCTTTAAAAAAGTAATGTTTAAGATATCTATTTTTTCTTAAAAATATAAATCATATATTTTATATCATTATAAAAATTCATTTATTATTAAATAAAAATTATCAAGTGTTAAAATAAATTTTAATAATATAATTTTTATCTAAACAAAATTAAACTGTTACTGTGCATGAACTTCAAATATTAATTTGAATAAATAATATGTTATATTAACAATTGATGTATTACAATAACAAATATTATTCTACGTTAATCAATTCATTTGTTAATGTAATACATCATAATATTTGTATAAATAAATAATTTCTACACTAAGAATTTAATATTTATTAACAAAATATTATAGTAGATTCAACTAGAATGTCGATTATATACATATATTTTATATAATTTTTGTATTATTTATTGAATAACAATTTTTTTTTACGTACCTTTTTTACATGCTTCAACATGTGAGATATAATATGTATGTATGTGAAATTTTGCAAATTTAATTTTATCATACTATATAATATTAATGTAAAAGAAACTACATTATTTTTTATAGTTATTGCATGGAAAAATAATAATGAAAAGAAAAGAGAAAGCGCTAGAAGGAGGGCTTGAACCTCCGACCTTGTGGTTAACAGCCACACGCTCTAACCAACTGAGCTATTCCAGCTTATGCTACTTCATGCAACATTTTCATATCAAATCGAAAGCTAGGCCTGCTTCAAATTATGGTTTCTTATTTACTTTCTCATGCTCCTCTCTCTTTTTAATTATATTATATATTATTTAATCATCATACATATAATTATTACAATACTAGTATAAAATTATAATATTAAAATAATAAAACAATAGTTTATTATATATTAATTTTTTTATAAACTATAAAAAGCTATAATTTATATTTTTATAAATTTATCTATATAATCCATCAATTATAATTTTCTTATTATATATTAGTATGAATTTATAATTGGCAATATAATTATAAATTGAACATAATGTTTATTAAATATACATATGTCAAGTTAAGAAAAAATATATATTTACTATGGTAATTATATTATAAAATAATAATAAAAATATAATATTATTGTATTTTATCATTACAATAATAAAATAACTAGAACAAAGAGAAAAAGGATAAATAAAAAGACAAAGTAGTATATTTATTATTTTATATATTTACGAATATTTATCTATATATCAACATACACTTTTAAAAAAATATATATGTATATATAAAATTATGTTTGTCTTTATTTATATATTTTTTTATTTAGGATTTTTTGTTTAAGAAAAGGAATAATTATTGAGATACTTTGAACATATTTTTCTTTTACTTATAAATTAATCAAAATATTTTTTAGAAATTAAATATCATATGATTTATTAATGTTAATATTTTTAATAAAAATCGTAACGCGAAAAAGAAGACCAGTAACATATAATAGAAGAAAGCTAATAAATAAGCTATTGTAGGTAGCCTTTAATTATGAATATCGTTCAGCCATTAGAATCATAATACACTTACAATTACAAGGATGTCCTCAGGAGTACCAAAATTGTTATACACATGTAGCAGCGGTTCAAAAGTCAAGGGTGGTCGAACGTAAAGCAAAAAATATCTCTCCACCCAATTCACCCAACCACATGTATCCTCTCCTGAAAACATAGGAATTTTTAATTTCCTCCATCAATCTCTTCCACCCCAAACTGTAATTGACTTTTTCTTGCATCTTCCTCTGAATTATTTCCTCTATCTATGTTGCAATCATCTCCTTCTGAATTTCAAGTGATGTTTCTTATAACTTCTTCAAATAATGTCTTCATTTCTCACTTTATCATCCTCAAGTCGCTTACAAATTTTCTCAAACTCAAGCTCCAAAGATTCCGATTGAGCCTCGATTCTTGTGTGTACCATTAGCAATTTTACACCGAGAAACAAGCGCTTTGATACCAATTGATAGAACTAGACCAAAGAAAAAAGAACAGAAAACAAAATCAAGAAAAGAATCTTGTATTACTGTTGCTAAACCTTTGAGTTAGAGATTTAGTACCACACACAAAGGAAAAGAATAGTTACAACAATCCCTTCAAGAATTTGAGAGCTTAGTGCCTAAATTGATTTTGATGAAATTAATTGAGTCAATGAACATGATTAAGAAACATGCATAAATTCATCTAAATCACATTTTATTGCATCAGATTTTTGTCAATGGAAAGTGTAAGAATTGATTTTTCAACTGCAAAACAAACGAGCTCTTAAACTTTTTTTTGTAAACCAGAACAAGGGAGGATGTTATCTACAATCACCAAGAGATTAGTCATTTTAGCTTTGGCCTGATGATCGAAAAGGCTAATAAGTTAAGGAATAAATGAACGGTGTTAACATCCTAAATCAACGGCCACTATACAGTATTATTCTTTGGAACAATCAACATGAGCATTTCCAGCAGCAAGCAAGTGTAGCAAGTCAGCCAGGGTCATTCTTCATACAGCCAATTCAAGTCTTCAACAATTCTCCTGATCTAAACAGTGCTGACGCTTCTTCACTGAAAGCACAATATAGTTGAGTTAACATTGTTCTATACTGATAAGGTATATGAAACAAAACGTTAAAGTGTATATAGAAGTGGCTCAGTTGAGCAGAGAATAACAATGAAGAATGAGCTCTCAAGTGGCTCAATACCCTAATTCTGAAAATTATCCAGATGTCTTTCTCCTCTGAGTTCTTCCTATTTAATCTGTTCTATCCCTAAAATCATGCTTCTATTTTCTGTAACAGAAAAACAATAACAATAGGAAATAATAAAAGATAAATCCTAAACTATAGCAAAGTGTAACAGCAAAAGATAAATCCTAAACTATAGCAGAGTATAACTGCCTACTTTCTAATTCCCCTCCGATAATGTTGCCGCTTATAAACCTTTAGCCCTTCTAGAAACTTGTCTCTAACAATACTCCCCCTGAACAACCACCTTGTCCTCAAGGTGGAATTCGGGAAACTCGATTTGGATGTCTTCTGCCACCTCCCAAGTGCTCTCATGATCCAGCAGTCCCTTCCATTTGATCAACACCTCTTTGTCTCATGTGTTAGTTGTCCAGACAGCTAGCACTTCAGAGGGCTGGATCATTAATTCCCAGTTCTCGTTCATGCCGGTTGGTAAAGGTTGACTTGGGACGTCCGCAGCCACACATTTTTTGAGCAAGGATACGTGAAAAACAGGGTGTATCCTTGCTTCTTCTGGTAGTTCCAGCCTGTAGGCAACCTCGCCGATCTTCTCCAATATCTTGTAAGGACCATAATACCGAGGGCTAAGCTTTTGGTTAGTCTTTGTAGCCAAGGACTTCATCCTATAAGGCTGGATTTTTAGGTAGACCAGCTCTCCCACTACTAGCTCTAATTCTCGCCTCCTCTTGTTAGCCTGAGCCCGCATTCGATCTTGAGCCCTAGTCAGCTGTGCCTTTAACTCTTTAAGGATTGCGTCCCTTTCAGTCAACCTTCCCTTCCAACTTTGTACTTGATTTAAAAGTCAAAGCCCATGAGTTTGGATATCCACCCCTGCTGCCCTTCCCCTAATACTCGCTGGTCAATCAAGAATTTAAGAGACTTTTGGTCGGTATGTACTTCGAACCTTCTCCCTAGTAAGTAATGCCTCCACCTCTGGACCGCAAGGGCAATTGCCATTAACTCCCTCTCATATACAGATTTCATTTGGTTTCTATTTGAGAGAGTATGACTCCAAAAGGCAATAGGCCGTTCCTCCTGCATCAAAACAGCCCCCAATCCCGTCCCTGATGCATCCGTCTCTAACACAAATTTTTTGTCAAAACAGGGAGTTACTAGCACCGGAAGGGAAGTCATGGCTCTCTTCAAAAGTTCAAAAGCTGTTTGGGCCTCTATGTTCCAACAAAACCCGTCCCTTCAATAATTGGGTGAGAGGCCAAGCTATTTTTCCATAGTCCTTCACAAATCTTTTGTAGTAACCTATTAATCCCAAAAATCCCCTCAATCCCTTAACATTATGGGGTGCTGGCCAATTAGTAATTGCTTCAATCTTCTTGGGATCAGCCTCCACCCCTTCCTTAGAAATCAAATGCCCCAAATATTCTTACTTGGTAACCATAAAACAACATTTCTTTTTGTTGATGTACAGCTAATTTTGCCTCAATAGCTCCAGCACATCCCTTACTTGCCTCAAATGTTCCTTCTCGGATCGGCTGTAAATCAAAATATCATAAAAAAAAAACCAAGATAAACCTTCGTAAGAAAGGTTATAGCACTTGATTCATGAGTGACTGAAAAGTGGACAAGGCATTGGTTAATCCAAAGGGCATCACCAAGAATTCATAATGTCCTTCATGTGTTCAGAAAGCGGTTTTTTCGATATCCACTTCCTTCATCCTAATCTGGTGATAACCCGATTTGAGGTCCAATTTCGTAAATATCTGGGCTTCACCCAATTCGTCCAATAACTCCTCAATGACCGGAATGGGAAACTTGTCTGGTCTAGTAATGGTGTTCAGAGCTCGGTAGTCAACACAGAACTTTCATCCTCCATCCTTCTTCTTAACCAACAACACTGGGCTGGAGTATGGGCTAATGCTAGGCCTGATTATGCTAGCTTCCAACATCTCATCCACTAGCTTCTCGATCTCATTTTTCTACGAGTGAGGATAATGATAGGGTCTAATATTTGGAATGAGAGCTCCTTTCTTAAGGATTATAGCGTGGTCACAATCTCTCGCAGGAAGAAGCCCCTTGGGTACCGTGCTTATCTCGTCGAATTGTTCTAGTAGTTTGCTCATAGCTGCTGGAATTTTTTGTGAGGATTCTTCTTCTGGTGGAGCTTCTACTGCAGTTATTAAAATGCCTCTACCTTCCTCCCTGAGTGTCTTCATTGTAGTTTTGAACGTCGCCTCCTTTCTTCCTATGGTTGGGTCCTCTTGTATCACCCTTATTTCTACCCCATTATGCCACCTTATGTATAATTTAGAAAAGTTGGCTGTGATTGTTCCCAAGCTTTGCAGCCAATCCATGCTCAGGACGACATCCACACTACCTAATTGGATAAGGTAGAATGTTTGTATGATGGTCACCTCCTGTACCTCCAGTTGAACTCCCTCACATACTCCTTTACTTTGGTGTTGTGTGCCTGTTCCAAGTTCCACGCAATAAGGAGGAGTGTCAGTCACCTTCATCTTCAACCTCTCTACCAGCGCCATATGCAAAAATTACCCTCTGCCCCATAGTCCACCAGAATCGTGATATCATGGCCTTTGGAGGGTTCCTCGTGCCATGAATGACTTCTTAGTGGTAAATCCCTTCAAGCTTTGTAAGGGAATTTTAAGTACACGAAGTCCAGTCTCTAATAAAGGTTCCCCTTCTCCGAAAATGCCTTCCCTCTCCTCCTCTAATTCTTCTGCTTCGTTATCCTCTACTAACTCCAATCGATACTGTTTGTATCTACAAATGTGCTCCTTATTCCATGGTCCCCGCATTTGAAGCATAACCCACGACAACTGCGATCCTGAATTTCAGATTGGGATAATCTGGGTCAGTTTTGGTGCAGTTGCAGTGGGTCTCTTTTGGGCGGAAGATCTTTGTTCGTTTTAGGGGGCCATGTCGCTGATTGTGAAGGAGATGGGTTATTGGGTTTGGTCCAATTCCCTGTTTGCAATGAGGGAGAGGTATTTGGCCTATTATTATTAGTCCCCCTGGCCCAAGGTGTCACGTGATGATTTCCCCAAACCCGATTTCTCTCTTCTAACAGGATGGCCTTGTACTTCATCGCCACTAACGTTTCCAACTCCAGGCTTTTGAGCTCCGCGCCAATCTCTTCTCTGAGTCCGTTGAGGAAAACGCCGATCTGCACCTCCATGTCAAGATGCTTGAGGGGTCGTGACAAACTCTCGAATTCCTATATATATTCACGCATAGATCCGGTTTGCTTTAGGCGAAACAGAGCTCCATAGGGGTGCTTGCTCGCGCCGGGTTGGTAGTGGCCCAGCAAGGCTCGTTTGAATCGACGCCACGAAGGGACCGCCGCCTGTTCTTCCCATACGTAAAACCAGTTCAGTGCTGCACCTTCCAATGCAAGGAGTACGACATCTAGACGTTCGTCACCTTCAATGCGTTAGAGCGTGAAGTACCTTTCGATCTTCACTAGCCAGTTCACTAGGTCCTCGCTGGCAAAAATGGGGAGTTCTATTCTCCGATCGCGATCTGTCGAGGGAGAATAGTTGTGACGTTGATCTTTGAAAGGAGAATGGTGACGCTGGCACCTGGAATTGTCTTCGTGAGGGTCACGCTCGTAAGGGGGCACAGAAGACTGCCCCTCGTTGCATTTCGGAAAGATCGATGCCTCTGACCTAGAGGTGGGTTTCCATCGTCCTTCACCTCGACGGTTAAGGGTTCTCAGTGGGGTTCTGTCACGACGGCGCAAGCGACCCCAGACTGCCATTCGTTGCATTAGCTCTTCCAACATCTTTTCCATACGCTCCAATCGTTCAAAATCCATCTTCTCAAGGGAACTCAAGCACCAGGAAAGTGCTCTGATACCAATGATAAAGTATATGAAACAGAACGTTAAAGTGTATATACAAGTAGCTCAGTTGAGCACATAATAACAATGAAGAATGAGCTCTCAGGTGGGGTCAATACCCTAATTCTAAAAATTACCCAAATGCCTTTCTCCTTTGAGTTCTCTCTATTTAATCTGTTCTGTCCCTAAAATCATGCTTCTATCTACTGTAACAGAAAAACAATAATAATAAAAAATAATAAAAGATAAATCCTAAACTATAGCAAAGTGTAACAGCAAAAGATAAATTCTAAACTATAGCAGAGTATAACTGCCTACTTTCTAATTCCCCTCAGATAATGTTGTTGCTTATAAACCTTTAGCCCTTCTGGAAACTTGTCTCTAACATATACACATTAAATATTTAAAATATAAATAGAACATGCCATGATTCTTGTGTTTATTTCGGCTTATTTTTAAGAAATAAGTATTTATTTTTTAATAGCATCCTTAGAGAACTCTGAAAAATAAGCAAATATTTCCCAAAATTTAATCATTCTTAAAGAAGCAAGAACCTTTTATCTCATATGCTTCAATTATTAGATAAATTCACATGAATGATTCTTATATCTAACACCCCCTCATTCTTTAGACTTGAAGCAATTGAAATTTAGCCATTTTTATTTAGAATAATGAAGTTAACACAAATCAAACTCTAGACCACGTGATCATAAAGGTTGTACCATGTCATTAACTAATTATCCCAAAAGCTTAAGTTATTTTGAAGAGTAAAGAGTTGTGAATGATTTTAAATCTAAAAGTACAGTTGATTATATTTATACCAGGGCTTAAAATTGTTGTACATTTTGCGACAGATTTTGCTGTAGATAGACAATCTGGGCCTGCATAAGTGAAAGCTTATCAGTAATTAGTAATTTAGGTCAAAATTATGAAGAAAACACAATGAATTTTATTACCTTGTATATTCATGTCCTTCTCAGATAGAGCTTCTGCGGCAGTTGATGGTAATTCAGCCATAACTTGATTAGCCTTGCAATCGTGAGAAAACCTGATTAAGTAAAGACATAAGCATGTGTCAGATAGAAGCATTGGATTACTAATGAAGAAGGAATTGCAGCACTAAACAGAAACGATACCCTGAAGCATTATCATTGGAGTGACTTGGTGCTGGATTGTAAGAAAAATCAATGCCTTCACAAGGGATTTCTAAATCACTTAATATTTCAGTGAATGAGAAGTCTATTCCCAAGGCATCTAAGTTAGGAAAATCAATGTCAAACATGTCAATTTCCTTGTCAGGCTTAAATGTACAAATTCCACTGGGCAATGATTTGCTCAAGCTCTCAGGCATATCAGAGGCATCAAAGTCCAACCTGCTTCTTACATGATCCCTCTTACTTACTTTGTCTGAATCTGTCTTGACAGGAGAAATGCAATGGCTGCTCTCTATATAAGCCATTTGTTTTCCAGGGCTAACCATAACTCTCTTGGTTGAAATTACTGTGTAGCAAGTTGGTGTGGCCTCATCATTGCAAGTTGCAGCCGAAGAAGTCTCAGGAGGGGATATGTAAGTATCACTGTGATAGGAATTTGTCTTGGTAGGTGTCTTTGGAACTGGTGAATTGGTTGGAATATTGAGTGAAGGCTGATTAAACAAGCATTTAGCAACACTGGATCCTTGAACCTGTGATCCACTGGCTGTGCTGTTCCCAGCTGATGATTGAGTTGCAGAAAAGGGCTGAGAAATTACTTGATTATTGACTGAATTACTTGATTGTAGCAGTGTGTTTTCACCTGAAAATGAGGATAGAGGACAAAAATATTTAACTAATTTAACTAATGAATTTATAAAAGTTACCATAAACTAATCAGATGCGCAAACTTGGAGACAGCTATACCTTGGACAGGAATTTTCCTGCTGGGTAGTCTACCACGAGATCTCTTAGTAACTGAAGGGGCATTCACTGCTTGAGTAGCTTTTCTTTTCCTGTCAGATGCACTAATCATGGGTGTTGAGAAGTTTCCAGTCTCTGCATTGGTGTTTACAGACTTAGGCAGTGACCGTATATTAGATGTGGTTTGGGCAGTAACATGACAAGTTGTAGTCGAAGTAGTATGAACACCTAACAAGAAAGCAAAGTAACCGTCAATTCATCATTCAAACAATCTAAAATGTTGAAGGATATATCACCTTTCAATTCAATTGAAACTTAATCCTAAGATGTGGCTTTAATACATTAGGGTCAACTCTAGAAGTAACCATGAATTAACAACAAACCATTCTTAGCTTTACACATGTCAAATACAACAATAGCAAACTAAGAATGAAGGAAACAATTTATTACACCCCACCATGTCAACCAGAATTCCACAGTCTCCTTGTCTGTAGATAACTACAACTTTCCATTGTTCCATAGGGGATCAAAATCTGGTAACTTACCCCCAAATAAACCTTCTAATAAATCAAATGTGAGTTGTCCTACTGTCATTTAGGAATGACTCAGACAAAAACACCAAATTGAACCTAAACTTTGTTTTTAGAAAAGTCAAGACCTTTATTTGATCAATTTAAGAAATAATATGCTTTATATTGCAGTCTGCTGCAACATGTCATCAAAGTTTAGTTGATGTCAAGACCATTTCCTGCAATTGTCATCAAATTTTGTGATCACAATGCATTAACAACTGAGACCACAACCGTGATTAAACCTATCCTTGCTGACATCAATCGAAACAACAACATCAAAAACAACGATGGCAAGTGGTTATTCTTAATGGCAGAAAAATGTGAGCAAAAAAAGGCTCATGCAACTGCAATTGTAATTATAGAGACCTTCAAGATCACGATATTACAGTTGCAATTGTTTTTCCACACACTATTTTTTCTTTTGCTTATTAGAAAGAGCACAATTTCATATTCTCTCCACATCAAGTTCTCCATGATAAAAGAAAGGACCCTAACAATTTAATGACTGGTACAAGTATCCAACTTCATTCTTTGATACATTAATAGAGAAATATGCCGTAATTTGTATCTTTTGAATTGTGGAGTCAATATTGTTATCATTAAATGGTTTAATAGAACCTCCAATGAAGACCGTGATTTCTCTTCATGATTAACCAGGGGGGAAAATGCTTTACCCGGAGGAGTTCTGTCACAAAGTCTCTGTTGAGGAACCGTAGCAGTATTTGCGTTCATCACCGCGACGTTCGGCGACGGAAGGCTTCGATTTCCATTGTAAGCATTCATAACATTCTGCATCCCTTGCAATAACATTTGAACACGATTTTTCTCTTGCTCCACCACGACCCTTTCTTGATCCAACATAACTTTCTGCTCCTTCAAGCATATATACTCATCCAGCATCTCCCCTAAGCTCATCAAACTCTTCGGTACCTAAAAACCAATGATTAACAAAATAAAAATCCAAAATTTGCTATACAAGACAACGACCCACTTGCTAAAATCTGAAAGATAACGGAAAAGAACCAAAGGCATTGCGAAAAGACGCAAAAGGGTATCACGGAACCTCGTTAATTGGAGAATTGGCAATGAGTGAAGAAGCTTCATTCCGGAAGGTGGAGCGCGTTTCGAAGAAGTTGTTGTCGCAGAGGTATCTGTCAACGATGAAGGCGATTTGGATCGGGGTGACGTTGCCCTTTCCAAACGACTCTGGTTTCCTGGGTTTGGTTGGCTTCCCCATTTTCGTTTTGCGATGGTCAATAACGAAGTAGAAAAAGTGTGATAGTGATGAGAGTTTCAGTTAGAGAGGTATATAGGAATAAAAAACGGAGGGGAAATGAGTTTGGCTGCTTCAAAACGCGGGAATTTTTTTTCGAATTTGTTGGTCGTTTTGGCGGAAAACGGCAAAACAAAATAATGGTTACCGCGGAGACTTGTTTTTTCTTTAGTCAATCTAACGGTAAAATACAAGGAAGGAAATGTAATTAATGTGTAGTTTTTGATAATTGTTTTAGTTGGGGAATTTAAATTGCTTATTATTATAAGCTCTTTATTGTGATGAATATTACACATAAGATCTTAAATTCATATATTTAGAAAATTAATAAAAAGGAAATTTTGAACTTGGTATAAAATCGGATTCAAGAGCATCTCAGTTCTTATTGCTATTCATACTTATCTGTTTAAATAAGTTATATTTAACTGCGACTGAATTAATTTCTTATTATACTCTATTTAAATAATAATATATGTTACTGTTAATTTATTTTTAAATATAATATTCTTAAGTTATTTTTATTTCAGATTTTATTTCTCTTTATTTATTCAGTTAATATTTCTTGTATTTTTAATTTAATCTACAAAACCATGTAATACTTCCATGTTCCCACATATTATATAACATCAATGAGATTTTCGTACGTTGCGTGAGTATTTTTAAATTGAAATAAATTTTTTACTGAAAAATTCAAAATTTGTTGCATAATCATTTTAAATTTTAATAAATTTGTACATTTTAAACAAAAATACTTGTTCCTGTTTGGAAAATATTAATCTTCTGACTTCTACCTGAGTAGGATAATGTCCTTCTGTATGTTGCTGACGTGGGGAGAGTACCTGTAAAAGGCACTCTGATGCTAAAGTCAGATCTCTGTTCTGAGCAGCAAATATTATTTTTATAATTAAAAGTCAACCATTTACCTGTACTTCCTACTTTTCTTTTATAGGCATTGTTATGAGCTAATAGGCTTGCTGAGTCAGCCTTGATTTTGGCCCTTTAATTAAAGTAAATGATATTCTGATTATTACCCTCAATTAGGTTAATTACCTCCTAATCTGACAAGGAGTGTTTGGTTATATTAGGTCGAAGGAGTACTCGGTTACCTTTTTCTAAGAGTAGGACTGAGTAAGGCCCTATCCAGTACACTAGCCCTACAAGCCCGAAGAGGTACGAAGTGAGGGCTTAATAATAATGATAAAAACACCAAGGGTATGTAGATGAGGAAGTACTTGGTTTTAAGAGAAAGTAGTTATACCAAGGAGGTACTAGGTTTTTGAAGCAGCCAGTATATAAAGAAAGTATTCGGTTTAAGGGAAGGCCAGTAAACCGAGAGGGTATTCGGTTTAACAAAAAAGGTAAATAGGTCGAGGGGTGTAATCTTGAAGAAAGTTATAAGGTGGAAAATAAAGTAATAAATAATTAAATAAAGATTTTGGTCATATCAGGGTTTATGGCCTGCAGGGTTTCAATTTTTAGGGTTTTCTCGTAGTGTGTGTCTGAAACGAAAGGGTGCCTGATCTGAGCCATAGATCTAGAAAAGATCTAACAGTCTAGAGGGGGTGTGACCTTTCGCTTGCCCGACGCCATGTACTATATAAATACATGGTGGTCCAGGCTTCAATTTGTCACTTTTATTCTGAACTGAGAGGTGTACTACTGCTCTAAACCGAGAGGGTATTGCCCCCGATCTAGTCTCTGATTCGGGCAGGGAGGTTGTCAACAATTTAAACCACAAGTCTTTGTGGCAATGCTACACCGAGCTGCAAGCCCGAGCCATGGTGATGCTCCAAAGGCTGGCGTTGGAGCCCATGCTGGAGTTGGAGAAGGTTCAAAGGGCTATGCAAAAGAGTGAAGAGATCCAAGCTGCCCTTGCTGAGACCAACAAGGCTCTGGAAACTGAGGTAGCTCAACTTAAAGAGCATTACAGTATAACGGAGCGTCGACTTCAGAGCACCAAGCAAGCTCTAAGGGCTAAGGAAGCCGAGATGGAGGAGGCTTTAAGGGCAAAGTCACTGGAGATGGAGGAAGCTCTCAGAGCTAAATCTCTCGAAAGGGAAGAGGCCTTGGCTTATGAAAGGCAGAAGGCGGAGGCTGAAATGAAGAGATTTTCTGACAAATGTTTGGACAAGATGGTTGTCGAACATGAAGCAGGCTTCCAACATGCTGTCCGCCAAAGCCATGAATTTTGCCAAGTTCCAGTCGACTTCCGTTTCTACCTAACCAGAGACTTCTTTGGTGAAAGGTTTTTACGATATGATGAAGTAGATGATGACATAGAACCTGACGCCGAGGCCCCTAGCCGAATCCCAACAGCAGAGAATGCCTCTAGTCCTGATGTCGAGGAGGGGGGAATTAACAAAAAAAATTTCTTTTGTAATTGTCCTTTGTATTCATAGGCCGATAGTGCCCTAATTTTGTAATCCCTTTGGTTTAATCAATACAAATACATTTTTTCTTCAGTCTTCCTTGTTACTTAGTCAAGTACTACTACGTATATTGTAAATAACATATATAACTTGACTTTGATTAGATTGAATATATCCGACTAGTTGATATAATGAAATCGTCCAATATACTGAAGAGAGATTGTATTTTGCTAAGCTAAAAAATATAATTCATTCATCCTTGACTGAGTAGAGGTACTTGGGAAGGAAATAATTCAACCTTGACCAAGTAGGAATACTAGGGAGGGAATTTAATAGATGATTCATCCTTAGCCGAGTAGGGGTACTCGGGAGAGAATTTAATTGATTTCAACCTTGGCCAAATATGAATACTTGGGAAGGAATTGAATAAATGATTCATCCTTAGCCGAGTAGGGGTACTCGGGAGGGAAATAATTCAACCTTGGCCAAGTAGGAATACTTGGGAGGGAATACATTAATAATCCAGAAAAACCGAATAGCTGTAGAAAATGTACTTTATTGATAATGTGCCTCGTTAAAAATCTTCCCAAGAAAACTCCTTTTCACTTTCTTTTAATAGGATAAAACCTGGGTAAGGAAAAGAGTGCATCGATTACATATTACAAGTATTTAACTGAAATAATGCTTTAAATGTGTACTATTCCAAGTTCTCGGTATTGTTGTCCCTTCAAGTGTTTCTAGCTTGAATGCCCCATTGTCTAGCCGAGCCGTGACCCAAAAGGGCCCTTCCTAATTAGCAGTCAATTTCCCTTCGTCGGTCCCGACGTGCCTCTCTTGTTACTCGCTACATCAAGTCATCAACATAGAATTGTCTTGGATTAATCTTTGAATTGAACTTTCGTGCCATCATCCTTTTGCTAGCTTCAGCCACTATGGCTGCTTAACCGTGTACTTCATCCAATAAATCTAGGTTGACAGCAACAGATTCGCCGTTTGCCGATTCCTCGAACCTCTGTCTTCGAAATGATGGCTCACCAATCTCGACCGGCATCATGACATTAGTACCGTATGTCAACCGAAAATGTGCCTCTTTTGTAGTTGTTTGTGGCGTACACCGATAAGCCCATAAAATTTTGGATAATTTTTCTGCCCATTCTCCTTTGGCCGAACCTAATCTTCGTTTAAGTTCATGTAGAATGACCTTGTTTGCAACCTCGGCCTATCCATTGGATTGAGGATGTTCGACAGATGTAACCCTGTGTTTGATATACAACCCTTCCAAGAATTCGTTGAATCACTGGTCTGTGAATTGCAGCCCGTTGTCTGTGATCCGAGCATGAGGGAGACCGAATCGTGTGATAATATTTTTTCAGGTGAAATTTTGTACATTGTTGGCCGTGATGGTGGCGAGTGGCTCTGCTTCATCCATTTAGTAAAGTAATCCACGACGACAATCAGGAATTTACACTGTCCTTTTGCTAGGGGAAAAGGACAGAGAAGGTCCATTCCCTAAATGGCAGAGGGCCAGGGAGCACTGATGGGATGGAGGGCATTGACATGTTGGTGTATGTGAGGATCGTGTTGCTGACAGGGAATACACTTCCTTACAAAGATGTCATAGTCTTTGGATAGTGTCGGCTAGAAGTATTCGGCTCTCAGAATCTTAGCTGCCATGGTTTGTCCACCCGAGTGGGTACCATAAATGCCTTCATGAATTTCTCTCATTACATAACTAGCCTGATCCTCATCGAGACATTTCAACATGGGTGTTGAAATTCCTCTTTTATATAGTTCTTTATCGAGAATAATGTACTTGGCTGCTTGCATTCTTATTTTTTGAGCCAAGGCCAGATCATTTGGCAAGCTACTGTCGGAAAGATACTGGACAATTGGGGTCATCCAATTCTGAGACATATTTTCTATGTCCATACATTCCTGTTTAGAAATGCTGGGTTTATGGATTTCCTGATGAATCACGCTTTATAATTGCCCTAGTTTCCTTTGGCTAGCCAACCTACCAAGTTTATCAGCTTGTTCATTCATGGTCCTCGGTGTGTAACGAACATGAACCTCGTCAAATTTCTCTTCCATATTCTTGAATTCGTGGTAGTATTGGAGCATAACCGAGTCCTTTACCTGAAAAGTTCCTTTAACCTGTTCGTCTATGACCTTGGAATCGCTCCAACAAGTGATGTGTTTGACTCCAATTTCCTTTGCCAATTTGAGGCCGGTCAGCAGTGCCTCATACTTGGAATGATTATTGGATGCTTTGAATCTAAACCAAATGGATTATTCAATCATTACGGTGTTCGGTCCTTCTAGTATAATTCCTGCTCCACACCCTTGTTGGTTTGACGATCCATCTACATGTAGGTTCCACATCTCTGTGCGGGTCTACTTCTGGGTGGTGAACTCATTGACAAAATCTGCAAGCACCTGAGCTTTAAGAGGGTGCCAGTTTTCAAAGTGGATATCAAATTAGGATAGCTCGATTGTCCATGCCACTAACCAACCAGCTAACTCTGGTTTTCTCAAAATTTTGGCCATCAGGCAGTCGGTGCATATGATAACCCGGTGACTTTGGAAGTAATCTCTTAGCCAACGAGCTATGTGAACTAGAGCCAGCACTATCTTCTCCATCAATTGATATCGAGTTTCGGCACTTTGGAGCGTTCGATTGATGAAGTATACTGGAGTCGGTTCATGTGTTTCTTGTAATAAAACTGAGCTGATTGCATTTTCTGATACAACCAAGTACATGATCATATCCTGTCTGGGTTTTGGTTTTATCAACACAGGCTGTGCTGCTAACACGTTTTTATACTAGAGAAAAGTGGCCTCGCATTCATCGGACCAAGTGAATTTTTGTGATTTCTTGAGCAAATCAATAAAAGGCTAAGACCTTTCTTCCATAATAGGCAAAAATCTGGCGAGGGCAGCAATCCGGCCGGCAAGTCTTTGGACGTCCTTGACATTCCAAGGACTGGTCATTTCAATGATGGCTTGGCACTTGTCAGGGTTTGTCTATATCCCCCTTTCAAAGAGCATGAATCCCAGGAACTTGCCCCCGGCTACTCTGAATCTGCACTTTTTAGGATTAAACTGCATCCTGTGTTGTCTGGCTTCACCGAATACCTCCTTTAGACGAGCGAGATGTTGCTTCGAGGAAATGGATTTGACCATCATGTTGTCAACATATACCTCCATGCATTTTCCTATTTGTTTTTCAAAAATTTTATTCATCAGCCTCTGATATGTTGCCCCTGCGTTTTTCAAGCTGAAAGGCATCACTCGGTAACAGAAATTTGCCGAGTCCGTGATAAATGTCGTTTTTTCCTCGTCTGGGGGATGCATCTGGATCTGATTATATCCAGAGTAAGCATCCAAAAAGCTGAGTATCCTGTGACCAGCTGCATCATCCACTAACGTATCAATGTTTGGAAGAGGATAAACATCTTTTGGGCACACCTTGTTGAGGTCTATGAAGTCAGTGCTCATTCTGTAACACCTTATGTTTAATTTCAATAAATCATAATTTCACAAATTCGGAATAAAATAAATTTCATTTCAAATAAGGTTCTCAACCCTTGATTTTATCAAATATTTTTAAAATAAGGAAAGGGGTTATAATTTCTATCAATTCACTACTACAGGACCCATTCAAATACATTAGTTTCAAATTAAACTCCTAGTCTTATAGCAGTTCCATCTACCCCTTTCACTGAGTCCGGTGCTGATCGTCTTAATTGCCTGAAAAATGAATATAAGGGTGAGTACTCTACGTTACCAAAACACAATCAAACATAGAGTCTCACCTCCAGCACATTTCTAACACATTACACAATCACAATCACAGGCAGCATTTCACATTCATAATTACAAAATACAAATCCATGCATACACACACCAGCCACACTCACTGTAGCACTGTGATGACAGATTTACACCATGAATGGTCGCCAGTTACCCCGCCTCACGGATACTACATGGGCAGTCACGGGTCGCTCAACAAAGGTAATGGTCAAAAGTCTAGTCAGGAAGAGAGTGTGTGGCCTATGGTGCAATATCACACAAAATATCAGCAAATCACACATAAAGGAGTAGGGTAAAGTCCCCCCTTACCTTGGATTGAAGACCCACGTTCGAACTTAACTATGAAAATGCTCCCCACACGACTTTCGGCCTAAACACATGGAAAAATTATATGAGAACCCCAAAAATCACCAAAAACAGAGAAAGGGAAGGAAAACGAAAACCCTAACTGTTTAAAACTCACCTCCAAGAGTTCCCCACACAAATTCGAGCTCCAATCTCGCTCTCGAACGGCTTTTGAGGCAATTAATTGGTGGAATAGGGCTTTGGGGAATGAGAGGATCGAAGGGAGAGGGAGAAATAACTCTCCCCGAACCCTAACCTCCTTTAAATCCTTTTGTAGTCGTGACACTCTCGCTGCAGCGAGGACACGCCCTCTCGCTACAGCAAAAAATCAGAGAAAACTGCACTCTAGTTTCTGCAGAATCTCGCTACAGCGAGATATCTCTCTCTACAGCGAGATGTCTCTCTCTACAGCGAGAAGGTGACAGTTTCAGTCCTTCCTCCCAAAGCCCTCTCGCTGCAGCGAGAACAACCCAGTATCTCTCCCTGCACTTAGCCCATTTCAACCCTATCCAGTCATGCGTACACATAAATACACATAAACATCATTATCAAATAAATGAACACATATATGAATATATATATATATATATATATATATATATATATATATATATATATTTATTTATTTATTGGTCTCCTCTTTGACTGCTTTCGCTTTATCACCTTTGATTTTTCTCTTTTTCTGTGCTATCGGCTTAGCTCCCTTATACACCGAGAGATGATGACATAGAAATTCTGGGTTTATACCTGGCATATCAGACGCTAACCAGGCAAATAAATCAGCATTTTGCAGCAAGACTTTCTAAAGGTCCTGCCTTTCTTGTAGGGACAACCCGACGCTAAGATAAGTGATATGTTCAGGCTTCGGTCCCAATTGGAACGGTTGCTTATTTTCACTGGGCTCAACCCGACATTCCTTATCAATTATGGGATCCAACTCCATATCTAGATTTTCTTATGACCAAGTACTTCCTCATCTACATACCCTTGGTGTTTTTATCATTATTATTAAGCCCTCACTTTGTACCTCTTCAGGCTTGTGGAGTTGGTGTACTAGATATGGCCTTACTCGGTCCTACTCCTAGAAAAAAGTAACCGAGTGCCCCTTCGGCCTAATAATACTAGGTACCCCTTGTCAAATTAGGAGGTAATTAACCTAATTGAGAGTAATAATGAGAATATTATTTACTTTAATTAAAGGGACAAAATCAAGGTTGACTCAGCAAGCCCAGGCAGAGGTAAGAAGATTAGTGTTTTCCAAACAGGAACAATACTCTTATTATAAATCATATGAAATATGACTCAGTTAAATAGATATGATTTTTACAATTTAAAAAACAAGTTAAGATTAAAGTCAATTTTTTTTATTTTTATTAATATAGATGCCAAAATTTAAAATTAAAACATTAAATTTTAATCAAACTTACATTTAGTATACTTAAAAATTAAGCATATCTTTATTTTAATTCAATGTATCAAATTTGAAACTTAAATCAAATTAAATTTAAATTTAAAATAAATAAATTATATTTAAAATAAATAAATATTAACGAAAAACTAAAATGTTTAATATAAAACATGTTACGTGATATAATAAGAAAGATAATATTTCTTAAAAATACTCTCATATTTAAAATGATTTTTAAAACACACTTATTTAAGAATGTAAGCCTATATTTAATATATTTAGACAAAACTATGAAGATAGATAGGGATCCAAACATTATTAGTTCAATATTTATTTTAGAAGAGCTTATGCTAAAAGAAAATAATTAAGGCGACATTTCAAACGAGGATTTATTTTAATATTTTTAAAGAAGTAACATGATAAAAAGAAAAGTTTTATATTTCTTTTATGATAAACCAAAGTTTTTTTTATATTTACAGAAGAGAATAAAAATATATTTTGACTATGAAATGTCTTTTAAAATAACATGTGAATAAGGGGGAATAAATTTTTTTCACTTTCACAGATGAAATTTTTTTTTCATAAATTTAAGAAAAATGATTTATTATAACAAAACATCATCTAAAAACATAAAAAAATTATTAATTATAAGTTTAAATATTTTTAATCCTTTCACTTGATACTAATTTTTAAGTTGATCCTTACATAAAAAAAATTATAAGATGGTTCTTATATATAAAAAGTATTTTAAAAACAAGAAATATCATCATCCAATATTATAACAATGAAATTGATATAACTAAAATTTCATGTTTGCTAATATTATTAAACATCGTAACTTGTAAGATTTCTACATAATTTAAAGAATCTTGACATTATAAAATTCTATTTTTACTTATTAAATATTATGTACAAAATTGACATAATTTTGATTTATAATAAAGGTTAATATTGATACAGTTTTGTTGGTCACTAATAATCTTTTAAAATAATACTTTTTTTACTTAAAAAAGTTAGAACATGTTTAATTTTCTTTTTAAAAATATTTTTTTATTTTAAAAATTAAAATATAATACAAATATTGGCACTTTGACGAATAATCTTATAACAAAATAACAAAGAGCATTTCTATCAACAAAGCATAAGTTATACATAACAAAAATAATCTCACTTTTCAAGTATTATTTCACTAAACTTTCAAACTTAAGCATTCTTTTATACAAAGCCTCGTAAATCTTCTCTCACCTTTTTAAAAAGAAAAATATATAATTATCAAATAGAATAAGTTCTAAAATGATACACGGTAATTACTTTTAAGTCTATTACTAAGTATAATAAATGCCTTAGAAAGTAATTAAAGTAGTTGGGATATATAGTAAATGAAGTTTTTCAAAAGTTAACAATATTTAATGTGTTACTACTAATCTTATTTATGGTGAATTCTAACATCCTCCTTGTCACTGTCAAAAAGTAAAGTAATAGGTGTGATTCTAACATTTTTCCTTTAACTTTGATAAGTATATAAATTAAAAAAATTTAACTTTGATAAGTACATAAATTAAAAAAAGTGTTTTTAAATAAGTAAAAGCAGATCATTAGAGACCGTTGATTTGATTTTATAGCAAACCAATGACTAGAATTTAATAATTTTTAAGTAAATACACACACAGAGTTGATTTTGTAGTAAACAAATGATTATAATTAATGATTTTCAAGTTAACATACAATTAAAACTTTTTTTTTTTTTGCAAACTTAATTTGACTTCTTTAATAGACACAATAAACCATCATATATTAGCAATACTTTTAAAATTCACAACATCACCAAAAGATGTCAAATAAGAAAAGTACCTATATACAAGATAAAAAATTAAGCAACAAATGACTCTTCAAAATTACAAATTGAAAATTTGTATTATTTTTTGAAAATTGATCATTACCATTGTGTTGTTACCTTTGACATAACTCAAAATACGATGATCATGGAGCAAGTGCATCAATTGTTGTGTATAATCTATCAGTTGAACTAAAGAAATATAACTTGTCTAAAATTTTGATTCAAAGCAGTCCTCTCACTCGAGAAACTTAACATCATTTAAGGAAAAATTGATATTTATCCGGACTTATATATATCATGTATCACTGACTTTTAGATTGTAGATAATTATAAAATTTGGACGTGTTAATGTTGTATGTCTAGGTTTTGTTCAAATGCACCTATAAATCACCTTTAGAGCAACCATTAAACCTTTGTTTATAATTGAAGAACGGAACAAATACAATATTTTTATCAAAATCAAACAAAGAGTGCTTGTAGAATAAGGATCAAGTGAATTTGCTCCCACCACCTGCAAACATCTAATCAATGATGAAACATGAAAAAAATGTTGAGAATAACATATATAAGAGAGGGGAGAGAGCCATATCAAGAACGCTTAAGGAGTAACAACTTTGACCAAAAGAACCTTTTTTTCTTTCTTCACTAACGACCATCAAGCAAAAAAAAAATAAAAAAAAATACAAATGAATATTTTTAATAAATTTAAGTAAATTTTGATACTTAAAATCTATTAAAATTTGTGCAAAACAACATATTTCATTAATTATTTTAAATTAAAGTAAACATTTTAGTTGTGTATTGACTATTCAATAATTGTATTTTTTTATTTTTTATTTAGTAACTTCTTCGTATTTGTCAATTTCATATTATTTTTAACTAACTTTAAAATTTATCAATGGGTATTGAATATAAAATCGATTCTATATTTGCCATACATTCATTTTTAAAAAAATTAAAATTAAATATAAATATATACACTAATTACTATTTCAATTATTATCTTCCTCACAATTTATTTACTAATATGACATTTTATGCAAAAAAAAATAAAATCAAACATGTTCAACAAATATTTTTAGTATGTCATTGTTTACATTTAAAAAATAATCCAATTTATATTTATATATGTACTAAATAATAAATAATATATATATATATATATATATATATACACCTATATTTATAATTTTTATAAATTTCATTTACATTTATTTCCAATGAAATATTGAAACAATAAAGAAAACAATAAATTTTATTGTTTCAATATAAATAAATATGTACCTATACAAGATTATTATGTTGTATCTTCATCAACGGAATTGTTGATTCCATCCATCCATATTCAATGTCCAACTCATTGAAAAAAAGTGCATTTTGTATTGTATTTTGTTATTATCCTATGATTAATATTTATACTATTACAATTAAATAATTACAACGGTATAACGAAAACATATTTAAGAAAAATATTGTTTAAAAATAAAAAATATTTTTTAAAAAATTAGAAGAGTCTCCACCAAAGTTTATTGGAGAAAATCTTAGAATTTTTTTTAAAAATAATATAATCTTTAAAACAAAAAATGAGTTCATGAGTCATTTACACGTAGGAAATGTATTAACACCTTATAACATCTATCTAAAAATGGTTACCTTAAATTAATTATGTAAATTTATTTTAATTTTAAATTTTTTTTTATATAACCCTTAAACAATAATTATTTTTATTTTTATTTTAAAAGAAGAAAATTTATTTATTGAAATGTTAATTAGTATCATAAAAGAAAAAAAATTATTTTGACTTGATGGGTTCGGTTCCCACTCCTATGTATCCCTAAGTGCAATGAAAAACTCAAAGCTACGTAGTTTTATCATAAAAATTTTGAAGTTGGTTTATTAAAATTAAATTTAGTAAAAAAAATTTTATTTTTAGATTAAAATTATTTTTATAGAATTATAATGGATAGGATATAAGATAACGCGATTATACATGTATCCTACAAGAAACAATAGGAAGGCAAAGAAAGTTCACACAACAATATTGGAAATTATTAAAAACTATTTTTTATTTGTAAATAAAATATTTAAATTTATATTTAAATTATAATTAATGTTGAAAGAGAAATTAAGATAGCGTAAGCTATACATATATCTCTTATAATTTTTAGATGCAGGCCTCTGTGTTAGGTGTATTCCTATTTTCTCTTAGAATTGATAATGTATTCATTTAACTGTGGCATCTCTGTGTTTTGAAATGTGACGTGGTATGTTGGTTGGGGTGTGTAATTGCTTGAAATGATGTATATATAAGTTGTGTGGTTGATGTGTACAAATTTGTGAATAAGGCATTTTGGAGCTCTCTCGCTGTAGCGAGAGAGTCTTGCTGTAGCGAGGAAGTTCTAGCTGCAGCAAAAATGACATACAGCATAAGGGTTCTACTGCTGGTATATCTCGTTGTAGGCAGAAATGCTCGATGTAACGAGAATATCGCAAGCTGAAGGGTATTTAAGAGGTTTTTGAGCTGAAAACCTTCATTTCTCACCAAACCACTATTCTCTCTCACTTTCTCTCACCCTCTTCACTCAAAGAAAACCCTCTCAAGGTCAAATTTCTTTCAGATCCAAGTGAGAACCTCTACCTAGTGCAGATCTAGGTGAGTTTTAGGATTTGGTTACCCTATTTCATCTGTCTTTTCTTGATTTTCCTTCTCGATGGGTCTCTATTTCGTGATAATAGGGAAATCTGAGGATTTTCATTCACTAGATATCGTAATATTTATAGGTGTAATTTTGTTTTAGTTGAGATTGAGTCGATGTAGGGAGAAGCCCTAAGGTAGAATACTAAATATCTATGTGATTGATTGTGAAAGTTGGATTGTTGTGCCGAGACATGTAGGCTAAAGTATTTAATGGGGACAATGGATTATTTAATATATACTGTGAATTCTGTGTATCGAAATTAGTTGGTAGATACTAGTATTGGTTGAGTGAATGCCTGAAGCTACAATATATGTGCTGAGATTATTTATTATATGCTAAAATGTTGGGTTAAAATTATGCGCTGCTTGACTTCCTTGCTGAGGTTGAAATATATTTGTATATGCTGTGTTGCCTCATGCTGATGTTTATCATTCTAGCACCTAGCTGGATATTTAGATAGGATAGGCATGTATAAATTAGATAACGTGCTGAGCTGTATTGTGTTGTATATCTGGATCCAGGTACTGGGATGAGTCGCTCTCAGACCGGAGTATTGTAGGTTCTTTCTGGATTATTAGGACTGTGAAACCAATTGGAACTGAGTTGTTGCATCATGCATTAAATGGGCTGCATTGTTATGTTATATGTTGAAAAATATCAAAATTAACAAGCTGTATAAATATTTTTATATTTATATTCTATTTTCATAATCATGGTTGTTTTGTAAGCTCACTCTTACATTCTGTCTATGTTTGTGTGTACGTTTTGCGATGACCATACTGTGGTACGTGAGCAGATATGATAGGTGCTATAGCTACTTATAAAGCTGGAAGGTCTGAACGTTAGCGTCGACATACTTTTGAGAGAAAAATATAACTTTATATATATATATATATATATATATATATATGTATTTATATATACTATCTCATAAATAAATTTGAACTATGAGCAGTAATGTAGGATGTCATTAATCTTTTACAAGAAGGGGTGTGACATTAGACAATCAAAGGCAATGCAAATCACATATCGATGTTGCAAATATTTGTATAATAAAATAAAAAATTGATTAGTTATTTAATTTATCAAAATTTAAAATATTACCTTAGAAAAATTAAAAATATAAAATTAATTTCATTTAATGAAAGAAATAAATATATATAAATTAATTATAGAAAATAGTTATTTAATAAAAATATTAAAACTTCATTAGATAAATTATATTGCATAAGACTCAAGATAACATTGGTATACAAAAGTCTTAACGATTTAAAGTGTATAAAGGTAGAAATGCTATACAATAATTCTATAAATTGGTACATTAGTATGACGAAAATATTCTAGATGATAAATTTTGATTAATAAAAATATAATTGATTAGTTTTTGAAATTAGGTATTTTTTTTAATATATTAATGGTGTATAAAACCTAAGGTAACGTTGGTAGACAATTTTTGACAATTTATAAAACGTAAAGATAAAATCACTACACATTAGTGTTATAAATTGTTGCGTTAATAAATAATTTTGATTTAAATTGATTGTTTAATGAATTGGTAATTAGAAAAAGAATATATCTTGATTAATTATTAAGATAATTATCTAATTAATTAAAAATAACGTATGATAAAATAAGATTGCATAAAATCTCAGTAATGTAAGTACACGTAAACTTTATTAATATATAATACATGACAATAAAGAAGTTATACATTAGTATTATAAATTGATGCAATTATATTATCATTTATTCATTAATCATAAAATAAATTAAAAATATAATTTATCCACAAAACAAATAGAAACAAAATATGAATATTAAATCAAATTACATTCTAAATCTATACAAAATAGTAAAAGAAAATAATGCTAAAAAACAAACACCCAAAAATAAAAAATGAAATAGATACAAGCAAAATACAAGAATTATTAAAAATAAAAATAAGTTATTTTATTTTATTGTATTTATTTTCTATTTAATTTTGATGAAAAAGAAACAAATTTTATAAGTAAAAAAAGAATTCAAATAAAATATAAAAATAAATATTAATATTATAAAAATAAAATAAACGAAAATAAAATAAGGTAAATTAAAAAATATAAAAAGAAAAATAATAAAAGATGAGATAATTTCACTAAAATAAGTTAAAAATTGATAAATAAAATAATAGATAAAACTGAAAAGAAAAAAGAAAATAAAATAAGTTTTTAAATTTATTATTATTATTAAAAAAGAAAAAAAATTTGGACTTAAAATGTTTTGTTTAAAAATGGGCTGTCTGAGTGCAAGACCTAAAATAAAAAAATTAACAATAATAAAAGAAATATAATATAATACAATAATAATAACAATTAAAAAAAAAAGTGCTTGAAAGTAAAAGTTGCAATTGAATGCTCAGGTGTAGGTATTTAGGCCTTTCGATGCATTGATTGTCAAGTGGTTAGTGCAATCCTTTATTTTAATAATAATATATTACTTAAAAAAAGATACAAAACTTTACTAACTAGTCTAGTCAGTAACTTTACATTTATATCACTTATCCTTTATTTTACCATTTATTTTACAAGAGTTAATAATATGGTTAGGGCAAAATAAGTTTCATATACAAAGCAAAAAATAAAATAAAATAAATAAATAACACCTTGAATGCAGTTAGCAAATATTCTAGATCTGAATAAAAAATCAAGATGATGGGGGCTAAATGACGTGATTTCTTCCTCTTCTTTTGACTTTTGATTTTCTTCTCTACTTTCTTTTTTTTTTCCCTTGTTTTTCACTCTGTTTATGCTCACTTCCATTTTTTCTCTTCTTTCTTAGTGTTCTCCTCTTTTAAAACACTTGTTCTATATTTCGTATCCCTTCTTGTATCTTTCTCTCTAAAATGATTTTTCTTGCTTCCTATAAATATTTTGCTCTCTTTCCCTCTCTGAAAACTTGTTGACTCCTTTTAGAAATTTTTTTTGCTCTCTTTTAGAGAAAAAACTCCTTTCTCTAGATCCTTTATTTTCGCCTTTTATTGATCTCATTTTAGAGCTTCACAAAAGGTTAAATTTTTTAATAATCTTTAACTCATGTAGGGAGCAGACATTGATTTATGAGTTTCATTTTTCATCATGCTTTATTTTCCATTTTTGAGTTTAGATATGAGCTTTTCTTATTTATTCAGATTGGTCTTCATTTTTTTTAAAGCAAAATTTTTTGTTTTCCTTTTTAGTAAAATGAAATCAGAAAATACAATTTTTGTGTTGAGGAAATGGAAAAAATTGTTATTCACATATACCAACATCATTAACTACAACCCTCATTTTATCCTTTATAAAATTTTCAAAATGATTCCTCACTATATAAATTAATAACTTGTTTAAAACCATTTTTGAACTATACTCATTTGTCTATGATTCATTGCAATAGAAAAAATTAATCCAATTCCTTTGTTAAAATATAATGAACATGTTTTACAAACCTCTTTCACTACATATTTATATTATACAATCTTTTGTTCCTACTATATAAAAGATTGTTCTGTTATACTACTATTGTCATTAACTATAAAAAATACTAAATTTATGATATTTAAAAACTTCACATTATAATTCATGTAATTTATACTTTCATCATAAATATTAGTAAATTAAAACACCAAAAATAATAATATATACATACAAAACAATTGTTGTTTATGGTTATAATTTTCAAAATGTAGAAATTTTTATAACTAACATATAACTACAACATGGATAATTCTGTTTCTAGGGTCTTTCATGCCAAACCTGATAACATTTCCAGCATTGATACTATTCATAATACAAAAACAATGTCATTCAAACTTAATATACGTAGATCTCTCTGGTCTTCTTGTCCAATGCACCTTAACTTCAAATAAACTCCATAACTAAGTTCAATTGAGCATTTTTTAGGCTCATCAAGTAAACTTTAGCATAAAATTCAGTAGGCAAAACCTTCTATGGTAATACAAAATTTATGGGTCATCCATCCATTATGTAACATAACATATTACATATTTAATAACAACATTAACTTGTTAAAAGGTTCTTGCATTGAAATACATAAAGACATTTCTAAAACGGAACTTGTTATCATCAAATTCACCATCGCGCAAAATTTTATTACTAAACTCTCTTGTAAGTTCACATCGCGCTTCTACTACATGTTAAGATGAGAGTTTTATAATACCTTTCACACTTTAGGTACTCTATTTGATTAAGGAAGGTATCATACACTAATGTTGAAAAAGTCTTCTCCTTTATTAAAAAAAAATTCAATCACCCCTTATCATTCAAATAATAAACTAAACCCAATCTTTCTCATATATGTCTAAGAAATAGTTTTGTTTCGGCTTTCATAACATCTACTCTAATTTCACTACCAATTGAGTCTTGCAATGAAATAATTTCAGGAATGAAATGAAAGAATGATCTAGAGAAAACTTATGAAATTTCTAGAAGATGCTATAACCAAATTTTACAATACAAACAAGTCAAACTTCAAAACCTTCAATTCTACTTATAAATAAAAATGTAGAAAATAATATTAGTAAAGGGACTAACCTCTTCTAGATAAAACGACAAATAAAATGACCTTGAGTTTGGTTTTAACGTACCTTCACGATATATCGTATCTAATCTACAACAATTATTTGGACTAACTAATGAAACATATGTCATTTACTCCTTTTATAAAACATACACATACCAAAAAAAATCTCATCACTTTCATATGCTATATTAATGTTTGATGATAAACTGTAACACCATATTAACATACCATAAAATATCATGCCATATACAATACCTCCTCTACACATGAATTGGAGATCAAATCCTATATATAAAATTGTTATCACATATATAATTACCATAACGCAAATAAAAAATTGCAAACCAGAAATATGTATGAAACATTCAAATTAGTTCAATCGAATTTAAAACCCTAAGCATACGATCACAAAGGGTAAATATTTGTTTTACATGTAACGCCAAACCATGCACAATAATTTTTTTTTTTATAACTGATAATAAATAAATAATCAAACCCTCAGTCCATAAATCATCAAGCCAAATGTCTTCATTTATAGTCTTTTAAATTTTTGTACCACAAAAAAAAATAAGCAATGTTTATTCTACAAACAAAGCTTTCATTGCTTTACATGATAACATATTCAATAAAAGAAAAAAAAAAGCATAAAACACAAACCTCATTCAATAAACCAACAATAAAAAAGACTCATGTTATTGGTTGCAAAATAAACAAATCATTTATCAAAGTCTATAACAAATGTCATTGTTGTACAACATATCATATATATTTTGTAAAAAATTATCATAATAAAACTCAAAATAAAATACCTCAATACACAACCTTTGCATGCATTGTGCTAGAAGATTTATGTACAAAAAATTTATTATTTCTCACTCCCCTTAACTAAATCAACTCAACAAATAAAATATCTCATCATCCCACCTATTTTTCCCAAAATCAATGCAAAGATAACATAGATTAACCACCTACCTTTCCACAAAGTTCTTGAACACATTCGGTTTCTGTATTTGGTACGGAGAAAGAAAACAACCCACTTGGCACTACAATAACAAAGTCAAATAATAAAACATAACCAATATTCAAGTCAATATATAAATTGGACTCTAAACAAACAAAACATTGCTTTATTGGGGTCACAATCTTTTAACACATTGTTTTGCTTGACATGCAAAATAAACCATTACCTTCCATTTTCCTACTTCTCTTATCTGTTACTATGCTCTCCAACACTTACGAATGTCAAGGGTTTTTAACAAAATTGTTAGAATATAATTAAGTCATTAGCCATTACAGATTTGTAAGAAATTAATAGTCACATATTTTAAAAAATTAAAATTATTGATTCCTGATTATTAGGTAAAAATTAATTATATTTAATTCTACAAATTAGTATAAATTTAATAATGTGTGAGCTGCATTAGACACAAAACACATTCAACAAATATTTTTTTTATAAAAATAATAAACAAAAAGACACCACGATTACCTGGACAACTTACATACAAACAAGCCATTAAGCTTTAGAAAATTATAGAACTATCCTTCACCAAAGTTTACTTGTATTTTCAATTTTCTTATGCCACAATACTAACCATATAATTAAAATATCCCTCAATCAATAATTCATAATCCATCCCATAATTTTGAAAAAGGAACCAAACTTTTACAAATCACATTCTCTCGATGTTTTTTTGAAGTGATAGAAAGATGTTAAAATCCACCCTTATTTATACTTTCTCATCATAGGAAACCATATAGACCTCTAGTCTAATGTACTTCTTTTCAGTTTGAAAGTTGGAGCTTCATTAATATCAAACTATACAAATTTGCCTTTATTTAATCAAGGATATGCTTTTAGTCGTAATTGGACTTTCTATATTCATGGTACATAACATAATTGAACTTTCTATATATTTGCCTTTTTTCAACTTTGTAATTTTATATCAATGTAATGATCAAAATTGTTTTATCAATGTTTGTTTGAAGAACATTTTGTCTTAGGTGACTCAACCATATAACTTATTCATTTGTCTTCATGGATCATAGGATAATGTAGAAAGAAAAGAAATCTTATAAGACCACTGGATAATCAAACAAAACTTTCTATTGATGTTTCGAGACAACTTAAGAAATTTTAATTTATCTTTATAACATTGTATATAAGGTAAATCATTAATATCTAAATTTTTCATCATAGTCTCTTGGTCTTGTTATTCATCAAAACTATAGAGTTGGACCATGTTGATCGATCAATGAAAGTAAGGTTGCTTTACAACGTTAATTATATAATAAACTTCAAGTTTAACGCAAAGATGAACAAATAGTTGCGGGAGAATAAATAGTAATAGAGGTTAGGTAGAGATATGTTAATTTAGAGTTGGAGGGGGAGGAACATGTAGAAGTGACAATGGTGAAAGCAAATAAAGGAAGAGTAAATATGTAAAGCTTTAAGTTTGACTTAATTTTAATTTTGGGTTTATGTTGGTTAGGCCAATTTATTGAGTTTAAGTCTAGTTTTCTGGTAATTTAAGGATTGAGTTTGCAAGGAAGAGTTAAAACATATATAATTCACAATTTTACTTAACTATGATGGGTAAAGAATAGTTTGTGGTGGATGAAAGCATACCATTCTCCATTCTTTGGATAAAACTTTATTTAACATTAGTTAAAAGTGAGTTTCAAATAGTTTTAGAGTTAAAACATTATAGCTTATTAATAGTGAGAGAGATGGAACTGCAGAGGTAGAGGAAAGAATTATTGACGACAGCTAATTTATTTAATTGACAAGGGCTAAGAGTTGGGATTATGAAGGGTTTAATGAAGATGATAAATTATGAATTCTTATTTAGTTTAATATTGAGGATAGAGAACAAAAAGTTATAGAAATAATGAATCATAGAAACAATACACAAAAAGGTAGATAAAATTTGTGTTTTACATATTAAAGTAGAATCATTATCTTCTTCTTTTTACATAGAAGTTAACTTAAAATTAATGTAAAAATTAAAATTAATCAATAAAATATTTAAATCTTAATATATTTTTATTTTATATTTGTAAGTATTTACTCTTGAAAATGAATTCGTTCTTTTATATAACTGACAAGTTACTTATTTTTGAGTAAAAAATATGTTTTTTATTTAAATTAATAAATAATTTACTTTTTAAAGTAACCGTATGAAAATTTTATTAGTTTTTTAATTTCAGTTAAAATCAATAGTTTTTTTTAATATGAAATTATAATTTTTTATTTATTTTTATATAAGAAATTATTATTATTAATGATAATTTTTTTTTAATTTATCAGATTTATGTAATTTTTTATTAATCTATTTTATATTAGTAATATCTATATAGTATGAGAAAAGGTACACTAATATAAAGCCTTTAATATATAACTTATCCATTATAATAAACTCTTAGAAATTACAATAAAAATTATATATATGTATAATTTATCATAAATATTATTCTATAGTTATATATAAAAAATTATTTTGATTGTCATTTTTTTAGATATTAGCTTAGTATTGAAGTTATTATTAATGTATTAATATTTTTAAATTTGTTGTCAAAATGAAAAAATTAATGAAAAAAATAAAATACTAATATTTTATTTTATCATAGATAATTATAGAACAATTTTTTATAAAAAAAAATCTGAACATAATTTTTATTCCGATATGTAAGAATTTATAATATATAAGTTTAAATTTCTACATTCGTAATCTTTTTTAAGTACTAGGTGGACATTATAAAAATAAAGTAGTTTTTTAATTATAAAAAATATATATATTGCATAATTTTTACAATTTAATAAATTTAAAAATAACATAATATGCTTTTAAGTTTGTCATATGAATGATTATTCTTAGATGAGATGTAGCTTGACATGTTCAAATATGTCATATTATTAATACATGGGATAAAAAAATATTTTAAAAATGTATAATATTAAAATATATTTCAATAATATTTATTAATTGTGACTAAATCAGCAGACTGTGAATTAATAACTTCATAAATATTATTGTAAAATCTTTTACTACAATAACAACAATAATAATTTAAGTATACATTTGTTAAAATTTAGTGAAGATATATTTAATATTTCACGACCATGATTTCTCAATGGCTGACATATTAAAACCGAAGTTATATATTATTTAAAAAATCGAATAAGTGAATAAAATAATATTTTTATTTCATATGTATTTTTATGAATTTATCATATTTTTATTTAATATAATTTTATTATAAAAAATTTTAAATTAAAAAATTTATTATATAAAATAAAATAAAATAAAAACTCATCTGACTCAATTTTATTTTTATTCAATTTTCATATGTTATTATTTCTTACGTTGCAGTGTCCAATACCCTTCATCATATGTACTTTTATAATACATCATTTATTCATAATTTTTTTTATATTTAATGATAATTGTTTCATCAAAAACCTTTTAAAAATATAATTATAATTATTTTTAGGAAAATTAGTTAAGAATTTAAAAATAAAAAAATTTATTAGAAAAAAATCATTTAATATAATTAATATATTTTTGACTATAATTTTTAATAAAAAATATTTATTGATTTTTAATTAATAATAAAAGCAAAAGAATATACTATGATAAGAAAGAATTACCCAGGTGGGGTGGGGGCGAGGTTTTTAAAAGAACAAAACAAAGAAGGAAGAGGAATGAGATGAGTATCCTCGTTCTAATTGGTAGAAGAAGATGAGAGGTGTGCTTCTTGTATGGAATCAACCGCGCTTCCACACACTCTCTCTCCCCTCTCTCTCATTATCTCTCCACCGAACCACACCCTTCACGCTCTCAGTTTCTGCTTCTGCTGATACCCAACAACTAAGCGCCAGAGAGAGAAGGAAGCAGAGGAGCGAGAGAAGAGAGAGCACAAATTGGAGAGAACAGGTTGAAGAGAGGCTCATAAAGAAACCCAAGAAGGAGAAAGTTTCATGGATGGATGAACTCAACCTCGACAACCTCGCCAAGTTGGGTCCTCAATGGTGGGTCGTTCGCGTTTCACGGGCTAATGGACACGACACTGCTCAACTACTCGCTCGCTCACTCGCTAACCACTACCCCGATATCGAGTTTAAGGTTGATGTTTTTTCATCTTTTTTGGGTTCTCTCAGATTTGCTGTGAATTCGACAACCTTTTAGATGGATAAGGATGATTTAGGCTTGTTCGTTTCAGTTTTGAAATATGTTTTAAAAAAATTATAATGGTTAAGTAAGTATTTAAAAACAAAAGCCATAAAGTTGCTGTGTGTGTTTAATTTGACCTTTTTTTTCAATAATTGCTTTTTCAGACTTGTTGAGAAAAAAAAAAAAGAAAATATTTCTTCAAAAATATCAGCTCCTTAATATGGTTTCAGTGCTTTTCATGTAATGTTAATTTGTTTTGATGTGTTAGTGTTTGGATTTAGGTTTTTGCTCCAGCTGTGAATGTGAAGCGGAAACTGAAAGATGGTTCGCACTCCATTAAACCAAAACCTCTATTCCCGGGTTGTATTTTTTTGAGATGTGTGTTGAACAAAGAACTGCATGACTTCATAAGAGAGTATGATGGTGTTGGAGGCTTCCTTGGTTCCAAGGTTGGGAACACGTAAGCATCTGCTGTTTGAGTTTAAACCACTGTCTAATTATTGGCAGTTATGTCTTATGCACATTTACAATTTTGTTGCCTATTTATTGTAAATTTTTTATGGTTAGTTAGTTAGTTCTTGTGCAAATCAATATGCTTGAAGGGGATGATCCCTTATCTTGGTCCCTAGATTGTAAAACTTTAGTCTCTAAGATTGTAAGATTTCAATCATTTTAGTCCTCGTGTCAGGGGACATTGAAAACCATTAATGAATTGCTGAAATGTCACATTGAGATTAAGTGGCAAGCAAGTGTTCGCGTTGGATCTGAAATGATGCCATTTTCTTAAGGGTAAAGGATTTACTTCATTTTGTCCCTAATCACGACTCAAATTCTTACAATCTCAAGGACTAATGTTTGGTTTTGGTTATCACAAGGACTAAAGTGAATGACCCTTATAGTCTAAGAATCAAAGTGACGATTTACTCCATAAATATAGTTGAGAAGTTGAATATATGTCTTTAATTGATTAGTTATGGTGAAGAGATCTGACCATAATCTGGAAAGCAATTTCAGACAATCAATTATCTGAATGAAATTCTATCTTGTTGGTTTACCTCGTAAATTAATCAATGATCGAGGTATAATTTTTCAAAGTTGTACTTTCTGCATAATGGAAATTTTAATTAGTATTTTTTAATTGATGATTGTGGAGTATATAAAACATTTAAGTTATGATGACTTGAGTTATTATTTTCCAATCTTATTTTCTTAAATTTTAAATGGGTGGTGTCGTTTTAGTTTTCATATACTTGTTAACTATTGATTTCAGGTATTAAAATCAGAAGTAATCTCCAATGCATATTTTTCCCCATTTAGCCTGATTGAAAACACCGAATTGTTTCCACATTTGCAGAAAGAGACAGATTAATAAACCAAGGCCAGTATCTGATGAAGATATGGAAGCAATCTTCAGACAGGCAAAAGAAGAACAAGAAAAAACTGACCAAGCTTTTGAGGAAGAAGAGAAAAATGCTGTTCTAAACTCTGGAATTCCAAGTACAGATTTTGAACCAGCTGATGTTTCAAATACTATTGTTGATTCTAAGCCTAAAAGGGGTTCTAGGAAAACTAACCAGCTTACAGTTACAGATGCTTCATCTACTCGAAAAAATTATAAACTTGTTCAAGGTTCCACTGTTCAAGTTGTATCCGGAACATTTTCAGGATTTACAGGCACCCTCAAGAAGCTGAATCGCAAAACCAAAATGGTGAGCTGATTCCTTAATAAGAATAAATTGACATAAATATTTCTGTTCAAGAAACACACACGCATACACACAAGTTTATGTGATGATAATTGCTGGAATCCCAATATGAAATTAAAAAGCCTGTGAAAGCTGTAAATAATGTGTGAATTAGTGGATCAAGTAATTATGTGGATTTTTTTTTTCTCTCTTCTTTGTTTTGACTCAAGTAACCTTCTTCATGCAGGCAACTGTGCATTTCACTCTATTTGGGAAAGAGAACATTGTAGACATAGATGCTAGTGAAATTGCTCCAGAGATAAACTGATACCTGTTGGTGCATAATAACATTGTAGACATAATACACATTTTTGTGCATAACTTTAGTCAATGGTATTATTATTATTTATAAAAAAAATGATTTGAAGAGTTGTGCCGTGTATGCTGTTACGGTCTTTTCCATTTGTAGATGAAGCTGGGTTTTTTAAAATAAAAATAAATATTTTCTTAGCTAGTGCTTACTAGTTACTTGTTTATTATGAGTCTCGAAAAAGTTTAAGGGCTATTTGGTTTCAAAAAACATTTTCTATTTTCGTTTCCTACAAAATTATTATCTTATTTTCTGAATTCTAAGATTTGTATAGGAAGCAATGAAAACAAAAAGTTGTCTATTTTTACTATTTCATGTATAAATATTTGAAAATAAGAAGCAAAATGAAAATAAGGTAATAGTTTTATAATTAAAGTAAAAGTAGAAAATGAAAACAGAAAATGTTTTTTAAAAACCAGAGTCTCACAATTACAAAAGGAATTTACACTGTTGGTAAGCTTAGCAGCACACAAGTGGAAGTTGTTTGCTGGTGCTTAATTCCTAAAGTTGAAATATGAGATGTCTATGTGCTGAAGGCCTAAATTTTGGGGTGTTTAGTGGCATTATGGTGTTGCTGATGCACATTTCACCTGTTTGCTGGTGCTTAAAGGGGATTGATATCTTGAACAAACGTAGTGAATAGTGATGATTGAGTTAAAATGCATGATTTAGATTTGTGCCACTTTTACTAAAAACAGATTAGGAAGATATGACACAGTTTGTTATCCATTGTGAATACTTTTCTCGAATTATTTTTGAAAAAGAAAAGTTTTCTGATGAGTTCTGAGAGTGTTTCAGTGCCATTTCCAATCAATTTTTCTGTTAATTGATACCAGATATAATGTCGAGTTTTATTGTCTACTGAGAGATGAAAGATAGAGTCAAATTTATTATATAAAGATGAATTCAAAATAATAGAAAACTTTATTTAGAAATTATTTTATGTAAAATATTTTTCAGATCTAGTTGTATAAATGTAATTCGTTTTATAGACCTACATATTTAATTAATATTTTTTTTTTACTTGAAAACAAAAAAATATTTATAATTAAATTTTTTAAGGAATTAATATTTTTTTTTGTCCAAAACATAAATATTTTAAATTATTTTTAAATTAAATTTGTTATAGATTATTTTACACTAAAAGTCTATAAAGAAAATTTTGCTGTTACGTAAATTTTGTATTTATTAAAAAATAATTTAGTTTTTCAACAAAATTTTAATACTATTTTTTAAATATATTTAAATGGTATCAATTTAATCATCTACACCTGCATAAATACATAAATACTGATTGATTAGTATCTAATTACTAAATAGTGTATTGAAATTATGGTAAATAAAACTAAATTATTTATATAATTAGTGCAAATTTTATTTATTATCAATTTTATCCATTCAATATTTATTGTATAATATATAATAAAAAAATATAAAATTTATTTTAAAATAAAAATTTGTGTTTTTTTTAATATTTTACTAAATTTTATAAAAAATTAGAAAATAAAATGAGATATTAAAGTGTTGTTATTATTATTATTCTTATCTTAGCTATGATAATATGCGATTACTATTATTTTAAATTTTTGTGATATTATTTCTTCCTTTTTTACAAAATTTTTAATTATTATATTATTTTCTTATCTATTATATTTCAATATTTTTTTAATGTTTTATATTTATATTTATTTTAAATTATCTGTTTCTATAAATAATTTGTGCATAAAAATTGCAACAATTCCTACTAGTTAGTTTATGTTATTGATAGTAAACAAAATTATTTTAATTTAATGATACTTAAGTAATTCATAAAAAATTAGTAATTTTAATATTATTTTACCAAGAGATATAATTTTTTATATTGTTATTTTGTTACAGCCATTATATATATAGGAGATAGATTAAATAACATTAGTATTATAATCTCTATAACTTAATATAAAATATATCTTTTATTGATCTAACTGTTGTTAAATTATATATTATTTTATTTATTTACGTTAAAATTGTCAAAATAAAATAAAAATTTATAAAAATATAATTAAATTATCTTTATTTTACATATTTTAAAGTATATATTATATTAATTTTAATATACAATGAAGAGATTAAATTAAATTTATACTTTTAATAACTTTATATAAAATATAATTTTATGATTTAATAATTAAATTATATTTATATATTATTTCAATTATTTCTGTTTTTAATAAGAGTATAATAAAATATACTATTTTTAAATAATTCAAAATAATATATTATACTAATTTATTCCATATCAATAGTATATCAAATAATTTTAAGTTAATTTAAAATTTTTACACAATTTATTTAATTAAATTATTTAATACAAATTTCTTAAAGAATATAAATGTGAGTATAATTTACACGTGATAGTTACACTGTCAACAACATTAAATTTACATTAAACGTGAATTTTTGTTGATGTAATAGTTAAATTATAATAATATATTACCTTATTATTTATATCAAAATTAAAAAACTATAAAAATATAATTGAAGAATTTATATTTTTATATTAAAAATATAATATTAATTTTGATACATACAAATAAAGTATGAAATAATTTTATAAAATTAAATATTTTACAATTTTATAAAATTTAAAATTAAAATAACTTTTTATTAAATTAAAAACTAAAACAAATAATACTTACAATCTCAAAAATCAAATAAGGATTCACTCTCTTTGGACTCAAATAGATTGTCCTTCCATTACAAGCATTTTCCCGCAGAAGCAGCCGCAAAACACAGCACTGTTTGCAGGGCCAAAGCTACAAAACTCCAAAATCCAAAGGGGAATTGCGTGATACATTGTTTCGTTTTCCCGCAGTACCGGTAAGCTTATTAATCCTAAGTCGTTTACTTTCGACTTTAGAAACACCACTGCACCACGTTAGTGAAGTTAATGAATAATTTGTATTCTGTAACAAATTGTTTATGTTGAATGTAGGAGAGGAACTGTTGTTTTGTGTTTGAGGGATTGAATTTTTCTTCTACTTTTGCTGTGTATATGGCAGTAACATCCATCCTTGCTACTGAGGGCCTGTTTGGAGCAAGCCTAAAATTGAAGAGGGATTTTCTCATTTCTCCGTGAAAACATTTTTTCTCTTTACAACGATGGATAAGTCAAGCTTAAACGAATCTCCATTCCCTAAGCTCTCTTTAGACGAGGTAATACACAGCACATCGTTAGAATGTCTGTGTCACTTTATGCCTGCGTTGTCAATGAATTCAACATTCCACATTTATTGGCTCAACTATGCACTCTTACTTTGCTCAATCTGCATTCGTAGGTGTTGGAATTGGAAAGATTATATCAGGATATGGGAGAAAAATCACTTGATCGCAAATTCTTCCAGGAGATTGCTAAACACTTTAGGTGAAATTAAGTCTTATGTTAACCATAAAGAGGACTTTGTGTTTTGTTTGTCATTATATTCTGTAATTTGATCTGCTTTGACTTTGTAGTTCCTCATCAAACTGTGCTGCCAAAACTCCCTTATCGTGGCAACAGGTTATTAAATTCCTTCATCTTTAAGGCTCATTTGTTATTTATGTTGAATCTGTTGTAATGTTGTGTTGGTTTTACTTGGTTTAGGTGCAGCAGTGGTTCAAAAATAAAGAGAAAGAGTCACAGGATAATCTTTCAGATTCATGTAATTTAGAGAATGGACACAAAAGCACTTCAAGTTCAAAAGGTTATTTATCTTTTCCTTAGACTTTCTTGTGGCTATGAATTCAAAATGGGAAGAAAAAAGTCCCTGAATGGTAATTGGGTAGTATTTCCTCTAGTTTGAAAGTTTGGTTTTATAGAACTAAACCATTGGTGCACTTCTCGTTTAAATCCACCGTGATCTTAAAGCCATTTGCTTCACATGAAGTATTCAATGTCTTATCATGTTGTCATTTCTTTAGGGGACAAAGGGTTCACCTAATTTGGGTTAAATGCACTTAGCCCCATCAACAGAAGCTTAATTTGTAAGAATAAAATGCTGTTATTCTCCTTTAGCGTGCTAAGTTATTTATTATAGATTCAACCCTGTCTCTGTAAATAATTGCATTCAACTTTGCTGTGTGATTTTGCATTTCTTTTGATATTAATAACATGCATGGTGTGAGTAATTACTTTTATCAATATTTTCTGCCAGATAGCAACTCTTGATTTCTGTTAATGGAAACAAACTCAACGAGCAGCTGATAGTTTATATGTAACCATGCTTGGTTTATGTAGATATGGATGTTGAAAGGTCATAGGTACATAGCATCCATGTGCCATGTCAAGGTTCTTGAGCCAGAATGAAAGAGACACCTAAAGAAAATGATACTACTACTACTACTACTAATAACAATAATAATCTAAAAGTAAAAATATTAAAAATAATAATGGTAATGGTAATAATAAGTTAATAACAGTTGTATAAAGATTTGGGTTAATTTCAGCAAGTGATAGAATGCAAGGACAAGCAATGTAGAATTATTAAATGATGATTAACAGTCATGTCCTGAGTTCAACTTGGCTTTGAAAATTTCACAATTTAATTAGAATTTCTGATCTTATTGTCAGTTAAACCAGATGTAGATCTCTCAGATTTGGCATTTGAAGCAAGATCTTCAAAAGACTTTGCATGGTGAGGAATTATCTTCTATTAGGCTGTCACTGTGTTTAGCCATAAAATGCACTGTGTGTGGCATTGTTTAACATTTTGAATTATATAAGATTGTAAGGTGTGGTCTGATTTTTGTTTGTTTCATTCAAATAAGAAAAAAACTACCCCTAAATTCCATGTCCCCTCCACAATAAGCACTAGGTCTATATTGTAAGTTTGTTATATACTGTGTCCAACATCTGATTTTTCCCCCCTATAACAGGCATGATATTGCAATGTTCCTTAACCACAGAGTTATGAGCACAGGCGAACTTGTAAGAGTTTTTGTTTGTTTGTATTTTTTATTGTTAAGTAACTGATACATTATCTTTAGAATTTGTGATCAGGTGAGGAGTAGTAGTTTTGTTCATGCCTGCAATGCTTGCTTGATGTTACTATCTATAAGCAAGTTGATATATATATATATATATATATATATATATATATATATATATATATATATATATATATTTGAAGACATGATGTTATAATTGCTTTTGTTGTGGCCCAAAATAGTCATGAAGGAATTATGATCCAGCAACCATATACGAGGCCCACAATCTGGAGGGTTTATAGGAGGAGAAATAGGAGAAAGGAAGGAATGAGTGATGAGCTGATAGAGAGAGAAGGCAGTAGCAAGAGTTAGTTATGACGTGATGCATCTTACCTTACAGGGAGGGGCGGATGTAGTGAGAAGGCATCGAGGAATATCTTTTGGTTAGTTATGGATAGATAGCTACTGCTCTCTATCAGAGCAAGGCTCTAGGCAGTAGCGATTGTACTCCCATTGATATTTTAATTGTTCAATAATATTAACTCAGTATTCCTCACATCTTTTTCATTATTCTTCTTAATTTCTTCTGGATTCAATTTGTAACAAACTAGTCTGACCTGCCGGATAACTCTGAGGGTGAATGCCACCTAAGAAGGGAACGCAAGGAAAGAATGTAGATATCATGGAGGGTAGAATGACGGTGATTGAAGGAGAAATTGTTGGATTGAAAATCAGCGATGGGGGCAGTGCGTTTACAAACAAAGAACCAGGCGATACGAGTAGTAGCATTACTTACAAAAAGCCTAGAGAAATCACTAGGGGAAAAACAATCAAGGCTGATAGGTCAAGGTCTAAAAGGTTACAGGGAGACACACTTGATGAATTTTGCTAGTCGGTGAAGAAAGTGGAGCTACCCACATTTGATGGCGAAGCCCCAGCTCGGCTGGATGGATATCTTGTGTAGAAGTCTATTTTCATGTGATGAAGATGAGTCCTGAAATCCAAGTGAACTTGGCACAGTTGTGCATGGAAGGATCCACAATTCATTTCTTTAATTCTCTAATTGCTGTCAAACCTGATTTAATGTGGGAGCAACTTAAGAGCGATTTGCTTGAACATTATGGAGGAGTGGGAGATGGCGATGTTTATGAGTAGTTTATGGCTCTTCGACAAATAGGGAGCATCTAGATAACCAATATTTTAGGTATTTCACCATGGTTTGAGGGATGCTATTTGAGGGAGGGTGCGAAGCATGCAAGCTATGGGCCCCCTCTCACGCCTATGATTGATGAATCTGGCAAGGGCGATTGAAAATGAAATGTAGGGGCAAAACTGATTCCAACCAGGTGGGAGGCAATTTGGAGGAAAGGGGAATTTCAGGTCAACTTGAATTGGGTCATCTAACCCGGGAGGCCCAAACGTGTTAGGTGGCAGTGGTGGGTCTGAATGGGTCCTTATAGGGGATAGCAAAGGGGTTACCACACCCAAACAATGAGGCCCAATGTTGAGATCAGAGAACTCTTCTAATGGGACGCGTACTACATCGAGAGACAAGGGAATTCACTATTTGTCATACCAAGAGCTTTTGGATCGCAAACAAAAAGGGTTGTGTTTCAAATGTGGAGGCAAGTATCATCCGCGTCATCAGTGTCTAGATCAATAGTTGAAAGTGATGTTTTTTAGAGGATTCAGATGAGGACGTGTTGCATCTCGAAGGTCGAAAGCTAGCACCACAAACACTGAAGTTACAGGGTACGGTACATGGAGTACCCATTGTGGTGTTGGTGGACAGTAGAACCACACATAATTTTATTTCAAAGAAGCTAATGGCAACTATGGGGTGTCCAACTAAACCCACAAAAGCAACGGGTGTTAAATTGGAATATGGTTATAAAGCATGTGCGCAGGGGAAGTGTAGAGGAGTGCAGATTGAGTTGGATGAGGTAATTATCACCATTGATGTCTTGCTCTTTGATTTGAAAGGCATAGATGTGGTATTAGGGATATCATGGTTGGCTTCATTGGGTGAGATGCTAATAGATTGGGGGAAAAGGTTCATGACGTTTCAAATACATAATGAATGAGTGACAGTGAAAGCTGGAGGAAGGGAGGTTACAAATCAAGAAGCATTATCAAGGTGATAGAAGACTGTTTGTTTGCAGTAGAGTTACAAATTAATAGACAATCAAAGACAAAGGATGGTGCTCCTAATTTGCACAAAGAGCAACTACAACCATTGGAGAGGTTGCTTAATCAATATAAAGACGTATTCTATGATCTAAAAGGGTTGCCCTTAAGAGGCAAAAAGAACATGCTATCAATCTATGTGAAGGAAAAGGACTTGTGAATGTTAGGCCATATCGATACCCTTACCAGCACAAGGTGGAGATTAGTTTCCCAATAATTGGTAATTTTTTATTACGGTAAGTTTTAATTTTGGTACTTTAATAATATAATTATAATTATTGTATTATTATAATATAAATATTAAATTATGTTATAAATTACATATCATATATATATATATATTAAATTGTTACAAATAAATATAAATTATAAAACAATATAATTATTTAATTGGTCCGGCCCAACAAGCTTAAATGGTTTTTTTTAAATCTTAAGCCTGACCTTTTTATTTAAATAGGTTTTTCAAAAGCTTAAGCTTGACCTTTTTAATAAATGAGGCAAGTCAAGTCAGGTCTTAAATAGGCCTGGCCATAGGCCCCCCAATGGGCAGCTTGGTCCATTCCCGTCCCTAATGGCCTGACTCACAAATGTTAAAGGAGTTCGATGTTTTTTGGGTTTGACTGGTTATTATCACAAGTTTATTCAAAACTATGGCAAGATAGCGAGGCCTTTAACTGAGCTCACCAAAAATGATGGTTTCCATTGGAACCCCAATGCCCTGGCTGCTTTTGAACTATTAAAGCAGAAATTAACAACAACACTGGTATTAGCTCTTCTAGATTTCTCTCAACCTTTTAGCATTGAATGTGACGCATTGGGCCAAAGAATAGGGTCGATCTTGACACAGGGCAAGTGTCTTATAGCTTTCTTCAGCAAGGCTTTAAGTGAACGCAACCTGTTTAAGTCTGCCTATGAGAGAGCTGATGGCAATAGCGTTGGCTTTTCAACATTGGCATCCTTACCTATTGGGAAGACAGTTTACAGTATTCACGGATCAAAAGAGCTTGGGTCAACTGTTGCAGCAACGGGTATCCACTATGGCTTAACAAAATTGGGTAGCAAAGCTTCTTGGTTATCAGTTTAACATGTTTATAGGCCTGGGTTGGAAAACAAAGTGGCTGATGCTCTGTCTCGCATGTATGACACAGGTGACTTTTGTTCCCTCATTTTCTATCCTATTTGGGAAGAAAGGGAACAAATCATGGAAGAAATTTGCATCGATACTGTTTTATCTAAAATTATTGCTAATTTGCACAAGGATAATACATGCAAACCTGAGTTCACTTATGAAAAGGGGATTTTGCTCTATCATGGTCATTTGGTACTACTGTCCACATCTCCTTGGATCCCTAAATTGTTAAAAGAATTTCATTCTTCTTCCCAAGGAGGGCATTCTAGTTTTTATAAAACATACAGAAGGCTTGTTGCCAACCTATACTGGTTTGGGATGACAAAGGTAGTCCATGATTTTGTCCGAAAATGTGATGTTTGCTAGTGACAGAAGTATATGGTCATGTAACCCGATGGTCTTTTACAACCTTTGAACATTCTGGAGCAGATTTGGAAAGAGGTTTCTATGGACTTCATTATTGGATTGCTTAAATCACGTGGGTATAATGCAATTTTTGTTGTGGTGGATTGCCTCTCGAAGTATGATTATGTTGTCCCCCTGAAGCATCCCTATTTTGCTAGGTTTGTGGCAAAGTTGTTTATGGAAGAAGTGGTAACTTGGTGTTCCTCTTTCCATTGTCAGCGATCACGACCCTATCTTCATTACTAATTTTTGGCAAGAGATTTTTAAGTTGCAAGGTACTCAACTCAAGATGAGTTATGCTTACCATCCTGAGACAGATGGCCAAACAGAGGTCGTAGAACGTTGTCTAGAAACTTATCTGCGTTGTTTTGTTGCGGACCAGCCTAAGACTTGGGTCCAATGGTTGCATTGGGCAGAATATTGGTATAATACCAATTTCCACGAGACGACTTTGAAGCTGTTTATGGGAGGAAGCCCCTAGTGTTAGTTTGTTTCGTCCATAGTGAAATAAATGTAGAAACTGTACAGCGTAAGTTGCTGGATAGAGATGAGGCTCTTAGACAGCTTAAACACCATTTACATCGTGTTCAAGATAGAATGAAGAATCAAGCTGATAAGAAAAGGAAGGAAAGAAGTTTTGAAGTGGGTGTTTCTCAACCTGTGCCCTCATCGTCAAGTTTTTGTTCCTGCCTGTATTAATGCCAAACTTGCGGCTTGATATTATGGTCTGTTCAAAGTGTTGGAGCAAATTGGGGCTATAGCTTATAAGTTGCAACTTCCTAAAACTTATCTGTGTTTCATGTCTCATTACTCAAGAAGGCTGTGGGTGATTACAAGGTTGAACAAGATTTACCACCAAGTTTGGATGGTGAGTCTATGGTGGTGCAGGAATTGTGGGCTGTGTTAGCTTCCCGCCAATCAAAGGCGGGGAAACAATATCTCTGATGTTAATTTATTGGAAGGGATAGTCAGATGACAAAGCCACTTGGAAGGATGAAGTTACTATTCATAATCAATTTCCAGGCTTTAGCCTTGAGGACAAGGTTGGTACTCAAGAGGGAGGCAGTGTTGCGACCCAAAATAGTCAGGAAGGAATTATGATCCAGCAACCATAGAAGAGGCCCACAATCTGGAGGGTTTAGAGGAGGAGAAATAGGAGAAAGGAAGGAATGGGTGATGAGCTAGTAAAGAGAGAAGGTAGTAGCGAGAGTTAGTTATGACGTGATGCATCTTAGCTTATAAGGAGGGGCGGGTGTAGTGAGAAGGCATCGAGGAATATCTTTTGTTTAGTTATGGATAGAGATCTATCGCTCTCTATAGGAGCAAGGCTCTGGGCAGTAGCGAGTGATATTTTAATCGTTCAAGAATACAAATTCAGTATATTCCTCGCATCTTTTTCATTATTCTTCTTAATTTCTTCACTGTTGGATTCAGTTTGTAACAGCTTCTTTATGGTTGCACGTGCTGCACATTGGTTGACTATTAAGCTTCTTTTTCTTGTTTGCATGTTACAATATAATACAACAACAACAACTACAAAGTATTTTCCCACTGAGTAGTGTGATTTACATAAATCAAACAATGCTATATAATATTTCGTTGTGAATCATTGACTTCTAAATTCTTTTTAATTATTTTGCCTATAGTTTTTCTTGGTATTCCTTTGCTGCTTGATATTGGGTTACCCTCTATCTAATCTTCTCTCCTTGCGGTGGCTTCTACATGTCCTATCCGCACATGTTAGAGCCACCTATGCCAAGAGTCTACCATCTCTTTTATAATTTTTAAACCATGTAAGTTGTAGCAACATATGCTTTACAAGTTTTACCTCTATATTAGGGTTGTTGTGCTTTGTTAAAATTTGCATTTCATGTACTTTGTCTAGTTAAGTGAAAGCCATGATCTTTGAAAGTCCATCGCTGCATCTCAAACATACCATCTGTTTCTGCTGTTGATTTTTCCAACTAGAACTGTACCATTTACAAGCATCATGGTACTAGTTCTTGGAAATGCTCAGTAAAGATGTCTAAGAGGTAAAGAGATAAGGGCTAAAAGCTGACCCTTGGTGCGACCCCATTTTGTGTTTGAGTGACCTCCTACATCTTGATATTTTATAGTACAATAGCATATATAAATTATTTGTTTCTCTTAACAGGGGGGGGGGGGGGGGCATGGGGAAAACTCTGAACTTTTTATGCAATAGAAATAAGTTGGGAAAGGTGTGATGCGAGAGGGTTTACCTAAATGAAGTAAGGAACTATAGTTGTCGAAATTGAAAATAATATTTAGCACAATTTTAATAATTTTAACATGATTTGGCATATAGTTTATTTGCACAGGCCTGATAGTCTTATAAAATGTTTAAGTAATAAAAATTAAATATAATAACTAACAAGCCACAAAGGTTCCAATTCTCAACTAAAAAACAAGAAAAAAAAACCCTGTGCTAGCGCTTAATTTTCTAACAAAAATATATAAACTGCATTAAATAACTCTAAGCAATTGGTAGACCAAAATATGTAAAAGAAGCAAAAAAATGGCTCTAGAGTTCTTCAGTGGAATCGTTGGATTTAATTTCGTTGTTGACGATTGACATCACTTTCATATCATCCTTGATTGAAATGTTATCATTCAACAACTTTTGTCTAATATGAAGCTCCTTTTGATTTTCTTCTGTGTGATTCTTGGGCACAAAAGAAAGTACTTATCAGTATCACATGTAAAAATGACGACTGTGATGGCAATTTTAGTTTAATCATACGAAAAACTTGTCACATGTAAAAATGAATTTTGAGGAGAAAGGAGTACTAGAAGTGTAGTTATCATGGTCGTGTTGCTGGAAAGCAAGCAATCAAGATACAACATGGTGGAATTTTGTGCTGGCAATGCTCAAACAATTTCAGCCTGAATATGACCTAGGTCAGCCAGTTTGGGTCAAAGATGAGGATTCTTTGATGCAAGAAAGCAGAAAACTTGTTTTTGGATAAACTCAGATAAACTTTATACCCGATTTTATGAGTTTAACAAAACAAAGGCATAATCACATTTTCTTTTACCAAAATGACACCATTTGGAATTAGAGCACCGCTTTTCTTCCCTCTCAGCAAGTTGTGGAACATCTTTTATAATTTTGGCACCAAAATACATTATCATTATATGATTTGATTATTTAAGTATGATTTAAACTTTATTTCATTATTATGGGTTTGTAACAGCTTACAATACATTAAATATTATTTTTACATGAGATAAACTTTTACAAGTTTACGATTCGAGTTCACGTAAACTCAAGTTTAACAACCTTGGAAGGAAGACAATCGTATGGGATGTGAAGAAAGGAAACAAACAGGGAATCATATGGGTTTTGCAATCAAGGGGATGGATGACTATAATCAAGTTATTAAAAAAGGGTTATGAGTGGATTGGTTAGTTCACCCCACCATCAGACCCCAATCTGTCTATGATAGCCATGGAGGTCTTAAATAGTTCAGTTAGCCCACTGTTCCTGCTAAAATTGCCAAAAGGGACTTTATGTACGCTTATTGGGAGAGGCAAAGCCAAAAAGGTGTTAACAGCAAAATTGGAAGCAGTCAAAAGCAGTAGTAGCACATGCCATCAGGGAAAAAAAGTGGGTTTTTTTTACATAAATGATATAATTTGTGAAAGTATTTATTGATTTGTATAAATTCTAATTTTTTTTACTTTTTTCATGAACTATTGTTTTTAGTTTCTTTAGTTGATGTGCTCCAACTAAAAGCTAACTCTCAACTGTATCTGAATAGATCAAATCAACTAGAGAGATTAAAAATAATAGTTTGTGAAACAGTACTAATTTCAAATTGTATAACTTTTATAGGGACTAAATGTTTAATTAAGCCTATATATATAACAGAAGTCATATATGATATAATTAGTTTTTATTTATAATTTAATTGTTAAAATAATAAAAGTCTTTTATTTTTATTCAATTGTAAATTTTTTTATTTAGAATGTATTAAAATTTAGTATTGATGGAGATAGTGATATCAATAAAGAAAAGATGACAACAATTATGATAATATTGACCAAAAGCTTAAACCAATGTATCTTTGTAAAAGAGGCCAAAGGCCAAGAACTAGAGGTGGTATATAATAAATGTTGCAAGATATAATGAGTGTTATAATAATTTAATTATATTTTAATAAATTAATTACTAAAATAATTACATTTATTTATTATACATTTAATTTTTATTTGTTTTATATATATAATGAGTGTTATTGCTTTACTTATTAAAAGAATGACAGAGTTAATTCGGTAAAATTAGTTATTGAATGAGATGATTGTACATAAAAGACCAGTTCATTTATAATAATAATTTATATTATTATACTAAGCATTGCAAAGATATAGTCATGTTCTACTATGATGCCTCATTCTAGTTTTTTATGGTTGAATTCTCCTTTCTAGGGTATCATTTCTAGTTATTGTCCTTTGACGTCTTTGAGGAAAGGGTGTTGGTTCAGATTCATGAATGATATTATCATCATTGTTGTCATTTTCTTTAGTATTATTATTATCTTCATTGGTGATTAATTTAATACATTCTAAATAAAAGAATATTATAACTAAATAAAAATAAAAGACTATTTAATTATTTTAATACTTAATTTATTAAAATATAATTAAATTATAAATAAAACAAATAAAAATATAATTATAATAAAAGTTGTATAAACTATATACAACTTACATTAATTTTGTAAAAATTAAAACTTACACTAAATCGGTAAATACCATCACAAATTATATAACGTGTGTAAAAATGCATTGCTCATATTACAGGTCATGATCTGCAATCATGCGCAACAGTGCAGTCAAGGGAATTTGAGGATCTCATTTCAATTATTGCAGCAGTGATGATGCTCTGTTTCATGGCAAAAAATATGGAAGAAACAAGAGCACTAGGGGAGCATGGTAGTACTTATATTATAGATTTGTTTTTGACCTAGGAGGGGTGAAAGCTATTTTTTGGGCTATAGGGTGTAGTTGGCTTGATCGTCATGCTTCAATTAGCTGGAACGCCAATGGAACTTCCTTTGCAGCTGCCTTTGGTAGTTGAATTCTCTAATTTCAACCTTGAGGACAAGGTGAAATTTTAGGGGAGAAATATTGATAGGTAAACCAATTAGTAGTTAGTTATAATATGTTAGTTATATTAGTTAGTTAGCCTGAATTAGTTAGTGGTTGAGTAGGTTGAGCTTGTAGAAGAAATAAGACACATTGCTCCTATAAATATGAGGGAGGCAGAGAGAGCGAGATTAGTTTGTCAATTGTGAGGGAGTTAAGGCCTTTGGCTTGGGAGGAGTAGTCTCTCGAAGTACTACTGTGTTCTATCCTTGTAATTGGGGTTCATCCCTAATTTCTTAAGATACCCAGTTTTTATCAGTGAAACATTGATTTGATCCTTCATGCTTATACTATTCCTCTATTGTTTTTGGGTTTTATTAGAAATTGATTTAGAAAATTGTTCCTTATTAATTAAAATGAATTTTGAAAGCTGAGATTGATTTTAATCAATACATAATCTCCCAGTACGATCTTTAAAACCAAATCTTGTATATAGTTGCATTGCATGTTGTTTGGGATATTTTCCTTAAGTGGGAAGACTGGAAGAGTCAGAAAACTGGTTATGATACTATATTCATATACCTGTGACATTGTAAGTTATACTCCCCATCTTGAAATAGCTGTACTGGCTTAGTGGATGCACTTTTTGGATATTTTGGACAGCCAATTAATGGATCTTGTTCCATACAATTTAGGAAGTCCGTGTACGATATGCTGGATTTACTAAAGAGCAGGATGAGTGGGTGAATGTGATGGAGGGGGTGCGGGAAAGATCCATTCCTTTAGTACCTTCCGAGTGTCACAAGGTGAAGGATGGACATCATGTACTATGTTTCCTGGTAATGGATCCCCAGCACTTTTATTCTACTTCAATTTATCTACACAATGTGTTTGTCATGTAGCCACATGATTGAAATATTTCCCAACAGGATTGGTCATCAAACTTATGAAGGTACTGATCCGCAGTCATTGGTTTGACTGTAGTTAAACAAGTGATAATTAAACACATTTAATATTATAGAATATATTAAGTAATAAAATAAAGTAAAATCATAAGAAAAAATTAAATCGTTTGTCTTCTTGGAAAAAATATCAGTAACAGTAAGCTAGATAATAACAATTGATGGGTGGACCTCAAGCGAATCTTTGTAACTTGACATGGATTCCTTATTTGACTAAAAAGATTTTTGGTTGGATAAAAACCAAAATAATCACAAAAATAAAATCAAGCAGTTTTCTCTAGTTTTGGATAACTACCTGAACTGGCTTTTTACTATTGAATGCACCGAAATACTGACTGGATTTGCTAGTTTTCCCCTGGAATTCCAGTCTTATTTCTTTTTAATCTATGCATATGACCAAAATGGACATTGATTTATTGGGCTTTTAGCTACTTGAGAAATTTCTTAACTCTAAGAACTCATTTGCCTTTATTGATTTTTCACAGGAAAGAGAAGATTATGCCCTCTATTGTGATGCTCATGTTGTAAAAATCGAGAGGAGGATACATGATCCAACAGAGTGTAGGTGCAGCTTCATTGTCCGATATATCCATGACAACACTGAGGTGATCTTCGATTTCTTTGTTTTCCTAACCCTTCATGACCAATTCATGAGTTTTCATGCTATAAATTTTTGCTGTTGTTCGCCCTTTGTTAGGTAAATCCTTGGATATTTTACCACTACCTGATGTTGTTTCATATGCCTATGCTAGGAAGTTGTTCGTTGGAACAGGTTATGCTGTAGGCCCACACAAGAAGAATCTGTGGTCTTCCCAACTCCCACCTGTAATCCCATTCTAAATCCCATAGAGAGCTTGTGGGGATGAAAAGAGCCAGCATTTCTTTCGTATTTCCCTTCTTTTTTGGGTTGTGTTTCTTGTTTCTTACAACATAAAATAGGTCTAAAAAAAAGCGTCGGAAGTTGGAATGGAATGTCTTACTCTCCTTTTGGGGGTTCTTTTTTATTTTTTATTTTTGCTACTGGGTTCTTTTTTATTTAGGTTCTTGTAAAGTAGTGTTCTTTCATTAGATCATTAGTGAAGAAATTAATAACATAAATTTTTATTAAAATTATATGGAAATGCATTAAAAATTATGGTAAAAGTATATTAATAATGCTTTAGCTTAAATATGTTATTGTTCTTTATAAATGTAGGTTGTTTTGTGATATATTTTTATAAATATTTTTATTAGGATATAGTTCCTATAAAGTTAGAAATTTAGAATTTAGTCATTGTTATCAACTCTATTCTATTAAGTACTAAGCTGACAGACGAAAATTTAACTTAACATTGTCATGTGGTATGTCATGTTATTTTTTAAATAATATTTTATTATTTAAAATAAATATTAAAAAAAAATTTGAACAAGTTTTATAAATTTACAAAAAGGTTCATTCTTCTTTTTCTTTCTGCTGTACACTCTTTTCCCCTTCTTCTCAACTCTATTTCTATACATTCTCCTTTATCCTACCCCTCTCCCTCTCCTTTACACAACCTCCAACCTCATTGTGATGCATTCCTTCTACTATCATCCCTTTTTTATCTTCATTTTTGTACCTTCTCTAAATTCTTACCTCCCTCCTAGCTCCATTCCTGTGCCCTTCCCTTTAACCTATTCTTTCCCTCTCCCTTTACTCCAAAATAATTGTGAGTTACAAAATAATTTGTAGGTAAAATAAAATCCACAACAGCTGCAATAAAGAGGCATGAATGAGTGGTGCGGATGGGGAGGGGTTTGAGGGTCGGAGTGGTGGGGATAGGAGAATGGAAAAAGGTGGGGAGAGGGTGGTGTGAGTGAGAGGAATGGAAAGGGGTGAGGGTGTGGGTGAGAGAGGGGGTGGTGCAAATGGGAGAGAGGGAGGGGGTTGGAGGTTGGAGTGGTGCGAATGAGAGAATGTAAAGGGGTGGGGTGGGAGTGTGGGTGTTGGTGTTGGTGAGAAAAGGATGTGGGGGAAGGGGGTGGTTCTAATGGGGAATAGGAAATGGTGAGGGAGGAAGCACAATATTTTGCTGCAGGATACTTAGGTCAACAATAGAATAATTAAAGGGCATGGGACTTTTGAATATACCGAGTGCAAGAATCTAAAGGTGAGACATATAGTGAAGATAATAAAGGATGAATTCTTCCTTGCAAACTTTCTACTTCTTTCATCCAATTACAACGATGCAATATGCTATGTTGAAACCATAAATTTGGCATAGAGTATAAGGTTATCTACTTGTTTGGCATTTGTTGGATCTATTGTCTTTTGTCCTATAACTAAAGATGACTTGGACAATAGTTGAGGAAGATATAAAAAATATCTCATATGAAGCTAACTTCTCACCACACAATTTCTTCTCGTTGTGCCAATAGTAGCATATTCGGTTAAAATGATTCCAATGTGCGGTCAATAATCATCATTTTGATATTATTCTTGCAAGTTAAGATCTAACAACAGATTTTAGATAAAACCAACCTAGAAAGAGAAATGGTTAATGAAAGATGAGTAATGAGTATAAAATGGTTTCTGAGTAAAAGGGTGTAACATGGGGGAGTTGGGATGGCTTAACGGAATGGAGAAGAAGATGGACCTTTTTACAAATTTGTAAAACTTGTTCAAGGATTTTTTTTTTTAAAATATTTATTTTAAAAATAAAATATAATTTAAAAAATAATATGGCATGTTATGTGGCAGTGCTGAATTGACTTCCCATCTGCCAACTCTACACTTAATGGAATGGAGTTGACAGTAACGATTAAATTCTAAATTTCTAACTTTACATGAATTACATTTTAATAAAAATATTTATAGGATCTATCACAAAATGATATATATTTATTGAGACCAATAACATATTTAAGTCTAATGTTTTTCAATAAAAGTTTTATATGGTTACTTAATTAGTGTAGTTGCAATATTTAAATTACATTTGTCCCTTTTTTATATAATTATAATATCATAAATATTAGTTAAGAAACCCAAAAAATTGAATTAATTAGTCCCCCTCAATTATCTAATGACCGTGACCGTGACCCTGACCTCAAGGTGCCTTAGGAATTTAAATCATGTATCTCAAATAAAGTCTTTCTACGTTACCCTAGGTTGCTCACTCGATTTTTATCATTGCAAAGTGAGCAATTGATTGAAACTTAAGATTGTGAGGCATTTAAAATGAAATATTGAGAATGTCAGATAAATAATTTGACTGATTAGAGGAAATTGATGTAGATGAGATTTAAAGTATGTTTGTTTGTATATTTCAAAAGAGTTTTCTTTTTTTTAAAATTAAAATTTTTTGTCTTTCTTCCAGTATGCAAACAAACGTACTCTTAATAGTTGCAATTACATTATTTTTGTCTTTCGTCCAGTATAAAAATTCTAAGGACTTAAGGAAAAAAGTATGGGAAAAAAAAATCCAACCCTCCGAAAAACAATAAAATCTTCAAGGTGTTTTCCGTGGACCAGTTCAGGTTGTTCACAGGGATTTCAATCACAAGGCTAACATCAATATGGGAAAAAAATTTAAAATAGTATTTGGTTTCTTGAATCCATAAAAGAACAATTTTTGTTTTTGTCGTGAAAAAGAGCTTCTCTTGAATCCCTGTTCTCTTCGTCAACCCACATGGGCTATGCATGTGAGAGTGAACATTTATCATTCAAATCATCATTGCGGGTGGTCCAGTATTACTATTTATTAAATTTAAGTGAAATATACTAAATTTATATTATGGCACAATTAAAAATAATTAATTTTATAATAGTTATTTTAAAAACCATATTACACTTAATTTTAATTAGTTGATAATGTAAATTTTTTTGTGCTAATACTATATTAAAATTAAACTCTTACTTATTTATTTGCATTTGTGGCCTTGTTAATCCAGATTCCTTAACTTCTTAACGATGTTAACTTATGAAGTGTCGAAATTTTTTATTATTATAGTTCTCCACAACGCCCCCAGAAAAAGCATCACTTCGTTGATTTTAACTTCTCATTTTTCTGATTATTCTTTATGGGTACGAAGAAAGTAAAGAAAGAAAATATTTGACAGAGAGATATGTAAAATGTTCAACGTGCACACTAAGTCACTAACTTAGGTCGGCCATAAATTTCATTAACATAAACATGCTAACCGATAAGACATGACACTGAACCAATATCATTAACTCTTACTACACCTAGAAAACAATATGGGTGCGAATAATATTTGGAATTGACTTGAAAACACACAGAAAGAAAAAAGTTAATCAAATAGTAATATTGATTTGTTCAAACACAGTATTAGTAGTATTATTATTTTCTTACCTTCTAAAAAAAAAACACATATAACATCCTTTACTTAAAAGTGACATTATCATACCTATAACACACACACATTAAAAAAATCTTTCTGCAAATAAATGGTATTTTTTCCTCTACCAAAGGAACATTGAATGTTATCAGTAGGTTAGGTAAGACTCCATCCAGTTCACCAATCACACCAATTTCGATTAAATTGTAATTCAAATTATTCGGTACGCTATAATATAATTGTTTAAATATAATTATTGACAATAATGCTTCAACACACATAGTCCTGGCCCTACCTCAAACCCCATATGTGCTCATTGTTTCATTTGACATTTGATGCAATCATGTGTCAAGAGCAACACCTTGATCGATTGAGAGCAAATGGGAAATACATGAAGACAGGGAGAAAACAAAGTCAAATAATCTCTTTACTCTTTTGGATAAATGGTTATGGAAATAAGTTTAATGTTTTTAATTTTAACCCTTATGTGTAGTGTCAAGAGTTTAATTTAAATTTGTTATTAGGATACCATTTTTTGCAATATCATATATTCACACATTCTCTCGTTATCTTAAAATTCCTGTGTTACGAAAACAAAATAATTTCGTAACACATGTACAATAACACATAATTGATATAATGAAAACAATTCCTCTGAACTGTATTGTCTATTGTTCACACGCCACCTCACCTATAAACCAAAAAACATTAAAAAACAAACATGCATGATTAATCATACGAATAAAATTTTAGATGGTATTTTTTTATGTTGAGAAATAAAATAAAAATCATCCACCAAACCCTTGAAGAATGACAAGCTGTAGGTGAATGAAAATGTCACGGTAACTAATATATATTGGGTTAAGGAACAAGACAAGAAATCACGAGGAGATTAGTTTGAAGTGTGAGGTTGGCCAATGGCCAATGCCAACGTGGGCACGACGCACTAACACAACTCAACCCCACTTTCTCTCCTTTAATGCAAAACGAGGTGTCTCGGGGAGTGGACATAATATAATACATACCAATATGAACCCTTCTCAGCAAAATGCTTGGAATCACTCAACAATATCAACTCTTTTGGTTGCATTTGGCATGTTCGACCTCAATTTTTTTCACATTTCCAGATAAATAATTACGTATAATTTCATTTTCTTTTGACAAAAATAATATTATAATAATAAGTAAACCTTTGTGTTAGTGTCACAACCCAAAAATTTGACTCGTAACAAATTAAGTTAGTTAAAAATATCTCTTAACTTGATAATTCTATTAAGAAATAAACATAAAATAAAAATATGATAAATTTTTCAATTTTTTAACAAAATTTTTTCTATATTTTTATCATTTCAAAATATAATATTTCAAAATCAATTCATAATTAACCACAACTAATGACATTTAAAATTTTCATAAAATCAATACTAAAATATTTATTTTATAACTAAATTAAAAATCTAACTCATTAATAGTTGTAAAAATCTAAACTTAACCAAAAAATAATAATAATAAAGCCACTAAATTAACAGCCTTATTAAAAGATATTCTACTTGAATGAAGTGATGTTTTCAGTAACATGCAACTTTGATACCTAATAATATCTAAAAATAGTAAATATAAATAGGGATGAGTCACATAGATACATGATGACATAATAACTACAATGAAAAAGAATAAAAAACAAATAATATACAAGTAGTTTATAATTATAAAACTTATTTATAACATGTCAACTTATTACATAATAACTACAATGAAAAAAAAATCGAAAACAAATATTGTACAAGTAATTCATAATTATAAAACTTCTTATAACACATCACCTTGTTAATAGCTTTTTTCATGTACTGATAGTGGGTAACCGTCTCCTCTTAAAGTACAATTAGGTCTCCTTTAAGAGTTCATAATTAATCTTAATAAGGGTCACTTGTCATCTCCCTATACATTGGCACCTCTTCAAATTAAGTTTTATAGAAAAATACTATACATTTTGTCCATCAATCCAGTAAATTATTTCATAATTATCATATTTTTTTCAATATTTCTTTCTGCACGGTGAAAAAACTCCTTTTTGACCTAACCAACTATAGTCTATTGCTTGCGATGAGTTAGCTTGAATGGATTGATATCTCGTATTATTATTATTATTATTATTATTATTATTATTTTCTATTTAAAGGGGATAAAAGCCAAAGAATATTACAATTAAGAAGCAGCTTTAGGGATCCAAATGACAACATCTAGACATAATAAAAAGTACAAAGGAGGAAAGGGCTTATCATTACAAGCATAAGGTACACAATCTTCTAAATCTATTTTGGCCAACTTATCAATACACTAATTGACTTCTCTAAAAATAAGACCAAATCTAACAAATTGAATTTGTTTCAACAAATTTCTAATATTATAAATCAAGAAAAATAGGGGTGAGAACAATTTTGAAATTCAAAACCAAAGATAAAACTTTCTTAAAATCACATTCAAATAAGATAAGTTAGAGTACAGAACCTTTTGCAGGACCAATTTAATCCCTAAATAATTTTTTCAAAGTTGAACATCATTTTTGCTGAGACTCTTAGGTGTGATTGACTCATTCTAAGTCATACTATTTTCACAATCCCTATTATGGGTGCCTATTGGGGTACTATAGTCACGGACCATGTCTTAGGTCATTTCATGAACAAAGTTGCCTAAGATATTAAACCTAGATCTTGAGAGATATTTCCTGTAACGCTCTAAATTTTGTAACATTAATTATTATTATTTATATAACCTAAATATATATTTATATGTGTGTATTTTAGATATATGTTGTGGATGTGTATATATATGTGTATGCGTGACTGGATAGGCTGAAAATAGGCTAAGTGTCTAAGTGCAGGATGTAATTCTGAGTTGTTTTCGCTGTAGCGAGAGGGCCCTGGGAGAAAGGATTGAAACTGTCACCTTCTCGTTGTAGCGAGAAAGCGACAGTTTGGATTGCATTTTTGGGTGCAGTCTCGCTATAGCGAGATTCTGCAGAAACCAGAGTGCAGTTTTCTCTGGTTTTTTCGTTGTAGCGAGAAGGCATGTTGCTGCAGTGAGGCTCGCTGTAGCGAGAGTGTCGCGACTAAAAAAGGATTTAAAGGGAGTTAGGATTCAGGGGGAGTTATTTCTCCCTCTCCCTTCGATCCTCTCATTCCCAAAGCCCTATTCCACCGATTAATTGCCTCCAAAGTCGTTCGGGAGCGAGATTGGAGCTCGGATTTGTGTGGGGAACGCTTGTAGGTGAGTTTTAAACAGTTAGGGTTTTCGTTTTCCTTCCCTTTCTCTTTTCTTGATGATTTTTGGGGTTCTCATGGAATTCTTCCATGTGTTTAGGCCGAAAGCTGTGTGGGGAGCATTTCCGTGGTTGAGTTCGGACGTGAGCCTTCAATCTAAGGTAAGAGGAGACTCTATCCTACTCCTTTATATGTGATTTGTTGATATTTTGTATGATATTATGATGTGGCTGAGTAGAAGGTAGGAAATTGCTGCGATATGTGATGTGGGCACTTGTGCCATTTATACATGTATGTATATATGAATGAACATTGTAAAATGTGGGCCCGAGAGCTGTGTAATATAATTGAAATAGGCTAGGAGCCGCGTGTCTTGAATGAATTGTGGGCTATGTGTTGTGTGTGCTGTGAAAATGAAATGTGGGCCTAGTGCCATATAGTTGAACAAATATGGGCTTAATGTCGTGTACTGTTAAATGTTGGCTATGTGCCGTATACTGAAATGTGTGTGACTGGGGCGTAGTAGCGCCGTTGTAATAAGCTATGAATGGTTCAGCGATACACTTGGGATATGGGAGATGAGGACGGTAGAAATACCTTGAGAAAGAAGGAGTGGTGGTGACACCGACTGTGAAACGGGTGCACCACGGGCCACACACTCTCTTCCTGACTAGACCTCTTATCACTATCTTTGTTGAGCGACCCGTGACTGTCCACGTGGTATCCGTGAGGCGGGGGTAACCGGCGACCATTCATGGTATAAATCTGTGATCACAGTGCTGCAATGAATGTGGCTGACATGCATATGCATGAGTTTATGAATTATACTTATGGATGTGAAATGCTGCTTGTGATTGTATTTGTTTGATGTATTGGAAATGTTCTGGAGGTGAGACTCTACGTTTATTGGGTGTTTTTGGGTAGTGTAGAGTACTCACCCTTACATTCATTTTTCAGGTAATCAAGACAATCAGCACCGGGTTCAGTGAAGGGATGGATGAACTGCTATAGGACTTATATTTTATTTTGAAAACGTTGTAATTGAACTAGTCCTGTAGCAGTTATTTGATATTAACTTGTAACCTTTCACTTATTTTGAAATCTTTTATAAAAATTTGGTTATCCGATTTGCGAAGTTATTATTTAATTTAAAATAAAACTTAAGGTGTTACATTTCCTACCTTTCCCATTAAGGTTTGGATTACATGTTAAGTGAGATTGTTCTAATTTCTTTCTTACATGTTTTTTCGCCAACATCGAGGGACCAAATTTTTCTTGCTCCTCCAAAGTGTAACCCTCTTGCTTTATATGGTCCCTTACCCTACATGGACTAGGTTGAGAGACAAACTCTTCTCCCTTATCAAGAAAAGAAGAATTAGGACCAGAGGTAGGTTCTTTGTTATCTTAACTAGGTTTAAGGGCATCTATACACGGTTCCTATATATGACCATATCTCACTTAAGCAAAACAAATAACATGCAATCCCTTGTATTCTACTTTAAATTCTTGACCTAGGACTTTAAAAGATGGAATAAGTTTCTTTCTTAAATTTAGTTTAACACATAATATGAAAAATTTGCCTCTAGGTAGTTATGAAGTATAGGAATCAATTTTCAACATAGAACCCATGCAAGCATCTACTTGTCATAGGAACTTCTCATTATATAACTGTAAGGGTAGATCAAGGATATGCACCTAAACAACTATTTTCCTAAGGTTATGGTCTTTAAACTTAAATAGAGGCCTCTACATTTGAACAAGTAAGTAATGGTCAAGAATGAGTCATGGTCCTTTAAACAAAGCATGCTTATAGTTTTCTATGTTATCAATTTTCATCAAAATAAAAAAAAAAAGTCATTGTTAATATCTACAATTTTAAGAGGTCCATTTTTTCTCCAAATATTTCTTAATTTTTTATTAAAGTAATTAAAACTAATTGACTTCTCTAGTAGTTTAACTATTAAATTCAATTTCCATGGAGAACACCATGATTCATATTTCTCTAATAGAATTTTTAGTTCTAGGCAGAATTTATTTTTAAAGCATATTTCAAGTTCCTCAATTTTAGGTAAAATGTTAAAATTCTCCAAAATTGACTTAATGATTTCATCATTACCAAAATCTAAATCCTTAGATTCTAATATTTTATCTTGGTATGATATAAAGGCAGTAAAGATAGGGTTAGAAAGCACCTTATTATCCTGAATATCTTGAGGCATGTCTTCTTGCATGAGCATATTTAGGTTGATCTAGAATCTACCTTAACCTTTTTTTTTTCCTTTCAATTCATTAAATCTAGTTCAGTTGAGCATTTCTCTACTTCATATTGCTCCACCTTTTTACGATCCACTTTAACAAAAAGCGTTTTTAAGGTAGAAACACTCTTCTAACTCATTGAGAAAAATATCAAACTATGAAAATACTTACTTTGTTATGAAACCTTAGCGGAGTCACATAACCTTCTTTTCTTTTTCTTAAAAAAAATAATAAATCTTGAAGCAATAGAAAAAACTCTAGCCTGTATTTGTTTTATCACTTCTATTTAAATTAAAAATATTTGTAATACAGTTAGATTAGTTCACTTAATAAAATTTTTTATACAAAAAAATTAAACTTAAAATATTCCTTAAGAAATATAAAATATACCTACTTAAACCAATTATTTTAATGCGTCGGGACTCACCGGTGTATTACATTATTGAATGAGAAGTTAAATAACTAAATATAGTTATAATGTTACATACATTAGCCAGTTAGGAAAAGGAAGGTTTTCAGACCTTATAATACCACAGGAGCATAAATTAAAAGATAATTCTCAATTGAGATCTTTCTTAAAATAAGAAAAAGGCTCGTTCGCAATTAATGACGTGGACCACAATGACCCCAAAAATTTAGAGAAGAAAAAAAAAACAAAACAAAACAAAATTAGAATTGTGATTCATAAATTTATCTAAGGTTGAGAGTTCACGGGAAGAATATCGCAAAAGGAAAGGCTCAAAGTGCAAAATAAAATCTGGCTTTATCATATTCCCTTGGTCATGTGGCACAGAGAAAAAGTGAACCAACAAGTTGCAGAATCTAGTAAAATGTACTAAATTTTCACAACCTCCAAACCTCATCTTCCCCAATGCTCTTCACTTTCTTCTTCTGCTTTCTTCCCTCAGACCCCAAAATCACAGATTCTACCTTTTGATGCAAATGGGATCAACCTACCAACCCTAGAATCACAGACTCAGCAAGATTCCTTTCAAACCACCCACTTCAATTATGGCAGCATTTGCCACTACCCATTACTTCAAGGCCTTAACTTTCACCATTTTAGTCCTCAAAACCCTTGCTTTTGACCCAATTCCCTTGTTTTCTTTTGCTGATTTTGGAAAAGATCCAAAATTTAAGCCCAATGTAGCCCTTTATGGTAATGCAAAGGTTGTCAATGTTGGGTCTGGGATTCATTTCTCTGGTTCTGGTGGAAGTTCAAACGCTAGAAAAGTCTTATACAAGAAACCCATCAAGCTTGTTCAAGGTAAACCAAGGGAATTACTATCCTTTTCCACTTACTTTGCATTTTCAATGTCCTTGGATAATGGGGGTGGTTTGGCTTTTGTAATGATTCCAAAGGGTTCTGAAGGTGATGTTTTTTATCAAAGTTCTTCTGGGTATCCTTTTGAATTGAATAGTAGAAAATTTGAAGTTATTGGTGTTGTGTTTAGTGCTTCAAAGGGTGGTAAAAATGAGGTTTCTACTGATTATAATGTGGCCATGAATGTGGGTAAAGCTAATGTAAGTAACACCTACTCTATCAATTTGGCTCTAAAAAGTGGAGAAAAATTGCATGCTTGGATTGATTATGAAGCAAGTTCAAGACGCTTAGAAGTCAGATTGAGTCACCATGGTTATTCAAAACCTTCTGATCCATTGTTATGGCACTTGATTGACTTGTCAAATGAATTGAAAGAGAAAGAGATGTTTGTGGGTTTTAGTTCTGTGAAGGGGAAAGGTTCTCAAGCATGCTTTCTCCATTCATGGAGCTTTGTTCTTGGGCATTTTCCTCATTCAATGCATTCAGAGCCTTTGGATCCTAAGGTTTTTGTTAAAAACACTGAAACTCCTGTGGTTAAGCCAAGGAGTGATTGCTTTTTAAGAGTTCTTGCTGCAATGATATTTGGTACTGGATGTGGAGCACTGACAGCATTTATTGTTCTTTATTTGTGGACCATATTTGGTAATAGAGGTGCAGTGGTGCCAGAAGAGTCTGTTAAGCAACCTGTAGATGTTGAGTATAGGAAAGTCAAAATTGTTGTAGATAAGACCATCGAAGATGGTAAGAAGTAGATCTTCATGAGGGGAACAGGTTTGAAGCTTGTGTTTGTAAATTTAGTTCGTCTTGTATTTAGGTTTTCTATTCTATTTGTAGTCTGGCAAAGAACTACTATATGTCTTTTGTTTTTCAGACATTGTCTACTGTTGTTTATCAAATGAGATTGATATCCAAATTTGTTAAAGGTTGCTTACTTTTTCTGAAACATGCCCAAATTGACGTTATTAATGAATTGATGTTACTGAAAGATATTTACTATATATTATATTAATTGTTACAGTAGAGCCAAGTACAAAGGAGAAAAAATTGCAAAATCTATGGGAATTGCAAAACCTTTTGGCGTTTATAAATTAACATTTTGGGAAGGGATTTTTTCTTTAGCCCCCTTAGTAGTGCATTAGCAGAAATATATTTCAATTTTAGACAATGTAACGTGTACATACAAAAAGTTCATTTGCTAAATGCACCAAGAGTGCTTTTAAATGAGAAGTGGTTTCCCTGTCAGGAAATTCAAACCTGCGCAACATTAAATTTGACTCACGGACAGTTTAGATAAGCTCATTTTAATTGGACGTCGATTCAATTTTTCTTTCAAACACGCAAGAATATTTTGCCCTACAAACTCACTTTTCTGGAAACTCTTTGGAACATTGAAAAAAAAAATTTCTTCAGCTTCATTCGGCATTCTGTCATTTATACGATGCATAAATAGAGCTAACCGTTTAAAAAGCACTAATCAAAACTAGCTGCAACCATTTGGATGAAACATTTGCGCTTTAAATAATAATAGCAGTTGTTTAGTCTTTCCTACCAACAGGTTTACATAGAAAACATAAAAAACAGAACCAAATTTATAGAACAGCAATATAACTTCAACAACTAGTGCTAGCCGGAACAGAACTATCCCCCCAAAAAAGAGACAAATGAACCGGCAACAGGAAGTTGCGGTTTTCCCATTGTTCATCTAACACCACCGCAATGCACAATGCCCCAAGTTTCAGAATCAGATTTCATTTTGCTCATACTCATCATCTTCCTCCTCATACTCTTCCTCATCCGCAGTGGCATCTTGGTACTGCTGATACTCTGAAACAAGATCATTCATGTTGCTTTCGGCCTCAGTGAACTCCATCTCATCCATGCCTTCACCAGTGTACCAATGCAAGAAAGCCTTCCTCCTGAACATAGCTGTGAACTGCTCACTCACCCTCCGGAACATTTCTTGAATGGATGTGGAGTTTCCAATGAATGTTGAGGCCATCTTCAAGCCTGTCGGGGGAATGTCACAAACAGTCGATTTCACGTTGTTTGGAATCCATTCCACAAAGTAGGAGGAGTTCTTGTTCTGGACATTGATCATTTGTTCATCAACCTCCTTGGTGCTCATCTTGCCTCGGAACATAGCTGAGGCAGTGAGGTATCGGCCATGGCGAGGGTCAGCAGCGCACATCATGTTTTTGGCATCCCACATTTGCTGGGTGAGCTCAGGAACACTCAGAGCCCTGTACTGCTGAGAACCCCTTGAGGTCAAAGGGGCAAACCCAACCATGAAAAAGTGAAGGCGAGGGAAGGGAATGAGATTCACTGCAAGCTTCCTCAGATCAGAGTTCAATTGACCGGGGAACCTCAAACAACATGTGACACCAGACATGGTTGCTGATATCAAGTGGTTCAGGTCACCAACTGCAACAGGATGAAACACAAGATAGTCAAAATCTTTGTTGAACCATTGAACATTCATTGCATAAATTAGAAAAGTCTATAGCGGAAACTTGGGATGCATAAAAGCTTACAGCTTGGGGTGGTGAGTTTGAGGGTGCGGAAGCAAATGTCATACAAGGCTTCATTGTCAAGCACCATGCACTCATCTGCATTTTCAACAAGTTGGTGAACGGATAGAGTAGCATTGTAGGGTTCCACCACAGTGTCAGAAACCTTGGGAGATGGGAAAACCGAGAAAGTAAGCATCATTCTATCTGGGTATTCTTCCCTGATCTTAGAAATCAACAGGGTACCCATTCCAGACCCAGTTCCTCCACCAAGAGAATGGCACACTTGAAAACCTGCGCAAAAAACGAAAACAAAACTAAACACGCTTCGTAATTTCAAAATCAACCCCAAAGCACACCCAAGTTTTCACCTTTCTCGCATACCATTTCAATATCTGGCCATCCAACAAACCCTGCAAAACACATCTAAAACCCCAATTTCCAGGCCCAAGCTTTACCTTTCACAACACACTTAAACTCAAAACCATCACGAAACACAAGAAAAGCTCCCACCTTTCATTGCTAGAAAACACATGCAAATCCAAAATGACCCACAAAGCTGCTCAAAAATACATTTCCCAGCATACCCATTCAAAATCAGCCATAAAACCCAATAAAGTTCCCACCTTTAACCCTCGCTTCAACGCCCACTGAACACTTAAACAAACACTCAAACTTTTAACTTTCGTTGTTTCAAAAATCAACACACACCCAATTCAAAACCAAAAGCAAAACACCAAAAGGTTAAACCTTTAATTTATAAAAACCACAAAACAAGAAAACCCACGTACCCTGCAAGCAATCGCAGTTCTCAGCTTCCTTGCGAACAACATCAAGCACAGAATCAATGAGTTCAGCACCTTCAGTGTAATGACCCTTAGCCCAGTTGTTCCCAGCACCGGACTGACCGAAAACGAAGTTGTCCGGTCTAAAAATCTGACCGTACGGTCCAGACCGGACACTATCCATAGTACCGGGCTCAAGGTCCATAAGAACTGCGCGGGGCACAAAACGACCACAACTTGCTTCGTTATAGTAAACATTGATCCTTTCCAGCTGAAGATCTGAGTCACCATCGTATCTTCCGGTGGGGTCTATGCCGTGTTCGGCACACACCACTTCCCAGAACTTGGCACCGATCTGGTTGCCACATTGGCCACCCTGAATGTGAAGGATCTCACGCATTTTGATTGGAAATGAAGAAGAAAGAAAAGAGGGAAATTGGGTTTTGAAAGAGAGGGTTTGTGTTTTTATGGTGGGGACGAGAGGGGTGAGAAGGGTAAAGATGGGGTTCTATTTTATAGAAAAGTTGGTGTCTTTTTGTTGCAACGGTTGGATTTTGAAAGAAATGAGTGAGCTGTGAATTTATTTATTTTGAATAAGGTGAGAAGAGAGAGGTTTTTGAAATTTCAAATTTTGAAAGTGAAGCTGTATGTTCTTCTATTTTTGTGGCCCCTTTGTTTTTATTTGGGGGAAAAGTGGGTCAGATTCCTTTTCTCTCCTGTAGATGCATTAATTTAGTCAAAATCTCTCAAACGGCCGAATTTGTATTGAAATTTTAAATTTTTGTTTTTTTTTCTCCTAAAAACTTAAATTGATTGTTAATTTTGTGGTGTGCTTTGTGCAAAATGTGGTGAAGAAAGGTTGTAATGACAAGCCTGTTTCCCTGATGAAGCAAGCTTATTCAAAGTAATGGAGCCTTTAGGTTGATTGAAAACTATATAATAACAATAATGATACAACGACATTCAAACTATATTGTAAAGTTAGATACAATTAATTTTAAACTAGTAAATATAATTTAAAATGTTTAAAATAATTTTAAATATACACTTTACATTAAATTAAATATATGTATAAACTAATCTTTTCACTCTTTATGAAAAACACTTTGGTGCTTTTATTAAACTTTCAGGTCGTTGCCATGTGTCCAAGTTTGCATGTATATATTCTTTTTGCCGTGCTAGTTTTGTATTTTCTGCTCAGCTGTTCTTTTATTTGTTCTTATTATTATTATTATTCTAAATTTAGGTGCGTATAAACTAGTAAAATAAATTTGAATTCTTTTATATATATATACTTTATCAATTAACATGACTCTTTACAAATACTGAATTTTATCGCTTCAATCATGGCATAAAAATTATATATTCATGTTTAACAAACATAACAAATTTTAAATAAATTAGATATTTATAAATATGTAATATTTTAATCAACATTTACTTATGTTTAAAAAATGTATATTAAATGTTAAAATAAAATTATCTTATGAATTGAATTTTTTAAAATAAATTAAGCATACAAAAAATCATGTAAATAAAAAACTAAATCACATGAATAATTTTATTTTAATGCATATATTTTCAAAATATAAATGAATATTGACTTTAATATTAGATTATTACAGACATCTAATTCATCAAAAAATTAGTATGCATAATAATATGTTAATATTATATTATTTAATTTTTGAATCAATAAAATTTAATATTTATAAATAGTTATGAAGTATAATAACTGCTGGATTAACATGATTTTCCTTTTTATTTGTAATTTTAATTATTTTATTTAAATATAAGAAATTTAAATTTGATTTACGTAACTACTATGTTTATTTCTTTTTATTTATTTAATTTTTATGAATTTTCTATAGTTAAAATTAGTTTATTTATAACTATTTTACCTTTTTTTATTTATTAGTCTTATTTTTCTATGGTGTATAAGTTTTTTTAAGATATTATTAATATAAATAAATTTTTTCAATTTTTTATTTTAAATAAAACTATTAATATCAAACTTTTAGAGTTAATTTTAAAAGTTTTGTTAGCTCAATCTTTAAGCTTAAGTTTAAGCATTTATAAATTGAAAATTTTTATAAAAAAAAAGTACATATTATCATATTAACGTTTTAAAAGTATAATAAATATTTTTTAATAAAATTTTATTGTTATTAGTTGTTTATTTTCAACCTTTAAAATTGAGATTTATAATTTTTTAATTTTAATCATTCAAATGTAGGATTTATTAAAAAAATACCTCTATTATATAAAAACTATATAATTGAAAATGAAAAAAAAAATACTGTTATATAACCACAATTTGTCATAAAACAATGATTGTTTTCTATAATAATTAGGAATTTTTAAATAAAAATAATTAAAAATATATTAAGTTAAAATTCAAGAATTTTACAAGTTTAAAATGAATTAAATATTATAATTATTAATTATAAAAATTTTACTATGTTAAATAAAAAATAATAATAGATAAATTTTAAAAATTATAAAAATTATAAATTTTATTTTATTAAAATAAAATAAATATTTAAAATATAAAAATTACTTGACATAAGAAAAAAAAAACTAACTCCTAAAAGTGTTCTTGTTTAAAAAGGACCCTAAAAATATTTTTATTAAGGAGTCCATACTTTTAAAGGTTGATTAGTTTAAATCGGTTATTAATGTAAAAACTTTAACTTATACATCAAAATTAAATTCTAATAGAATGAAAAACTTTTATTATATTTCTTTATTCATTTAATTTTACTTCTGTTTTGAAACTTTTTATTATTTTAAAAATTGAATATTACTATTAAACTATTTTTTTAAAATATTAAATAAAACTTTAATTATTAGCTATAATTATATTTTACATTTAGCACTTTTTTTTAAGATCGGGTGTTCAGGAAAAAGAAAAGAAATAAAATTTTATAAATAAAGTTTTAGACATGAACAATTAAATAGCATATAAATGAGTTAGCATGTTAAGCTGTTAGATATATTTTAAAAATAAAAAATTAACCCTTTATATCTTTTATTTTTATTTAATAATATCAATTTTTATATATTTATGATTTAATTTTCTATAAAAATATAAAATTATTTTTAAACTTTTAAAACTTATTATTTTAGATTTTTATAGAATTGTATTGATAGGTATTTTTTTTATTTTTTTCATACAAATTTTATATGTATCTCATATCTAAGTATTAATTTTAAGAATAAAATTTTTTACATATTATAATATAGTTTCAATTTATAATAAAAAAACAAGTTTTGAACTAATAAAACATTGAATGTTATTTTAGAGATCTTTATAAATCTTTAAGGTTTTATCCAAACCCTTACATAGGCAGTTTATGATTTTTAAAATTAAAATTTTTACATTCACTTTCATATTCTCAATTTATCATAAAAATTAATTTTTATATTAATATATTATTATTCAATGTTATTTTAGATTTTCTTCGTAGACTCTCTGCAAACTGGTCGCATAATCCTTTATCAAGATGTCATTGCCAACGGCTATAATTATCTTCACATCAAGATTGTTTGACATCATTATTACAGGCCTCTCCCACCCCAAAATAGAACACTTTCCACCACATCATCATGCCACATTTCGTTCTTCTATTTGCAATATCGTCGACAACCATGTCACTATGCTCTATCGTCGACAACCATCCAAAAGCAAAATCCATAAAAACCAACGTCATGCCATCATTGTCGTATCCATCTGCAACCAAAATCAAAATACGAACACCACCATCGCATAAGAACAAAACTCTGCTCCATTATTGTTAAGTGAAGGTAAAATGTTTTGTTTAAAGGGATCTTACCTTTAGATAGTTCAAAATATTTTGAAGAGTCGAAAGCAAAACTAAATATTTTCATTAGCTTGTTATCATTGATTAAATATCTAATTCATCCATGTCCAACTTGCATTGCTAACTCATGGTAGTCAGGGCCAAAGGTTTAATACAATTTTTGGTCCTTAAAAAAGTTATACTTTTTGAATTTAATTCCTATAAAAATTTTGTTAGGATTTAATTTCTAATATTTTGAACTTATTAAAAATTGGTCCTTATTATCAACTAAGTTCTGTTAAGTGATGAGTTGGATAAAGAAGTTCAACCTGTTACTACATATAATTTATACTTTATAATTATTTTTAATATTTTATTTTATTTTATTAAGTTGTTAAGTAAATTGACTAAATAAACTCCAAACAAAACTAGAGAAGAAAGAGAGAGAAATCATCTCATAAGTTGTCCCAAAAGAGGGTCAAATCTCCCTTCTTAAAACTTTTTGTGAATATAAGGGAGAAGGGGAAGGTTTGATAAACGATTTGAGAATCTCACACTTGTTTTGATAATGATAACAATAGAAGATAAAGATATCTTTAATCTAATTTTGTCTATTTTAGGACTTTACAAGGTGGTTGAGTTACAACTATTTGATGATCGAAAGTGATGGAAACCATCCTTACCTTTTTCTATTTCCATTTTTATATGAAAGATTTTTTATTGTATTACTAGAACCATGTTGGAATTCAGTTAGTAGTATTGTGAGCAATTTGTCCCTCACATTGTATGTGTGAATGTTCTTAGGCTAGAAATAGTAAAATAATTAATCTATTATGCATGTAACACATTCAATGATCATAAAATGCACAACTTGTTTTTAGTTTCCTAATTTTACTTCTATGTGATGACAAAGGTTCATATCAAACTAAAATTTTGAACTTGTTGACCTTGTTTGTAGCTTTCTATTCTCTCTTTGATTCTCCAATTTTGTGTTCTTGTTGATTTTTCTTAAAATATTTCCTTTGTTTTTTTTTTAAAATGAGAATAGTTGTGTTCATGTATATGTTTTTGTTTTTATCTTTTCCTTCTTATATTTGTTATGTATTTTGAGTTCTTCCTCTCTTCTATTTTTTTTTTCTCAATGAATATTCAACTCTATTTTTTCTTCTCTCACAAAATTATGATTATTGTCGCAACCAGGGCTGTGATGAGAAAAAATGGAAATAGTGAATCAGATGGTAAGAACAGGAAAAGCAGATATTATAGGAGTGTTTACTAGGATTTTTAGAAAGACCTAAAAAATTTAGAAAAAGTTGGATTAATCATATTCAAGTTTAAATGTCTACTCGAATGTGAGAAAGGTATTAGCATTACATAATGTCTGTAAAAATGGTTACCCTACATTATAAAAAAATTGAAGTTTTATTTCATTTCTAAATTTTAATACTTTATTTATTAAAGATAAAATAGAGAGAAAATAATTAGATTTGACAACCTTTAATTTCCACTCCTACATAACCTTGATACAAGGCAACGTAGTTTTGAAGAGAAAATATTTTTAAAAAGATAAAAATTAAAAACAAGAAGGTAGTAAAAAATTTTGAAATTGAAACCTTTTAAAGGATATATTAAAATGAGAGTTAAATTTCTTGAAGGTATTAAAATGATTTAGAAAAATATATTTTTATTTTTACTTTAACTAAAAAGTAGGATAAAAAATTTGATTTTATAATTATATAATATTTAAATAATAAAGTAATTTATATATTATTATCATTAAATGTTATATGGATTTAAAATTATTTTTTTAATAAAAAATTATAAATAAATTGAAGGATAATTCACATTATACATAATAATATAGTATAGTTAAACTAACATTCTTACAATTTTACAACGAATGATAGAGTAATTTGTATATTATTATTATAAATTGTTGTATGAATTAAAACAACTTAATTAAAAATAAAAGTATAAAATAATTTATAATTATAGCTATTCATTTGAAATTTGACTTTAAAATAAAAATTATTTATTTTATTTTAATATAAAAGTATATGAAAAATTCATGCAGCTGATTTTATAGCAAATAAATAATAGAGTAATTATATATATCACTATTTTAATTATTATATGAATTTTTTTAAAAATTATTTTTAAAATAAGAAAAGTTAAGAACATGCGTAATTTTTTTACACAAAATATAGAATATTGTATTAGATGGTGAAGCTAATTTGCTGTTTTTTTTTTTTATAAATCTTATTTATCATGTATGTAACATCCTCATTTTTTTATATTTATTATTATAGTATTGAATGTTGGTTATATTTGTGAAGTTGTTTGAATTTTAGAAAGTTTAAATGATGTAAGTTGTAGGATATCTCGTTATGGCGAGAAGAGCGTCCAAAAATCAGGCATTCTGATGTTCTCTCGCTGTAGCGAGGAGCTTTCGCTGTAACTAGAATGACAGACAGCAAAGTGCAATTTTGTCTATTTTTTTTGCTATAGCGAGAATTTGTCGCTGTAGCGAGAAATGGCTCGCTGTAGTGAGAATGTCGCGAGTCTAGAGGTATTTAAGGGTTTCCAAGTTAGAAAACTTGGATTACAATCCAAGTTTCGAGCTCTCCCTTGTTCTCTCGACCCCTAACCCTCTCTTCTCAGAAAATCTCTCTAAAACCTCAACTTTCTTTCAAATCTAAGCTTGGAAACTTCATCAATCAACTCCAAGTAAGTTCTTGGAGTTTTGTTTTCTCTTTTTGGGTGTTTTCTAAGTTTCTCCTTTCTCAAAATGTTCTCTTTTGTAATATCTAGGAAGATCTTTGGTCCTTTCACCTAAAACCCTTCACAAAATCTCTTTCAAAACTTTGTCTCAAGGTAAGGAGGGCTCAATTTTGTTATTTTAAGCATAATAATTATTTTGTAACCATGAGAGTACTTTATGTATGTGTTTTAGTATGATTCTTATGATTGATTGACATTGAATTATTATGAAAAATATGTTTGGCTGATTTTGGGTGTTAATGATATGTTTAAGTAGTCCGTTTGTTTGGACTTTAGTTCGGAAGTGCTTTACTAAGCACGATCTCTTATTGAATAATGAGTTTAGTACGAAAGGGAGTATGAGATAAGTGTAAGAAGCTGAATGGTTTTAGTGTGAATAGTTACAGAGATACACTGGGGGTATAGAGTTCAAAGATGATAGGAAATGTAGGAAAAATGTAGGGTGGTGAGCGACATTCGCGTATGTGTACACATTCTTTCTGAGAGTGAATGCACCACATGGCCTCACACTCGTTTTCTGACTAGACTTCTGACTATACCTTTGCTAAGGGGTTTGTTATTGTATATGTTGTATCCGTATACATGAGCTAACTAGCGACTATTTACTTAGTTGTGTAAGACCTTAAGAACTGTTGGAGGCATCGTATAATTGTGATCACAGTGCACTGAATGTGCGTATCCAAAAGAGACCAACATAATAATTATGAATATGTGTATGTTTAATATATTGCTTTGAGATTTATGTTATTATTATTCCTTGTATTCCATGACCATGATTGTGCTGTTATGTTAGTCTTTAAAGTAATATTGTGTTTTAAATGATAAGATAGGTGCTCATCCTTTCTGATAATTTCAGGGAACCAGGATGAAGAATCCGTAGGGAAGAGTTAGGCTGGTAGATAGTTCTGTAGACTTTAGATTAAATTACGTATTTAATGAATATCAGCGTGTAAATCATTTTAAATTTGTTGTATTGGTAGAGAATGACCCTAGGGTTTATGTCATGATAGAGATGGATTTTGCTTGTAGTATTCCATTCGACTTTCCTAGGAGTAGGATACACCAAACCTTATGTGTATATATGTATTGGGGTACAGTTAGAACCCCATCAGCCCTTACTTACTTATACACCTACCATGACCACGACTCTCTAGGAAGACCTACCCGTTGGACCTTTAAGCAAGTCACAGGAACAAAGGTCAAAGCTGACTCTGGCGATGGGTATCTGGGATCCGATGACGACTTAGACTCTAAGGACCTAACTGAGATAGAGAGTTGGAATGCTGGAGATAAGTATAACTGAGGCTGCTCTGAGATCTTTTTTGTAGTGTTTGATATTGTAATTATTATTTTGATCTTTAAATACTCAAACATACAGTTTGTAAATTAATATACTATATTGTGAAGTTTATGTATAACCTTTTTCTTTATTTTTGATTATGGTAATTTTGAAAGTTTTATGCTATTGCACTATTCTATGGATTTAAATGAAAATATTTGATTAAATTGTAGTAATTACTTTCGAGAAAATTTTATGGTATCTAAATTTCATATTGAAATAGAATTAAAATGAAAAATTATTTATATGTACTAAATTTGAAATAAGGACGTTACAATGTATCATATAAAATATTGTATCTCAATTTATATTTATTTATATAGTTACAACCAATTTTTTTTTGAGTATCGAATTTTAAATATTCAATGTGTGTGTTGCACGCTGTAAGGTTGCAAGTAAACATTTTATTATATTTAATACTAGATAATTTTATTTCTTTAAAATTTAATTTTTATTTATTTAAATTAATTTTTAAAATTATTTCTATTATAAAAATAAATTAGACAAAATTAAGTGTTTATACCTTTTTCATGTTTTACCTCCAAATTGAAATTGCAAAACATTTGATAAGGAACAATGTGTAGACTGAATTGAGTAAAAAGGATATTATAATTATTTTAATTTTTTATAATTTTTTACAATTTTTTACTTTTATGTTTATTATAGTTTTATACTTAGGATATAAACTTAAATAAATAATCAAATCATTAACTTTATCTTTAAAAGAGTTTTGATGATCTTATTAAATTATTTCTATTACTTTGAAGGTAACACAAGTAAAAATATTAAACTTTTTGAAAATTGAAACAGTACTAGAGAAAATATTAAAAAATAATAATGATAAAAAATACTTTTAGTTAGTAATTGAAAACTAATGTTTTTAAAAAAAGTGTAAGTTAGAGTAATATTAAAAAATATTAACAATTATCTATTATAAATAATTATTAAAGAAAGTTTGTTTTATTTAATAAGTTGAGTAAAATACACTTTAAGTTGTCTGAAATGTCCTTAAACACATTCTATATTTAAAATATAAATTCTATTTCTAAAACAATAGTGTTTTTATGAGATCATAAATAATGACATTTTTAAGAGTTAATTTTCTTCTTAAAATTTTCTTAAATTAAATATTTAGTGTTTTTTGAAAATTTAATCTTACTTTAAATTCTAAAACTTAATTTTAAAAAAAAATATACTTTTAAGTAGGAATTAACAATTATATTTTTAAAAAGTTTTGTTCTTAAAAATTATAAGTAAGAATTAATTTTTGTTTGCATATAGTTTTTAATTATAAATTAACTACCAACACAATTTATTGGGCTAAAATTTTCATCTTATATAACAACATAGTGTTTTTTTTAATCATAATAATATGTAATCTTTCTGTTTAGCTTCATAAGTAATTTTGTATTAGTAATATTTTACAATTATAGTTACAGTTGTGTTTTTTTTAATATTTTTTTTATGTGAGTACTTTTTCATATAAATAATAAAATATACATGATTCTTCTTTTTCTCAACAACTGGTATTAAAGTTAATAATGTATTTAAGTGAACAGATTAAAATGAGATTCTAACTTAAAGATTAGAAAAACAAAAAATAAATAATTGATAATGAAGATAATTTATTTGAAGACAAGATTGCAATAAAATGTAATATATATATATATAAAACAAGTTCAACTAACAAAGTGAAGAAATGTGAGACTTTAGATGATGGATTGATATACCAAATTAAAGCGACCTTATTTATTAAAATCTTGTATAAAAAAATAAAGAAGAGAGAGGTAAAAATTTATTATGAGTTTTTTCATCATAAAATATAATTCTTCGAATGTAAGGAAAACTTGAGTAGTATTGTGTCAAAATAATAAAATTATGTTTGAAATTATGAACGTACTTAAAAAGTATCAAACTAAATTAAAAAATGCAAATGGCTCATATTTCTTCTAATAAGTTCTTACACTTTGAAACTTAAAGGAGTTATGTCAAATAATACATACAAAGTAAAGATTTGCAAAACTTGAAAGTTTGATGCAACACAAAAAGTGCACTTACCTCAACCTTAGTGAACCAATGAGACATCTCAAATTATCATAAAAATATCACATCACTTAATTTTTAGATTTACAACTATATTTTTTTTTATATTCTAAATTGATTAAAATAGGAGTTGACGATACATCCATTGTGATAATTCGCACAACATAATTTAAAGTTAATTATGTGAAAACCAATTTTTGCCTTCTAGAAATTGCCTCCAAATTTTAAAAAATTATAAAATAAAATAAATTATTTTACAGAAAATATAAAATAAAAAAAAAAAGATTAGTTCCTGGAAAAGAAGCTCTACACTATGCAGACTTATACTTCAATAACGAAAACCAACTTTAAGCATGAGCAAGGGTAAAACTCAGACGTTTGACATTTTGTGAACCCTAAAATTAAAAAACAAGGACTAATATAAATATGTAAGTAAAAGATTCAGAGAAAAAAATTTTTTTAAGGGGAAAGAGGCAACAAGTTCTCAAAAGGAGGGAGGTTTTTAGGAGATAGCAAAAAAAAAATTTAGAGGAAGAGACCTATAAGAAACCAGAGACCAAAAAAAGAACGAATGATAAATACAAAAAAATTCTAAGGTGATGACTGGGATAGGGTATAATTAGAGAAAAAAGAAGGAGAAGATTCAGAAATAAAAAAAGCATAATTATTTTAGGTGTTTTCTTTCTTTCTATGTCACCTTTGTCTTTCTTCAAATATTTGTGTCCGATAATGATGAATAAAAAGAGCTCCAAGAGTTCTGAAGAGTGACATTCAAAGAAATTTGCATTCGAAACCAAATGAAATTAAAGTGGGGGAGATTCTCGCAGTTTTTGACTTTATTATCTTTTTATATTTTAGTAATATAATATTTCATTTGATGGGATTATGATTTGAATAAACGGGAGAGGAGAGATGACATATGTTACCTTGCATAAAAACACAAAGTTAAATTAGATCCAAACACTTCCTTTTTTTATTTTTATTTTGTTTTGCTTTTGGCTGAAGGTTTTCTTTTGCTTCGGTTCCGATCCAATGCACCTATTTATTCTGGCTTAATCGCATATCCTTCATTTTGTTTTTTTATTATTTTATTTATTTAGCCCAATAATTTTATTTATTTATTGTCTAAAAAATGGAGGTTTTTATTTATATTAATTTTGTTTCATATTTTATTTATATTTTATTATCTTAAATAAAAATATTTGATTTCTCATATTTATTATTTATTTTGAATTAACTTCTCTTAATTGTATTTATTAATTTTTTTAAATAATAATAATTAAAATAATAATAAGAAATTATTACAATTGGATTAAATGCAATGCCATTTTTTTTATTTGTTATACTATATTTGAATTCTTTTAATCGTACAATTTAACTCATAATAATGCAATAATAAATTCTCTCCATAATATTTTTCATGTTATTTTATTATTTAAGTTTTAATTGTTATGTTAATTATTTCTCCTTTAATTTTGGATTATTATCTTTTATTTTATTTATTGTATATTTGTAGAATATTGATGTAATTTAATTTTATATTCATCATTACCTTCTCTTATATTATGAATGATAAAAATATAATTATATCAATTTATAAAATTAACTTGTAGCTTCTTTACTATTATGTGTTATAAATTAATAAAGCTTACGTGTATCTATGTTACTTAGACTTTATGAAATATTAATTTATCATATGTAGTTTCTAATTAATTAGAAATTTATCCTAATAATTAATCAAGATATATTCTTCCTATAATTACTATGTGTACCAATTTTATTTTAAGTTTTATACAATATAAATTTATCAAATGAAGTTATAATCTTTTTATTAAGTAACTAGGTTTTCTTTAATCAATTTAAATATATTTATTCCTTTCATTAAATGAAATTAATTTCATATTTTAATTTTTCTTAAGTCATATTTCAAATTTTAATAAAATAAATAATCAAATATTTCTTCATTTTATTATATAAATTTTTACAACATCGATGTATGATTTATATTGCTTTTGTTTGTCCAAAAATTATAAGAAATTTATGTATACTCAGCTTCAGGAGACAATTTTTGTTTGCGGGATGACCATGAAATGATGTTATTTCCCATATAAATCGCACAACTTGTGGTAGATTTGCGGTCATCAAGATTAGAACCCTAATCAGAGTCACAAAATCCAAGGATATTGTAATTATTACATTTGGTGAGGTGTAAGCCAAGATGCATGGCACTGTGAAGATATCTGAGAATTCTATTCACTGCCTTCTAGTGATGCTCTTGAGGCTGATGCATATATTAATACACTTTATTCACTGAGTATGTCAGGTCAGGTTGAGTAAAGGTGATGTATTGTAAGACACCAACCACAGATCTGTATAATGAGGGGTGTCGGTGATAGAATAAGATCTGATTTCAGTGAGTTAAAGACTGGCAACCATAGGTGTAGGTTGTCATTTGTCATATTTATTTTGGCAAGAAGTTCTCTGATGTATTTAGACTGGGATAGAAACAAGCCACCATCTTTGGTTTTGATAACTTTAATGCCAAGAAAGTAGTGTAATGGACCTAGGTCTTTAAGGGCAAGCCTTGTGTGTAAGTGAGAAATGACAGAGTTGCTTTCTGTAATAGAACTACTAGTCACAATAATATCATCAACATATATGAGGATAAAAATGGTTGAGGTTTTGGTGAATCTCGTGAATAAGGAAGAATCACTCTTGGTTGAAGTAAATCCCATATGGTATAAGGTGGCATTTAGCTTATGGAACTAAGAGCGAGGGGCTGCTTGAGGCCATAAATTGGCTTGTTCAATTGCACACTTAATCCTTACTAGAAGAAGAGAAACTAGGGGTTGTTTCATAAAAAGCTGTCTCAGATAAGTCACTATGCAAGAATGCATTGTTGATGTCTATTTGCTTGATTGGCTAATTGCAAGAAATAGCTTTTGTAAATACTCATTTTTGTCTGCATCGCAAGGTTTTAATAAATGATGAATTTCAAAAAATAAAAAGGATAATTAAAAAGACATATAATCATTAAAAATCATAAAAATATTCTGTAAATAATAATCATGTTTTCCATTTTTAATTTTAGCTAATTTAGGAACATATAGAATAAAATAAAAATAATCAAGATATACTTAATTTTCTTTTATTAGGTATTAATCATATTATAAATAGTGTCTAACCTACACACACAAGAGGGAGATTTTCTGCACAAAGGAATTTTACACATATTTCTTTCATGAGGAGGAATTTTGAAGAGAGAATTTTTCAGAGAGGATTTCTTAAAGACAATTTTTTGAATAGAATTCTTTACACAAAAAATACCAAAAAAAAAATGAAGATATTGCAAGAAAAAAGGTATGACTTTTGACTCATTTCCTACATTGTCTGCCTTTTATGAAACATGCGCTAATGTCTATCACACTTTTTCTTTTTTTCTCTTTCTTTATTTTTTTTCTTTTTTTCTCTTTGTTTTAGTACTTTTTCTGTTTGTGATTTTTCTTCCTTTTCTCTTATTTTTTTTCTTTACATTTCTTCTTCCTCAAGCGTCACCCCATTGTGCAAAAAAATATAAAAATATAAAATAAAAAAATGTTTTTTCAATTAAGCATCCTAATTATTATTTTTAAAAATAAAATATAAAGATTAGTTTTTTTTGTTAAATCAATTAAAAATAAAAAATTATTTTTAGTAAAAAAAAAGAAATAAAGTAATTTTTAAATTTTTAGGTTATTAAATCTTTCAAAATAAAAAATAAAAAATTTTAGAATGTTAAATCACTTTCAAAATAAAGGCTTTTTCTGTTTAGCTCTTTTTTTTTAAATAAAATATAAAATTTTTGTTAAAAAACTGAAAATTTATTTTCAAGTTATTTAGACTTTTTCACCTTTTAAATAAAAAATAATTTTTTATTAAATTATTTTATTTTCTAAATAAAATATGATTTGAGATCAATTATTCTTTTGAGATCTTAAATCTGATTTTTGCGTATGATGATAACAACTTATACCTGAAGCTTATTTTTTAAAAAAATAAAAAAATAAAAATAAGAAAATAAAAAATTAAATATATAAGGTCAATATTTAAAATTAGTCGCATTATTTAATCTTGAGGTACAATTCATTTGGACGAGCGAATATGGGTGTTAATACTTTTTCTATTCATAACCAACTCTCAGGACTCTTAAGGGTTTTTTTTTTTTAATTTTTTCCCTTATAAAAATAAATAAAATTTTGGTTGTGGCTTCCACATTTTTCAAATTAAAACCCTATTTTTTAAAGATGTTGTCCTTTCGTCTACCAAGCGACAGCTTTGGTTAGTGTGATTTTGATGGTTGTAGTTGGTTAGTGTGATTTTGATGGTTGTAGGTTTTACCACAAGGTTGAATGTCTCTGTAAAGTCATGACCTTGTTGTTGATGAAAATCAATGGTAACTAATTGGGCTTTATGTCTCTAAAAAGTACCATCAACATTGTATTTGGATTTAAAAATCCATTTGCAATTGATAGCTATACAAACTACAGGAAGAAAAGTTAAAGTCCAAGTATTATTAAACATAATTGCATCATATTCTTACTTCATAGCCTTAGACCATTCTGGTTTAGAAAAAGCCTCCTTCCATTGTGGCATCATAGACTTTAAAATTGAGAGCAATAATATATGTCTTAGGTTTAAAAATGCCATCCTTTAAATTGGTGGTCATTGGATGAGTATTTGTGGAAGTTGATGGTCCAACTGAATTTGAATCTGCAGTAGAAGAAGGAATAATAGCAGTATGTGGGTTAGTGGGAGAAGATTCAATATTTGCATTATGAATAGGTGCAGAACTGCTATTGTCATGTTGGGAAGGAGTATTAGATGTAGGAATAATGGTAATAGGAGTGGAATGGAGAGGGCAAACGGAACCAAGTAGAGAACTAGAATGATCAAAGGGATTAGGATGGAGTTTGTAAGAAAAAACAGATTCATGAAAAATGATATTTCTAGAAATGTAAGTTCTGTCAGAAGAAGAGACATAAGTGTAGCTTTTATGCTAAGAGTTATAACATAAAAAGATACGTATGTAAGATTTAAAATTTAGCTTGTGTTGACTATATGGCTTGAGAAGAGGAAAACATGCATAACCAAAAACCTTCAAGAATTTGCAATCAAGCTGTTTATGAAAAAGGATTTCTAAGGAACTTTTACATTTGTGAATAGGAGTAGGAAGCATATTGATCAAGGTAATGACAATAAGAAAAGCCTCTCCTTAGAAGTGAAGAGGAAGAGAAGCCTCAACAAGCAAGCAGGGTGAGGCCCGTTTCAGTATTGTGTCGGTGTTTTCTCTCGAGGATGCCATTTTGTTGATGTGTATGGAGACAGGTGAGTCTATGCTGAATGCCATGTGCAATTAAGTAGTTGGTGAGCTAAATATTCTTTTGCATTATTAGATTGAAGGACTTTATTTTGGACCCTAATTGATTTTCAACCAAATCTTTGAACTGTAAAAAGGCAAGGAAAGCTTGTGATTTAAATTGCAAAAGATAAATCTATACAAATTGAGAGTATGCATCTATAAATATAATATAATATTTATTGTTATTTATTAAAGGAATGGGGCAGGACCCCATATATCTATAAGCACAAGCTTTAAAGGACTACTATAAACAGAAGTGAAAGAAGTAAAAGGTAATTGATGAGCCTTGCCCATGCTACACGACTAACACAGTAAAGTGTTGGTATTATACTGGATATTACATGAAATGAGAACAGATTTAAGACCTCAAATAGAAGGATGTCCTAGCCATGAGTGCCAAAGTTGCAGAGGTGTGGAAGAAGAAGAGATGGAGGAATGGAGAGCAAAGTAGGTCTTGATAGGTGGAAGAGGAGGAAAAACATACAATTTATCCCTAAGTGTGCCTTGAAGAAGGATCTCTTTGGTATCCTGATGTACAACATTACAAAAATTAGGATAAAATTCAAAGAAAACATGATTATCAGCAGTAAAATTAGAAATACTTAACAAATTTTTGGAAATAGAAGGCACATGAAGTAATTGATTAATGATAAATTGTTTGAAAGAGTTAGGAATTTGAAACTTTGTTTTACCAACATGACTAATTAATAATTTTGTGACATCACTGGTTGTAACCAAATTCAAACCTATGTAAGGTGATTTGATAGTCATATTGCCATCATCATTGGTGATATGATGAAATACTCCACTATCTAGGTATCACAAAGCATCAATAATGGTGGAAGGAGTAGCAAGATTTGGTGAGTGTGACAAAACATAAGCTTGACTAGGATGTTGAGTTACATTTACTTAGGGTATTCCTTGAAATACCTAATTATACTTATGCTAACAATCAGTAGCCAAATGTCCACTCTTACCACAAATTTGGCAGTATGTCCTTTTGTTTACCTTAAGAATTATGTGGAGAAGGATTATAGTTATTTTGACTATGGTCTCTACCAAATATAACTTTGGCCTCCTCTTTAAGGATGAAGAACTCCTCTAGGAGTAAAGGTTTTACCTCTATTCGAATAGCCTCTTTTATCATCCTTGCTATACCCAAAATTGGAATGTTGGAAATTGAATGGCTTTGAAGCCACATTTGCATGAACTAGTGGCGTATTAAGCTTGTTATGTTTATCAAAGCACTCCTTTTAAGCCATTAATAATGCCTCAATATCATCTACAGTATAAGGATTAGCCTAGAGGTGATTGAGGTAACAAAAGAATTAAACTCCTATGGTAGTCCATCAAGAATAGCCTCGATGTGATCTTTGTTGTCGAAATGACCCGAAGTAGCTGATCAATAATATAGTCTGAGGCGTGCAGAACACTGTCCTTAAAGATTATTTCGGTGTAGCAAAAAATCCTTCAAAATACAGCAGACTCTTCTTATCAAAATGTACAAGGCTCTCAAGAATTAGTAAGCTTATCTCAACTCATAACACAGATAAATAAATATAATAAAAAGTCTGTGCATCTTTCGTGCAGTTTCATGCAATTTTCTCAAAAGATATAAAATACTTTAATCACTATAATTGCTAACGTAAATGTTACATATAACTAAAGATATAAATAATAATAATAATAATAATAAAATTAGAATAATAAAATAATATTAATAATTAATAAATTCTTTTGAAATATAATTATATTATTTCTAACAATCTCCCGCTTATTTCAAAAGAATATAATGTAATAAAATAAATTATTTTAAAACTGGGTTATACCATGAATGTAAATGCTTCGAGTCTGGTGTCTTCTGAACTATGAACCAGACCTAGATAAAAAGCTCTCCATCAAACCCAAGTCCAAAAGGTTCAATGAGGTGAACAAACTCCTCCACCATTCCACAAAATACATACAAATAATGCCCAGAAGGGTCTATACATGCATGATGAAATGATTGAGGTCTTGGCTCATACTCAATTGATTTTCACTATTTTCACGTTCTTGTCATCACTCTTGTGGAGCTCGCTATTGTTGACTGCAAATTTATGTAAGGATAACACCAATATCTAACCCCCAAAAATCATCTTTTTTGTGTCTACAAGAGTCTTCTCTTCCATAAATCAACAACTTCCCTCTCAAAACCAATGTAGCCGTGTGACTAATTGTGGAAAGGGAAACACCATCTGGTATATTTTGTAGATCATTCACTATTTGAAACCATCTCAAATATCCTTGACATGTATCCAATAACCAAATACCATCAAACACCTTATAACCCATTTCCACACATGTATGTCCAAATCTCCCACTTGGAATGTCTGAATGCATTATTTTCCATTTCAACATTCTCCGAAAATCATTGCCAATGTATGTCACCCACAGTTAGGGTTCTTCATTACCAAAAATGCAAAAAAATTTAGGGTTTTGTTACTCATCTAAGTAACAAAAAATAACAGAAATTTAAGGTTCTTCCGAGTATAAGAAACTTTAGTCTCAAATTTTCTAGCACCAAACATAACTACGAAGACCAATTTTGGTGATATTTTGTGAAAAATTTTAGGGTTCTACTTAGAGACAAAAGGGGGAATATGCTGTAATATTTGGGCAATTAGGGCATTTTAAAATTTCTTGGAATGACACTGTTTCAGCCAATTAAAATGTTTTGTCACGTTCACTTCCCTAACACTTCAAAACGATATTGTTTCTGTCAACTGAGCTTTTGACATGACACTTAATGTGACATATCAGTTTTTTGTTATTATTTGTTAACAAAGTCTGCATTTACTAAAATGAATGATTGATAAGTGTCAAGTTTAAGTTAATTTGATAGTGTTTTAGGCCATGGTGATGTGGAATTTTATGATTTTTTGCTAGAAACTACCTAGAATCTAGAATTTTTGCATTTACATATATAAATTATGAATATATTGAAAATTAGTTGCATTTGATCCCTAATTATTCATTTTGTAGGTGAGTTTAAGTTAAGAGAAGAGCAAAGATTGAAAGGGTTTTGAAGAAACAAGCAAAAAGTTAAAGTCAAGAAGAAAAGATGAATCTGTGATCCCCTCGCTTGAGCAAAAATATTTCGCTAGAGCGAGGAGACCACAGAAACTGAGAGCTATTATAATCCATTTTTGCTGTAGTGAGAAAATTTTGTTCCAGGGAGAAAGATATAAAGAGCAGTGGTTTTTGGAGTCCTGTTCTCGCTGAAGCGAGAATCCTCTCGCTACAGTGAGAATATTTTTCTTCAAGATAAAGTATTCTCATCGTTGGAGCGAGAAATTTTCGCTACAACATAAATTCACTTATCCTGAATCCTATTCAAGGCGGTTCACACATTTTGCAATCTCTTTTCCTTTTTGTCATTTTTAAATACTCTTAGATAGAGAAACTAGAGAGAGAAGGTGAAGAAGTTTGTGGAAACAACTTTGGAGCTGGATTTGTTGGATCTCTTATGTTCTTTTGATGTTATGGCTGTGATGAGTGACTAATTTTCTTATATTTGGGATTGAATGTAATCTTCTAACTCTATGTATTCTTTTTTTTATTTAAATATATATAGATGTTGCATTATTATAGATTCTGGTAATTTCATTCTGTTCTTAATGCTTGACTTTACTTGGCCGCTAGTTTCTCGATGTCAGATCTATGTTTTTATTGAAAAATATGATTTAGAACCTGATCTGAATGATATTACTTGATATATTGTTATCCTAGGAATAGATAGCTACATATCAATTGCTTTAAACACTCAATCTTAATGCTGGATGATTCGTTACATACCTGAAGAATCGATATTTAAGGAATTATCAAGATTTTGTAATTGAGAAATCGTTATGAATGATTTGAGTGCGTTGCATTAGAATTTATGATTTTGTAATATATATATATATATATATATATATATATATTATATCACTGAATCAAAAGAATACAAAGAGAGTGAATGATGAATTTCAATCCCAACGGTATTTAAATCTGGTTAAAAGACCACTTTACTTTTTTTTTTCTTTAAATTTGTGTTTTTAAAATCTTTAAATTATGAAATTCATCAATCATTCCTTTGTAAATATGCTCAAGTATTCTATATTTTAGGAATTAATACAAATTAACAAGCTCGCTGTGGACGATATCCCAGTTTTCACCAGTTTTTGTTACTTAAACGATATGGTCCACTTGTCGTATGTACACAAAAGTCTCATCAAGTTTTGGGCACCATTGTCAGGAAGCACGATATAATTTGTGATAGTTCTTAAATATAGTTAGTTAAGTAGTTGTAATTAGTCTTCCTTTCTTTTTGTAATTAATTATAATTAACCTTGTGCTAACTTATGCTTTCAAGTTTGTTGTTTTATGCTTTTACGTAGAAAGGTTTATGTAGATCAACTACTTTTTGATTCAAAAATTGAAAGGACAATAAGAAGAAATAACAACAAAAAAAGAAAAAGTAAGAAGCAGGGTAATTCACATGGGGATTTCTCAACCTTACAAGCAAATTCATCTCAAATCAATTCAGAATCAACTAAAATCAAATCAATTCAGAACCAATTGAAATGGCTGATGAAGGAGGAAATAGCAATAATGTAAATGATACCAACCTTGGAGGAAATAGAGGACAAAGAGTGGATCAACCTAGAAGAACTCTTAGTGATTATGCAATGCACCAAAGACCAAGGCATTATTTAAGCATTGTAATTTTGGCTACTACTAGGGCTATAGAGATTAAACCTGTTTATCTAAGTTTAATTAGTGCTCACCAATTCTCAGGAAAGGATCATGAGGACCCTTATGCACACCTTGATACATTTTATGAGTTGGTGACCACCATAGGATTTGAGCAATGTGAACAAGAAGCATCAAATTTGAAGTTATTCATATTTTCCTTGATAGGAGAAGCTAAAGAGTGGCTAAAATCACATCTAAATCAAAGTCTAACAAGTTGGAATGATGTGGAAGGGAAATTTCTTACAAAATCTTTTCTATATTCATTCATTCTCCACTTATTTTACTCCTATATGTTGATATTTCTATTTTTAAAAGAGAAAATTACTTAAATAAATAAGGGATGATACAAGAGGGTATGACTACCTCTCCTATCTGCCCTAAGTGTGGAGATGATTCTAAATCTATTATTCATGTTTTGTGTGATTGTTTTTATATTAGACAAGTATGGAATCATTTTATTTTTCCTGGAAATTGGATTGTTTTCTTTAGTAGTAGTCTTTATAATTAGATTAATGGTAATCTATCTAACCAATGCCCTAATAGTTTCCCTAACTAGAATAGACAGTTTAGTTTTATGATTTGGTACTTATGAAGAGATAGGAACACATTTATTTTTCAATAATCCTCTATCCTGCCTAAATTGTTAGCTCAAAAATTAATATGTAAATTTGATTATTTTAATTGGTGATACAGGACCAATACGAAATACGTTTCTGGTTTTTGTAAACTAACAAATTTATCTAAAGTGGATATCTCTAAGATTTAGGGACTTTAAACTCAATGTGGATGGCTCAGTTCTAACCATATAGTTATTGGATATGGTGGCCTTATAAGAGATGATCAGGAAAATTTTATTGTTGGATTTCATAGAAGCACTACTGAATGCTCTTAACTAGCTACACTCTGGGCATTATTTTGGGGATTAGTCATCCAAAAATAATTTTAATGTATTTGGATTGAAGGAGATTCTAATGAAGTATTAACTCTTGTCTTGAATATTTAATCTTATTCCCATCCCTTTGCTCTCTTTATGAAATTAGAATTTTTTTGAATCAAATTAAATTTGTTAGATTTAATCATATATATAAAAAATTTCAATATATTGATTGGCTTGCTAAGCATGATGTTGAGGGATGTGTTTCTTCTTACTATTTTGATAATCTCCCTCCTTCTTTGTATTCCTTTTTATGTCTAGATGTATGTGACATTTGGTTAACTAGATTAAGTTTTAGTGCTTCTTATTTGAACTTTTAGCCTCTTTTGTTAGAAAAAAAAAGGATTTTTTAACGCAATAACAATTAATAATTAACTAATAATAAAATATTAATAACAACCTAAATTTGATAATAATTATATAAACTAGTACTAATTATTTTCTAAATACAAACTACTTGTTTTCTAATTTAATAATAATCAACTATCTAAAAAATTCCTATTATCTTATACAAACAAACCAATATTTAATAATTAACTAATAAAAAGCTATAATTAATTACAATTTTTTTTAAAAAATAATAATAATAACTAATTATAACCCTTATAGCTAATTATTTTTTAAATAAAATTAATTAATAATATTCTACATTTAGTAATAAGAATAATAGTAATAATATAATAAAATTAATAATAATAAGATTATTTTCTAAATCCAAACTACAAATAATTAATAATTAAGTAATAAAATTTTATATTTATTAATAATAATAATAATAATAATAATAATAATAATTTCTATATACAGACTGCTAATTTCTAACTAATAAAATTTAACTATCTAATAATTACATATTTCTAAATACAAACAAAATAATAATAATTAATTAAATAATACAAATCTCAAATTAATTATAACATTTAAACAAAAACACATAATAACGATAATTATTATATTTCCAATTAAAACTACTAATTTTTAATTAAATAATAATAACATACTAATTACTTTTAAAATTTTACTAAGTTTAAACTATCTAATATTTATTAATTCATATTTAATATTTTATTATTTAATTTTTTACCAGAAAATTACTACAGCAACATATTAATTTTTTAAAAATTCTATCTAAAAATAAAAAAAGATATTAAAAATTATACAAATAATTATTCAAAATTAAATTTTACTAACAATTTTTCAAAAAATATAAAAAATTTCACTACCAAATTAAGATTTCAGCCGCTTAAAGAAGAAAAATTACAGTTAAGTTCAATTAAATTTATTAATAAGTAAAAAATAAAAAAGTTACATAGAAAAAATTTCATACCTCATAAAATATATAAAATTAATTATAATAATATAATTAATGCCCAAAAATATAAACTAAATGCTAAAAAAATTCAACAAAGTAATGAAATAAGAAAGTAGGTAAACTAAGAAGAAGAATGAAAAAATAAAAAAAAGATTGAAGAAGAAAAAAGAAAAGGTTCAACGTTTTCAAATATATGTCACTATTTTAATTAGTCTTTTTGTGTGACATGGTCAGTAAAAAGAGATAAAATTAGCTTAAATGTTTGTAATTAGGTCACATTTAATTTTAATTATTTAAATTTAAATTTTATTCTTTTTAATAACAAATCAGTTTCCCTGTAATTTTTTTTAATAACTTAAATGTTTGTGACATGATCCAGATATTCTTTTTAATAACTTATGACAATTTTTAAAAATTTAATAAAAAATTAAAGTACAAAAAAATGCCACCAGTAATTTTATCAAAAATCGTCACTCACAATTTTTTTAAAATTTTATATTTACGTAATTTTTTCAAAACTCATATTTTAGTAATTTTTTCATATAGAAAAAGGCCCAAAAACTGCATGTAATATTTGTAATAATAATTCATGAACCAAAACAATGACCTCGTGGATATAGGCAGTCCACAAATGCAAGGCAAACGTGGCAGAATCACAACCATTCATTTACTTTAGCAAAATTCCAAAGGTGCTAACTCCTTCTGAGAGAAAATCAATGCCATGTCTCTTCCGAGAATAATCAAGTGTGTAAACTCTTCCATCACATGCCTATCTTTATCATATATAGGATCGAAGGCCACCACCACCCCATTTTATCCAAATCCTTCATTCCTATCTATTAAGTCTCTCTGTACTCTTTTCCACTCTCTATCCCTGATGGGTTTAGTATTTGGAAAAATCAGCGTTGAGACCCCAAAATATGAAGTGATCAAATCCACAAGTGACTATGAAATCCGCAAGTATGAACCCTCTGTGGTGGCTGAAGTCACATATGACCCATCACAGTTCAAGGGAAACAAAGATGGTGGCTTTACGGTTTTGGCCAATTACATTGGTGCTTTAGGGAACCCCCAGAACACAAAGCCTGAAAAGATTTCCATGACTGCTCCTGTTATAACAAAGGATCATGGTGGTTTTGGAGAGAAGATTGCTATGACAGCACCAGTGGTTACAAAGGATGGTGGTGTCGGTGGTGAAGAAGGAAAGAACAAGATGGTGACTATGCAGTTCCTTTTACCAGCTATGTATAGGAAAGCTGAGGAGGCACCTAAGCCTATTGATGAGAGGGTTGTGATCAGAGAAGAGGATGAGAGGAAATATGGGGTCGTGAAGTTTGGAGGAGTGGCAACAGATAAAGTGGTGAAGGAGAAGGTGGAGAAGTTACGGATGGGTTTGGAGAAAGATGGGTTTAAGGTTGTTGGGGATTTCTTGCTGGCTAGGTACAATCCACCTTGGACAATACCTACTTTCAGAATTAATGAGGTTATGATCCCAGTTGAATGAGCATACTGGATATTAATTAATAGTGATATAGATTTCAGTACTTGGTGTTTGTTAGGCTCCTGCTTTTCTTCTACATGATGATGTTAGAATAATGTTGTAGTTCTGCCTATCGTTATTTTACTCATACATACAATATAAAGAAAAATGACTGTTTTTGGTATGACTTGTTCTGTTATGGAGTCAATGTAAAAATTGGTCTCTAGAAAGTAATACTTTATTTACTTTTGATCATTGAGTGCGTTAATTTACTTGCATTTTGTTCCTTAAGAGAACTATTTGATTTCCCTCCGAAAGTGTCCACAAGTAAACTTGATTTTTGAATATATTATTTTGTTTATGTTTTACTCCAATTTTGCTTAAATTTTTATAGGAAAAAAACACTGAAATATAAGCAAATTAACGAGACTAAATTGTGTAAAATAAAATTTCATGAACTAAAGATAAACAAAACGCTACTTTCATGGATCAAATATGATGACTTCTATTTCTGTCGACAAGAGTTTGCTGCTAATGGTTAATATTTGTAAATATTTATTGCTTATTTTATCTATATATCACAAGCAAATTTTAAAGGGAATTGAGAATTATAATCAAGATACATTCAATAGTAACACAGCTGATATGTTATGCTCGTTATACTCCTGAATTGAATTTATAGGATTGTCAACTATTCACGGAGCATAAAGCTCAAAATGTACATATCATAGACACAACAGGGTATAGCGCTTCAATGTCACTCTATTTAAGTTATCCAGAGAACAGCTTCACAATTATAATGACAATGTTGAACAGAATAAGGGGAAGTCTTAAGAATTGACAGGCATATATAAGCCCTATCACTTGCCCTTTAAGAGAACTCCTCCTTGGTCCTGTCATTTCTGCCAAAGTCCATCCTCTTGGAGCAAGAAACCGGTCCTCATTCAATATTGCCAATGCATTTGCGAAGAGCAGAAAACCTTCTAGCAAAGTCCAGAAACCCATCTCCTGCCACAAATACAAAGGGTGTGCATCTTAGTACTAAGAGGAAAGCTTCACAAGTTCCACTCGTCACAAGAATCAGTTAACCAAATTCAAATACCAATAGGCTATGAAAATTGACACGCACAATCTGATGATAAACATGCTACAATCAAATCCTTAAGTCACTATCAAGAGCAGCTAACAATCTAACATCTACCTGGCTTGAGCTGCAAATGGGGTCAATGCTTCAGCCTCACGGGATATTGATCAATAATGTGAAACCGAACTTGTCAAAGTAAATCCAAGTGCAATGCATTCATACTCAGCTAGATGAGTAAGAAAACACAAACTAGGGTGACATTCTACACAGTTGACTACTGCATGTAAATATTAAAAAAAATACAAAGAAATTGTGTCAAGATGTTCCTTCCCTCAATATTATAATCTTTACCTTACATGCCTCTCAAATATGAGTGTGCAGTCCATCTCATATTATGCCTATCCTTACTAGGCTTAAATAGATGGGAATGCAAAACCAAACAGGTAGTCTAACAATGTACAGGTTTACACAATTAAAAATTGAAAGAAGATCATTAGAGAAAATGCAAGGAGATCCACAAATAATGCTTATCCAAAAACTAACCTTCAAAAGTAAACTTGCCTGCTTAAATTCATTTAAGTCATTTTACAAAGAAACTCATAAAAGTCTGATAAAATGCAAGCTGTTTTTCTTAGATAAATCCATGCAAATTAAACCAAAAGACAGAATCATGGAGAACAATAAGGACCACAGAAAACAGAACAACAGGCCCCATATGGGGAAAATTTTCATTATAATAATGATTTTGACTCATCCACAAAGTTAAAATCACTGCAAAACATATCCCAGTCATTAGAAATGTAGAACGCATGATTCTTAGTCTGCAATGGTACAAAATACTATTCTGTCTCATAATCACTGCAAAAAAAGCTGCATAACATCGCTGATTAAAAATAACATACAGCAAGATAAGAAGTAATATGATCAGAGGAGTCTCAGTAAATTCAGACTTCTGATTATCTTCAATTTCTTTAGGAAGTTTTGGATAGATAACGCTGGTTCTCAGTAAAATTACTGATCCTCAAATCCAACCATGTCAGAATAAGTAGTTCATTTATTGTGTGTATAACTCACAAGGCTTTTAATTTTTAGAATACTGCATGTAAAAGTAAAACAAACCAATCAATATGAAAAATATTCTTCACTGACAATCAAAGTGAAAGAATCATTGATGTTCATATGAAAATTTCACTTCCAAATTTTTTCCTAACAGTAACTAAACAAGTAAACAGTGATTTAATAAATGTCTCCCTATCTCAGAAGCAAATCAGAGGTTAATAACCATCAGAAATCAATATCACAACCAAACCCGCGTGCGAATAAACCTTTAGCTGTAAACTGAAGAGAACACTAACAGTATGGACCATAATATCGGTCAAACGAATTTTAATTTTTAAGTCAACCACAAAATTAAAATCATTGCAACCCAACGATTTAATCAAACGAAGATACCACAGCATAAATTAAAAAAAAAAAACCGAAGATGGAATTCTCACCTGTGAAGCAAAATTAAAAAAGCGAGGACCCCTTACGAGGTGTCGATACTGAAACACTGAAAACCCACTCTTAAGAAAGAAATCTCGAGAAGACGATCCTTGGACTCTCCGAAAACATCATCCTACGGCACAGAATGGCCGTTGCCAACACGTCAGAATTAAAAATTTAAAATAGTGATTGGATTGGAAATGTACGTAGCAACGCGTGAGGCACCCCGCACTTGATCTTTCTCCTTAGAGTAAGGTTCACGTTCAAATTCTCTCTCAGTGATATTTTTAATGTAATATAAGAAATTTGTTTATTGCCCCTGCCATAGATAAAAATAAAGATATTAATAATGATGCAAGATTTATCATACAATAAAAATTATAAAAAATAAACAATCTAATTAATATCATAATATATGTTAATTAATATTTTTATTATAAAAATATAACAAAAGTATATGTGTTACTGTTGTAAGAAGTGGATGAAAAAAATTATTAAATCATTTAAAAAATGTAATATATGAATGTAAATTAATTTATGATCTTAAATCTATAAAAGTATATTTTTCTTAAATAAAATAATTGAATTAAAATACACTTATAGTATACAATAATTTGATCATAAATTGTTATATTAATAATATTTTTTAATTTTACAAAAAATTAGTTTAAAATTATACTTCTCGTGCAATTTTAATTAATTGGTAGTATAATAATTTTAATACTAAAAATATATTAGAGTTAAAGTCTTAAATAAATTATAACAATAATGCTCATAAATTTTATATATAAACTAAAATTTTGAACAAGATATTAATATAAGTATGAATGAGAGTTAATTATTTGTGAACCGATTGAAAGTTAATCTTTTTTATAATTTGTCAATATATTAAATCTTTATTATATATATATATATATATTTAAGTCAAAATAAATTTTAAAAAGTTACTATTTAAAATAATTCTATTATATGTATGATTATTTTTATAAACATATAATTTTTAATTATTTATATATTTACTCTAAAATAAAATATATGTGCATCGTATAAGCTAAACTAATTTTAAAAATAAATAAATTTGCATAAAACATATCAAGGCAACTAATAAATTTATAAAACAGAAAAAAAATAATAAAGAAAAAGTTCCTAACAAATAATAAATATCAATTTCTAATTTATAAATCTTGATTTGATAAATATATTCATCATTTTCATACATTATGATACAATACTTTTTAAAAAAATATTATTGAATAGAAAATATATCTTGTAATAAATTTTTCGATAAAAGAAAGTAAAGAAACAAACAAAAGAAAAAAAAAGAAAAATTACAATGTTAAATATTAGACTCTCTTAGCATCAACTTGAAGTAGTAGTTTTGTTAGACTTCTTCGAACCCATAATTTGAAAAAATTCTCAGCTTAACTAAAAAATTTACATGTGTTGCCTCTATGCAAAGTGTGTCTAATGGTTATTTTTTTCAATCATTCTTTTATATCCCAAATAAAATTAACATATTTGTGAAAATTTGAAACAATTTCCATCACAAAGTTTATAACTTTTGTGGCATCAAAATAACATAAGAGATGTCTAATATTTAAGTTTCTTGAATCAATGAAGCATAACTATGAGTTTAACATGGGTATTTTGAGAAATTTCAATGAACTAAGAAATTCCTCCAAGTCAATTTCCATCCCTATTTCTAATAAGAGCTTCAAAACCAGCTCTTCCTAGACCCCTAAACACTCAATCAACATTAAGGATGAATTCAAAATTTTGGTCAACCTCCCAACGAATCCAATCTCCAGAGGGCTTGAGAGTGTTGCTCTTATACAAATAAATGAAGTTAGTTAGTAAGGTTTATAACATCAAGCATAACTTTATAAGTTGGTATCTTTTTTTCAACAATGCAATCAACATTCTAGCCTTCTATATCCACCATATTGTAGCTAAAAATAAGGGAGAATTACTTTTATATTAAGTCATAATCAAGTTGTTGGCATAAAAGGAAGTTGCAAATTCTTCGGTCAATAGACTTACATGAACCTAGATTTTTTTGGTTGTCAGACAATCTCTGACACAATGGAACATATTCTCAGTGTAAGTACGACATTTCAAGCAAAGGGGTGAAGGCACCAAGTTCATATGATGTTTTAAGTAATTTGTGGAAGGACATCATAACAAATAAGTCAAACTAAGAATTTAATCTTTTTAGCACAACCAAGGCATCAAATCCACCTCCAACTAATATACTGATTCAGAGTTCTCCAATCAACAAGCCAATTAAAATCATGTTTAGTTGTATAACTTCCCTTTAAAATGCTTGAGCAAATAAATTTGTCTTTAACATGATTATGAATTGACATGTTAGATTGATGAATGAATGAAGTGATTAATGTTGGTAACAAAGTAGCAATTTGAGAAAAATTCTACCTCTATTGGGTCCAAACGTTCCTCACACTTTATTTTACCTATCTTGAATGTTGACATAGGAAGTGTGGTCACATAGTTTACCCAGTCTCGACCAGTCATGATACCACAAAGAAACTTGTCCATTACTAACTCAAAAAGTAAACTCATTCCTCATAATATTTTTAGCCTTTTTATTATTTTTCAAGAATGAGACCCTCCATCTTATTATGATCTAAAAAATTATCTTTCTTCACATTTTTTTTACAAGCAGTTGGATCCAAAGTTTTCTTTTCATCATATCTCAATCTCTTTTATCCAGTTCACTAGGTTATTCCTTTTCCACCATTATTCTTCCAAAGGAAATTATGCACATACTTATCAATTAGGTGACAAACAAATTGAGGCTGCCAATATAATTGTAGGTAATATGTTAGGATTGTCATAATAAATAACTTAGCTAGTGTTAAACATTCTGCTTTATTAAGGAAACTAGACTTCTTATTAGCAAACTTATGTTGAATTTTCTCCATAATGAAATTGAAGTGTCTTCTTTTCACTCTTTCTGAGATCATTGGAAGATCCAGATATTTATCAAGGGAAGCACTAAAACAAATACTTGAGATAAAGGTGAATTTTGCTTGTTTCTGACCATTGGTACTAGTTGAAACATAAATCCAAGATTTTATTAATTTAACCTTTAGACCAAACACAATTCTTAACCAGTCAAAAATATCCTTTATGATTTTGATATGAGAATTGAGAGCTTTTAACTTTTACAAATAGAAGCATATCATCAACAAAAAGCAGATGGGATATAGTTGGGCCATTTTTGCTAAGCTTAACTGAGTGTCACTGATTATTCCTCACATAATCTTCTATAGTAAGAGCCAACATTTTCATATACAAAAGGAAGAGATATAGAGAGAATGGAGTACTTTAGTGAAGGCCACAATTTGGAGAATACGAAAGAAGCTTATTCCAATTCCATAAAATGATCATGGATGGAGTAACGACATAGTGCATAATAAGGGTCACCATTTTATGTGGAACCCCAAAGCTTAGGAGGGTACGCCTTAAGAATCTCCATTTAATGTGATCATAGTCTTTTATAGGTCTAATTTAGACGTAACATTCCCCTTTCTCCTTTTGGACTTATGCATCATATGAATAATTTCCTAACAACTCTGTTGTTTGTACTACCCCGACTTGGAAACTACTCTAAAGAGGCCCAATAAAATCATTAAAAATATGTCTAAAACTATTAACCACTACCTTTGTAATGATTTTGTAAAGGACATTATATAGGCTAATAGGCTAGAATTCCTTAAAATTGCTAAGATGATTCACTTTTTAAATGAGAGAGATAAGAGTCTCTAAGTGCTTGCTATCAAAAGTGTCCTTCTCAAAAGCATTATTGTCGTAACTAGGCAGTTACAACGGTATGGCAAAAACATTTTACAAATTAGTAGAGTTGCCACTAAAGTTTATCAAAGAAAACCTTGGAAAAAGTTAAAAATTTTATCTTTAAAACCAAAGACGGATTCAGAAGTCATTTACTTGTAGGGAAGGTATTAACACCTTATAATATCCGTTTAAATAATGATCACCTTAAAGTAATGTGCAAATTTATTATAATTTTGAAAAGTATTTATTTAACCCTTAAAAATAAATATTTTTTATTTTAAGAAAGTAAATTTATTTATTAAAATATTAAGTTGTTTCTTAGAAAAGAAAAAATATTTTTAAAAAAACTGTTTTGACTTGACAAGTCTGATTCCCACTCTTATGCTCCTACGTATCCTTGGGTACAATGTAGAACTCAAAGTCACGTAGTTTTATATAAAAAATTAATTATTTTATTGATTAGAAATTTATAAGATTTAAAAAAAAAACTTATTTTAAAATTAATTATATATATTTTTAAAAAATGCTTATATCTTTTAAGATACAAGATAGTACAACTATATATGTTACCCTATGATAAACAATACGAAAGGCAAAAGAAAATCACACATCTATATTGTAAGTTGTACCATCCAATATTTTTAAATATTAATTAAAGAATTATTTAATATTAAGTGTGATTGGAATATATTTAAATGGAGTTTGAAATTATTTATTAAAAAAAAGTGAACAGTAAAGCGGTGTGAACAGTAAATTTGACACGAATAGTATCTAAATTTTTTTTTCAAAATTTTGCCTATAAATAAATGGCCTTTCATTCTTTACACTTCTCAAAGGTTCTAGAGAGACCTTGTAACATCCTTCTTTTTCTTAAGTAATTTTCTCTAAATAATTTATATTATTGAAAATATTATTAAGAAAGTTGGTAATAATTTGTAAACTTTGAAGAAATAGTACAATATGGAAATACCAATTAATAAAATTTAACAAATTTATCAAATTAAAAATTTGATCTATCAATGAAATAAAAATACAACAATAGATTTACATATCTATTACATCTAATTTAATTATATTTGAGCAGTTCTTTTCTCACAATCCTTGACGAGTATGATCCTAAAATGAATCAACCATATCCAACTCCTTTCTTTCATTACCTAAAAAATATCAATAAGAGTGAGTATTTTCCACCCTACTAAATCTTCTTTATTATAAAATTAAAAAAAACTAAAGTTATTGCCTAATATCCTATTCTAATTCATTATTAATAGTGCATAATTCATATTGATACTTATCATATCCAAGCACATACAATAAGACAACCATCAATCGAAGCATATACAATAATTCACTCATTATACATACATTTCTATGTTGACCTGTATGTTATATTATACATGTATCATATATTCTCAATTAATATGTCATAATACATGTGTCCCAGTTATACCCATCGATGTACTACAACACATATATCATAACAACATAAATCAATCTGTTACGATACATATATTATAATTATACAAATTCTATACTATTTCATATATAACACTTTCATAATAATTGCCCCTAAAATTCCTTGAGGACTTCATAGTATAGATAGTTACTGATTAGCCGCAACATCACGAATACACGTGTGCTGTTCAGGCCCCTTTTAGCAAAAGTATAGTCAGGAGTTTCGTTAAAAAATAAGGGTGTGGCCTGCAAATGTCTATTTTTTAGCAAATTATTATGTACCCTTTTATTATTAGCATTCACCATCCTCATTTATCCAAGATTTCTCAAATCTTCTCCGGACTCTATACCCCTAGTGTATCTCTGTACTATCTATACTTATTCTCTTTCTTTTTCTCAGCATTTTTTATTTCCATATTCTTTTCACCGTTCAGCAAGTCATAATACGTGAGTTACGATTTATATAAATTCGTGGATCACAATATATATTATAATACACCCTTTAATGTGCTATAATATATCGTAATCACCCTTTTCTAGTTATTTTGACCCACGCATCATAATCATGCATCTCATTCCTTCTTTTTCTTACATCACATACTTTTAAAATCAATCAACACTTCAATTATTCATGTGAATTTACTCAATCTGAATACATTACAGCTATCAATTCATATATATACTTATTGCATCATACTAGTCTTCTAAGAAAGTTATCACACAACATCACAGCATACAATCAGTACAATATATTAATCTAGGATAGAAATTACCACAAATCTTACACCATACAATCAATACAATATGTCAAAAGTCAGACAGCTTCGGACTCAGTCTAATTCGTACAATCTCAATATGGTCTTCTAACCTAAAGTTTATTATTTTATGTCCTTTATTACTGAACTTATATGCATCCTAAGTAACTTAGTTTTAAAACTTCTTAATGTTATTCTAGCCCGTATCTTTTTCTAGAAGTCAGATTTCATTAGTTTCAATTAAACCCAAAACCTTTCTTTATACCAAAAATACACTTTCACCATATGATGTCATAAAAATTATAAATTATAACTAAAATAGGTTATTCAGATTCTCTTAAGATCACTATATATTTATATACAACTAAGGCTAAAAAATACTCTCCTTACCTAGTATATAATATGCATAATATAAATAAAAAAATGCAAACATTATATTTATATATTTTCAATTCATCATCATATGAAAATAAACTCAAATAATTAAAACAATTATAGATGAAAGAAATTTTTTTCATAAAATAAATAAATTTATTAATCAAATTTTTTTTATAAAGTTTGGATTCAAGAACTTGAGACTTATCTGTTGATTATGCCAAGCCTGTAATTCATATATATTTTGATGATCATTGTGCTCGAGTAATTAAATAATTAAATTAAATATTTATTTAATAAATTTTTTAAAGAATGTTTCTATATAAAAAAAATTATGAAAATAATTTACAATTTTTTAAATTTTTAATAAATTTCTTATATAATGCATTAAAATAAATTTTATTAACTTATTTTGTTAGTTTTTATGCTGAAAATTATGAAATAAGTTTTCATATAATAACAAATTATTGAATAGTGTTTAATAATGTATTTGAACTTTGAAATAAAAACTCTTTATGAAATAAAAATTTATTAAATAAACATTTGTTTCAATTGATATTCAAACATATTATAATTAGACCCCGTACCTAAACAAATTATTAGGTGTTTGGGGTTAAGATTTTTATAAATTTTTTATAATAATTTATGCTTAATTAAGTTGTTTAATTAAATGTATTATATAATTGTAAAAAATAAACATTATACATTTTTAATTTCTTAATGTAAAAGTATATTATAAAATATTAACGTTGTTCGATAAATATAGTAATTTTTCTTAATTATTATACGATCATTAAATCTACTTTTTATGCTCGAATAAATTTGTAAATTCGGAAAATGTAATTTTATGGTATTTATTATTTATAACTAATTCGCTTTTACAATTAAAGAATAAGATACTGTAAATTTTTTTTCATAAATGTCAATTAAGATATTAATTTGCTGAAGTAAAAGCTCACGGCATATGATAAAATAAAAGCAACTTATATTTATAAAAGAAAATATGTAAATAAATGATCTCAGGTCAGAAAAAAATTGAACATATTATATAAAAATGAATTTCATATAACAAAAGTACCTGTTGAGGTATTTCAACCCATTCATCATCATGTTAACGATTAATTTTTTTTACAAACCATAAACAATTTGATAGTAACGTTAACACTTAAAAAAAGAAAAATCAAATTATACTTAGATTTCCCACGGGGCCAACTCTAATCTAAAAAATAATAATAATAAAATTGACGTATTTATTTATTTTATTCTATCCATAAAATCAAATAAACATTTCCAAATATAATAACTATGATATTATTATTTCACTTATTTGTATGTAGGCGAATTATAACCGTAGATTAACATAATTAAAAAACAAACTTGCTAAAATTTCTCCAAAAATATCTGATTCAGATTCAGTTAAATCAAAGAGTAAAGCACAAAGCATGAACAGGGAAAAAAAATATCGAGAGGAAGGGAGAAAAAAAAAAAAAACTATATTTATATAATATATATATAGCGCCAAAGCAACCCCTCTATTTAACGGCCACTGCTACACTCCTTGGTGCCACGCCATAACCCTCTCTTATATTCACGCCACTGCTACACTCTGTGGGTCTTCGCTTCTACTTCTTACACTTTATTCACGTGAGTTTTGATCGAGGACATGGCGACTATTAGGGAATTTGGGGTGTCTGAATTCATGCAGGTTTGAATTTATTATACTCTCTTTTTCAATTAGCATCATATACTACACCCAATGCCTTTGACATGGATTTGTTTTTTGATCCTTTGATGTTGTTGTAACATGAGTTGAATGGATTGTTTTCAAATTTGCATCTTTGGCATGGGTTTGTTTTGGTTTTTGGTTTCTCGTTGACCAATTGGTTCACTATTTTAACTATGGCATATGAAGTGCATTTGTGTTTATGGGTTTTGGGGTTTTGCTTTCAGGGTACCTGTCGGCAAACTTTGTTTTTGGCGAAGAAGCCTCAGAGATTGAGAAGTCACATGCTTTGGGGCAGGATTTGGAATAGGGATTTGGCTTTGGGGTCAACTAGAAAAGCTTTGCCTCTAAAGTGCCAAGCTCAAGAAAAACCCAGAGCAGTGGTTTCTGGGGATGTGACTAGTTCTGTAGAAGAGCCATCTGGCTTGGTTCAGAAGCCTGCTTTGGAAGTTTTTCATTTGTATCGTGTCCCGTTTATGCAAGAAAGTACCGCTGCTCAGCTTCTAAAGGAAGCTCAAGTGAAAATCTCTAATCAGATTGTGGACCTGCAAACGGAGCAGTGTTATAATATTGGTATTGGTTCAACAGTTTCAAGCAGAAAGCTTTTGGTCCTTAAATGGCTTCTTCAAGAAACATTTGAGCCTGAGAATCTGGGAACTGAGAGCCTTCTTGAGAAAAAGAGGAAGGAGGGCTTGAATACGGTTATAGTAGAGGTTGGCCCCAGGTTGTCATTTACCACAGCATGGTCTGTTAATGCCGTCGCAATTTGCCAGGCCTGTGGTTTGACGGAAGTGAACCGTTTGGAACGTTAAAGGAGGTACTTGTTGTACACAGCAGGTGAATTACAAGACAACCAAATTAATGAATTTGCATCTATGGTTCATGATAGGATGACTGAATGTGTTTATACTCAGAAGCTAACATCCTTTGAGATTTCTGTAGTTCCAGAGAAAATTTATTATATACCTGTCGTGGAGAGGGGACGAAAGGCATTAGAAGAGATTAATCTGAAGATGGGTTTTGCCTTTGATGAACAGGATTTAGAATACTACACCAAGCTTTTCAGGGACGACATCAAGCGTAATCCCACAAATGTGGAATTGTTTGACATTGCACAGTCCAACAGTGAACACAGCAGACACTGGTTTTTTACTGGCAAGATTTTCATTGATGGACAGCCTATGAGTAGAACTCTTATGCAAATTGTGAAAAGTACTTTACAGGCAAATCCAAGTAACTCAGTTATTGGCTTTAAAGATAACTCGAGTGCTATCAAGGGTTTCCCTGTGAAGCAACTGCGACCAGTTCGACCTGGATCAGCATGTCCATTAGAGATTGCAGCACAGGAGTTAGATATCTTGTTTACGGCTGAAACACATAATTTTCCATGTGCCGTGGCACCTTATCCTGGTGCAGAGCAGGTGCAGGAGGTCGCATTAGGGACACACATGCAACTGGAAGGGGGTCCTTTGTCCAGGCAGCTACAGCTGGTTATTGTGTTGGCAATCTCAACACGCCAGGGCTTTATGCTCCATGGGAAGATTCATCCTTTACTTATCCATCAAATTTGGCATCACCTTTGCAGATTCTTATAGATTCTAGTAATGGTGCATCTGATTATGGGAACAAATTTGGAGAGCCATTGATCCAGGGATTCTGTAGAACTTTTGGAATGAGACTTCCTAGTGGGGAGAGGCGAGAATGGTTGAAGCCAATCATGTTTAGTGGAGGCATTGGGCAGATCAACCACAGTCACATATCAAAGGGAGAGGCTGATATTGGAATGTTGGTTGTTAAGATTGGAGGCCCTGCTTATCGTATTGGGATGGGAGGTGGAGCATCCTCAAGCATGGTCAGTGGGCAGAATGATGCAGAGCTTGATTTTAATGCTGTGCAACGGGGGGATGCTGAGATGGCTCAAAAATTATATCGTCTTGTTCGTGCCTGTATTGAGATGGGGGATAAAAATCCAATTATCAGCATTCATGATCAAGGTGCTGGTGGAAACTGTAATGTTGTAAAGGAAATTATATATCCAAAGGGTGCTGAGATAGATGTTCGAGCAATAGTGGTGGGTGATCATACAATGTCTATTCTAGAAATTTGGGGTGCTGAGTATCAGGAGCAAGATGCAATCTTGGTGAAGCCAGAAAGTCGCGAGCTCTTACAGTCAATCTGTAGCAGGGAAAAGGTTTCAATGGCTGTGATTGGAACTATTAGTGGTGATGGACGTGTTGTGCTAGCTGATAGCCTAGCAACTCAGAAGTGTCTCTCTAATGGACTGCCTCCACCTCCCCCAGCTGTGGATCTTGAACTGGAAAAAGTTCTTGGTGACATGCCTCAGAAATATTTTGAATTCAACCGGGTTGCTTATGAGCGGGAGCCACTTGATATTGCCCCTAGGATCGCAGTGATAGATTCTCTGAAGAGGGTATTGAGCTTACCATCTGTCTGTTCAAAACGCTTCTTAACAACAAAAGTGGACAGGTGTGTTACTGGTCTAGTGGCACAGCAGCAGACTGTTGGTCCTTTGCAGGTTACCCTTGCTGATGTTGCAGTTATAGCTCAAACTTTTACTGGTGTGACTGGAGGTGCATGTGCCATTGGGGAACAACCAATCAAAGGTATGTTAGACCCTAAAGCAATGGCACGGTTGGCTGTTGGAGAAGCAGTCACAAATCTTGTATGGGCAAAGGTCACTTCCCTTTCTGACGTCAAGGCAAGTGGTAATTGGATGTATGCTGCCAAGCTTGATGGGGAAGGAGCTGCCATGTATGATGCTGCTATATCTTTGTCCGAAGCAATGATTGAACTTGGTATTGCTATTGATGGAGGGAAAGACAGCCTATCTATGGCAGCCCATGCTGGAGGTGAAGTCGTTAAGGCTCCTGGAAATCTTGTAATCAGCGTTTATGTAACTTGCACTGATATAACAAAAACAGTGGCACCAGATTTAAAACTTGGGGATGATGGTATTTTGCTGCATATTGATTTGTCAAAGGGAAAGAGGCGGTTGGGTGGATCTGCTCTTGCCCAGGCATTTGACCAAGTTGGGGTTGAGTGTCCTGATCTTGTTGATGTTCCTTACCTTAAAAAGGTCTTTGAAGGTGTTCAAGACCTTCTCGCTGATGAACTGATCTCTGCTGGTCATGATATTAGTGACGGTGGGTTGCTAGTTTGTGCCTTAGAGATGGCATTTGCGGGTAATCGTGGACTGGTTTTGGATTTGACATCACAAGGCAACAGCCTTCTCGAAACACTCTATGCGGAAGAGCTTGGGTTAGTTCTGGAGGTTAGCAAGAAAAATCTGGCATCTGTAATTGATAAATTGAACAGTTTTGGAGTTTCAGGTGACGTCATCGGTCAAGTGACTACCAATCCATCAATAGAAGTTAAGGTTGATGGGGAGACTTGTTTAAGTGAAAAAACTAGTATCCTTAGGGACATGTGGGAAGAGACCAGCTTTGAGCTGGAAAAGTTCCAAAGGTCGGCATCTTGTGTGGGTGCAGAAAGAGAAGGACTGAAACATCGAAATGAGCCATTATGGAAACTGTCCTTTACACCTTCCTTCACTGATGAAAAGTATATGTCTGCAACTGTGAAACCTAAAGTGGCTGTGCTTAGAGAAGAAGGGAGCAATGGGGACAGAGAAATGGCTGCAGCCTTTTATGCTGCCGGTTTTGAACCGTGGGATATTACTATGTCAGACCTTCTTGCTGGAACAATTTCTCTGGAAGAGTTCCGTGGAATTATTTTTGTTGGTGGATTTAGCTATGCTGACGTGCTTGATTCTGCCAAAGGTTGGGCTGCTTGCATAAGATTCAATGAGCCCCTTTTAAAACAATTTCAGGAGTTTTACAAGCGTCCAGACACTTTCAGTCTAGGTGTATGCAATGGATGTCAGCTAATGGCTTTGCTGGGATGGATACCGGGTCCCCAAGTTGGTGGCGTGCATGGTGCTGGAGGTGACCTTTCACAGCCTAGGTTCATTTACAACAAGTCAGGCCGGTTTGAATGCCGCTTTACAAGTGTAACAATAAAGGATTCTCCAGCTATAATGTTAAAAGGCATGGCAGGTAGTACATTGGGAGTATGGGCTGCTCATGGGGAAGGAAGAGCTTATTTCCCAGATGAAGGTGTGTTAGACCATGTAGTTCACTCCGAGTTAGCTCCTGTTAGATATTGTGATGATGCTGGCAATCCAACAGAGATCTATCCTTTCAATGTGAATGGCTCTCCTTTAGGCATAGCTGCTATTTGTTCTCCAGATGGGAGGCATCTTGCAATGATGCCTCATCCCGAGCGTTGCTTCTTAATGTGGCAGTTCCCATGGTATCCAAAGCAGTGGGATGTGGACAAGAAGGGGCCTAGTCCTTGGTTACGCGTGTTTCAGAATGCAAGAGAGTGGTGTTCCTGAGGTCATCATCTGTTTATTTGTAAATTTTTATCAAATTTAATTAATAGTTTTTATTTGATAATTTTTTTATAATAAGCATATTACTATGTTACTATTCGAATTAATTAGGATAATGGTGTATTGTGGTTAGTCGGTGATGTCATAGTTTTTGTTTTCGACATTAATTGATGAGTATTTTTTTATGAGAATTAAAGTTATGATTCTTTAATAATTTTTATTTTCATACATTTACCGGCATTTAAAATACTTTATTTGAGCTTATAAAAGTGATTTGTAATATTCTTTTATAAGTTTTTATTATATTTTTAAAAGTTTCAATTTTTATGAGTAAGATGATTCAATAAAAAAAAAGGTGTTATGAATAATATTTTATAATAATTTTTTAAATCTATGTTCAAATATATAATAAATAATATAAAATATAAATTTTAATTAAATTTTTTATGATTTAATGTATCAATAATATTAAATGTTATAATTTTATTAAATAAAAATTATTAATTAATTTTTATTGTGTTTCTAAACACGTTAGAAAAATTTATTTAATGAGAATCTAATAAATATTTATTTAATTCAATAAATCTTTTTTAATTCAATGCAAAATACTAATGAGTGTTTTAAGATTTAAAAATATTGATTAAAAATGTAACAATGCACTTTTTTTTGTCATCGTAAATGCGTTTTAATATATCTTTTAATGTAAATTTATTATTTGTTAAATTTTAACTGTTATTTTTAAGATATTGATCGGTGAAATTTTTTATTACATTAGTTTTATGATTGATTTAAAATATTTAAAACATTATTTTTTTAACCATATTTTTAATGGAATAATTTTTTTAAAAAAATATTATTATTTTAATTTAAAATTGACTTTAATGTTTTTTTTAGGTGTATGATTTTAACTTTAGACGTGTTGCTTTATTATACAGTATATAGTATGCACAATCTAAATAAAAATGTAAACATTATATTTATATGCTCTCACTTCATATCATATTATAGATAAGCTCAAATGATTAAGACAAATATAGATGAAAAAAACTTATTTTCATAAAATAAATAAATTTAATAATTCTTTTTTTTATATAAAGTTTAGATTCAAGAACTTAAAGTTTATTATGTATTAATTATTCCAAGCCTGTAACTCATACCTATTTTGGTGATCATTGTGTTCAAATAATTAAATAATTGAATTAAACATTTATTTAATAATTTTTTAAAGAATATTGCTGTATAAAAAAATTATGAAAATAATTTTCAATTTTTACAAATTTTTAATAAATTTTTTATATATTGCATTAAAATAAATTTTATTAGCTTATTTTATTTTTGATGATCTACTTCCTAAAAAATGAGGAAAAAATAACTAGATTTTGAAGGTTAACTTGATATAAAATTTATGAAAGTTGATGTGTATCTTTATAAAGTTGTTGAAAAATTCTATTGTCAGATGATAGGAATAGAGACAGGTCAAGTAACCTTCTTTATGACTGACTTAACCTAACCTCTTTAATAAACAGAAAAGATTCAAGTTCTATTTAAGATCTATTTAAAGTAAATAAGTCAGGCTTGAGCCGATTGTAAAATCTATTAAATCTGATAGGCTAACCTATATATATATAATATTATTATTATTCAAAATATTATAAAATAAAATTATTTTTAGATTTTATATTTAGTTAATTTTTTAACTAAATTTAATATGGTACATTTATAATTTTAATTAAGAATTAATAATAAATATTTTCAACTAAACAATAATTAAATAATAAAATAACATTTTATAAAATACTATTTAATAATTATTTTAGTAAATTTAATCAATTTTCGTATGTTTTGATATTATTTAATTATTTTTAATAATTACATATTCAATTTAAGTTTAAATATGATATGATTACTTTAAATATAAATATAAAATAAATTCTTTAATACCCTTAAAAATTTTACATAACATACATAAAAAATTTTAACTAATAATATTTAGACATATGTTTAAATAATAAATTATAATATTTGTTACATTTGAATAAGTTGAAGTGCAATTAAGCCTTCAAATAGGATCAGGACATAATTGAAATTAAACAAACTAAAATTTAAAAATAAAATAATAATATTATATTAATATTTTTTATATTCTTAATTCTATTATTATTAATATTTAATTATTATATTAATATATTATGTGATAATTCTTTTTATTTATTATAAATATAAATTATATTTTATTTGAAACTAAAAATATTATACACGATTACACGAGTTTAAATAATAAATTTATTACATTTATACAAGTTAAAGAACATTTAAATCTTTGAACAAGAACACGACATAATCAAAACTAAATGAACTAAAATTTAAAAATAAAATAATAATAATTTTATATTAAAAAGTTGTTGAAAAATTTCTGTTGTCAGGATGGTAGGGATAGAAACACGTCAGGCAGCCTGACTTGTTTTAGGTTTGACTTAGCCTAACTTCTTTAATAAATAAACAATATTCAATTTTTTTTTTAAATTTGTTTAAGTAAATAAGTCATGAATGAGTCAAATATAAAATTTATTAAGTTTAACAAGCTGACTTATATATATATATATATATATATGTGTGTGTGTGTGTGTGTGTGTTTATTATAGTCTGCTTTAAATTGAAAACACTCTCAAGTGTAATTATAGAGATATTATCTAGGTGAAATAGTGCATTTGTAACATGAGATTTGGTGCATCATAACACCATATGCCATTATGAAGAGTGAGATCATAAGTTTTATTCCTTATTCTTCTAATTATAGTTTAGCCATGAAAAAATGAAGTGTTTTGATCCTCAAGCTTAATTCAATTCTCACTGGACATTTGGTTCCATAGAAGTTCTTCCTAAAAAAATAACTTTGTTACTTACAAGATATATAAAAATGAATGAATATGATTTAGTAAGAATATAACAAAGTTGATGTTATTATAAAAGGAATGAAACAAAAAAAAATATTAAAATAAGAAATAAAATAAATAATATAAATTAAATTTTTTAATTTTTTTTTCCTGTTCCATTACATGTATTATTCATTGTCTTCTTCTTTAAGTTTAATGCACTATTTATTATTATTTTTTTCTTCAAACCTTCTATTTGATACAAGCATATAATTCTTCCTTGATATTTTATGTGCACTTGATTGGATCCTTCACCTCTCTCTTTCTTTCATAAACAACAAAAATACAAAATTCTCACTTCATCATTTCTTTAACCAATCACCAAAATCCAAACTTTAAACAACTAAATTATACCCTTTTTCCCAAATAAACAAATAAAACAAAAATTCAGAACACTTCACTTACTAATATCTTAAAAAATTTAACATTTTCTCATTATTAAACTCACCAATAAATAACTTTAAATTAAAAAATAATTGTTTATTTTAATTCCCCCTTTCAATGTGATGACCATACAATAAATCAACTTCATTTTCTTTCTTTTCTTTTTCCTTCAAAAGACATTCTAACAAATGTAAAAGTACACCTAACCACCCAATAAAATGTTTTTGTTCAGATTCACAATGTCTTGCAAAGTTATTACATCTTTAAGTTTTGGATCTATAAAAAAAACAAACTTTATGAAACTTTCCCAAATACCTTTTCAAAGAATATTTTTTTCTTGAATCTCAATGATAATCTTTTTTTTTTTTTTTTGCCTAAATTTATTCTCATTAAGAAAAACAACGATGAACAATGTGCAAAATTGAAGATTTAAAAAAAATTAATAATAATAAATAAAACAATTCTAAAAAAAAGATGAAAAATTCAAAATAGTATGTGTAACATAAAAAAGATTATTTTTTTTTAACGAAGTTAATCTTATTAATAAAAAAGGACTTATTTAAAATATTTAAAAAATTAAATAATAAAAATAAATTAAAATAAAGCTAGAAAATAAAATAAAATTTAATCCTTAAATAGAAAAAAAATAATTATACTAATAATTTAATTAATTGAACCAATGATTGAGTAAATCAATTACAATCTTAGTCATTAAACCAATTATCTAGTGATGTAGTAATCTAATCTTATAATCTATTTAACGTTATAGAGATTTACAATTATTCTTAAAGATTAGTATTAATATTTGTTTTATTTATTTTTTAATAAATAAATGAACCCTTTTTGACCCGCTTCGGATAAGGCGCAATTTGAAGGACGCCTGGTTACCCGATAACATGCTTCACAGTCAAAGCCCAAAAACATGAACGATAAACCCTTCCCTTCAACTGATCCAAACAAATGGCAACAATTCACCAACTTCTTCTTCTTCCCACACTCACTCCCTTTCCCAACATTCAATCTCGAACCTTCCATTCCCCCAACTCAACCTTTCACCCACTTAAAGCCTCTACCGTCGATTCCCCATCCCCAAAACGACGCGGCAGAAAAAAGAAACCCCCCACCCCAGAAACCCAGACCCAAACGACAACAGAACAACCCCAAAACGCAGAGCCAAAAGAAGAAGAAGAAGATTTTTCAGACTACGACGACGGCATTGACTTCCCCTACGAGGATCCACCTTTAATATGCTGCTTCGGTGCGGCGCGGAGGGAGTTTCTCCCTACGGTGCGGGTGCAGCTGTACCCGATGCACCCTGACATATACTCCGAGTGGAAGATGCTGCAGTGGAAGCCCCCGGAGTTCGCACGTGCGCCGGGTGGGCCTGCGTCGAACGTGGCGGTGGCGCACGTGCGTCTTGGGGGCCGCGCGGCGTTCTTGGGGAAAGTGGGGGATGACGAGTTGGGGGACGAGATGGTGCTGATGATGAACAAAGAGAGGGTGCAGACGAGAGGGGTGAAGTTCGATTCGGGATGCAGAACGGCGTGCTCTTATATGAAGGTGATGTTTGAGGGTGGGAAGTTGAAGATGGAAACTGTAAAGCACTCTGCTGAGGATTCTCTTCTTGCATCTGAACTCAACCTTGCTGTTTTGAAAGAGGTGAGTTTGTGTTCATTATTTTGTGTGTGTCTTTGCTCTTTCTGTTGATATTTTGATGGAGTTAAGGGCTCTGATTTGGTTGGATTGAAAATCATATTCCTACGGACTTGTTTGGAAAGGGATTTATGAGTGGACTTGCTAAAGCAGTGAACCATTTTTCGTTGAATTGTGTGTGGAGGCGCCCAGTGTTTGTTGTAAGCGATCTTTTTTAATCTGTTGCATTGTGGATGAAAGGGTGACGAGGATAACCATTACTTCTGATGGAGTGAAATTTGTTGTTTATCGTTTAAGCGTAACAAAGATGGATGAAAATATGAGATGTGCTTATTGTGGGAAGGATAAAACTTTAAGATGTGTATGCTGTGAGCGTGAAAGGAAGGGTTTTGTTAATTTTAACCTAGGGACTTAGTTTAAACATCCAAAACTAGTAAATTTTTTATTGTAAAAAAAACACTTTTATTACATTGAATTGAAGATACAAAGCGTAATAAATGCTCTTTTCAATAAACTCTAAGCTGCTGATGAAGGCTATGTTTTGCAAAAGTAGCCTGTAACTTATTTAGGAGCGTCAATAAGCTTGTAGAACAGTTTGTTAAATAAAAAATGAAATCAGCTTGTAGCTTTTGAAAGCTAGTTTCTTTCGAAAGAAGCATTTAGCTTTCAAAAGTTAGCTGCTAATATTGCCATTATATTTTTAGTCTTTTTTTTTTTTTTTTTTGAAAAAAACAATTTACCCTTAACACAATTAAAACCTGGCTTGTAAATGTTAATCTCATTGAATTGTTTGACTTCTTTTTTGTGGGCCATTGCAGGCTAGGCTTTTCCATTTCAATTCAGAAGTTCTAACATCCCCTTCAATGGAAGCGACATTATTCAGAGCAATTAAGTGGACTAGGAAGTTTGGTGGCCTTGTATTTTTTGATTTAAATCTGCCATTACCTCTGTGGAGATCACGTGACGAAACAAGAGAAATAATCAAAAGAGCATGGAATGAAGCAGACATCATTGAAGTTTCAAGAAGTGAGCTAGAATTCCTTTTAGATGAAGAATATTATGAGAGGAAGAGAAATTATCGGCCGCAATACTTCGCTGAAAATTATGAACAAACCAAGAATCTACAAGAGTATTACCATTACACTGCTGAGGAAGTCTCCCCTTTGTGGCATGATCGACTCAAATTCCTATTTGTGACGGATGGAACACTTAGAGTTCACTACTATACCCCTTCTTTTGATGGGGCTGTGGTTGGAACTGAAGATGTGCTCATAACCCCATATACTTGTGATAGAACTGGCTCAGGTGATGCTGTTGTGGCTGCTATTATAAGAAAGCTAACCACTTGCCCTGAAATGTTTGAAAATCAAGATATTTTGGAGAGACAGCTACGTTTTGCTATTGCAGCAGGAATTATAGCTCAATGGACTATTGGTGCAGTCCGTGGTTTCCCTACCGAAAGTGCTACTCAGAATCTCAAAGAACAAGTTTATGTGCCCTCAATGTGGTGATAAAAATTGTATGTGTGACTTCAATGGAGCTTAGCAGACTCATGAGGCAATAGTTGGTAGTCATTGTTTGATTTATTTTTTTGGATATTCTCCAAGAGTGTTTCATATCAAATGGGAGCAGGTAAAACACAATCAAGATTACACAAATTGTTTGCTTTTTTGCTCTGTGTTCAATACTTGTCATCCAATACCACTTTGAATGAGCAGGTGGTGGCAATTGAAATTTTTGTAGGTGAGAATTGGAATGTACACTATTCTTGGAAATGGTAGGTGTCAATTGAAAATTTTGTTGGATTAAATTGATATGTACACCATTCTTATAATTAATTTCCACTTGTGTTTCTTGTACACTTTCACTTCTTCCTTATTGTTTGCCTTCTGCTTTAGATTTATGTGCCTTCATTGTATACAAGCAAGAATACACGATTAGATTGTACTGGAAAACTTGTCCATTAATGTGCTTGGCAGTGCTTATGCTAATTGTTCTGCAACCTGGGCTGGAACAAACTGAAATAAGTGGAACTGAAGGAGGAATTACATACATTATAGTGGTATGATTGGCTAGATTGGTCAAGTTTCTGTTAAGCTACCAATTTGTCTAACTGTCCAATTTTATATTTGTTAAAAAATGGTCCAATTTATCTTCATGCACATTTTATATGGTCTTGCATATGTTATCTTGGGAGTTGCATTTTGCACTTTTTTTCTTCTTCACACTTTTATTAAAAGTTTTTGTAACTTTTTTTCTCTAATATATCCTTTATGTAAAATTTTAATTTCAAAAACTTATTTTCAAAAATAGTAAATAATTCTGGAAATTATTTTCCGTGATTGTAAAATTTTAAATCTGAAACTTAGTTTTGGAATTGTAAAATCTTAATTTTTGAAACTTATTTTTGGAAATGGTTGATAATTTTAAAAAATAATTTTCTCAAGTGTAAAAATTGAATTTTCAAAATTATTTTCTGAAATTGTAACATCTTAATTTTAAAATTTTATTTTTGGAAATCGTTACTAATTTTAGAAGTTTTTGACGCTTAATAGCATTGTGTGATCTATCTTTAATTGTTGTTAACAATTTCATAAATAATTTTTTAATATGTACATTTCTAATTTTTAAAATGGTTAATAATTCTAAAAATTAATTTTTGGACGTGTAAAATTCTTAGTCTGAAAACTTATTTTTGTGTGCCATCAATTTATACAAGCAAGAATCAACGCTTAGATTGTACTGGAAAACTTGTCCATTAATGTGCTTGGTGGTGCTTATGCTAACTGTTCTGCACAGAGAAGAAGATGAAAGTGGGTTCCAAAAGAGAATAAAATTTCAAAATTTGCAAAGAAAAAAATAATAATTGGGTGTAAAAAGGAGAAAGGGGAGGGTGGTTGCAAAAGCAATCCCCTAATATCCTGTGTATATGAAAAAAAGAGAGTCAACTCTACATACGTTAATAGAATTGTCAAATGGGTTAGCTTTAATCTTTGAGTTAGAGCTAAAATGTTCATTGGGCCTAAAAGTACTTAAAGCTGAAAATGCTACAAGGTTAAGTGAATTAGGGAATATTAAAACATTTTTTTAATATTATCTGTTGCAACTGGATGACTTTTTTATTGTAATATTACAAAATAAAATTTTAAATACTAAAATGGACTCTGCAGCAATATATTTACGAGACTAGACTCATTTTCTATCTATCTGAGATAGTTTTTAATTTTTTTCTATATATTTATATTAAAATATAAATATTATTATTTTAATTATATTTATATATTTATATAGTAATATTTTGTTAAAATAAATATTTATAAATATTTTTTATATTATTTTAATAAAATAAGTTTTATTATTTGAATTATGTTTTAATTTCTATATTATTTTAAAATAAATAACATATTATATTAATTTTAAATGTTTATTAAAATTTATTTAATATATTTAAGATAATAAATAATATTTTTATTTTTATTATATTATTTAATAAATTTTTTTGAAAATAATATTAAAATTATATTCTAAAATTATATTTTTGGTTATTTAATATTATATTTAAAAAAAATAAAAATGACAACAACAATTTATTTATATTTAAATTTGTTTTAAAAAATTATAATAAAAATTTATTTAATATTATATATTTATAAAATAAATAAAGTATTAAATAATAACCAGTTTATTTATTTATTTTGAAATATTAATATTTATTAAAATTTATACATAATTATTTATTTTAAAAAATGTGTTATTAACATGAATAAATATAATAAAATAATATTATGTAGATATATTATATATATAATTATATATTTAATATAAATTACAAATACTAAAAATTTAAAAGTTGCAATGACATTCATAAAATTAAAAATGACATTAGGAAAAATTTAAAATAATAAAAATAATAAAAATTAATGGCGGGAACTAGAAGCTTGAGCAATGTTTGGATATGTCTTTCTTGTGTGACCAGGGGTATGATAATAAGAACAATTTTTTGCTCGACTTTATTGTTTTTTAATGTTCATCTTTGTTCTTATCCTACTGGACTTGGGTCGACCCTTTGAAGTTCTTTTCAGTTATGGATTTGGACACAAAGTTGGGCCCTGTGTAAGATGGCTAATAGTCTTCGTGTCTAAGTTCACCAAATTGACCTTCGTATACCTTAGAAACTTGTTGTAAGGTATACACAGGAGATATGTAGATATTAAAGTTGTAATGTGCGTGTAAGCATGAAGTAAGAACATGCGAGCATAGGATGTGAACTTTTTGAAACTTGCCACAGTCACACCACATTTCATCTAACCGTACTGTAAATCTTCCTACGGATCAAATTTCTGTCGGATGTTGCGTTTCTTCGACTAAAAATATAGTGCTTGTTCTATCAAAGGTGATGACTCTATGAGTGTTTACCTTTGACTGTGCATCTTGAATTGTTTTAGTTGTAACCTCCGAGTACATATGTCCAGCATTAATCATTGCATCTACTTCCTTGCTTCTGTCAATGAAGAACTTATTGCAACGGGTGTATGTTGCCATGACCATAGAGCAAATTGGTAAGTTTCTGGTTTTCTTCAAGACCGAATTGATTGACTCTGCTAGGTTTGTTGTTATGTGTCCCTAGCGTCATCCGTTGTCCCATGCTAGTGTCTATTTTTCCCTTAGGATGTTGTCCAACCATTGTGCAGCTTCAGGATTATTATCTTTTACTATGTTGTAATAGTAAAAGAATCTCAGTTCAGTCATCTCATATGCTGGAAACAAGATTACAAATTAAATTAATATAACTAGCTAAATAATTTTATAAAATATTAATGATAATATAGAGTATGTAAAAAATTAAAATGATCCATATTGACGACATCTTACTTCAGTGTAGCATTTTTGAATCGTCATATGAAGTTTTGTGCAATGTGTCTAATGCAATAGATATGGACAGAATTGTTTTCTGTCCAACCACTTCCATTTTTAGAGTATGCACTTCTTATGGCCTCGTGACGATCCGAAATGAGGCACAACCCCTCTTACGGGGTTACGTATCTCCTTAAGTTTTTCAAAAAAAAGAATCATGTATCGCTAGTTTCACCTTCAACCAAGCAAAAGTAATGGGAATTATGTTGTTGCGGCCGTCTTGTGCAACTGCCACTAATAAAGTCCCTTTGTATTTGCTAGTAAAAAATATACCATCCACTTGAACAATTGGTTTGTAGAAGGAAAAACCATCAATGCATGCCTTGAAGGTCCAAAACAACCTATTGAAGAAGACATTCCCCTCTTCAAGTAAGCCACCGTTGTATGTCGGTTGTGTACTCAATTTTTATATGAAGCCCGGAACATACAGTTGCATTGCAAGCAACTGTCTAGGTAACTTATGATATGACTCCTCCTAATTTCTGAAGATATTCTCAATGGCATACTGTTTCCCTAGCCATCTCTTTCTATAGCTGATTGTATAACCCATTGTGGACTTTATATGGGCTAAGATGGTTGAGATGTGTGTGGATGGATCAGTCTCAATAATTTCACGAATGGTTTGAGAAATCATTCGTGATCGCAACTTGTTGTGATCTTGTGAAATGAGTGGGGAAGCACATATGTGGCACCCTTCAAGCTTCATTATTTCCCAGTGTTGCTGTTGGGCGCGCAATATAGCGCAACATCTCCAGGCACAGTCGTTGTGAACGCATTCCACGACAAGCCTAGTTGTGCTTGACATTTTCACCTTGTAAGTGCAATAATTGACAATATGGAATCTATTTATGGCGTCTTACACTTGTTCTTTTGTTAGGAAGTGTTGGCCAACAAATAGTGTTCCAGGCAGATACACTACCATTTCATGATCAAGGACATGGCCAAACTCATGGTCATGTTCTTATATTTGACTGGGAATGTTTAGAAAATGTGGAGGTGGGTTGTATAAAGGTAATGGTTGTGATGGTGGAATATTTGGAAGTAGGAGGGAGTCTTCTTCATCATCCTGCTGCTGAGATAGGATTTCATCTTCGTCCTCGTTAAAAGGGTCAAATACTTCGATTGGGAGACCCACAACAACATGTTCTTCAATGGGAGTTTCTTCAAGAGGCTGAGAGGGTAGGGTTTGCTGAAATGGTTCGGAGGGTATTTCATTGAGGTCTATGAATGGACCAGTTAACAGTTGTGTGTAGGACTGAAGGTCATAATTTATATCATATGTTGAAAAGGATGGATGTATGGTTTCGTAAGTTTGGTAAGGTGAAGGTGAAGGTGAAGGTGAAAGTTGTGGTGGTTGGGTTACGTTTGTAGCAAATGTAACATATAATTCTATACTTGATTGAAGTTGATTTGAATCATGGATGTTGAAGAGTGCCTCGATGTCTTCATCATCGTTCAACTCAACACATGTGTAGTTGCTAACTCCTGGGCCAAGTCTAATTGAGTAGCGAAAATGTATGGTTGTCACCCTTTCATTTGCGTCTCGGTTAAGTTTTGTGTGGATGACTTTCTTGAGCCTTTGTAGAGTCACTCCTCTCTTTAGATGTACTAATTTCGCTGATGGTGAGGTGAACGTGACTCCTTCATTAGGACATTAGTTAATGGCACCATCAGAGTGAACAATAACATAGATTGAAGACATTTTAGAAGGAGAAGATTCACAAGAATAAGGAACAAGCTTAGAAGGTTGAATGAATAAAATGACCACGAAAATGAATATTTATAATGATAACGTTGGATTCTCAATCATTCAATGCTTCACCATGTTTTACGATTGATGGTGACCTCTCCATTCACGCATGCCAAGAGATAGTGACTTCTCAGTCACGCATGCTAAGAGATAATGACTTCTCAGTCACGCATACCAAGAGATAGTGACATCTCAGTCAGTCACGCATGCCAAGAGATAGTGACATTTCAGTCAGTCACGCATGCCAAGAGATAGTGACATCTCAGTCAGTCACGCATGCCAAGAGATAGTGACTTCTCCGTTTATCTATAAATATGTTCATCCAAGGCCACATGTTTTCATTCAAACTTGCATCCATCTTTGTTCTTCGTTTCTCTCTGTCTTTGTTCCCATTGCTAAAAATGCTGTTCTGGAAGCAAAACGAACACAGGTCTGCCTTCATTGAAAGAACGGTAAGTTTTACACATTAGCATTATTAATTGAATATGTAAATCTATTATTCTACATATAATGTTACTAATTTATTAATAACTATAGGAAACTAAGAACATGATTTCATCTTTCTGTCATTCAATGCTAGAACTCAGTCCTCTAATTGTTCCTATACTTGAATAACTTGGTTTTGCTGAAGTAGCAAAGCTAAGGCATCTTAAGGTGGATCACGCATTGATAACAACTTTGGTCGAGAGGTGGAGACCTGAAACTCACACATTCCATTTTCCAACAGGGGAGTGCACCATAACCCTGGAGGATGTTACATTTCAACTCGGGCTAAGAGTTGATGGTTTATCAGTCATTGGTCTAACAATGTTTGACTGGAAGGAAATGTGCGACACATATCTCGGTATCGTGTCAATCAAGGGAGAGTCACTTATTGGCTCTATGCTAAAACTAAAGTGGCTGAGAGACAATATGTTGCCATTACCAGAACAACCATCTGAAGAAGAAGTTCACGCCCATTGTAGAGCTTATATACTAGGTTTAATTGGAGGTGTTTTGATGCCTGATAAAACAGGCAACAAAGTACATCTTATGTATTTAGCTTTATTAACTAATCTTAGAAGAACAAGACGGTATAGTTGGGGTTCTGCTTGTTTAGCTATGTTGTACAGAGAAATGTGCAGAGCCACGAAAGTTGGTAGCAAAATAATGGGTGGTTGCTCATCACTATTAATGTCTTGGGCATGGTATTGTATGTCATATATTGCGCCAATTTTTAGTAATCCACCAACATACCCTCCTCACAATGATGTTGTGGGGTACAGATCAATGTTTGATCACATTCAAGCTAATCAGGTAACTTTTCATATTTATTTTCTTATCTTTTACACATCATCTTAAGAAACGAAGTTAAATATATTTATAGTTTTTATGGGCGCCATATCAAGACTTGCAAACATCAATACCCATGGAAGCATATAGAGATGTCCAACTGTGGACTTTATGTATTGTCATTCATTGTTTTGCAATTGTTGAATGGCACCAAACAGATAGAGTCAAATTACAGTTTCATCTAATCCAAGAAGTCCCTTCTCCACCTAATAATTTGAATGACCTCCATAAAATTGACATGAGAGGAAGACAGGATGAAAATTGGGTTATAAAACATGCCCAATGGATCGAGATATGGAACAACAGACGTGAGCTGACAATAACGGGTCATCCAATGCAAGGCCCATTGTGTCACACACAAGAATACATGGAATGATACATTGTCAATTCTATCTATTTCCTATCTGTGCCACCACTACTACAAGATCCAAGGAAGAGCAACCAACAACTAAGGACTACCAACACATTTGAAATGGGTACGACTTCCACACCATCATACCACGAGACTGCATCAATCCTCTGAACATTACACCAGAAGCAAATATAATTAATACAAGACATTCATTTGCAACAACATCAGAGGATTTTTTTTACAAATTTATTTGAAGTTGATTTTACAACTCCATCTTCAGCACAAACTTACATGCAGTCTCTTTACCAATTGAATTTTGATAATGAACCTGGTAATTCATCAAATGCATTCCAACAACTAGACCTTCATGATGATCCAAATCCTCCACAAGTTCATCATGAAATCACAAAGCAACAACCACAACGACGAAACTCACCACGTCAAATATGTCGCCCTCATTGTGGAACTGTCCACAATTACGGAGATAGTTAATTACTAATGTTGTTATGAATTTGTTATCATATTTAATAATGCACTTTATTTTCATCAATGTTACTTTAATAATAATATGAAAACGTTAATTTCAAAATATTTGTCTCAACTATAAATAATTTACTTATAATTTAATATTTTATTTACTTTTTAAAAATAAATTTTTTATTCTCCAATAAAATTTATTCAAAATTATAAAATTATAATATTAAATAATGACACTTTTAAAAAATTAATTTAATCAAAATAAAATTTTTATTCAAAATATCATTTTATCATACTAATATTTATAAATATTAAGTCAAAATTACATATTTAAATAAATAAATAAACAAAATAATATTTAATATATTTTTTTTAATTTTGAAAAATATATTTAGTATTTTTTTAACTATAAATAATTTAAGCATTAACATTATTATCTAAAATAATATATTTATTACTTAAATATTTTAAATAATTTTTAAACATTAACTAAAATAATTTATTTATTATTTAATTATTTTAATTAATTTTTAAAAATTTAATTATTATTGTTTTCTAAAAATATTATTTATTATCTTAAATATGTCAAATAAATTTTAATAAAAATTTAAAATTAATATAATATGTTATTTATTTTAAAATAATATAAAAATTTAAACATAATTCAAATAATAAAACTTATTTTATTAAAATAATATAAAAATATTTATAAATATTTATTAAAATAACATATTATAAATATTTATTTTAACAAAATAAAACCATATAAATATATAAATATAATTAAAATAATAATATTTATATATTAATATAAAAAAAACTAAAACTATCTCAGAATTCGGTTCCCTGGAGGCAAAAAATGAGTCCAATCTCGTAAATAAATTGCTGAAGGGTCCATTCTAGTATTAAATTTTTGTTTTGTAATATTACGGTAAAAAAGTCCAACTGGACAGCCATAATAGTATGTTAAAAAGGTGTTAAAGAAAAATATTAAACCCTAAATGTTAAATATTTTTAAAAAATCAGAAGAGTCGTCACTAAGGATTATTTAAGAAAATCTTCAAAAAACTTTTAAAATAATATGATCTTTGGAACAAAAAATGAGTTCAACAATCATTTATATATAAGAAAGGTATTAGCATCATAAATAACGGTTACATTAAATTAATTGTGTAAATTTATTTTTTAATTTTAAAAAATATTTATTTAACACATAAACAATAATTATTGTTGTTTTTATTTTAAAAAAAATTATTTATTTAAATATTAATCGGTATCTTATGAAAGAAAAAAATTATTTTGACTTGACGGGTCTGGTTCTCGCTTCTATGTGTGAGAAATTCAAAGTCACGTAGTTCTATCATAAAAATCATAAAGTTGATTGATTAAAAATAAGTTTAATAAAAAAAAATTTATTTTTTAGATTAAAATTATTTTCATAGGATTATAATGTTTACGATACAAGATAATGAGGTTATACATCTATCATACGAGAAACAAGACGGAAGGTGAAGGAATTTGTAAATTGTTAAAAAAAATTTGGATTTGTAAATGAAATATTTTAATTTATATTTAAATTATAATTAATGTTGAAAGAGAATTTATGATAGCATAAGCTATACATAAATCTTTTATAATTTTTGGATAATAGAAGGCAATGTAAATCGCACATCAATATTGTAAAAATTTGTATAATAAAATAAAGAAATGATTGATTATTTAATTTATCAAAATTTGAAATATGACTTAAGAAAAATTAAAATATAAAATTAATTCCTTTTAATGACAAAAATAAATATATTTAAATTGATTAAAGAAAATAGTTGTTTAATAAAAAGATTAAAACTACATTTGATAAATTTATATCACACAGGATCTAAGGTAACATTGGTACACAAAAGTCTTAACAATTTAAAGTGTATATAGATAGAGACATTACACAATAACATTATAAATCGCTGCATTAATATAATAAAAAATTCTAGATGATAGATTTTAATAAAAAATAATAATTGATTGATGTTAGAAATTGGATAAAATTTTTAATATATTAATGATGTGTAAAACTTAAGGAAACATTGATATACATAAGTTTTGACAATTTATAGCACATAAAAGTAGAATTGATATACATTAGCATTATAAATTTTACATTAATAAAATAACTTCAATTTACATTGATCAATTAATAAGTTAGTAATTAGGAAGGAAACACATCTTGATTAGTTATTAAAATAATTATTTAATTAATTAAAGACAACATATGATAAATTAATATTATATAAAGCTAAGGTAACATAGGTACACTTAGACTTTATTAATTCATAATACATGACAATAAAGAAGTTATACATTAGCATTATAAATTAATGCAATTATATTATCATTTATTTATTGATCATAAAATAAATGAAAAATATAATTTATCCATAAAACAAATAGAAACAAAACATGAATATAAAATCAAATTACATTCTAAATCTATACAAAATAGTAAAGAAAAATAATGCTAAAAAACAAACACCAAAAATAAATAATAAATTAGATATAAAACAATCCAAAAATTATTGAAAAAATAAAAATAAAAATAGCAAAAAAATTATTTTATTTTATTTATTTTATATTTGATTTTGATGAAAAGAAACACATTTTATGATAGAAGTCAAATAAAATATATAAATATTAATATTATAAAAATAAAATAAAATAAGATAAATTTAAAAATATAAAAAAAAATAATGAAAGATGAGATAATTTTACTAAAATAAGTTAAAGAAAAAAAATTAAAATAATAGATAAAATTGGAAAGAAAAAGAAAATAAAATAAGTTTAAATTTATTTATTATTTAAAAAAAATTTGGATTCTAAATGTTTTGTTTTAAAAATGAGTTGTCTGAGCCCAAGACCTAAAATAAAAAAAATTAATAATAATAATAATATTAATAAATATAATATAATAATAATAATAATAACAAAAAAAAAAGACGCCGAAAGTAAAATTTAGAATTGAATACTCACGTGAAAGTATTTAGACCTTTTGATGCACTGATTGTTAAGAGGTCACTTCAATCCTTTATTTTAATAATAATAATAATAATACTTAAAAAAAATAAAGATATGAAATTTTATGAAGTGATTTGGTAATTGTAAGACTTTAAATGTCTCATGTGAGGAGTATGTGACTTGTCTATGGTCTAATAAGTAATTAATTAATTATTAAGGGCTAAATTGTAATTGAGTAAATGAGAAGCAGTTTCATAAATTTTAAATAATTGATGTTTGATGAAAATAGTGATTGAAACGGTTATGATTAAGAACGTGTGAAACGGGTCATTTTCCTGACTGGAATGTATTTTCTCCCTTCACCATCAATAACTTAGAGAGAATAGAAGGATAAGTACAAGGAGGCAGAAACCCATTTTTCTTTCACATAGAAGAAAAGTCATCAAGATCTATTTGTCTCTTAATGATGGACAGAGGTTAGTCAATTCGTTCATATGAGAATCATGATATTTCAAGTTCCAAATAATTATATACCTTTTATGTTAAAAACTTACACGTGGTATTAGAGCATCAGGTTGTGAAATTTGTGATTCTCCATCAATAATTTTCCTAATTTTATAAACCCTTATTTTGAAATTGAGAATTTTAATTTCCGCTGCACGTATGAACCTGAACCCGTGATTGTGTATTTGAAATCAACATTTTCTAAGTATGGTTGCACAAAATTTTATGGCAAATTATTTGTTAAAATATTATTATCTGCATTATTAGCCATCCAATTACCGCATATCGATGTCGATGACCTTTGCTCAGCGTAACATGTATTTCATTGGCATTGAAATAATAGAATTTACTTGGTATGTTAATTGGCAGTATGATTTCATAATTATACAATTGAATAATTGCCGATTTCAATGTGTCATATAATAATCATATTATAATTATTTATTGTGAGGTTTCAAAGTATGTGGTTACGAGACGCTGACTGAATTATTTGATTGATTGGCAAGAGTTCTGAAATTTGTTTATGAAATTAATTGATTGCCAATAGCAGTATATTTCCATTATTGATTAATTGTTAATTACTAGTTGCTGATTGCTGTATAATTCAAAGGTTCATTATATGATTATTGTGATTGAAAGTCAATTTGTTTTGGGATTATAATATGTGATGAATTTTGTTAATCACCAAAGTGATCAAATTCATAAATTTTATTTAATTCCAAATTAATGATGATTCATTTTAATTACCTATAGAATAATGAATGCTAAATATATTATTATTGGCTTATAAGTATGTATTGAAATTCATTATTATGAGACATTTCTGGATCACCCAAAGGTTGATTAATTGTTCTTATAATCAATGAGAATAATTGTAAGTAATTTGTATGTGCCATTAATTTATTTATATACCCAAAGGTAGTAGATATTTCTAATTGGTACATGTTTTATTGCCAATTCATTGTGTATTATTAGCATCATTAAATGTCATGTATTCTGATGTATTACCCAAAGGAGAACATTAGTATGCATTTAATATTAAAATGCTTTGTATGTGTAGTGTGTGTATTTATGTCTCAAAACACTTATCTATGTTTTAATTATGCAGTAAATGTTCCTAATATTCTGCACTCTAGCATTTCGTCTGTGCCAGTTTTTAATGGGCTTAACTTCTCTAGCTGGAGTGAACAAGTTCAATTTCACCTTGGTGTTTTGGAACTTGATCTTGCTCTTCAGGAAGAGAAGCCTACTGATATTACTGATACTAGCAGCAATGAAGAAAAGACCCATTATAAAGCTTGGGAAAGATCAAACAGACTTAGCCTGATGTTCATGCGAATGAGTGTAGCAGAAAATATAAGAACCGCCCTTCCCAAAACTGAAAGTACGAAACAATTTATGAAAAATGTGGAAGAGCGCTCCCAAACTGCTGACAAGTCTCTTGTTAGGACATTAATGAGTACACTAACCAACATGAGGTTTGATGGTTCGCATACTATGCATGAGCATGTCGTTGAAATGACGAACATTGTTGCAAGGCTTAAGTCCTTAAGCATGATTGTGGATGAAAGCTTCCTTGCTTAGTTTATTCTTAAGGGCTAAATTATAATTGAGTAAATGAGAAGTGGTTTCATAAATTTTAAATAATTGTTGTTTGATGGAAATAGTGATTGAAACGGTTACGATTAAGAACGTGTGAAACGGGTCATCTTCTTAACTATAACGTATTCTCTCCTTTCACCATCAATAACTTAGAGAGAATAGAAGGATAAGTACAAGGAGGCAGAAACCGGTTTTTCTCTCACATAGAAGAAAAGTCATCAAGATCTATTTGTCTCTTAACGATTGACAGAGGTTAGTCAATTCATTCATGTGAGAATCATGATATTTCAAGTTCCAAATAATTATATACCTTTTATGTTAAAAACTTACAATAATAACTTAGTGTTTATATCACTTAAGTCTCTATTTCACTATTTATTTTACAAGAGTTCAGAACATGGTTAGAGTAAAATGAGTTTCATATGCAAAGTAACAAAAATACCTTGAATGCCACTAGCAAATTTTCATTTTTTCGCTTTCGGTTAGAGTAAATGGTGTGATTTCTTCCTCTTCTTTTGGCTTTTGATTTTTTTTTCTACTCTCTTTTTTTGCTTGTTTTTCTTTTTAGCTATGTTCACTTTCGTTTTTTATTCTTTTTTCTTAGTATTCTTCTCTTCCAAAATACATGTTTTTTGTTACGTATCCCTTCTTCTTAGATTTTTCCTCTAAAATAATTTTTCTTGCTTCCTATAAATTTTTTACTCTCCTTCCCTTTGAAAACTTGTTGACTCTTCTTAAAAATATTTTTTACTTTCTTTCAAAGAAAAAAATCTCTCCTTCTAGATCCCTTATTTTTGTCTTTTATTGGTCTCATTATAGGATTTCACAAGAGGTCAAATTTTTGAGTTGTCTTTGTCTCATGTAAGGAGCAAACATTTATTTATGAGTTTCATTTTCTGTCATGCTTTATTTTATATTTTTGTGTTTAAATATGAGTTTTCCTTGTTTATTTAGATTGGTTTTCATTTTTTAAAAAGTAAAATTATTTTATTTTCCTTTTTAGTAAAATAGAATAAAAAAATATAAATTTTATGTAGGAGAAAGGAAAAAAACTATTATTCACACTATTGTTATTTTATATAAATATGTTGTATTCTTATTTACTTTATACTTTAACACTCTTATATCAATTGTAAATAATGAAACATATGATTAGATTGATTATAACTAAATAATGAAATATATGATTATATTATTGGGTTAGAGACAGAGCTAAATAATGAAACATATAATTCTTGGCAAAATCCTTAAAATAAACAGGATAAATTGGTTTGGTGTTAACCTTAGTGAGAGAATCTGTTTTCCTTTTTAAGGAAGAAAAATCTTTTTCATAATGAGAAAACATCATACATGGGATAGGTTCTTGTGATAGAATAATAAAAGAGTTACAAAGTTCTAGAGGAGGAGGCCAAGTGATTAGATTTGGGTCACTTGGTGGTTCTATCAAGAGTCCTTATTCTCTTAATATTCTAAGAGCTTCATAATAGATAGGCAAGAGCTCTTTCTTTTCTTTGATTCCTACCCAAGGAGTGTATCATGGGTCTCTTCTTTTAGGCTTACGAGATAGTTTGCAAGGTTTCTTCTTTTTCCTGGCATCATTATCAAACTCCACATCACAGGTGTCTTCAATATGCAATTCGATGTATCCAACTTTGCTTTTTAAAGATTTAGACAATTTCACAAATAAACTTGTATATTTGAGGTCAAGAGTGACGAAGCCTTATATATAATGCGCAAAATAATAAAGAGAAAAAAAATAATTTGAAAAAAAAAACGAGATTAGTTGAGAGCATGAAAATTTAAAAGGTAGAAATCTATTATCATTATTAATACAGATCAAGGTATTTATGAGTTGACTATTTGTCATCATAAATTTCTATTTATTAAAATGTGTTAAAATTTCGCTTGATTTCTATTTATTAATTTAGGAATTTTTAGCTTTTACCTACTTTTTTAACTTTCAATTAACTTATTTGTTAATATTTTATAAATACATCAATATTTTTTTTTTGGTTTCAGGAAATAAAACATAAGAGCTTGATAATTCTTATCAAATATGCAGTAAATTTGTTACGCCAAGACCGTGTATAAGAGTTAATTTCTTAAAAAAATAAAAAAAAATCTTGTTTAATAATTTTCTTTGTTCAGAAGTGTTTAGATGAGAAAGAAAGAGTTTATAAATATTTTAAAATTATTTTAATCATATATTTTAAATTTTTTAGTTTTAAAAGTTTTATTAACTGTTTTTTTTTCTTCTCTTTTATTTTTTAAACTCTCTTTTCTCTTTTCTTTTTTCTTCTAAACTTTCAAATAAAGCATAACGCATGACTGATTTCATGTTTTAACTTCGGTTGGTTCGCATTAAAACATTTTTGCTTTGAAAAATTAGGGTCTTAAAATGCATGGATTTGTTTCTTGGAAATTATGTAAACTTTGTTTGCAGTTTTATACAACCCGAGTGTAAAGCACTGGTTTCGTTCGTTAACGGGCTATTCTCTTGGTCCAACTTTAAGTGGGTTTTACTTACTTATAGTCAACAATGAGTTACTGTGAATCGAGTCTTTGATTTTAAGCCCAATAATGCTTGCATCAATGTTATCGTTTGTTTGACAAACTTAGACCACACAAATGCAGAAAGCCGATTACGTAACGAGAATTCTTTTGACCAAATGCAAAAACGTAGAAGATGAATTCTTGAGTGCTGCTGGGAAAAGAAAATTATGCATTCAGAAACACACACCATTCGTTACTTTCAAGAAATGAAAAGGACATAAAAGAGGATGTAAAGCAAAGTTAATGGCTTAGAAAATTCTTAACCGAGGAGTGTGTCACAATTTTTCTATGCAATAAATAGTTTTCATGTAAGCTTTCCCATTCTGAAAATAAGACCTATTCTGAAAAATATTAACTTTTAAAGAGACTTGCGTTACATTCATGCATTTTAAAATTTACTCTTTCTTTTTTATTCAACGAAGACCTATTTTAATTTATAATAACTCTAAATTTTAGGAGTGAGTATAACTTGTTTTACTACTAATAATAATAATAAATCAACCTCAATCTTTTGGATTGAGAATAAGTTTCTAAAAGTGATAATCTTTTAATAAAAAATAATAAACTTATTTGTGTTAAGAATACATTAAGAATATAAAAAGAGTAATAATGAATGTTAATAAGTGAAAATAACTTTCAAATATCATAATCTTATATAAAGGGAAAAAAAAAGTTTACTTAAACACTAATGTATCTTAAGAAAAAATGCCCTTTCCTTTTCAAACATAATTTCTTGGAGCATGTCTTTTTTTCTTTCTTAATATTAAAAGATTAGGATGAATAGTGATTGTGGCCTAACAGTTCAACGAGAAAAAGATAAGAACTTTCTATAACAAAGTGGAAGTAAGAAACAAGTGCAATTCCCACTGTATACTCGAAATCTACGAGTAAAATAATTTTTCTTTTAAGACGTTTTGAATAACGTCATCTTTCATGACAAAGTATTAGTCAAAAACAAAGTGCAAGTTTCTCTGTATTCTCAAAATATAATGAGTAAAATATTATATCTTTTAAGAAAGTCTTAGTCCTCTTTGCAACTTTACCTTACTTGTTGATTGATTACGTACTTCTCTCAAGTATAGTCAACGTGTTTAGTCAAAAATAAAAATTTATACTTTATGCATTTGTGATAACTCATTTAACTGTTCTTACTTGGACTATGACTATGTCATCAACTAGTCATTTTTTCGGTATTTCCTTGGATGATTGACTTGGTACCTGTTACCTCGTCATCGTCAAGCTTCTTAGTACATGCTTGAATTATAGTTTTATGTCTTAAATCTAAAATTATTTCCTCTAAAATATATAAAAAAAACATAAAGTGAAGTATATAATCTTTTTCATGTCACCCCTTTACAACAGTCAAACTACTCGGACTATAGTTTAGATGCATCTAATATGTTGGGCAAATTATAATTGAGTTACACATAAATATGTTTTGGATTTTAAATTATGGTTTGAATAAAAGTGAAAAAAAATTGTCTGTAGGTTAAATCGTAATTTAAAAATTATAGTCCGACACATTATAGAGTTTATTTTGTTTACATTTTAATAGAATTGGTGTTAAAAGGGTTAATATTAAAACTATTAATTAGTATTTAAATTTTCTTAAAGATGAATTAACAATAACTTATTTTTTTATAATAATATAAAATGACCAAATAAAATTATAAATTAAGTGCTACTATCCCATGAAATAATATCTATTAATTATTTTTTATTTAACAAAAACATGATAAAGACTCTTATTTATTTTTAGAGTTTTGTTAATCTCAGCCTCTAAGACTGTGTTTAAATATCTATAAATAAAAAAATTTATAAAAAAATACACAGTTATTGTATTAAAGTTATAAAATTACAATAAATATTTTTTTAAATAAAATTTTACTATTATTAACTGTTTATCCTTAGTTTTAAGGATTAAGGTTAACAGAATTTTTATTTTTTTTTGCAGTAATATTAATAAATAATTCCTTTATGCCTTATAATTCAAAAGTGGATTCTAGTTTATCTTTTAAATTTTTTTTATTGATGTGCTAAAATAGATAATTTACTTATTTACATCTAATATGAATAATTTGTTTGATGCAACACAATTTGCTTTGAATTCTCTCCATTGATGTAATTTAGTTGCTCATATCATATTTGCTTGTAAACTTTAACACATGAAAAATTGGTATTGAATATTGTTATTATAAAAGTTTTGAGTAGTTAGCTTAAGCATGTTCATGGGTAAACACTGAAGATGACTTCGCTAAGATGAGCTTGAGAGTTGATTCAATTTCAGACTCTAGATTTGGAATCTCCTCCTCCATCTTTAGATTTCTAAAAGGCCCGTATGAGGGATAATTTAGTTATTTTTTCTGTTATGTAATTGATTCCTTTTTTTCTTCATCCATAAAAGAATTATAAATTAAATTTACAAATACTTATGTAAACATATGTTTAAAATGCCACTGATTATTTTGACATATAAAATACGTAATTCTATGTATTAACTTTTTTTTTTCTTTTTGTACAAAATGTTAAGTAACTAACATTTCAATGTCGAAATCTAAAAATTAAGTTCAAGGACTACATTGAAAAGAAAAGTAGCAAGTAAAGGTGGCATGAGATGATTTTCCTTTTCATTTACTCTTTCGATTATCTCTTACAATTTCAATAGCAATAAATAGGACATGAATTTTTTAGATTAATTTAGTAAATAAAAGATAATATCACTAAAAAAATAAATTTATTTACAAAATTTATAGAAGAAATTAAATCCCTCTGTAATAATAACACAAGACATTCAAAATATTATTTTATCAAGTTTTTAAGATAGATTTGATAGCGGCTAAAAAAAATTGTCAATTTTAGAGAAGGGATATGAGATAGAAAAACTTCTTTCTTTGGGTAAGATTTTTGTGAATAATGAAGTATTTGTTAATTAATCAAAATTCAAAATAACATTGAAAATAAGTTACTACTCTAAATTAATCAAATTATCCTCACACTACGCCTTTACCAATAAATTTAATTTAAAGATGAAGTAAGTGCACGATTTTATTTTATTTTTTGTTCTAGCAACTAAGCTCACCTCATCCAAGAAAACAAAATCAACAAAATAAAAATAAATAAATTATCATTACAATGCGGAGAAGGAAACAAAAGATGGAAAAAGCAGGTTTTGAAGAAATGAATAAATTTTAATCATTACATTTTGTAATGAATAGTTAGGATTAAAACATATGTTATATGAATGATCATTTCACATGATTTTTCATATCTTATAGTCATGACAATTCATATATAATTTTATTATTCAAATTTATGTTTTCAACTTTTGTATAGAAAGATTTTTTTTTTTACTATATACGTTTCATTGTTCTATACCTCAAAATTTATATATATATATATATATATATATCGAAATATAAAAAAATTATTGTGTTTTTATAATTGTTCAATTTGAACAAAATTTAATAAATAATTAAGATAATATATAATTATAATATAATGGTTGATATAAATATATAAAGAACCTGTCAAATAAAAATATTTTTTATATAAAAATGAGAAAAACAAAGTTTAATTGTTAAATTTTATTATAAATAGTTAAATTAAAATATGAAATTATGTAATATTTTTATGAAAAAGTCATGCGTCTTTCAAAATTAATTATGTGATTATAGTTAACTTTGAATTTTAACGATCTTTGTATGATTTTACTGTTCAACTTCGTTATTTTTATATAAAAAAATATTATCACTAAATTCAATTAAACTTATTTTTAAATTTGAATTGAAAATTAATATAATTCAATAAAAAATAAAATTTGTAATTTTTTTTACTTATTCAATTCATTTTTTTGTGATTTGCGTTTAGTTAGATGGGTTTGTAAACATCCTTGGTACCAGCGAATGAAAAGTAACTAGTAACTAAAATAATCTGATAGATAATCTTTTACTTTATCACACTCCAAATATATTTAAGAGATATTAATAAGAATTTATAAAAAAAAAACTATTTAATTTTATGAAAAAATTATTTTTTATAATTTTTTAACTTATTTTAATATTTTTAATAAAATTTATTAAAATGTTGACATTTTATATTTTATGATAAATTTTAAATAAAAGTTACAATGAGTTAGTGTAGTTTATGACTTATAAATAAATAAGTAGAATGATATATTATAACAAGTTTTAAAAATTAAAATATATATAATTTAACCTTTGATAAATTTTATAGATTTAAGATCTCAATCTTTTAGTTATTTAAAATACGTCTTTTAAAAAAAATTAACGTAACTATCTTTTAAAAATATAATTATTTATTTACATAAACTTTAATTATATTTTCTCAAACTTACTTTTATATTTATTTTTTAAGTAAGTTTAAGAATTTTTTTTTTTTTTTTTTTTTTTTGTGTTTCTACAACTAGTTTGACAATACATTGAATAGTTATAGTTGAAATTTAGGTGATAAAAGTTAGAAGAAATATTAAAGACAAAAGATCAAATAAAATTAAGTAATCATTACTTGAAATATTGTTGTAAAGATTTGTTCAAACTACTTGTCTTAATTCAATTTCTTCTTATTTACTCCTCCTTAAATCAACTAACTTGCAAATTTGTTTCTTAAATCTACCCTAAACCTAAATAACCATACTCTATTTGTATTTCCATACTTTGAATTATAATATTTGTAAGTTTAATTAAATTTAAAAATATCGTATCTTCATTCCAATTATCTTAAAAATTAATACTTTAGTATAATTAGAATATAGATAATGATTAAAGAGATGCAGTTGAACAATTAAAAAATGCATGAAATTTATTCGCTGTAATTTTTGCTTATGTCATACATTATTTGCTTAAGTGAATTATAGACAATAATGAACTAAAAAATTTCGTTAAAATTTGCTTAAGCTAATATAATTTCGCTTAAGTTAATATTATAATATCTTATGTAGCTTAAGTAAAATAATTTTAGTGAGTAATTTTTCTCTTATAATTTTTGTTTAAGCTAAAAAAAATAGCTTAAGCAAAAATTACAGAAATTATACGACATTAAAGTGATCATTGCGCAAAAAAGGCATGAATAAGATCTAAAAGGATATTGAATAATTTAATTTCATGATAAATTGAGATTATGAATAAGAGTGGATGTGAAAGTTTTAATTTTAAAAATCATTAACTTCATACATAATAATGATATTCAATATTTTATTAATTTAAAAATTATTTTTTTATTATAAATTAAAACTAGATCAATATATCTTAATATATACTTTCTTAAAATCATTGTACATACAAGTGATGCAACTTAAAAAGGATAATAGTTTTTAAAACTATAAAATACAAGTTTTAAATGTTCATAGAGTAATTGTATAAAATTTTTATAAAGAACTAAATAATAAATATATAAAAATTAATATTATTAACTTACAAGTAGAAAATCTGAACTATTTATATTTTTTAAAATACATTTAATAATTTACTCATGCATTGTATGATATGAATATTTATGTAAATTATAACGAATAAAGTTTGACTGTACTAGCTACCCAAATCAGCCTGTAGTGCATAACGCTCGAGTTTTCAAACGTTGACAATAAATAAGTAGAAATAACAACACATAAAATGTAAAACCACGTTGAGCTTAATCTTTGAATTGCGTTCTGAGATCTTATTATTTTCGATTACAAATAGATAAGGGGTTGTTTAGTGTTAAAAAAAAGGTTTTTTTTGTTTATATTTTTCATTATTAATTATAAAATTATCATATTTTTCGTTTAATAGTGAAAGTAGAAAAATGTTTCCGGTGTTCCCTGCACAACTATTTTTAAAACAAGAAAAAATGTGGCAATTTTATAATTAATAAAAGATAAAAATAGAAAACGTTTTATTAAACTAAATTACTCAAATCTCTTGAAACAGAGTAGCATAAACATTATGAGGGAGATTTATTAGCAGTCTCCAACAAATTGCACCCGGATTTCATTTCATAATAGCACAAGATAATGAATAACATTAAAAATAATATTAAATTAACTAAATTTATCAGTTTTTACACTCGTAGTCTGCAATTGAAAGCAGACCGGGTACTACATAAATATAAACAAGTTATCTATTGCAAACGTATGAAGCTAGATTCCTATGTATCAATTGTTCAAATCAAAATTGAAATCATGCTCCATTTGGCAATCCTTCAAAAAAGAATCAATGAATCAAATGGGTTTTAACAGTGTAACTCTCACATCCAATGCCAATCTCCCCAGTATAAAATCTAACCTGTATTATGCCTTTTGATATTATACACAAACCTTTTCTATTCTTTCCCTTTTGTATGCCTAAACTGAAACTCAAAAAGTTTGAATGAAATGAGACCCCACAAGGGCCTCATTGATTCTTCAACAGCCTCATCAACCAGGCTGGACCACAGGAAGCACATTCTCACCACAACCCGAATGAGCTACCCTTAACTTTAAGGCTGTGCCATAAATGCATGATGAAACCTCACAGCTTAAGCCTAAAAAAATGTATATATAACAAAACCAAGAAACTATCTTTGTACTCCAACACCAAATCGTTGGTGTAGTTTCCGGCTTGTAATTAGCTCCTGAGACTTGTTACACACACAACCAGGAAAGGGATTAGCAAAAAAGTTTTCCTCTGTTCTTGGTGAGTCTCCCACCAGTCTTGGATAAGGTGCACCTAGCCGGTTGGAATGCAAATTCTTCACTTCAGAAGAAAATGCTTCCCATGATATTGAACCCTCATCCAATTGATCAATCAGCCTAACGAAATTCAATCTGAAAACAAATGAAACATATTACATGTCAGTAACATGTACAATTTTTATGAGAGGAGAATGATTAAAACAAGGACAAAACTTAAAGTGAGATCCTCAAGTGCTTTTGGTATTATTTTTTTATTAAAATTAGAATTTGATTTTGAAAACTTATGCCAGCCTAAAATGCTGACTTTTATCCTGTAGGTTACCAAGGTAAAATTCTAATTTTGATTAAAAAATAGTAATAAAAGTACCTAAGGAACTGTACCTCAGATATGTCTTTTGTTATATGTGCAAGCTCCATTAATTTTGCTTGTCTTTTTCCCATAACGTACACTATCATGTTACTTACTAACATAAAAGGATCCAAATGCAAAGAAAAAATCTTCTTGTGATTTATAGTTTGTGACCTAATGACTAACCTGTCAGGATTAATGGTTTTCCGAAATCCTTCAAACCTCCTATGACCCTGCACTGCTTTGGCCATGTTTCCATCATAAGTATACACAAATGCATCACTTTCAAGGGCCACTATATAATCCAAAGCAGCGAGACGGTTTTGGTATGGCTTGAAGGGCTCTAGCTCCTCCTCAGTTGCAAGAGTGGAGTGAGTAAAGACATTAGGGTACTCCAAGCGAAAAGCCGCCATACTATTGCTACCATAGATAGTTCCTGCAACAATGTACATTGTTGTAGTGGAAGGGTAACCCATGGCCTTGAGAAAAATAGCTGCCTCTCTAGGTGACATAGGGCACCCCCCTTGCAATCTTCTATCTACACTATCAATCTCTTTTTCCTTCCAATGCTTCACTTCATACCTCATAACCCTTAGTTCCTCAGCCTCCTCAGCAGTGAGATTGTGACTGCAGCCAGTAAAAGCTAGCATGTCCTTCTCATATCTATATTGTAAATAAATAACATAACATAAGAAAATTATCATGTTATAACAGTTTATATATCAGAAAAAAAAGAGTTGAGTCTACAAGACAATACCTCAAATGAAGGGCAATATATGGTTCATTATTGTTTCTTAGCCTATCCACCAAAGTCCTTCCAAGCTCTTCAATTTCTCCTGTATACCTGAGAGCTTGATAGTTGGCGCGACACCTAAGCTTCTGAATAGAGGAAGCAAGGCCATTGTTTGCGAGCCGGGAATCTGTGTGAGTGAATTGTATCACCTTGTGTCGCTTCAACAAGTGAAGAATCTCACCTCTGTAGTAACTAGCCTGCAAATGAAACATCTAAGCACCTATAGTACTAGGAGAGAATAGAGTTGTTTCAATGTTGTCACATAGAATTATATAATGCTCCACACCTTTGACCAGGAAACTGGTGCCTTTACAAGAGGTTTTATGGATGCATACTGGACCGGTAAATACTCGACTATGTCTACGTCCTCTTTCAAAACTTTCATGAAGTGCCTCCAGTCAAAAATATCTTTAAAGTCACTGAAATATATTAGGGACATTATATTTTGGAAAAATGGTGACATGAGGAGATAAATTAATGTTACACTTTCACACACTTATTAAAAGGGAATATCACCTTGGATCGGTCCAAAATGAATCATGGTCAAGAGAAGGAAGGACAAGGGTGGCATTCATTATTTTTGCCACTGCAACCATATCACATATCTGCAAGACAATAAAAGATTCCAAGAATTAGCAAATTGAAAAAACATTTAGGAAACTGAAAAACGAAATTCGTATATTTCATTTTATCTTACCCCAGTTCTCATTTGATTTAACCCACCATTGGCATGAACAAGAAGATACCCATTTGTCTTTGACTTTGTCCCTGAAAGAAATAAATGCGGAATAATGAGTCAGACAAAAATTGATTAAGCGTAGGCGAAGGTAGACTGGAATCAAGTGCTATTACACATACTTATTGCATTCCTGGGTCGAGAAACGCACTGGTAATAATTGTCACTGTTTGGTTTCAACCATATTTCTGGAGTCTATTGCAAAAAGGAAAAAAACAAATAAATATTACACGATAAGATTGTTGTAAGTACCAAAACTCCAATGGTTAAATAATCCTCAACTTTACTTTAGCAGTTAAAGCAATTTAAACGCATTGAATTTAAACAATTCAATGCCCATGTAACTTTGGTTGGTATCCCACATCAAGCATCAAAGAAATAAAAAAACAAAAACAAACGAATCGCGTGGCAAATAACAGAAATCACGAAAAGTACTACTGTGTGCCATGGTCAGAGCCACCGTCCCAGTACCCAACATTGAACACCGTACATGTGTTGCCAATTGCCAGCAATTAGTCAAAATATCCAAAAAGCATTCAAATTCCCACCATTCTAGACATTTCAAAGTTACAACAAATATAAACCTTTTATGATTTTTAATTAATCAAAATTCAAAATAACATTGAAAATAAGTTAGTACTCTAAATTAATCAAATGATCCTCGCACTACACCTTTACCAATAAATTTAATTTAACGATGAAGTAAGTGCACAATCTAATTTAATTTTTTGTTTTAGCAACTAAGCTCACCTCATCCCAGAAAACAAAATCAACAAAATAAATAAAAAATAACTGGAACGAAAAACAATTTAACCAGTCTTAGGAAAAACAAAATTGCACTTTAACAACATTTAACCTTTTCACTCCCGAAACTTATTCTATTTACTTTTTTTACCCAAAAAAAAAGGCAGAAAGGGGTTAAAAAAATCTGGATTCACGAAAAGGAATTTTAAAGAGCAATGCGGAGAAGGAAACAGAAGATGGAAAAAGCGGTTTTTGAAGAAACGTGTTTGGGGAGTCACTTACAGCCAACCTCTCGAGAACCCGTTTGGGCATGGAGGTTTCCGTTTCGGTTTCGGTGACGACTCTTTGGGCCGAGGCCCAATCCTCTTTGAAGCGTTGCAAGATCAACTGGCCATTCTCGATGCTCTTTCCGTTCATCTCAACGCCACCACCGAGAAGAGACATCTTAAGGAAAACCGACATAACCAACATGGCAATAAGGGCCGCGATGATCTTTCGGCCCACGTTCTTACCGGACCGGAGCCACTGAACCGAACCGGCGAGCCAGATGAAGAGGTGTTCCACGCGGAGAAAGAAGGACTCGGGCACACAGAAGAGGATGCGGGTGCGGTGCAGGAGATAGCGCATGACGGGGTGGAGGTGGTGATGGTGCGCGTGGTGGTGGAGGGTGTTCGTGGCGGTGCTTTCTTGTTCTACCTCCGAGAAATCGGAGAAGCTCGAGGAGACTTGCTGCTGCTGCTGTTGCTGTTTCTCGGCGTCGACGATGTTGTTGTCGGGCACGCGCCGTCGCGTGGTGGTGGGCCCCGCGGCGACCCTTGGGCTGGTATTTGAAGAGGTGGTGGTGGGGCCGCCGGAGGACATGGTGGGGCCGGTGCCAAAACGACGACGGATTATGAAACGGAAAATTAAATGGTGGTGGTGTTGTTGTTAATTGATTTTAGTTATTTAAATTTTTTATGTTTATGAGGGTGCGGTTTGGGGGGGGGGGGGGGGGGGGAGGTGTGGGTTGAAGGTTTGGGAGTGGCTGTTTTGGTTTGAGGGACCGATATCTAAGGGCGTGGGGAGTGGCAACGTTAACGTGCCAATCTGGGATCTCTGTTTTTCTCATGTCCCTTTTTATATATCATTGCCCGTTTGGTTTTTTTGGAATTGGCTCGTTATGCTTCTTGTGACATTTGGATTTACTCCATCGCTTATTCAAATTACTCAATTGCCCTCCTCTCCTATTTTTAAAATTATTTTCCCTTCTTTTACACTGTGCAAAAGGATAGTATACAATAGGAAAATAAATCAATCAATATTGTAATAGTTTTCTTATAATTATAATATTTAATAGTACGAATGTATAAATTTTATATACTCTTTTTACGCGATTTTAAATATTGTTCAATATCTTGTTTTATACTGTACTGTGTGGTTAAGAATATATATCAAACAGTTAAAAATAAAAAAATAATTTAAATTATTTATCATTAATATTTTTTTAAATGTGTCATAGAACACACGTTACTTGAAAACGTTATCTTTCACATTTAATTATTATTGCAATTGGCGTTTCATTGTTTAGAGTTTTCCTTTTGTCTTGGTTAAGATAACAAAAATTTATTATCTTTTTTTTAAAAAAAAAAGTTTTTATCCAACTTTTATATAATTAATTACAGAATATAATTAATCATTGAACTGATTATTATCTTAATCAACCAACTTTGAATGTTTGTATACTTTCCGTGCTTAAAACATTTTATGTTTTGAATTATTTTAATAATATTATATGAATATTTCAATTAGTGAATCAAATGTTGTGTTTATGAATATATATATATATATATATATATATATATATAATATAGCTAATTAATTAAATATTGAATCAATTATTATCTTAAAAATTAAATTTGAAAAATTTTATATTCCTTTATATGTATAAGAAATTTTATTCTTACTATAAATATGCAGTTTAATTTTGATATATCATGTATTGTTAATATAAATTTTTGATAAAGTCAAGTAATTAAAAAGTAATTAATACAAAAATTAATAGTTTTTAGTTATGTGATAATTTATGATTGAATAATAGTATAAAAAAATGTTAACATTATTAGTATATTTAAACAATAATATCTCCATTTCCATAATTGTAACAAAGAACTAAAGAATATATTTGTTCTGGAGTCTGATGTTACCTGTTACCACCGCATTCTTTTCTTTTCTATATTTGGAGGATCTTATTAAACTTCTATTGATTTTATTAACAATTAATATCAGTTTTAGAATTAAATTTAAGAACATAAAAATATTATTTATTTTTATTAAAAATAATCATATTTATTTTTTTATATTTTTAATATAATGAATAATACTTTATTAATAAAAGCTTAATAAAAATGGATGTTAATATTTTTAAATTTTTATCAACAAATTAATAATATACCAAACATTAACGATTTTTACTCTTTTAGAATCTATTAGAATTTAAAACTCTCTCTCTCTCTCTCTCTCTCTATATATATATATATATATATATATATATATTATTTTATATTCTTATTTTAAATATGTTCATTCTTTTAAAGAAAATTTTAGACAAACAAGAATCGCAAAATGAAATTATTATTAGTATTAGTATTAGTATCACTGAAGTAATGAAAAATTACGAAATGCAATAGATTTAAATTAGTTTGAAGGTGTGTTACATTCGGTCTTTTTTCTTTAAGAAACAAATGTCAATATACTTTTTGGGTCAAATTATAAGAAATAAATATCTATTTTTAAATGTATTAATTATTTTTATACATCTTTATTTATTGTAATATTTATATTATTAAGGTAGTCACCGTTTATTAATATGAGGAACATATTTATTTATTTAATATATAAAATACTAATTAATATTATAGATATTACTAAAATAAAGTTTAATTTTATTACATATAACTATTTTTTATTAATTTTAATAAATTTAGTACTGTGTCAGTGATATAAATAAAAAAGACTAATTAACAATCAATAAATACAAAATGTTAACTTATATCTTTCTTTCTATAAATATAAATAAATTAAACATGAAAGTAATCATAAATAAATTCAATAACAAAAAATTAAAAATATTGTTAAAGAAGTACATCATGTTAGTAAAAAAAAAAAAAGTCATATGATTGTTTTTTCTATTTTAAATATATTATATCTATATAATTGAAAATATGTTATAAAATCAATAAAATTAATTTTTCAAATTTATTTATTTTCAACCAAATTTCGTATCTTGTTCTTTAGTCAATAAATATTCCATTAAATATTAAACATATAATTTACATAAAAAGCTAAAACCATCCCTTTTAAAAATATAATACTGCTATCCATAAATTTAATTTAAAATATTATACACATTATAAAAAATTAATATTTTGATAACTAAAAGTATTGTCAAAGTAAGAAATCATTATTTGATTCATTTATTATTTTTTATTTATTTATTTATTTATTTTTATTTTTATTTTTATTTTTATTATTATTATTATTATTATTATCATCTTATGAAGGTGCAAATCTTACATTAATAATGATGCACTGAATTCAATTTTTTTTCTTTGATTTCCTTAACCAGTCTATTATTTATGATGTTATTATTATTAGTTTTCTTTTAGGTATATAAATCTTTGATTGAAGTGTAATATTTACTTATTAATTTATAATTATTAAAAAATAATTTTTTAATTTAATCATACAAATTTATTTAACTGAATAATTAAATTTATTAATACCTTTTATTCTATAATTTTTATCTTTATTGTTTTTATAATTTCACATTTGACATTACTAATTAATGTAATACAAGTAATTTTGACAAAAAATGTGATATAAGTAATTTTACTTTTCACATGCTATCCTTGCAGTAGTGTGGGAAAAGGGGCAAGTGGTTAGACAAGGAATTTAGCATATAATGGCGTTGACATAATTTTGAGTACACTAATAACTGTTTATAATAAGGAAGGAATGAGAAAGTAGGGTGTGATTCAATCGAAGAAGAAGTTAGGCACCCACTCACTCAACCCCAACATTGCTTCATATTTATTTATGGATTAAATTAGCTTATTGTTAAAGTTGGATCACATACTAAATATATAAGAACCCCATCCATTCTATTGGGAGAATCATCTTTTTAGGGCATCATCAAAATTCCATCTTACAAAAACCAAATTGTGAGAAAGATTTCCTAGTTACAACAATATATAGAGTTTTATTTTAATATATTGATGGTGGAACTTTTACACCATTATTTAATTAGATAGTAATTTAGGTCTGAATTTTAAAATAATGATTATTATTTAATAATATAATAATTTATTATTAATAAAAAGTTCTAAAAGACTGGTTTTATTATAATAATAATATATGCGAAGTTACTTCTCTAAAAAAAAAAAAAGACAAATTAGTTTTTGTTGGGCAAATATGAAAAAAGAAGTTAAAAAAAAAACAACTTATCCACATTTTAGTTAAGGATATTTTAGTTTAAAAATTAAAAATTACAACTACCCCATGCACCAACGAATAAGATAATGGAGAATCAAGTAAACTGTCGAGATATACATGCATAAGAATAAAAGTTGAACAAGTTAAATCAAAGAACAAAAACGAAAGCCGATAAGAAAAAACTGAAAAAAGGAAAACCCATGCGCACTAAACTTTTGGATATAATTTGATAGTAAAGTAAACTGAATCAGTGTATGCAATTTACGTGATTGAAAAAATAACTTAATAACCTTGCCCTCACGTACTGTTTAATTTATTTTATGGGCATTATAATCAGTGTCTTCTGATTAATCCACGCTCCAAGAGAACTGCACTACACATTCCTTTTCTGTACGGTAAATCTTTCCTATACTCAACATTAATATCATATTTTTAGCAAATGATCAATTGAATCGATTCACATTGAATACGTGTTGCCTGCAGTTAACTTAATCTATGATATTATATAATATTCTCACTTTTCTTACATCCCTGTCACTATTACCGTACAAATGTAATCGGAATCAATCATGTGTAGATTTTTCTTTTATTATTTCAAATTGATAAGTCATGCATTTCTTATATATAATTTCTCTACGCAAGACCATATAACAGTTTCTATTTATAAGCTTTATACTTAAGTTGAAAAAATGCACATTTATAAGTGGTTAAGATTTTGGAGGAAAATTCTTGTCTTTTCCATTATTTTTTTAGTAATCATTCAAAATCATGCTTATCGATAATCTCTCTCCCGTGAAAAACTTTTACCAGAAGACTGCTAATTAAGTTACTGTAATTGGATGAATAGTGCTTGCTATTTGAATTTGTGCACTAATGTTATGAATTGAGCCGATTGTGTAATTGGAGAATTATTCAAGAATTATAAAGTTAAAAAAATGGTGGAAATCAAGCAATGCTGTTTGCAAATTTTAATTAAAATTTAATCTGAAATATTTTTATTGTTACTTTAACTGTGGTATGGTGTATGGAATCTAAAATTATATTTAAGTATAATTTAGTACCTTTTTACAATAGTGCATTAAAAAGTACCTTAACTCTGTTCAAGGAATAATATAATAATATTAATTTCTTAATCGAAAATTTTAAAACAGTAATTAAGAAAAGCATAGAATTATATACCTAAGTAATTTAATGTGCACACACATAAGATTTCTTTTAGAATAAGAAACCAATATTGAGTTATGGTGGAATGAAAAGGGAAGTTAAGAATGGGGGTAAAATGGGGAATTGACGACTAGATTTGGGGGTTTGATGTGTAGTTTGACATTTGGATTTTGGAACGTTCCTCGATGTTTGTGCCCTCTCTGTGTGTCTGAAGAAATGGAGAGTGAGATAGTGAGATTACGTCTAGCCTGTCACCCCATAATTGACCAAAAAAGTTAGACTTTTAAGAAAGTTAGTGGGCCTCACATTGTTTTCAGACATAACATTCTTTCATCCAACAAAATAAACTCAGTGGGACGCGTGGCATCTTCTTTCTTCTTTCCAACCCTCACACGTTCTCACCGTCACCTCTCTTCCTAACCCCTTTCGTTTTATTCCTAAGCCACCCCTTTTTAGTTGTTGCATTCATATTGTTATCGTTTTAAATTAAGTTTTGTTAAGTAGTATCTTGGGTTAATCATTAAGAAATCAGAACGTAAAATATTTTATATTCAAAGTTATAATAAAACTGAGCCTCTTTGTTACTGTTTTTAGTTTCAATTTTTACCTGTAATGTTTTCATTATTAATATAACTATATGAAAAAGTTTTTTTTTATAAAAATTACTCAAATAAAAGTGATAATAAATATTTAGGAATAAAAATAAATTGTGATTGAAAAATTAATTTTTATTTTAAATGAAATAAAATAAATAAATATGACCAAATTAAAATGATGAAAAATAAGATAAAAAGAATAACTTATATTTGAATGAATAAAAAGGAAGTAATTTTTTTTTTTTTTGAATGAATAAAAACACAAGTAAAAGAAGGATAACTTATATTAAAAATATTTTTATATTTATAAAAAATAATTTTTAAAATATATAATAATATTTTTCAATATTTCCTTTTTTATGAATTTTTAAATTATTTTTAAAAAATATTCAGTAAAGTAAATAATCCCACCATTGGAAAAGTCACTACTTTGAGTGAAAAAACTATGTAGCAAACTCCGCATAAAAATTTCTTTTTCATCTATGTAAAACAATTTTTTTAAATATTTATTTTTTACTCTTTTATTCTTAACTAATATTTTATCTGTGATAAATAATCAAAAAATGAAATAGAGACTTTGGATAAATATAATAAAAAATTAATAAAATTGTTAAGTTATCTATTATAGAAAATATTTTTTTTACTTATTTACTCGGAAAAAGAAAAAATTAAGCTTTTTTTATTAAATAGATAATCAAGCCCTTAAAATGATATGAATTTTATCAATATAATATTGGTGTTATAATTATATTTTATTTCATTTGGTGAAATAAAATAATATTTATTTATAAATGTACATATTATATATTATTTTATTGGAAGCCATATATTCTCATTAAGAAGCATGGTTTGCTTCAGCCATAAACGAACTTCACCGACTCTTCGAAATCAATTTGTTGTATTACGTTGAAATTGAATTTCATGTAACTAAGCAACATAATTCCCACAATCTCGTGTTTTAAAGAGAACGAATGGGAAAACAAGAATGAAAAAATAAATAAAAATAGAACTCGCATTTTAAAATTTATTTATTTTTTTAACAATTTAAAGACTAGCAAACGGCGAAAAGAATTTAGAAGCGTGTGTTCTCTCTTGTACTCATGATCATGTTTTCTCAAATTCTACGATACCAAACAAGACGGTATATATCATAGTTTTCAATTAAAATTTTTATTTCTTATTCTTTAATTATTATTCTTAAGACAACAATTGGCAAAATATTTGAAAATAAATATTTATTTTTCTTGTTTTTTATTTATTAAAAATATAAGTATTATTAAACTCAATTTATAATTTGATTAAAACATTAGGTCGTTAGTTTATCCCAATCATTCATGAAATAAAAAGAAGGGATTCATTAACTCCGTGGGTAAATTTTATCAAATTTATTTTATATAATAAATAATTTTATAATTATTAAATTTTATTAATTTAACATAAAATTAGACATTTTTATTAAGTACTACATCTGATCTCATTTATAAAAAAAATAAAAATCTAATTAATCAAAATTAACAAAAAATAGTTATTTATCTCAAAATTATCCTCTATTCTAAAAATACTTATGTTATTAGTTTATTAATTTGTATGGTATATATTAAATGAATGATGTTTCTACTTATATGGATGAAGGGTTAATATCTTGGTAATACAAATTTTACAATAAATTTTATTTTAAAGTATAGTATATTTAGTAAAATATAAGTTGATATTAATTATAAAATTACACGCTTTGTAATTTATAGGTGAATTTTGGAGTTTATTCACATTGGTTCTTGTTGATTTGATTGTAGGTTCAATATAACAAGTCACCTAAAGTGGTTATTTGGACAATTCACAAGTTCAATTTTGGTCCGATCCGCTTTTATAAAGTATGAGAAGCTTTGTATGGAGTTTATATATAAAGTATGTGAAGTATTTATAAATTATCACATATTAGCATAAATCAATTTTTGAAAAACAATGAACTAATCAAGTTTAGTTAAGTTGCTTAACAGAAAAAAATCAACAAACCACTACTTAAATCGCATGTGCATTAATTTAAGTTAGTGATCAAATTGATATTTTGATGTGGGTCATAAAAAAATTGTCAAAATGATATTATTTTATAAATTTTAATTATTAAAATAATATCAGTCCGTATTAAAATATTTATAAAAGTTAAAACAATGAAATCGGTTCGAATTTGTTTCAATTAAACACACTGATACATATAATCACTTTTAATATATACAAGAAGAAGAATAATGTTTAAATAAAATAAATTGGTATAAATTTTCAAACTAAATGTACGTTAGAATACATATCTATGCAATTTTATATTTTAATTTAATTTTTTAATCTGTATAATATTGACATTATAATAACTTATATGTGATAAGTTTTTTAACAAAAAATTATAAAATGTAATACAATTTTACTATATTATTTTATTTTATGTTCATTTGAAATAACGAACGAGATGCGGGTGAGTATTGAGCATGATGTGGCGGCGCTGTAGTAGAGTATTGATTAAGCTATGCGGTGGCGTGGCGGTGCCAAACGGAATTTTGAAGGAGCCAAAAAAAAAAAAAAAAGTTGAACGCGGAGAATCAGAAATGAGTGTAACAATTAATATGCCGTTGTCAGGACGCACGTTCTCTTCATTCCTTGGTGTCATTGCCCCACCCAAACACAACCCCATTCCCCAAACAAAATATTAAAGAAAACAATATTAACTTCATTTTTTAAATTTAATTCAAATTAATAAAAACTAAAATTTATTAAGAATATCCTATTTTTCGTATAAAAGATAGTGTATAATACTTAAAATTAATCTTCAGATCAAGGTTCATAAATTCATATAATCAATAATCAACCAAAATAAATGTAAATTCTCTAATCTTTTAGTCATTTACAAGTTTTAATCGTAACGTTTTGAAACTACTCGTGACAATGATATCATCGGTAAATTTAATTTTTATATTAAAGAATTATTTTTTACTGTATGTCAAATGATATATAATAAAAAATTAATAAATAATATATTTTTAAATTATAATATTTAATATTATTAATAATTTACATTTTATGATGTCATATAATTTTAATAAAAAATACTATATATAAATACATATTAATAAATATTATTAAAAATTAAATTCAAAATTTACTTTTAACTATAACCTCTTTTTCCATGCATTCTTAGGCAAAATATGTATATATATATATATATATATATATATATATATATATATTTAAAACTATTTTAAGAAACATTGCATTGACATTTCTTCCGAGCACTTAAAAAAATCATTAATAAAATATATAGAATTTCATATTACAAAATTACATCTTTAACTAACAACATCTTATATATTTAATATTGATCAACTTGATTTTTGATATCATAATGTTGTATAAAAGTTTATTTTAATAAAAAAAACTATTTTGAATTAATTTTTTTATAAAAACATAATGAT